>NC_083427.1:5703852-6338133 GCF_020745735.1 Hemiscyllium ocellatum
AAAACATTCTTGCCTCCTTCTGAAGTAACAGTGTGAATGGACTATTGATATAAGCACAGCCAGTAAATTGACGATCAATGAACGATCTCAACAGGGAAATACATGTGACAAAAGAATGCAGGAGAATGAGTTGAAAAGCATGTCATTTATAATCAAAGCATGGAGCATTTGGGCCGAATTGTCAAACTGTTCTCCTATACGTTATGATATTTCAGTCTAATAATCACTGGCGCTCGCACATGTGTAATGGGTCAAATGGCTTCCTTCGTGCACTAAGATTCTTTGATTTTTTTCAACTCAGCAAAAATACATTTGCACGATTTACTTGAAACGAGGCTTCCTAAGATTCGTTCACATCGTAAATTGTTTTGTGAGAAACAAACACAGAATTACATGACAACGAGCTCAGGTATTTAATGGAAATTTTGGTTTGGATATTATCCGATATTAAAGGTTTATTATAAAACGCAAAAATCTATTGCCACACTGGGTCATTTTAAGTCTTTCACAGAAATGCAGGGTAGTGAATTCGTCCTCTGTGTTGTGTCCAGTCGGATCACTGTAAAGTATTCTAGTTAGCTATTGGTCGTGAAATTCAAAAATATTACTCCCAATAATACATTCATAAAATTAAGCAAATCAAACTTAGAGAAGTTGGATTTGCTGTTGGTCTGTTCACCGAGCTGGGAAGTTTGTTGGCAGACGTTTCGTCACCTTCTTAGGTGCTATCGTCAGTGCTGTGTTGTCTGCTGCTAAACTTTCAATTCTCGTCTGATTTGAATTTATGTGGTTGTGTTTGAGCTGTTTCCTCTTGGTGCCTGTTACAGTATTTCCATTGCAGAGCTTCGGACATCGAGTCGGGCTTCATGTGCTTGTCGAAGGAGTCCGAAGACGTGCACCATGCTTCCAGCAATTCTTTTGTTGTTGTTTTTTGTTTTGCCTATCCTAGTATCGTTGCGTTGTCCCAGTCAAATTCAGGGTTCTTGCTGCCCGTGTGTATGGAGATCAGAGAGAGTTGGTTAATTGCTACTTCGTGATCATGGATCCGGGTTACAAGCTGTCTGGCTGTTTGTCCGACACAGTGCTTAGGGCAGACGTTGTGTGGTGTTTTGCAAATAATATTCCTGCACATCGTGGATATCAGTACTGGCAGAGTTCCTGGAAGCATAATACTCATCCTTTGACTGCATCAACAAACACATTGACCTGGACCCAATATACAGTACAAACTGCTGCAGTGGAAAAAGAAACTGGAACCAGCACCAACCGGAAAGAGCTCAAACAGGATTACATAAAATAGTACGGCAGTGCTTCACAGTCGGCAACACAGAACAGATGATGTCACCTGTAAACATTACAAAACGTCTATGAATAAACCCACTCGCCCCGCGGACAAAGCGGCAAAGAATCCAATCAGCTACACAGCAACAGATCATCACAATGTCTTCAAATTTAGAAGTTGTTTGGTTCTCCAAAGAAACAGTCAAGATACGATGGCCTCCTATCAAGATCGGTTAGCTGCTGCTTTCTTCACTTTCATTTCCATTTCTTCATGTTCACACGTGCTGAAGAACAGGTTACTCGATAAGAAAGTTCAGACATTCAAAATGATGAAACATTGCTTATTCTCAAGACCTCACTAAGTGAAAACATCATACATGAATCCGCTTTGTCAATCTTTTTCAGAACAACATGTTATTTTTCTTTTTATATTTCTCATGTCTCAGTACATGAGTGAACACAAGCGCTGATTGACAAATCTCAATTCTCAGAACTTTCTGCCATCACGGAAGTAAGTCACGTGGTCGATACACTGTTCTTGAAGCTACACTTAAATAAGAGAAAATCTGACAATGAAAATGTACGGGTAGTCCAGCAGCACCTGCAGAAAGGCAAGTTCGTTAACACTTTGCATCCAAAATCTCTTCTCTAGAAAGAACACGACTCTGAACTTCTAATTCTGAGCTTCCGCTTCCAACTGTTGTTACTGTTTCCACAGAAGGTAGCAGAGCTGCTGCATTTCTACGTTATTTTCTGCTTTCACCTTAGATTTACACCGTGGGCAGCATTTTGTTTTTCCAAAACTTCCAAAACCTGTAAGTAAATGTTTATAAGAGTTTTAACGATTCACCAGGCTCTAAAAGAAACTTCAGTTCATCTATATCTAAAAAAAGACGTTTTGTTTTTTCCTCAGAGTATTCGAAAGTCACCAGAACAACTAACCACAAAATAAAACTCTGTTTTTTTTGTGTTAAAACGGACTCATGTTCAGCAAATATTCATGGTGAGGCCGGTACCGAGGACCCAGAAAGAGAATAACCTAACAGACGTGGTAACTCGTCATTCAATGTAGATCAGAACATTGTGTACAAAGAATTCGATAGATCACGAATGGTGGATTAGCTTAATGAATAACCACATAGTTTTTCAGCATCTTGAAGTCATCAATAGGAGAAGATAAGTGCTGAGACAGTAGAACGTGCAGTTGCGTCTAAGAGGGGAAATGCTACTTTAAGAGTGGGCTGTAAAATCGCCCTGCACCTCCATTCATGTTTGTTCCCACGTCATTGGTAGGATAACAGTGATAAATATCAACGAAAGGAACACAGAGTGACATTCACAGTTTAAAGGGACAAAGCTCTGGTCGCCCCCTCAGATATCTCTCGCTATGGTGGGTGATATCCTACCTGAGACAGCAGACTCGAGAGGCATCAACGTGGTGAATCATATAAAATGGGAAATACCCAAATAAGTGCCAGAGCACCAAGAAAATACTTGCAATGATGTAGCACAGTCGACTCCATCCGGTTCATGCATGAATCCAAGCGTCTATCTCGAATAGGGAAATTGAAGCTTTCAATGACTGTTGTGCTTGTCAGTGAGTTCTAATGATTATTCCTTTCTGACCCCACTCATCCCGTGCAAGAGCGCGAAAGTCAGTTTCTGAAATTAAATGAAAACATATTCTGATTTGAGTATTGATGCAGAGTTCTTTATACGTTCTTAAATTTGTCACATTAAAGGGGCTTTTAAACAGAGGACACTGTGAAAGTAGTCTGTGTGTAACAGGAAATGGAAGAGGATAAGCTGCACGTTCAATACGCTTCAGGTTAATTAGTTTCTTTTTTCTAAATTTTTATGTTTTAATAAAGGTTCATTGGATATTTTTATTAGCTCTAGGCGTTGGTATAATTGAAAAGATTGACGCAGGATCATAATGATTGGATTAAAATCTGGTATATTCGAAGAAAAATCCTAAGAAGACGCACGGTATGTAAACTTTGATTTGTATAGGGATTGAGTTTCTGAGCCATGAGGACATGTGGCAGCTAGACAAAACTCTAATGCAGCCACACTTGGATCTGGTTCTGGTCGCCTCACTAAACGAAGGATGTGGTAGCACGGGAAAGGGTGAAGGGGAGATTTACTAGGATATTACCTGGTATGAGGGATGGCCTTATGAGTAAATTGAGGGACGTGAGGGAAGAATGTTCAGAGCTGACTTTATAGAGGCACACAAGTTGATCACTGGATTAGCCAGGGTGCACAGTGAAAGCCTTTTCCCTGGAATGGTGAAGGCTAGCACGAGGGGACATAGCCTTAAATAGAGGGGTGATAGACGGAGAAAAGATGACAGAGTCGGTTATTTATTCAGAGAAGAGTAACGGTGTGGAATGCCCGGCCTGCAACAGTAGTTTGAATTGCCAACATTTAGGGCATTTGAATGGCAATTGGATAAACGTGTAGATGATAATGTAACTGTGTAAATTAGATGGAATTAGGTTGGTTTCACAGGTCGGCGCAACATCGACGGCCAAAGGGTATATACTGCACTGTAATTTTCTATGTAGAATTGCTAAAATTGAGACCTCAAGTCAAAGTAATGTTTGCGAGTTGGGCACATGGGATCTACATAAAACATAACAATTACAACAGAATTAAACAACCTGGATTGCTGAAAAGTAAATCAATTGACTTTCTCCGTTTCACTATTTCTAAACCACCGTGATATTTGCCATTCCTCCGAGACCAGTTTTCATGTAAAACCTCTGTATCACAAGAGTATGTTTGACAGTGAGAGCACTGAGCTGTAAAATCAGAATAAACAGGCATAGAGCTGTTAAAATAAATGTATGCAAGTTGTGGCATATGTATGTGATGTGTGAGCAATGATATTTATGGTGCTAACAGGAAATGTTGTTAATTACATAGCTTCTCATTGATATTACAACACGTCATGTTTGCACTGGTCGGGGTGAACCTGCGTCCGATAATGCAAGCTCCCATCTTCCCAGTGCAATGCTGTCTCGGAATCAAGGCATGTCATGTTCATCTCGCTTTCGGAATTCTGCTCTTTTCTCCATGATTAAACTAAGGCTTAAATGAGGTCAGGAGTGAAATGAGACTGGTGGATTCCAAACTGGGCTTCACTGAGCAGGTCATTGATGAGCAGGTGTTGTTGTATACCACTGTTGATTAAATGTTCCATTACTGACGTTGAAGAGTAGACTGAGGGGATTTGTCCTGCTTTTTATGTCCTGGAGATATCTGAGCAAGTTTCAAATTGTCACGGAGATATTAGTATTAAGGCTTAACCAATAGTTTGGCGAAGGGTACGGCAGATTCTGGAGCACAAACTGTCATTATGATTATCGTAATGTTCTCAATGTCCACAGACTTTGCCGTCTCCAGTGCCTCCAAATGTTTCTTTGACGCACTTTGGAAAACCTGAAAACGAAGAAGGCATTTTATCAAAGTAAAAAATTCAATTGTTTGTTTCCCAAACGGTCTTGTACTGTTAACAGCCAGTGTCTTGCTGAAAATTTGTTTGTATGTATGAAATAATATTTAGAAACAAATCACACTGAAACTCCTGCTCTGGAAACAGGGCCTGCGGACAATCGAGTCCAAACAACTCCCTCCCCCCCGCCCCCGAGCAGTATCCCACCTACACTCAACCCCAACCGTTTCCATGCATTTCTCCTGGCCAATCTGCCTAACCGGCACATATTTGGACCGTGGGAGGAAATTGGAGGATGCAGAAGAATCCCACGCGGTCGCAGGTAGAATGTCGAAAATCCACACAAGCAGTCACACAAGTGAGGATTTCATTAGACCGTAAGCTATAGAAGTGAAGCTCCTTCATTCAGCCAATCGAGTCTGCTTCCCCATTAGACTACTGATAGTTTTTGTAAACCCATTTCCCCTCTGTCTTCCTTTAACATTTGATCCCCTTGGCAATCAAAAATTTATATATCTCTGTTTTAAATATGCTCAATAATGTTGGCTCCACAGTCTTTTGCAGCAATGAATTCCATAGATTCACCACTGCCAAGTTGCAAAGGTTTCTCATTAACTCCGTTCTAAAATGCTGTGCCCTTGCGTCCTCATCTCGCTTTCTAATGGAAACATCTTCCCAACGTCCATCCTGTACAAAACTTTCAAAATTTAGCAAGTATCAATCAGACCTCATCCTTCTGGACTCCATCGACTATTGTCCCAGATTCTTCGAAGGTTCCTCATATGCTAAGCCTTGAATTCCAATGATCATTTCTGTGAACCTCACCTGGGTGCTTAGGGCTAATACATTTTTCCTGGGGTATTGGGTCAAAAATGCTCATCATAATCTAAATAAGATCTGACCAGTATATAAAAGTGATTTGATTCTGAGCTAAGGTTCATAGTTCTGTAACAGCGGTACGAACAGCGATGCCAACGTTCCACAAGTTGAGTCAGGCTGCCAAGCCTGTTTCTGTAACATGACGAACTGTTTGTCCACCTCAATGCTCGAGCGGGGGCGACGGTGTACTGCTGTTATCGCTGCAATACTACTTCCAGAGCAATGCCCTCAATTCGACTGTGTCATGGCAAATTTGAATTCAATAAAATTCGGAAATTAAAAGTCATATGATGACCATTAATCCATCGTAACTTTTTTGCAAAACACGCAACTCCTTTACCGAAGGAAACTGCCAAACGAACTGAGTTTGGACGACTTGTAGTTGAAGGTATCTGGAAATCCGTCGATCTCTGAACCAGTCATACGCAACCACTGGGGTAGAAAACATATGTTTTGGCAATAACTTGACATGTGGCCGTTGGCGATCTTGAGCTTCTGTATCCATGAACGACACACACAACTTAAGACACTCCCCATATAATTGTGAGGTGAATTTCGAACAACAAACGGGAACAGTAAATTTTATGGCAAATGATTAATGTTTCAATGTTCAACTGGATTTGCAATAAATGTTATGAAATTGGAGACCTATATTGGCAAGATATCATTGTAAACATAAACTTCAAACGTGTTTCTACGAACATCAAACAGCTTAGAATTTTGTACTGTCTTCTGATATGGGTGGTTTCAGGGCAAACACTGTTGAAATATATTTGCATATTTCACAAGAAATGGTGTTAGTGAATGAACAATCATGCTTTCTGTCTGTATCTATAAGTCTAGACACTGAAATTTAGAAAGTTGAAAAGAATACAGCAGAGAATAATGTCACGAACTTAAAGCAGAATTGATTGTGGCCTTTGGTACTGTCCTGTAAAAGTGGTGAAGGAGACAGATTATAAGTTTGGCTTCATAAGGAAAATGATGAATTGTAGGTGCCTGTCTTGGATGTAGTAGACAACATTAAAAAGCACACAACATCAGGTTGTCAGTGAACTGTTGACCTGAACCGTGGTTTTGCATAAATTTTAACTTCATAATGGTATCAGGAATAAAGAAGCAGTGATGCGTTTCTGCTTTTGTATCGGGCCTTGCTGAGCTAATTGGCTATTTTGAATATGGAATGGGCGCAACCAATGTTTGTCAGACCGATTTCTGGGATGGCAGGAATGTCATATAAAGAGGAAACCGATCAGTTTGTACTGTATGTACTGCAATTGGGAACAATGGGGGATCTTATAGAAAATATCGCAGCACGAGTAGACAGGGTCAAAACAGAAAGCATACTCCTGATGAACAGAGAGTCCAGAATCAAGGCAGTCTCGAAGAGAGGAATGGACTATTCCTTCTTCAATTTTCTATCTTTCTATAAAGTCACAATTGGATTTGGGGTCACATCATGCTTTTTTTGTGGTGGATTGTAATAAATGAGGATTAGCAAGAAGGAATGTTCAATTCTCATCACAGGAAACGGTAAAAACCTGACCTCGATATCCAGACAGTTATTGTTTCGGTCAAGAAATGTTATTGTAAAGGGTTTGGGTCTAATGAATATCACTTTCAAAATATTGCGAAGTTGATAATTGGTCCTTAAAAACATGAATATCACCTGAGCAACTACTGCACAGATCTGTTTGTTAAAAGGACATAAAAATCTTAACAAACTAATGAGCTCCCAGGAGCCTACAATGAGGCATAAATTTCACAATTTTACATTGAAAATCTGAACAAGCTCACAGAGTCTAATAGAAATGCATGAAGCACTAAAAGGTCTGCTGTTTGCCATTTACTATCCCGTCATTGCAGTAATCGGAGTTCCAGGTAAGTTACTGTCCATGTAGTGACTGCACAAATGATGTGTAAGTAGCAGTGAATGAGACAGTTCATTAGAATCGCCTCTCCACTTTTCAAGTACCCTGTCTCTGATTTCATTTCTTCTTATTTACTCGCCATGAATACAATAGATTTCGTTTAACTGCAACAAATGTTTATTCACCAATCTTGCATTGCTTCGTTATTTCAACTTCATGATTTTTCTATAAATTCTCTAATTTTAACAAAATTTGGCAGAATTAATCTGCAAATTCTCCACGCTATTATGTTTATTTCAATTTTAAATCATAATGCTTCTTGATTTTTCCTCTGTAATTTGATGTTCAGCAATATTCTGTCTTCCAAAATACATTGAATGTCATTGTTCTAATTATATAATTCCACCAGTTTAGTGCTTATATCATATTAGGTCACAGTTATTCTAACGGGCAATTGTCCCTACTCCTGCAGTGAATTTCCATAATGTTATCTTGGCGTCAATTCTATTTTGTCTGGCAGTGACTCTGTTCGTGCAGGTGAATTAAAGAATGCTTTAATTCTGTGTAGATTATTTCTATAGACGCACTGAAAATCACATATTATTATGCCCTATTCTCTTATCCGCTTCAGATGTGGATACGTTGCCACATTGTTCACAATGTGCAACTGTAGATTTATTGTCATATGCCAACTGCATAGAATAAACAAGATAATTCAATAACTGAGATGCATTAACAGTTGAATAATGTATGAATCAATTCAAACATGAGAAATGATAAAGCGACGACATATGACAACGAGATTATGACCAAATGTCTATTTAACCGTCTGCCTGGATATGTTCAATCACATTTCCGTTTCCAAGGTATCCTGAGACGGAACGCGAATCCATATGTTCCCACCCGAGGTAATGACATTACCCCTGCAACAAAAATCTGAAGTGACTTCTGGATAAATCCTGTGATCATTGCATTTTTATGGATCACTGATTTTTGTTTGTTCTCAGCTGTCAGAAAACTCAGCCCTTCAGCATTATTATCCTTCACAGCATTCGCTGTTGTTGACGGTTCTTTAATGACTGGTTTCTTTTCTTTTCCTTTTCTCTTCACTACACAGAAATGCCCAGACATCGTTTTCATCATATCCTTCAGACTGAGTAAAATCCTACAAATTGTATGATGTCTTATAAACATGATGGATGGATTATGCCTTTAACTGTCCACTAAATAACGAAGTCAATTGCTAAACCAAACAGTGTAGCACGCGATTTGGGCGACATTTTAAAGGATCTTTTCATTGTTTGCACGTAGTCGTCTGTCGTTGTATTCCATGCATTCCATACCAACAAATTCCAATTTATTCCTCAATGTTGAAGCTCACGTTTTCAACTGAGCTCTATGAAACGTTTTCTTTTCAAAATCGAAGATGTAATTATTGTGATTTTGCATTAATCTTGATAGGACTATTGTTTGTGCATCTTCACTACTGTTTCAACAATTAATCGTTTTACATCATTTTTGGTTGTGCAGGCTAACATATTAAATGTCCGTGTTCATTTAATTGCTTATTATCAGTTCCACTAGCTTTAGATATTTCAAAAGTTTCTGCAATTTGCTGTACTCTTTCTAAGTCAGATCTGTCTTCTTCAATGTTAGAAGGTATTAAGTTAATTTTGCAATGTATAGACATATATTTGTTGTTCTTTCTCATCTAGGCAATTCAATAAATTAGATGAATAGTTTTGGCTGGATTTCAGCATAACTCACATTGGAGTTTTGCATCATGGAAGTCTCAAATGTATGAAGAATCATTGAAGAAAAATGTTTTGCGATTAAAATTTGTAACATTTACGTTCTTTCTCTCTGTGTCTGCTGTTACAGCTAACTTAGCAGTTGTTGTGATCCTCTCTCAAAGAAGGTGCGGAATTTCCACATGCATCACGTATTACCTGGTGTCAATGGCAGTGTCGGATCTAATGGTCGTAGTTACAGCTGTCATATTAAACCGTGTTGCTGGAATTTATTTCCCATTCACTTTTCTCTCCATCACACCATTGTGCAGTTTGCGCTCTGCATTCAATTATGGATTTATTGATAGTTCTACCTGGTTAACAGTGGCTTTCACCATTGATCGATTTGTAGCCATTTGTTGTCAGAAGCTCAAAATAACATATTGCACCAAGAAGATGGCAATGCATCTTGTCGGAATAGTGATCACGTTAAGTTGCATAAAAAATGCATTTGTATACTTTACATATGAACCGAGGTACATGATAAAAAATATACCCTGGTTCTGTAACATAAAAGATATGTTTTTCACTTCACTTGCATGGACTGCATATGACTGGATTCGTTCAATTTTAACCACTTGCCTCCCATTCATTCTGATTTTACTGCTCAATGCTCTCACCGTCAGATACATTCTCGTGGCTAATAGAGCCCGCACGAGACTCCAGAACAAGAATATCGGAAAAAATCAGAGCGATACAGAGCTGGAGAAGCGGAGAAAATCAATTGTTTTGCTCTTTGCCGTTTCAGGCAGTTTCATTCTGTTCAATGCATTGTACTTTATAACAATCCTGTATGTCCGCATTGGGAATCTTACTTATGCCTCCGGTTCTGATTTTAATAATCTCTCTTTTGTCCTCAATGAAATTGCATTTATGCTTCAGTTTTTGAGTTCCTGCATTAACCCATTTATTTATGCTGGAACTCAAAGTAAGTTCAGAGGTGAGTTAAAGAATGTGTTGCAACATCCTTGGAGTCTTTTACTCAAAAAGCTGAAAATCTGAAGGTAGGCAATAGGGAGAGAGCGCAGTGGTATTGTTAATAAATTAGTAATCTAGAGGTTCAGACTGATGCTGAGAGCATACGTTGTTAAAAACGTCAATGAAGCAGGGCAATGGCATTTATATTCACACCAATATATCTGGAATATAATGCTGGTCTCAATAACATTACCTTCCAAGCTCTCATATAACCCCAACCTCAGTCACTGTGGACCTCCAGGGATATAAATCTGCAAAGTTGACCTGATTGTGTCTGTCTGACCACGATTCCTCTGAAATGTGGTTGACTACGAACTGCCCTCTGAAATGGTGGAGGAAATAATTCAACTTAAAGGCCTTTTGGGACAGGCAATTGATGCGATACTGAAGTTAAAGATTTGCGTTAATTAAATCCAAACACCCAGAAAAGCTAGCCTCGTATCATAATCTGTGAAAATGTGAGTGACAGAATCACTATTTCCACTCCTGAAATAAAAAATGACAATTTATTTCCTTAACACAACACTAACTAAAATTATTAACAAATACAACACTCTTTCCCCTAAGTGAACAACAGCCGACCAACAGTAACCAAAACTCAGGAAGCGCTTTGACAGCCAATTGTTACATGTATCCATTTTGGAACAGTCAGTCTCTCAGCTTTTCCGTTTTGGGCAACTGAGCCTGCACTTTACGTTTGTATCAATATTCAGAAAACACACGATATTTTAAAGTGAACATATATGCTTTCGACTTTCGCTGTATTACCAAGACGTTTGTCACGAACATGCCAAAAATGGGCATTCCATGGATGAGTATAATATGCCATTTTGGTGCATCTAAAAGTGTAAGCGTGCAAAATCAAACGGAGAGGAAACCAGGAATCGTATTTACTCGTGTATAGAATTTGTGAAATGCTAAGCCGAACATATCAATGATATTGGATCCGAGAGGCGATTTTAGTGCTTTTTGTCACGAAATGGAGTCACATGTTTTTTAAGTAAAAGTGAAGATGAGCTATTTGAGAAGAGATCCTCAACGCCACTCACTGGAATAGTGGGCATTGCTAAGACAAGAGCAGATAGATAGGAATACGCCATTCAGCCTCGCCTGTCTCTTCTACCAATTATTGAAATCATGACTGATTTTTGGCATGACTCCATGTATCCGCCTCTGAGCCATAACGCTGAATAACTTGCAGTGACAGTGAAAACCATCTCGGATTTAAAACTACAAACTTATCAAACGTTAACTGCCTTGTGCGGAAGAGTTCTTATAAAACATTTGTGTGTGTCGAAGTACTTCCTAGCATGTCTCCTGACTCTCTGGATCAAATTGAAATACTATCCTACCAGTTCTTCAAGCTCCAAACAATTAAATACTTCCTCTTGACAGACCCTGTCTTTTTCATGTTAATGTCTTTAAAACTTTGATCACATCACTTCCTGACCTTCTAAATTCGAGAGAATTTATCTGGTTGTGCACGTTGTGTGCAAGACGCTTGGCATTGCTGTTGCGCTCCCTTGTTTGTACTGTCAACTTACGTTAACCAAACCAGCGAGATACCAAGAGCGAAGAACTTAACAGCACAAGAACAAACCTTACGGCCCTCCAAGACTGCGCGAATCCAGATCCTCTATGTAATCCTGTCGCCTATTTTCTATTCCCAGTACAATCACGTATCTGTCTGGATAAATCTTTAATACCACTATCGTGCCCGCCTCTACCACCTCCGCTGGCAATGCGTTCCAGGCATCCTCCATCCTCCATGTAAAGCACTTTCAAAACATATCTCCCCTAAACGTTTCCCATCTCACTTTGAACACGTGATCCCTGGTTACGTGAGTCCCCCAAAGTGGGAAAAAGCTTCTTCTTATCCACCGTGTCTACATCTGTCATGATTTTGAAGACATCAAACATTTCTCCACTGAATTTCCGTCTTCCTGATGAAAACCACTCCAATCTACTGAACCTCTCTTCAGAGCTAGTGCTCTTCATGTCAGGCAACATCCTGGTGAACCTCCTCTGCACTGTCTCTAATGCATCAATATTCAATTCATAATGTGACGACCAGAAGTTTATGCAGTATTCCAAATGTTGCCTAACGAAAGTCCTATACAACTGTAACAAGGCCTGCTAATTCTTGAATGTAACATTTCATCCAATGAAGGAAAGCATGCCATATAAATGTTTCACTTTCACAACGTTTCACTTGACACTCGTCCAGAATGAAGTCAATTTGCCATTTCCCTGTCCATCTCTCCAAACTATCTATATTCTGCTGCATCCTCTGACAGTCCTCTACACTATCTGCCAATCCATCAATCTTAATGTCATCGGCAAACTTGTTAATCAGATCACCTGTACCTTGCTCCAAATCACTTAGTTTTATCACAAAGACAATGGCCCCAGCATGGATTTCTATCGAATACTACTGGTCACAAACCTCCATTTTGAAAAATCCCTTCCATTACTTCTCTCTGTCTCCTATTTCCCAGCCAGTTCTTTATCCATCTATCTTGTACGCCCTGGATCCCATGCGACTTTGCTTTCTCCAACAACGTGCCTGAACGAACCTTAGCAAACGCCTTACTGAAGTCCACCTTTATGTATCGACAGACTCATCAATCAACTTTGTCACTTCTTCAACGACTTCCATTACGTTGGTAAGAATTGACCTACCCTGCACATAACCATATGTCTATCACTGATAAACCCAATTTCTTACAAATTAGAACAGATCCTATCCATCAGTTTGTTCTCCAGCAGCTTCCCAAAAACTGACGTCAGGCTCATCGTTCTATGATGACAGAGATTATTCCTGCTACTCTTCTTATGTGGCAACATTAGCAATTCTCCAGTCACCTGGGACCTCAGCGGTGTTCAATGATGCTGCAAAGGTATCTGTAAAGGCCCAAGATATTTCCTCTCTCGCTTCCGTCATAAACTGCGATCAATCCCATCCAGATCTGGGGACTTGTCCACCTTAGTACCTTTTACAATACATCACACTTCCTCGCTTCTTATGATAACTTGGTTGAGGATAATCAAACACCTATCCCCAACCTCAGCATCAGTCATGTCCCTCTGTTTGGCGAATACCCATGCAAAGTGCTCGTTAAAAATCTCTTCCATTTCTCTGACATCACGAATAACTATCCTCCTTTCTCCTTGAGTGGGCTAACCCTTTGTCTCGTTACCCTCCTTCTCCTTTTATCTAAATACAAGGCTTTGGGACTTCCCTTAACTGTGTTTGCTAAAGATATCTCATGACCTCTTTTATCATTCTTCAATCTCGTTTCAGATTGATCCTGCATTTCTGATATTCTTCCAAAACTTCGTCTGTTTCAGTCGCCGAGACCTTACGTATGGTTCCTTTTTCCCAGTTTAACCAGTCTCACAATTTCATCTGTCATACATGGTTCCCTAACGTTGCTATTCTAGCCCTGATTTCACAGGAACACGTCTGTGCTGCTTGCGAATCAACCTCTCTGAAACAGCCTGGCGCATATTAAATGTGGATTTTCTTTCAAACAAATGTTCCTAATCTGCATTCTCCAGTTGGCATTCCCCCAGTTTAGCACTCCCCCTTTAGGACCATTCACGTCTTTATCCATGATCATTCTAAAACTTATGAATTGTGATCACTACTGCCTGACAATAAAGAAAAGCGGTACTGAATCTTCAAGCCCCTTGCCGGTCTCATTCTGTAGTACAAGGTACAGTATGGCCTCTTTGCGAATTCGACTATTTACATTCTGCTCCAGAAAACATTCCTGGATGCTCCTTACAAATTCTGCTCCATTTGGAGTTCTAACACGACTGGACTCCCAATCAACGTTGCCAAAATTAAAATTTCCTATCACCACGACCCTGTAGCTCTTGCATCTTTCTATAATCTGCTTCCATATGTGTATCACACAGTCTCTGTTGGTGGGCCTGTGGTACATCCCCAACATTTTTACCGCACCCTTCCCATTTCTCAGCTCTGCCTATATTGCCTTACTGATCGAGTCCTCTATAGTGTCTTAAACACAGTTCCTCTCGCAGTTTGATTAAGGTACTTTTAAAAAACGGAAAATCTTCATTGATATTTCGTCGCTGTGTGCATCCACTTTGTTGTCTGTATGTGAATGGCTGTTGCCTGTTGGTGTCTAAATATAGGAAGTTTCGTTATAGTGCTTTACATATACAAAGTGTTCTTCTGACTTGCATTTTTCCCTGCCTCTCCGATTCGTCATCACATCGATTCTAATCTCCTTTGTATCTGCATTGAAAGTGAAAGCTTGGATATCTTTCAAAATTCTACAACCAGAAGTTCTTCTAAGTACCATTAAATTAGCAGTTGCAAATCTTCACTGGCGAAGGAAGCAACTGTGTTGTGTACTGTGAGGAACAGGCACATATTCCGTGCTTTCGTTAATACAGTTGTGAGCATATGTGTGTATAGAATAAGAACAAGGTATTCTAACCTCCCGATTGACAATAACTAAATGTATTCGAAGACATTTTGTCGCCATTGTGGAACTTCAGGAAGTCCTCAGAGAATCGTTAGAAGATTGAAAGTAGCTGGTTTCTTTTATTTAATTCTGATTTTAGGTTTTCATGACAGCCATTCTTTGTAGAGAGCTCGACAAGTGAGGTTTTAACTGGACACTACAGCACAACTGGGGCGGTATGGTGGTTGAGTGGTTGGTACTGCTGCGTCGCAGCAGAAGAGTCCCAGGTTCAATTCCAGCTTCGGGTGATTGTCTGTGTGGAGATTGTATATTCTCCTCGTAACTGCGTGGGTTTCCACCCGGTGCTCTGGTTTCCTTCCAACGTTGTGCAGGGTAATTGAATTAGCCAGGCTAAAATTGCCCACAGTTTTAGGTGCATTAGTCAGAGTGAAATGGGTCTGGGTGGGTCACTGGTTGGAGGGACCGTGCGGAATTGTTGGGCCGAAGGACCGGTCTCCACACTGTAGGGAATCTAATCTAATCAAACTCAACACACCTTCACGGTTGATCAATCTGTCCGAAGCAAAGAGATTTGACTACACGCATTCTGCCTCGATATAGCCCCTTCCTTGAGGTGTGGTCACCCTCTGGATAAACCACGACGTCGTCTGTCTCTAATGACAGATATTTTTAAGTGTTGTGGAGAATAAACCTAAAGGGATCAGAGGGGAAACTTATTCCAGAGAGTTGATCGTATGTGGAATGAAATGCCAGAGGATGTGGTAGTTTCAAGAACAGTTACAACATTGGAAAGACATTTGGGCAGTGTATGAAAAGAAAATCTGCCCCGGCTCGTTATGAAAAGTAGGTCGCATGGGATCCTGGGAGAGCTGACTGGATTCAAATTAAGCTCGATTTTGGGATGCAGACAGTATTGATTGAACGTTGTTTTTCGTACTGGAGGTCAGTGCAACGGGGTCGGCGCCGGGGCCTTTGTTATTTACATAAATGATCTGTACGTGAATGCACAAGGCATGATTAGTAAGTTTAGAGATGATACAAAATTAGGAGGTATTTTGCTGCATGGAAGGCTTCCAAAAATTGCAGCGGGATCTTCATCATAAGGGAAAGTGGGCTGAGGATTGGCAAATGTAATACAGTACAGGTAAGTGTGAGGTATTGCACTTTGGAAAGTCAAACCAAGTTAGAGCTTCTTCAGAAGATGGTAAGGTCCTGAGGAGTGTTGTGGAACTGAGGGACCTAGAAGTACAAGTACATAGTTCATAGAAAGTGGGATAAAAGGTAGAAAAGGTGGCGAAGAAGGCATTTAACATGCTGTCCATCATCAGTCAAAGTGTTAAGTGAAGGAGTTGAGACGTTATCTTGTTGTTGTACAAATCGAAAGTGAGGCCACGTTTGGAGCATTTTGGTCACTGTTTTATAAATGACGGGATTAAATTGGAAAGAGTGCAAAGAGGATTTACTAGGATGGTGTCATGAAGAGTAGGCCTGAATTATATGGAAAGGTTGGCTACATTAGGACTTTATTCCTTGGAATATAGCAGAATGAGGGGTGACCTCAGTCAGGTGCATATAATAATGGGGATCAGAGACAGGATGAATTCATAGACAGGAACCCTGAGGGCATAGGTTTAAGGTGAGAGAGGAAAGATAATGTGGTTGAGGCAAGAAAACAGGCGCAAAAGTTTGAACATATTTGCATAGGTGGGTAGAGAATAGAAGGATACCGACCAAACACAAGCATCTGGAACTATTCGAACTGATGATGGGGCATCATAATCAGCATTGAAAGGTTTAGGCCGAAAGGTCTTTTTCAATGCTGTACTATTCTATGACGGTGTGACTCTAGAGGCAATGGAGCCAAACGCTGACAAGTGGGACTAGTTTAGTTTGGGAAACATTTTCAGCATGAAGGGCTGTCATGGGTTGTGTGATGCTATGACTCCATGATAGATGGTCCTAGAGAACTATGGCAACGTATTTCTTTTATATTGTATTTTGTTTCTTCTCCACATTCCCGGAATCTGTGTTTTGCTCCAATTTGATATTTACGTTACGGCAGTGACTACACTTTCACGGCACTTATTTCACTTCAAAACACCTTTAAACGACCGGAGATAATTAACAGGCTATATTTATAAATAAGCTGGTCATTGTCTCTGTCAGTTACTATAACTGAAAAGACAGATGAAACTATGTAATCTGTACATATCTTTGAGACTCTTCCTTTCTCCATGCGGGGTCACTGTGCTTCTTTCACCGCTTTATCTGTCTCTAACTTGATGTGTAGCCTGTCAACCCGTAAGTCTCATCAGATTTTTTTTTCCCTGATGCTCATTGTTTCCTTCTTATTGAAGATTCTCTGGGATGAAATACATCTCTCGAGTGATTATAGTGAAATCTGGATTGTTTACAATGTGCTCCTTGCTGCGACATTTCTAACATTTAACCATGGTGGTGCACGAAAACAATAAAAAACTCAAATTATTTCTTATTACAACGCATTATTTTCTCTGACATACAAAGTACTCATATTTGAGTTTCCAATTTGCAGTTAATTTGTCCCCAGAGGTGAGGCACTGCTGCTACGGGAAAGTTGGGGCAAGCAGTAACTGTTCTCCATTGCAGAAAAGAAAGTTTTAATTTAACTGTGGTGTTAAGGAATTTTCTGTGGAAAAATAGAGTGCAAAGATTTAACAGCCTGTGCTTAGGCTATATAATTGACTGCTGGGAGTGTGGTAGAAACTGAGTTAAATTATAGAGCTTCATATTAAAGAGTTGCAAACAAAACTTAATTTTATGACAGGCAAGACATGAGAACGAATGTCTGGGATTTGAAATGCCAACTCAATTCTCTTTGTTCAGGTACTGCTTAGTTTTAGATAATTTGAAATATTAAATCTGATTTCTTTTTAAATTTCACTTTCAGTAAGTAGTTCCCCATTTTGTTTCACATTTCCAAAATTATAGAAGCGTGGCAGTGCAGATTCTTGGTTGTACGTTTTAGGATACCTGCTCGGCTTAATACTTGGTCCTTCCCTGAATTTAGCGTCACAAGTAATACTTCAAAATTCGTTTAGAGACCGGAATTTTCAGAGATTGCTGACAGCAGGAAGTTGAAAGTTAAATCAAGAAAGGGAATACGTTGGATGGTTTTCAAATGAAAGATGAAGTCTAATTCATCAAAATGTAAAGAGTTTCTTTTAGTTTTCCAGAGAAGTTCAGACAACTCTGAAAGAGAAAATGTCTGACTTCAAAGGTGATGCATCAACAAACGCTTTACTTGCAAATTTGTGCATATCCAAGATGGCACCATTAATCATAGATACCACGATGAACAACTATCCAAGTTTCTGGACTTGATAACTTGTTTCACTGTGATCAGATAGACAAAACAATTAAACCAATATTCAGCATTGCTTGCCTCAACTGATAAATTGCTTTCAGTTGTGGATCATAATATTTGAGAAAAAGTGGAAACATTTGCTTGAGTACATTGAGTATCAACGATACCATTTCTAGGTAGTATGGAGGAACAAAGAGATCTTGGTGTACAAATACATAGATGCCTCAAAGTTGCCCCCAATGTGGATGCGGTTGTTTAGAAAGCATATGATGTTTTGGCTTTCATTAACAGACGATCGAGTTTAAGAGCCACGAGGTTTTGTGACAGCTCTCCAAGTCCCTGGTGAGACCACGTTCCGAATATTGTGTAGAGTTCTGGTCGCCCTACTATAGGAAAGATACAGAGGCTTTGTAGAGGGTGCAAAGAAGGTTTAACGGGATACTGCTTGGACTGGAGGGCTTGCCTTATGAAGGAAGTTTGAAAATGCTTGGACTTTTCTGTCTGGAGAGAAGAAGGAAGGGAGGCGACCTGATCGAGGTTCTTTACGCAGAGTCCTGAATGCATGGAATGCGTTGCCAGCTGCGGTGGTGGAAGCAGAGTCATTACGGACATTTAGACGACTACTGGACAGGAACATGGAGAGCAGTGGGTTGAGGGGTGCCTTAAGGTTAAGTTATTATATTTTCCATTAGGATTAAACCTCGGCACAACATCGTGGGCCAAAGGCCCTGTTCTGTGCTGTGTCTTTCTATGTTCTATGAATGACCGAACCAACGGTCTAAGTGGTCAATTCCATGTAGACCAGAACATCGTGTATAAAGAATTCAACAGACCTCGAACGGTGGATAAGCTTAAGCAATAACACGGCGATTATTCAGCATCTTGAAGTCATCAACAGGAGAATACAAGTACTGAGACAGTAGAACAAGCATTTAATTCTGAAGAGGGGAAATATCACTGTCAGGGTGGACTGTAAAATTCCCCTGCCCTCTCCACTCAGATTTGTTCCATAGGTGTGGTAACAGTGTTAAATATAAACGAGAGCTACACAGACCGACTTTCACTGTTTAAAGGGGCATTGAAAGCTATGATCGCCTACTCAGATTTCTCTTACAATGTTAGGTGATGGCCTACCTGAGACTGAAGACTCGTGAGGCATCAACATGGTGAGTCAACTAAAATCTGTGGGATGAAAATACCCAAATAACTACCATAGCACCAAGTAACTCCTTGCAATCATGTACCACAACAGCCTCCATCCAGTCCATGCACGAATTCAGGACACTATCTCGAATAGGTAAATAGAAACATTCAATGACTGTTGTCCTTGTTATTGATTTCTAATGGTTACTCCTTTCTGACCCCGCTCATCCCGTGTTCTCAAACTCGGCGGAATGATAGAATGTGAAAGTCAGCAAATTTCGGCAGTTTTCGGAATGAAATGAGAACATACTCTGAGTTAAATTTTGATGCAGAGTTCTTCGTACTTTCTCAAATTGTCACATGAAATAGGGTGTTAAACAAAGGATACTGTGACAGCAGTCTGTGTATAACATGAAAATTAGGGTGTATGTTTGCTCGCTGAGCTGCAGGTTTAGTATCCAGGCGTTTCATTACATGGCTAGATACCATTATGAGTGGCGACATCCAAGTGAAGCGAAGTTGTTTTCTACTGCTTTCTATTTGTATGTTTGTCCTGGATGGGTATCCTGGGGTTTGTGGTGATGGCATTTCCTGTTCCTTTTCTGAGGGGTTGATAGATGGTATCCAGATCTCTGTGTTTGTTTCTGGCATTGTGGTTGGAGTGCCAGGCCCCTCAGATTTCTCTGGCATTCTTTACTTAGCCTGTCCCAGGATAGATGTGTTGTCCCAGTGGAAATGGTGGGTTTTTCCCATCCGTGTGTAGGGCTATGTGGGAGAGAGGGTCGTGTCTTTTTGGCTAGCTGGTGTTCGTGTATCCTGGGGGCTAACTTTATTTTTGTTTGTCCTACGTAGTGTCTGTGGCAGTCCTCGCATGGAATTTTGTAGACGACGTTGGTTTTGTCCATGGGTTGTACTGGGTCATTTTAGTTTGTTAGATTTTGTTTGAGAGTTTTGGTGGGTTTGTGTGCTTCTAGGATTCCGAGGGTTCTTAGTAATCTGGCTGTCATTTCTGAGACTTCTTTGATGTACGGTAAGATGGTTAGGGTTTCTGGCTGTGTTTGTTCTGCTTGTCGTGGTTTGTTCCTGAGGAACCTGCGGACCGTATATTTTGAGTATCCGTTCTTCTTCAATACGCTCCATCGTCTTCTTCATCAAATGAAAAAGGATATGCTGCATGCACAATACGCTCCATGTTAATTAGTTCTTTTTTTCAAATTTAAATATTTTAATACAGGTTCGTTGGATATCTTGTTTCACTCTAGTTGTTAGTATAAATGAAAAGATTGACGCAGGAACTTAATAACTGAGATTATAACTCTGTGGCCTTCGATGGAAAATGTGAAGAAGGCGTACAGTATGCGGCCAAACTTGGATTATTGAATATAGTTCAAGCAGCCACAATCTACAAAGGATGTGGAAGCATTGGAAAGAGTGAAGTGGAGATTTACTAGGATGTTGCTTGGTGTGTAGTGAATGTCTTTTAATGAAACGCTGAGGGATTTGACGCTGTTTTCATTCGAGGGAAGAATGTTCTGAGGTGATTTTAAAGAGGCACACAAGATGATCAGAATATTAGACAACTTGTACATTGAGAGCATTTTTCCTCGAATGATGATGGCTAACACGAGGGGACATAGCTTGAAATTGAGGATGATAAACATAGAATAGACATCAGAGATCCGTTCTTTACGAAGAGAATAGTAACGGTATGGAATGCCCCGCCTGCAACAGTAGCAGAATGGCCAATATTAAGGGCATCTAAATTGTCATTGGGTAAACTTGTGAATGATAATGTTATAATATCGGTTAGATGAGTTTTAGATTGTTTTCACAGGTCGGTGCAACGTCGATGGCCGAAGGGTTTGTACTGCACTGTAATTTTCTAATGTGAACCCGTTATAGCGTATGTCCGTGATGTGTGAGCAGGAAATGTTGTTAATTATGTACATCGATTCCACAACGGTCTTGTCATGTCACCAGCCAGTGTCCTGCTGAAACCTCGCCTGCATGAATGAAGCATTGTTTAGAAAAAAAAATCATACTTCAAATCCTGCTCTGGAATCAGGTCCTACTGACAATCGAGTCCAAACCAAACCCCCGAACAGTATCGTACCGAGGCTCAACCCCAACCGTTTCCATGCATTTCCCATGGCAATTCCACCTAACTTGCATATATTTGGACCGTAGGAGGAAATCGGAGGACCCAGAAGAAACCCACCCGTTCGCTGGCAGAATATGGAAATTCCACACGAACAGACAACCAAGGGAGGATTGCATAAGATCATGAGACATAGAAGCAGAAGCTATGCAATTCAGACAATCGAGCTTCCTTACACATTTGATTATGGCACATAGTTTTTTTAAACCGTTATCCCATTTTCTTCCCATAACCTTTGATCCCCTTGGCAATCGAAAATTTATATGTCACTGTTTTAAATATACTCAACGATATTGGCTCCATAGCCTTAGTGGCAATAAATTCTACAGATTCACCACTATCAGGCTGAATGTTTCTCATTATCTCCGTTCGAAAATGTCTTTGTTTGCTGTAATGCTGTGCTCTCGGGCCCTCATCTCGCTTACTAAAGAAAGCATCTTCCCAAATTCCAGTCTGTAGAAAACATTTAGCAAGTATCAGTCAGACCCCTCGTCATCCTTCTGGCATCTATCGCTTTTCGTCCCAGATTCTTTGAAGGTTCCTCATATGATTAACATTGTATTCCAGTGATTATTTCTGCGAACCTCAACTGGGTGCTCAGGGACAATACATTCTTCCTGAGGTATTGGGTCAAAATTGCTCACAATACACGAAATGTGGTCTGTCCAGTATCTAAAAGTAATCTGATTCCGAACCAAGGTTCACAGTTGTGAAACAGCAGTGCTAAATGTGATCCCAACTTTCCACAAGTTGATTCAGCCTTCCAAGCCTTTTTCTGCAACATGACGAACTGTTTATCCACATCAATGCTCTAGCGGAGGCGATGGTGTACTGCTGTAATCGCTGTGCTGCTACTTCCAGAGCAATACCCTCTGTTCGAATATGTCATAGCAAATGGTGATATGTGAATTGAATAAAAATCAGAAATTACTGGTCATATGATCACAGTGAAATCGTTGTCGTTTTTTTGGGGAAAACAACTGGCTCATTAATCTCCTTAACAAAAGGAAACTGCCATCATGACGAAGTGTGGCCTCCATGTACTTGTAGGTATCTGGAAATCCGTCATATACAACAACTGAGGTAGATAACATATGCAGTGCCAATAATTTGAAATGCGACCTTTTGCGATCTTGAGCTGCTTTTTCCATGAACAAAACACATATCTTAACACACTGCTAATAAAAGTGTAATATTAACTTTCGAACAATAAGAAGTAAAAGTAAACATTTTGACAAGTGGTTCATGTTTGAATGTTTAAATGGAATTGGAATAAAGATTACGAAATTGGAGACCTATACTGGGAAGAGAACATTAATAACATAGAAACTAAAAAGATTTTCTATGAGCATCCAACTGCTTGGAAAATTCGACTGTGAATGGTTTCAGGGCAAAGATTGTTGAAATCAATTTGCATGTATCACAAAAAAGTTATAAACGACTGAATAATTATGACTTCTGATTGCATCTAGAATCTGAGAGACTGAAATTTAGAAAGGTGAAAAGAATATAGCAGCGAACAATGTCACGAATCTAAAGCCCAAATGATTGTGACCTTTGATAATACCCTATAAAAAACGGTAAAGAAGGCTGATGATATGTTTGTCTTCATAAGGAAATCGATGCCGTGGAGGTGCTGGGATGAGGCGGTGGGTGGACAACATTAAAAAGCACACAATATCAGGTTAACATTAATCTGTTGATCTATAGCATGATGCTGTGTGACTTTTAACTTCATAATGATATATGGTATGAAGAAGCAAGGATGTGTTTCTGCTTTTGCATAGGGACTTTTTGACGATGGAATGAGCACTACCAATACTTGTCAGACTGATTTCAGGAAAGTCATGTAAAGGGGACTGGATCCGTTTGAACTGGATGCACTACTGTTGGGAATAATGGGGGGATCTTACAGGAAAATGCAAAATTCCAGCACGAGTTGACAGAGTCAAACCAGAAAAGGACATTCCTAATGACCAGGAGTCCACAACAAACGCAGTCGCCAAGAGCGTAATAGAGTATTTCTTCAGTTTTCCATGTTTCTATGAAGTCGCAACCGAATTTGGGGTCACATCGCACTTCCTCTGTGGTCACGGGTACTGAATGAGGATTGGCAGGCAGAATTTGGTAGCGTTTACTACGAAAGGCTCATTTCTCATCACAGGTAACGAAGAAAACCTTACCTCGATATCCAGGCAGTTATTGATCCTATCAAGAAATGTTATTAGGAAGGGTTTGGATCTCAACAAATATCATGTGTGAAATATCAGGAGGGTAAATAATTCATCCATCAAAACATGAACACCACCTGAACAACAGCTGCACTGATCTGTTTCTTTAAATCGACTTTAATAAAACTTAACATACTAATGAGCTCCCAGGTGCCTAGAATGGGCCATAAATATCACAATTTACACTGAAATTCTAAACAAGCTCACAGAGTCTGATAGAAATGCATGAAGCACTAAAAGGTCTGCTGTTTGCCATTTACTATCCCGTCATTGCAGTAATCGGAGTTCCAGGTAAGTTACTGTTCATTTCGTGAGTGCACGAATGATGCGTAAGAAACAGTGAATGAGACAGTTCATGAGAATTGCCTCTCCACTTTACAGACTGCCTGCCTCTGATTTAACGTCTTCTCATTTCTCTATCACCAGTACAATGGATTTCGTTTAACTGCGACCATTATTTTTCACCAACCTTGCATTACATCATTATTTAAACTTCATGATTGCTTCCACGTCTATCATTTTAACAGAATTTGGCAGGATTGAACTGTAACTTCTCCACGTTATCCTACTTACTTCAAATGCTAAATCATTAGGCTCCTTCATTTTGCGCCTATAATTTAATGTTGAGCCGTATTCTGCCTCCTGAACACATACAATTTTATTCTTCTAATTACGATTCCTGAATTTTAGTGCTGACAATTACATTTGTAGTTCTACTGCATGGTTGGCCCTGTTCCTGCATTGAATGGGCATAACTTTATAATGGTGTCAGTTCTGTAAATTTCTAGTACTGACATTGTTCTTGTGGGTGAATTAACGAAACCTTACTCTTATGTAAATTGGTTCTTTGGTGGCACTTAATTTCACGTTATAATTGAAGTGCAAGTTATGTCCTCTTCTGTTATTCACTTCAGGTGTGGATAAATTGCCACATTATTCACAGTGGTGTAACTGCAGATTTACTGTGATATTGACCACTACAGAGAAAAACACAAAGAATTAATATTTGAGACTTATTAGCCACTAAATAATGTATGACAGAATTTAAATAAGGGAAATGTTAAAGAGGCAAAATGTGACACGGAGACAATGCAAAATTGTTCTTATCAGTCTGTCTGGATATGTTTCATCACGTTTCCAGAGTCACCTTATTTTGAGACAGCACTTGAAACCAAGCCTTCCCACTGGAGGCAATCACTTCAGCCCACAACAAACATCTGAAATAATGTTTGCCTAAACTTTGCTATCATTATATTTCACTGGACATGATCTGTTTCAGTCTTTCGGTTCTCAGCCTCTACAAAACTCAATACATCAGCATTGTTATCCTTCATCCAATTCTGTGTGGTTAAGTGTTCTTTAATGACTGATTTCCTTTCATTTCCTTTTTTGTCACCACATAGAAATACTCAGACACCATTTTTCCATATTGTCCAAATTGAGTGAAATCCGACAAATTGTAGCATCCCCCATAGGCATGCTGCATTGATTCTTGGTTTAAATGTCGACTCAACAATGAATTTAATTGTTAATCCAGACATTCTGCACAAGCATTGGGCTACAACATGGCTTGTCACTGTTTGCAACTCTACATCTGCAGTTGAAGTCCGTGCAATCGAAATCCACAAATATCCATGTGTTACTGTATTGAGGCTCGAATTCACAACTGAGCTTAGATAACATGTCCCTTTCAAAGCTGAAGATAAAATCATTGTCATTTTGTATTCAACTTGATTTGAATAACTGTCTGGCGTCTTTACTGCTGACATTTCCAAGAAGGAATCATTTTGCAATAGCTTGTTTCATGCATCACTTTGAATGGGCAGTGTGACGCACTTAATATCCTTGGTGATTAAATTGCTTATTGTCAATTTCTCTATCTTTAGTTCTTTAAATATTTTCTACAATTTTCTGTCATGTTTCCAAGTTAGCTCTGCCTTCTTCTGTGTTAGAATTTGTGACGATGTTGCTCCATTAACAAGTTAATGTTGTCTTTGTTACTTTGTCGAAGGATTTAAAAAGGTGGATGTTCCAATTTGTCTAGGTTTTGGACACTTTGATTATAGCTGGCAGACAGTCCAAGGCACCAATTAAGAAAAATGACTTCTGGAATTTTTTTAAAATCTTGTACAATGAAAAGGGTGTGGCCATGCCCCCCAGTTCAAAAGGTGATTCTAGTTTGGTTTTTGTCTTAGCTGCAGACCCAGAAACGTTGATGGAGTTAACAGAAGTTCCACGATTCAGAAATGGTCCCTAACTGATTTTTTTTCTACCATCTCCCTCTCACCTCAGCACCTGCATTTGAATTTAATGTTTTACTGTGTGTATGGGATTTTCTGGGAAATCATCACAGCTCTTTGTTGCGTTGCGGCAGATATTGCATCAGTCGGGTTTTCAAATCATTGTTATTCTTAATTTTTTTGTTTTCTTTTATTTGTGTTTCCTCTGGTAGTGAGGAAATAAACCACATTTAACTTGAAGCTAAATAGTTTGACCACCTTCTTCCCTACTGAGATTTCCAACTAGAAAACTTAGTTCCTGGACTGGTCCATAACAAAGCCATTAAATTAATTTTGCATTATATTGACATTTACTTGGTGTGCTTTCTCATCTGGAAACCACCAGAAACTTCATAAACAGTCTTGGCGAGCTTTGTGCATAACTTACATCATGAAACGTTCAAATTTACAAATATGCCTTTAAAGAAGAGGGATTTATTTTTGGAGTAAATCTGTAACATTCAATTTCTTTTGTGTGTGTGTCAATATTTCAGCGAACTTAGCAGTTATTTTGATCCTGTCTCGAAGAAGTTGTGGTATCTCCGGATGCATCGTTTATTACCTTGTGTCAATGGCAGTATCGGATCTACTGGTGATAGTGACAGCTGTCATATTAAATCGCATTGTTGGGATTTATTTTCCATCCAGTTTTCTCTCAATCACGCCTGTGTGCAGTGTTCGTTCTGCATTCAATTACGGATTTATTGATAGTTCTGCCTGGTTAACAGTCGCCTTCACCATTGATCGATTTGTAGCCATTTCTTGCCAGACACTCAAATTGACATACTGCACTCGGAGGACAGCAATACGCATTGTAGGAATTGTGACTGCATTAAGTTTCATAAAAAATGTATTTGTATATTTTACATATGAACCGAGGTACATCGTAAAAAATAAACCCTGGTTCTGCAACCTAAAAGATGTATTTTACACATCAATTGTATGGGCTGCATATGATTGGATTTGTTCAATTTTAACCACTTGTCTCCCATTCCTTCTTATCTTGCTTCTCAATGTCCTGACAGTCAAATACATTCTAGTGGCTAATAGAGCCCGCACGAGACTCCAGAACCAGAAGATCGGAAAGAATCGGAGCGATGCAGAGATAGAGAAACGAAGAAAGTCAATCGTTTTGCTCTTTGCCATTTCAGGCAGTTTCATCCTGTTCAACGTGCTGTACTTTATAACAATCCTGTACGTCCGCATTGGGAATCTTACTTATGCCTCCGGTTCTGACTTTAACAATCTCTCTTTTGTCCTCAATGAAAATGCATTTATGCTTCAGTTTTTGAGTTCCTGCATTAACCCGTTTATTTACGCTGGAACCCAGAATAAATTCAGAGCTGAGGTAAAGAATGTGGTAAAATATCCATGGCGCATCTTCTTCAAAACATTCAAGATTTCAAAGTGAAGTAGAGAGAGACTGTAGTGGTATTGTCAATATACTAATATTCCAGCGATTCAGAATAATGTGGTGAGCATATGTTGTGAAATCTGGCAATGAAGCAGGCTTTTGGAATCTATATTCAAACCGATAAATGTGGATTATAATGCTGGTCTCAATATCTTTGAACAAAACTGTTTGCATTCCATTTGTAAGATACAGTGCAACATATTTTGATGTAACGTTCTCATATTTAGCTATAGACCATTAAAGTTACTGCTACTATGCCAAGCCAAATAGCAATCTCGTGGATGAATTGAATTTGTCATTTAGTCACATCTGAAACTGCAAGTATGCAAAATCAATCAAAGAGTCCACCATGAATCTCATTTATCTTGCGTTGGATTTGTAAAATGGTAAGCCGTACAACTGAACGATTTTCAGCCGGAGGGGTGAAATAAATGCTGTTGGTTACTAAATGCAGCACAAAAAGTGACAATGATTTGCTTTAAAAAGGTCTTCAACGCCACTCATCGCAGCGGTCGGTATTGCTGAGATAAGATATTAAGATGAGCACGCCATTCTGCCTCTTGAGTCTGTTCTGCCATTTATTGAAATCACGATTTACATGTGACAGACTCCATATACCTCCATCTGCGTCATAACCCTCACTACTGTGTTTTTTTCTTCACACAAAAAGAAACCATCTCAGACTTAAAACTAACAACTAATCTACCATTAACTGCCGTTTGTGGAAGAGAGTTATAAACGGAAACAGACCTTGGTATTATAAAGTGCTTCCTAGCATCTTTCCTGATTGCCTGGACCAAATTACCTGACTATTCCCCCCGGTTCTCGAATCTTCAGCGGTTTGAAATAGTTAATCTATATCTGCCCTGTCTTTTCCCGTTAATGTCTTGAAAAAGATAATCAGATCACACCTTGACCTTCTAAATTCTAGGGAAATGTGTCTGGAGACCACGTGTTGTGTGCTAGATGCTTCACAATGTTGTTGGAGTTCCCTTGCTTATAAATCAAATTTTGCCAGTCAGCTAGATGAATGACAGTTTCTCTCTCAGCTTAAATACTTTCTGGTATCTAGTTGTTGTTCACATCCACTTCTTTGTCTGGTGGCGAATGGATGTTGCCTGCTTGTGTCTACACGTGTGCACACCTATCCTGACTTTTGTCAGTGTGATTCACATATTCAATGTGTTCTTCTGACAAGGTCGGCTTTCACTCCTTCCAATTTCTCATTATATTGCTTTGTATTTCCTTTGCAACTGCTTTGAACGTGAATGCTGAGACTTATTTCAAAATTTGATAATAAAAAGTTATACTAAATATCATTCAATTAACATGTGCAAATCTTCGCTGAAGAAGGAAGAAACATTGTCGTGGACTATAAGGGACAGGGAGATAACCCGTGCTTAGGTTATTAGCGTTGTTAATATCTCTGTATGAAGAATAACAGCCAAGTATTCTAACTCAATTCGGGCAGACAATATCTAGATTTACTCAAAGACACTTTATTGTCATTCGAAATGTCAGAAACCCCCTCATAGAATCTTCAGAATACTTAAAGCTGCTTGCATTTTTTAAATGATTTTACTCTGATTTTAGACTTTTTGGCTCCACTGTTTTCGAGAAGCGCCGACAAGTGAGATTGGAACTGTACAAAGCGATTTGACTGCACAGATTCCACATATCACACGTGGTCTAAATCGCTCCTCGTTTGTGGTGTGGTGACACTTTCGATGAACCACCACCAGTTGTCTCTTTATAATGAGAGATATGTTTAAAGTGAGAGGGGAAAATAAATTAAAGGGACGCAAGCAGCAACTTCGTCCAAAGGGTGATTCATAATTAGAATGAACTGCCAGAGTAAGCACATTTGAAAGACATTTGTACAGATTGGTGAATAAGAAATATTTAGAAGGATATGGCTCAAAGGAAGGCAAGTGGTACTAGTTCAGTTTTGGAAACACAGCGGGCATGGACAACTTGGACTTAAATGTTAGTTTCCGTGTTGTATGACTCCATTACTCTATAAATGATGGTCCTCTAGAAATTAAACTCTTTTGCATATTTTATACATGTTCCTCTCCATATTCCTTGAATCTACATTTTCCTCTAATTTGATATTTACGTTACAGCAGTCACTGTACTTGCATGACAGTTCTTTGACAGTTCTTTTCCTTTGCAAAAACTTTAAAGGTCCTCAGGAAGTTAACAAGCTATACTTACACATAAATCGGTCATTCTCTTTGACAGTTAACGGAAGTAAAAAGAGCGATGAAGTTATGAAAAATACTCACATCTTTCAGCTTCTATCTGTGTCCGTGTGGCGTCTCTATACTTCTGTTTGCTGCTTTATCTGTCTCTGTCTCTATGTGGTGCCTGTCAGCCTGGATGTCTGATGAAATTTGTTTTTCTCTGATGATTGTTGTTTCGTTCTGATTGAAGATGTTCTGGCATAGAACGTTTCCCTCTGGTCAGACAATAAAGTCAGGATTATTTTCAATTGCTTCTTGCTGTGATATTTCTAACAAGTAATGATGATGGTGCAAGGGATTAGCAGACGTTAAAATTAGGAAAATATTAATCTATTACTTACTAGAACTGTTCTTTTCGCTTTTGGAAAAAAATGTCTATTTTGGGCAGCAAATGTGCATTTTCCTGTATCTGAGAATTTTTCTGTCAAGAACAAGAGAGCAAATATTTAATATAATTTGCAAAGGTAACAGTAGATGTTTTGAGGCAGCATGTGCTTAGAATATTTAGTGGAGTGTTAAGATTGCAGTAGAGACCACATTAAATAATATAGCCTTATATTAAACAATTGCAGACAAAAATTACCTCACTTAATCTGGCATCCGGTCACCAAGTCACCCTTTAGTTACTTGTGCACAGTACACTGGCCTTATTCAGCCACCTTGGAGTCAGTCCCCTCAACGGAGGAGTTTCTTAATTTTCTGTTTCTATTGGTCAAACAGGGCTTCCAGATTGCATCAAGTTAACATCTTCAATCATAGATCTATTAGCGAATGAGATTAATCAGCGATTGGAACTATTACCTAGTTCCATCACTAGTTCTCTGGCCGCCCTAAATAATGACCGAGCCTCCTTAGAACCGCACTCCTCCGGAATGGTTGCCGACCTGTCGGCTCCCAATCGTGCCATGTGCTGACGAGACTACCCCAGGCCGCTTTCTTACGAGCTGGTTGTCGGTCTTCTAGTCTCCAGCAGCCCTGCACACTGACTCTCCATCCACAGTCCATTGATCTCCTGCACTGTCGTCAGCTACTGACTCCTGGTCACATCGCATACGAAACAAACTTATCCCGACTTGCTTACCTGCAATCGAGCTGCCGGGCCTTACAGCAACCAACCACCCCACATACTGACTGGCCCTTTCCCTGCCCAGCATTCCTAACGACTATACATTGGCAGTCAGCTTCCAGCCTCCCTGCTGACCTGACCTGTCTGCCCCAAGTCATCTTTCCAAAGTCTGCCGCCAGCTGTCTGCCTCAGCCTCCCAGCATTTTGACTGGCCTGCCCTATACCAGCTTTTCTGTAAGGAAGCTACCAATTGCCTGACACCGCCTTCCCTGCATGTCGACAGGCCCTCCCAGTCCACTTTTCTCCAGGCTGATTATTGACCCTCTGGCCCCCAGCCAATCTACGTTCTGGCTACTCCTCCCCTGACCAGTTTTCCTATCAGCACGCTGTCAGCTCTCTGGTCCCAGGCCACTCCGAGCACGAATAGATACCCCACAACTCGCTTTCCCTGAGGTCAGTCACCCTAGCTCCTAGCAGTCACACGCACTAACCAGCCTACTGTGGCCCACTCACAAACAAAATTTTAAAACCCACATACAGGAACAGTATTCACAAAACCATCACAATAGAGTTTGCAGCTCCCAGGCAGAGACCAGTGCCAAAGGCAAAGTCCTCGCCCAAAGGCACAGTCCATGCCTGAAGGCGTAATCCACTCAAATAGGCAGTGACTGCTCCAAAAGGCAGACCCCACTCCTGAAGGCAGCAAATGCGTACTCCACAGCACCAACAGAGGTGTTCAGTCTCCATATAGGTCTGGTCCATGCATAGAAAACTGGGGCCACTCACAGGAGTACAGTTGGTTCAAGGGGCTCGGTACACTCCCGAAGGCAGAGTCGACTTCCTAAAGCAGAATCCACTCCCATAGGCAGCAAATGCACACCTCCCAGTGCACGTAGAGGCCGAGACCACCCACAGAGGGCCGGGCCGACCAACAAAGCAACAGTTCGGCCCTGAAGGTTCAGCTGACTCACAGGAGCTCAGTCCAAACACCAAAGCTGGAAACATATGCAAAAGGGAAAGTTCAGACATTAAAAATCCGAGTGCAAGGCCGAAGACCTGCCACAAAACTAGCACAATTCTTTTCTCAAACTAAGCACAAAACGAGTAACACACAAGATGTAACCTGTCAGTGAAGCAACAGTTGCCCAATGAGAATTGAAATACGCCTGTAACACAATGGCTGTGAAGATCAGCCAGTTCTGAAATCAGTCCTCAATAAAGAAATACCAGTAATAAACTGGCTGTATGATCAACCAGTTCAGGAATCAGGTACCCCAAAAAGTAGAAACCAACAACAGTACACTGGCTGTGACCAGCCAGCTTGGAGTCAGTTTCCTCACCGGAGGAGATTCCAAGTTTTATGTTTATATTGATCAAACAGGGTTTCTAGATTTCCTCATTTTAACAACCTCAATCAAAGATCTAGAAGTCAATGAAATCGACCTAGTTCCCATCACGGCAGCCATTCAGCCACACATCTACTTCCCCACTCCCGTGACCTCTTAGGCCTGGGCATGCCAGCCTGGTATTGCTCTTGTATCTTTTCCTGCGATATTTTCACCTCAGGTCCGATTACTCTGACATGGACTTGACACGGGCGATGTATACCAGACTGTAGACCGCCTGTTGCATCTGGAGTTGGGGGAGTTTATTCCTCTTTGTCTGATGATAATGGTATTGAGTCTGCATCCATCCCACACTCTTAAGGTTTCCTCGACACGAGATGGACAGGGGAACCTATCCTGAAAATGTGTTGCTGGTTAAAGCACAGCAGGTTAAGCAGCATCCAAGGAACAGGAAATTCGACGTTTCGGGACAGAACCCTTCATCAGGAATCCTGATAAGGGCTCTGGCCCGAAACGTCGAATTTCCTGTTCCTTGGATGCTGCCTAACCAGCTGTGCTTTAACCGGCAACACATTTTCAGCTCTGATCTCCAGCATCTGCAGACCTCACTTTTTACTAGGGGAATCTACCCTGTCTGGAAGACCTTCTGGCTGTTCTGAGGTACCAGGTTAGTGAGATAGCATATTTCATGTTATCCAGACGTTTGTTCAGGAAGACCTCGCCATCTTAAACTGTAAGTCCTGGCATATGCCCTCATATAAAAGTTGCCTCATCTCCATGCAAGGCCATTTCCATGATTCTGGCAACAATCTGTTTCCCTCAAATCAAATTATACTTCTCTCTTAAAGAAAGCATGTGGCCGCCATTGGCGTTCCTGTTGCCATTTCAGCCTCCATCACAAGTCCGGGAGTATCAGGTTTAACCGGGTGCAGAGTCTTTGCATCGTTAACTCTGCTGGAGCTATATTTGTTGTTGCATGAGGGTAGGCTCTGTAATTGAACTGGAACCAGAACAGTTTGGTATCGAATGGTGCTGTAGGCTGCTTCTTCAAACGTGCCTTCAATGTTTGAACTGCTTTGGCAACCAGACCACTGGATGATGGATGGCATGGAGTTGTCCTGATGTGCAAAATGCCATTCAACATAAGGAAATATTCATATTCCCTGCTGGTAAATGACGTCCCATTGTCCATGACCAATACTTCCAGGAGTTCATCTATCATGAATGATGCTCTCAGATTCTCAGCTGGTATCCTGGAGTTGCCAAACGAATTTTATGTACGTCCAAACATTTTGAATGGGCATCCACAATGACCAGGACTATTCAGCACATGAAAGGACTGGCAGAGTCGATAATGCAACCGATTCCTCGATTTTCCCCGGCCATTTCCATGAATGTGGGGCGGGAGGAGTGGCAATTCTTGTCCTTAATGGCACCCTGGGCATTTCCCCAACAATGTAGTATGTTGACATCCAATCCTTGCCACCAGACTTAGCTTCATGATAGCGTCATCATCTTGGAAATCCCTGGATGTTCTTGGTGCAGTTCTGCCAGCATCTCGCAGCGATATTTACTCTGGACAATTACGGTTGCTCTACATGCTGTCCTCGACAGTGGTCTCTCTCCTGGCTGTGTTCGTTCTGAGTTTAAACTTGCTGGATACCTTTCCAATCACCGCTTGTCACAAAACCAGCCTGTCCTGGTGAAACTGAAAAAAACTGGTTATAGTAGGGGAAACATAAGGACCATTGCAACCGGCATTCAAATCTTTCTGGATGTGACTCGACTACATCACGGTCGAGGATGACGTCTTCCTATCCTAAGCACGAATAATTGTCCCGAGTAAAGGTTGCTGCTAGATACAGGCTTAATTCCACCACGGTAATCCAAGTATTTCCAAGATGAAGAGGTATAGGGAGGCATTGCAAATCCGTAGCACCTCCCATTTCAGATCACAGTGGGTCACTACCGCAACTCTTTTCTTTAAAATTCGTTAAATAAACTTCTTGGCTACTTGAACATTTCCAAAGCTGACCTTTTTTCAATAGTAGGTGTGATGGTGCGAAGATGGACGCCAGGTTACATATGAATTTTCCATCATAATTTACTAACCCAAGGAAAGACCTAAGCTCTCGTACAGACACAGGAGCTGCAACACCTTTTATCTCTCTCTCTCTCTCTCCTTATCTTCTGACGGGTGGAACCTGCTTTTGTCGACTCTGTAACCCAAAAAGACCACTTGGGGTGCCTGGAACGCTCTTTTTTTCTCTATTCTCAGGTATACGCCGGCCTAGGAGAGAGGTGAACGCTCTATGTCTAAATAATTCAAACTCTCTTAATTTGTTTTCCTGATTATTAACAACTCATCCAGATAAATGGCCATTGCTAAAATGTTCTCCATTGTCTTATGGAAAAGGGTACTGGATTGTGATACCCCAAATGGCAGCTTTATGTATTGGCATAAACCGTAAAGCATAATTCCGGGATCCCTCATCCAGTTGCAATTACAGGTAGGCATGGTTCACAGCCATCTTCGTAAAGGGCAGCTTCCCTCCTGCCCCGCCAATTTTGCATGCAATCCCTTTGTGCAATGAATTGGGTATTTATCCAGCTGTGAGAAGCAGTTTACCGTTTGCATATACTCACCACTGGCCGAGTTATTTCTTAACACAAGCGTTAGAGTACCGAATGAATCTTGTCGAAACATGGTTCTGCAACCACAGATACAGCTGCACTGGTATTGCCCTCCACGAGAACAGGATGACCATTTAACAAACCACTAATTACAATCGGTTCTGATTTGGATGTAATTAAGCAGTTTAGTTGTTCCAACCCATATGTCGGGGGACTTTACAGGGTGTTCACCGTCCTGGATACTCCCTGTGTATTTACTTACCCGAGTCAGCCCCTATAGGACTGCTTTGCTCTCTCGAGTCCGCAAACTGGCAACAACTACAATGACTTGCCGGACCAGATGCTGAAGACCTTTTTAGCCTCTAGGCTGAGGCTTAGTTTGTTTCTGCTAGAGTCTGAGAGACGCTCTGCTTAGGATATGTCGTGCATGAGGCCCTGAAACTGCTGACACTCCACTAGTGTTCCTCAAGCTCAGTCTCATAGGTGAGGGTGTCCACTTTAAATAGGATGCCCTGTAGCTCCAATATTCCACTTGCTACATTTTCTAATGGCAAAGTCTGTTTTAGAGCATGTTTGAAGTACAGTTGGACTTCAGCTATTAGGCGCTTAGAGTCATAGAGTCATAAAGATGTACAGCATTGAAACAGATCCTTTGGTCCAACCCGTCCGTGCCGACCACATATCCCAACCCAATCTCGTCCCACTTGACAGCACCTGGTCCATATCCCTCCAAATACTTCCTATTCATATACCCATACAAATGCCTTTTAAATGTTACAAGGTGACATCATTAGTCCAACATAGCAAATAGTCTGTCAGCATTTCATTCAGGATCAACCGAAGTCAAACGTCCATGACGGTCTTTAACTCATCAAAAGACCTCGTACTGATCCCCCAGCTCTCTAACAGTCGAATAAAACTGTTGGCATCTCAAATTTAACAGAGATTTGGGGTTGTAATATTCCTGAACCAACTCTGTCAACTCTTGGAAAGTTTTTGTGTCTGGTGCCTCTGGGAATGGTAAGTCCATTATCACTGAGAATGTTGGGGGTCCGCAAGCAGTCAGAAGGATTACTCCTCGTTTTTGCAACCCCCACAATGTCATTTACCCAGAGAAAAAGAAGTGACATCATTTCCCCATAATGGGCCTAATCTTTTACAGCCGGATCAAACAAGGTAAGCTCCCCAAATAAAGACATAATGCCAGAAATATTTAGCCCAACTCCGAGATGATTGTTGCAAGCAAATGTCCTTTAGCCATGTCCTATTTTTCCTGTAGCCTTTTAATTAACAGCACAGAAGCCAATAGCCCTTCACCAAGTCACCCTTAATTTACTGGTGCTCAGTACACCCACTGTCGCAAGCTAGCACAGAATCAATCTCTTCGACTGGGGAGATTCCAATTCCCCATTTAGACTCTTTTTCCTCAGCCCCAAACTGAGGAGATTCTAATTTCCTGGTTATATTCTCTTTTTGCCCCTTATCTCCTAACTGCAATCGTACTTATTTTTCCCTGCCACCCAGTCGTGTGTGTGCAGCTGTAGGACACAGTGAAGAACAACAGGTGTTAAAACTTTATTTGTTTTCCACCACCAGGAAGAAACGAAACACCCGAGTGGCCATTGACAAGCAATGTCCTTCTCATCAAAGAGCCATGCTGTAGGATCTAAAAAGTGAAGGGAATGGCAGGGATTAAATCAGAATGGAGTTGGAGAGGAAGTTAAAACACTCCACTTCCTGTGGTAAAGTATAAGGATTCTGGACAGAGTGGATAGGGAAAATAATTTCCCACTTCTGAACAGATCAAGAATCAGAGAGCACCTCCCCTGTTTGGATGGATCAATCAGAGCTTCCTGATTGATCCAGGTTAACAAACCCAATCAACTAGTCAGCGAGATCCACCTGGTTCTAATCACTACAAGAAAGAACATAGTATTAATATAGGTAAGAAGTGAGAACGAATGTCTGAACATGCAGTCTTGTTTTTACGTTTCCATACTGAATGGACTGTTGCAGTGCAGATCCAAAGGTTATACGTTTCGGGACACATGCTCAGCCTAATATTTAGTAGTGACATCAATTTGGTGTAACAGCGTAACTTGAAAATTTGTTTACAGAAAGAAAATTTAAGAGATTGCTGGGAGCATAAAGTTGAACGTCAAAATGATGTAGAGAGTTTGGTTAAAAGAATTGTCAAGTGGAAAATGGAATTTAATTCATCGAACTGTCAACAGTTTCTACTCTAATTTTCAGAAAAGCTTCGACAACACTGGAAGAGAAAATGCATAACTTCAATGAAATTTAATTCTTTGAACTACCGAGAGGTTCTACATTTTTTTTGTCAGAAAATCTACGACAACCCTGGAAGAAAACATACATAACTTCAAAGGTAACACAAAACAATGGCACTGGCTTGTAAACTAGGGCAAATCCGAGAATGAGCCATTGGACTAACTAGCCTTTAGTTTCCTGTTTTCTGCTTTCTTTTGTTTTCTTGAATAAAGAAGTTAGATGAGTAATTTTCCAATGTAGAGGTAGTTTCCCCGAATCTTTTTTTTTGAATTAAAAACTAATCCATTCATTGTCTCGCTAGCAATTTCGCTCACGGTCCTAGAATGAACTGGATCAGCAAAATTCTCGGGACCAGCCTCGGAAAACCGTGTGTAGTTTCAACATTCTGCACGTATCTGTGCAGGTTCACTCCAGTACTCCTGTTTCTTCCCACGGCGAAAGGTAATAAGTTTGCTTAAATGGCCATGCTAAATTGCCCAAAGCATTCTAGAGTAGGTAAGTTAGGTGGATTTGCCATGGGTAATGCAGAGTTACCAGGAAAGGTTGGGTTGGGGGGGTGAGAATGGGCGCAATGTTCTTTGGACAGGCGCTGTGGAGTTGTTGGGCCAGATGGCCTGTTTCTACACCTCAGGGATTCCATGGAAACGCTTAAGATCAACATAGCCCTTTATGAAATCTCTCAGGATTTGGGTACTTGTCAACTTGCAGTTCCAACAATTTTCTCAATCCTAATTCCCTGTTAGTTGTAACTTTTTTGAGTTTCTCTCTCCCTTTCAATTCCCCGTGTGAAGGTGTTTACAGGATGTTGTTTGTAGTTTTTACAAAGAGACCAAAGGAAAATATCTGTGCAAATCTCTTGCCATCGCTTTATTACTTTCCTTGGCCAATTTTCTGTCCGACCAATACTGACATTGTCAACTCGTCTTTTTAGAAATATCTGAAAATGCTTTTTTTTGTATGTTTTTTATCTGCTTCTTGCACTCCAACGTTTCTCTCCTTATAAATCTTTTAGGAGTTATTTGCTGTACTTTTCTAGGGAGGATGCAAGTGACCTCAACGGGTTGCAGAGAACATTTTCGAGAACGTCTCCAGAAGACAAATAGGGAATTGTATTACAATGCTAGATTGGAGAAGCTGAGGCTGAGGGAAGATTTAATCAAGATGTGCAAGATTTTATCACCTTCATGTGAGTTAGGCAATGAAAAAGCTGTTTCCGGTACATAATGGTGCAACGCTGAGGGCACACAGTTTAAGATTTGGGAAAGAGATAGATGGGTAAATGATTTTGATTATCTGATGATTGGTAAAATACAGAACATATTGCCAATAAGGAGGATCAAAATGTGGTTGACCAACGAATGAAGAAGGGAATTACATAAGCATGTCGGAAAACAGTTGCAGGACTTTGTGGAACGAACAGAGAATGCGACAGTCATGCCAATTATGCAAGGAGCCAGCGCTTAAGGTAATCTAGTCTCTATATTCTATAATGTCAGTACCATCGGTACTCCCCCAGGCTGTTGAATATATACTCCGGGGTTGTCAAACCAATATTTTGAATATCTCAGTGCGTTTCCAGTCACACCAAACCAAAAATCATTTTCCAGAAAGAGACGAGCCAAATATTTTTATCCCTATCATCAAAAGCAGATGATTTCAGGCCTTGGTGATCGAGTGAACCTGTCAGATCTTGATGCGATGTTTGTTTTAACTTTCGCGTTTGTGAATCATAAATGCATTTTTATCCCATGTTCAAATTTCTCGGGAAGTTAACAAGAAAATGGAAATGAGCGCTTAGTGGATGGAAGACATGAGGAGGCTCAGAAGAACAGAAGGATCTTGGGATGCTTTTCCACAGATCACTGAAGGCAGCAGGATATGTTAGTCGTGTAGTTACAACATTTAGGACTTTGCTGTTATTAGTTGTCAATCAGATTATAACCGCAGAGATTTTAGATTTGCGCTGTGTGAAGCTTTGGTTAGGCCACATGGGGAGTACAGAGCGCAAATATTATCGCCACACTAGAGGAACGATATAATTTCACGAGAGAAAGTACAGAGGATACGCACCATCATGTTGCCTGGCTTGGAACATTTAGCTGTGCTTAGAGACTATACAGGCTTGGTTGTTTTCTTTAGAACAGACGAGGCTGAGCAGAGAACAGATTGAGATATATAGGATTATGAGGAGCATCGACGAGTTGGATAGTATGCAGATGTTCAACCTGCTTGAAGTGTCAATAACAAATGGAACACCATTTTAAAGTGAAGTGTTTAGTGGAAATTTAAGAAAGCAATTTTTAATGCAGACAACGTTGGGGAACTGTAACACACTGCGAGGATAGTGGTCGATGCAAGAAACTTCATATCCTTTAAAAACATGTAGATGAGCACGAGAAATGTCATAACATTCAAGGGAGTGAACCACGTGCAGGAAAGTGGAGCTAGTGTAGATTTGTTGGCACAGATTGCATGGGCGGAGCATAGACAATCAGAACAAACAAACTTCTCAATAATTTCCATTTGTACAATGATAACATCATGTAACATATGCAATCTCTTATCAGATATGTATCTACAAATGTACACTGAATCAGCACAGGTCCCAACTCATTGTGTGTAAATCTTCCATTTACCCTGACAGAGTATAGTACAGGAAAGGGATAGAGAGCTAATTGTCAAGATGTAAAGGTAACAAACCCCCTCCTAATATCAGCATAACAAAGGAGCTCTTTGTTCACGTCAGGAGAGCACGCCCTTGTCTGAATCAATGGTGCTGAGGTCAACATGGTCGAGAGCATCAGGTTTCTGGGAATGATTGCCAACAATCTGGCCTGGCTCATTTACAACGTCATGACAGCCTGCTTCCTTAGAAGCTAATTGAACTCTGCATGGCAACAAAGGCTCTTACTATGTCTTACTCGAGCACCATGCAAAGCATTACTTCTGAATGCATCACAAATACAATGTTCTTCCCAAGATCGAAAGAAATTGCAGAGTTTCTTGAACCACAGCCAATCAGTCACACAAGCCAGCCTTCCATGATTGACTTGATCTGTACGTCCTGTTGCCTTGAGAAAGCAAATCAAACAGTAATCAAAGATGTCTTTAATGCCGCTTCTACTCCTTCCAACCACTTCCATCAGGCAGAAAATATAAAATTTCGAATGCACTTACGAACTGATTCAAGAATTGTTTATTCTGTGCTAATATCAGATTTTCGAATGGACGGCTCAAACACTAATTCCGTTCTCTCTTTCTGCACATTCTCTGCAGCTGTAAAAGAGCATTTTGCACATTGTTTTGCCGCCCTGATGCACTTTACATGGTTCAACATTCCTAAATAATATGTAAAATAACAAATTTCATGATATCTCGTTACATGTGACAACATTTTTTTAAAAAACTCACACCCAAACCAAAGGGCTTCCAAAATCCCTCATTGTCAGTCTATGAGATTAATTCAGGAGAGAAAAACAATGAGGATGAGGGTCAAAAGATTTAAAAGAAAATCGTCCATGCCAAACAATTTTCCCAAACTAAATTACCCGTAATGCCGTTCGCCTGCATTTGGCCAATATTCCTCTGCATTTTTCATATTTATGTACCTGTCCAAATATCCTTTAAATGTTGAAACTGTATCTGCATCTGTTATTTCTTCCGGCAGTTCATTCCATATGTGAACAACTGCTCTATGAAAAGACTGCCCCTGAGTTTGCGTTTAAATCCTTCTCCTTCCAGCTTAAAGGTATGCCCTCTAGTTGTGACAATACAATGGCTGCAACGGGTGTATTTTGTCCTTTTTCATGATGAGATGTTGAGAAAGTGGAATTGAGTGTCCTGTTCAAAACCAATAGAGTAAACAAATTGTGAGGCCTTGGGACATTTTTTAAAGTTAGACCAATGGAAGCAGCTTGAAGACGTGGTGTCAAGCTCCCACAGAACTAGGCTTTCAGATTAAATTTCAGTAGCTGTTGGGTTTGCAAAACGTTTGAGTTCTCTCTCTCTCTCTCTCTCTCTCTCAATATTTTCTCTTGATATTTTCTCCACATGGACACCGGAATTGTATGTGGTGCAATCTAACTTGCTTAGTGTTCTCTTTCCAAGGCTGTGCTTATGGAATGTTATTACTTTGGAACAGTTGCGATTTCATAGTGAAATAATCTAATATTCTGCTGGGTTTTCCAATGCAGTTAACTTATTACCAACTCTTCTTTATTTCGTTTGTATTGTATCTCTAATGTCAGAGTACATTGTGTGGTTTCTGTAGACCTAGTAGTTTGACCAATCGAATTGCATCTGAAACACAACTTACTCTTCCTTGAAAAATGAGAAAATGTTGGGATCTAGTCTATCAGTCTTAATACGTTTTGAGGGGGCTTGCTCTGGTCCATAACAATTTTTGGGGCAACTGCCGAGATCAAAATCTCTAATTCTAATTTGGGTTGATGATATTGGACACGAAAACAGTGAGAAGTGTGTGTTGGTGATCTGTTTTCAGATGTTGCATTGTGTAGGTTTAAGTAGGGTGTGCCTTGTGCAGTAATGGCTTTTTCAGTCATTAAGAGTTTCCTGGAGATGGAAGTCGCCTAGGAGGTTAACAGAAAGTGAGCAAGGCCAAGGTTTTGGAAACGGCATGCAAGCTGGTGTTGGATTGCCTTTGTCTGGTAAAAGGGGAGGCATTTGCAACAAAAGCTCGACATTGACGATTGCCAAAAATCTAATACAAATCATGGGAAGTTGTTAATGCTCAATTTCTGATGAAGCAGCTTTAATTAGCAATCAATGGCAATGAGAAAATAGAGACAGTCAAAAGAAAAAAATAAAGTATAACTCTAGCAGATGAAAACCAGGAATGGATAGACACAAAGGAGAAAGCGAAAGGTTTTTTTTTAGCTTTGAAGGATGGAATTGAAAACTGAAATTCAAATTTAAATGGTGCTGGTAAAGGGGAAAGGTTGGAGTAGTGCTGAGGGCAATGATGGATAATCAAAGCAGTGCTGGGGAACCACTTCAACATGTTCGTTGGCTAAGCCCGACAAGAGGAATGCAGATACTGCCTGACCTGCTGCGCTTTTCCAGCAACGCATTTTCAGCTCTGATCTCCAGAATCTTCAGTCCTCACTTTCTCCTGTTACATGCTGTGACTCGGCACTTTTCTTCTCAACTATTCAATTTCCACCCTGCCTTATACCCCAGCGCATCAGGCTTTTAAGATTGTCAATACACTCAATTCAAACTTGACTGGAAATTGGCATTTTTTCGGGGTATAATTTAAACCGATTGTTATAATTTGAATTTGCTTTTGTCTCCAGGCAACGAACTAATCGAGTTGTACAACCCAGTATTGCATTTTTGCCTTATTGAGAACACTTGGTGCTGAGCTATCTTGGAAAATAATTTAAACTGCTTCATCGAATTTGATTTTTTTTTATTCAGTCAGTACAGCTCTCAGCTAACTGTTCAAGCACATGTAATAATGTTACCTTGTGTTAGCTCGAAATGTAAGCTCCATTAAAGGTAGAGTATACCCACATCTTCATAACACTCCTTTAGACAGAATCAGAAGTTAAAGAGCGCAGGTATTTTCACTGTTACAAAGTTGGCCAAAGTATGGTGCAATGTTGATGAATTAGAAAAATCGCTTGCAAGCACAAAAGATGTAAACACTACCCGTTTACTTCCTCATTGTCAAACGCCCCATAAATAACTTTAAAATAATTTATCTGCACTTCACTCAACCCAGTCTGCCATCTTTGCTGGTCACAATGTGGTGTCCTCTACATTTGGGAGACAAAATGCAGGGCAGTTGGTGGTTTTGACATTCTGCCTGCAAAAATGCCCAGTTGCCTTCAACATACCATCGTGTTCCCATCGAAACATGTCGGCCATCAGCCTGCTGCGATGATCCAGTGACCCTCAGCTCAAACTCCATGAAATCACATTTTCCACTTGACCTTTCAGCAATATCCAGGACTCAAAATCAAGTTCAATAACCTTACAGCCTGATTCCATCCTTCTCGTTTTATTTTACCCACACCACATCTGGCCTTGTTATGACGTAGGTTGCTTTAATACAATCACCTGTTTTTAACGACTCCTTGGCCCATTATGACAATATGTACGTGGTTTTCAGTAGACATCACTCATTTTCTCCTATTATGAGCTTCTGTTATCACTTATTTAATGTTTATTCTTTCCTTATCGTGCAAACCATAATCTCTATGGAAGTGCTTGTCAGTTTGGATTGTGTCTAACGACCTGTTTAAAGATCTTTGGCCCTTACACAGGAATTGAGAGAATTCAAGAAGGAGTGGACCAATACTTATTTAATCCTAACTACAATACAAAGGCAGACAGATTCTTAAGATGTAACGGTGATTTTATTTCTAAATGTGGCATGTTAAAGAGGTGCCTTTAACGTAAAGTCTTCGACCTTCTGTTTAGTTTTCACTGTGAGAGTTGGGAAAATAAACTGTTATTTTTCTTCAACTGGTTGAAATTAGAATTTCTCTGTCACTCACTCACATTTTCAACAGATTACGAGCGAGGTGAGCTTTTCTGGGTGTTTGGTTTTAATTAACAGAGGAGTTCCACCTACACGCCGAAATAGTTTGGGGGGTCGTCATCTAAGATTTGGACAGGTTTGGACAGATCCAGTCTGGGATTAGACGAGTTTGGTCCGATCTAGTCTGGGATTTGGACAGGTGTGGACGGATCCATTCTGGGATTTCGACAGCTTTGGACAGATGCAGTCTGGGATTTTGACAGGTTTAGACAGATCCAGTCTGGGAATTGGATAGGTGTAGACAGATCCAGTCTGGGACTTGGACAGATGTAGACAGATCTGGACGGAGCAGTTCCAGGTTTTGGACGGAATTAAATAGATTCAGCACATTTGGGGCAGGAAAGGCTCCAGAAAATTGTGACGATGCTGCTCCTTGGTTTGTCCGTCCTTGGTATTTTTTCAAAAGGTGTCGTAAAGACAGAGGTGTTGAAATATATGGACTGACTACTTCAACAGGCGACAGATGCTGCCAACGTCAACAATCAGAAGAGGCCTTGACCCTTTATTTTTAAAAAAGTTACAACGAAAGGAGAGTGGCCAATCCTATTGGTTCAAGTTATTTTTGTTGTTTTGGGTTAGTTTTAGCTGGTGACCAGAAGAAACAGCTCGATGCTGATCCTCTTTCTCTCTCTTTCTCTCTCTCTCTTTCTCTTTCTCTCTCTCTCTCTCTCTCTCTCTCACACACACACACACACACACACACTCTCACTCACTCGCTAACCCTCTCGCTCTCTCTCTCTGACATCTCTCATATAAAAAAATGTGTGTTTGAATTTGCCTTTTTGCAAGAGATGTCTTCATGAGCTGTTACAGGAAATCAGAACAACTTTTTTGTTAATTTGCGTTTTCATGTTGGTTGGGTTTTCAAGTAGTTGCGTTACTTGATAATTGGTTTACTTTTGTTCTCATATATGAGTGAATTATATTTTGTTTAAAATCGAATGCTTTGCCCAGGTGTGGCCGCATGGAATACTCACCTTACATTTGCTGAGGACAACTCGAAAAGGTAGGTTCTGGGTTCTTGTCTTAAAATGTTTTGAAGTGGTCTATCCTCGTACATAAGAAGATTCAAACACTTACCGATTAATGTTCTAAATATTTAATTAAAACTCAGGTGAGAAAATTTGTTCAAATACAGTGATACAGAGAACATAGAACAGTACAGCAGAGCATAGGCCCTTTAACCTTTAAAGTGTGCCAGCCTTTTATCCTACTCTAAGATCAGACTAAACTACATACCCTTCATTGTTCTCTATCCCATGTCCCTATCCAGTCATCGCTTAAATGTCGCTAATTTATCTGAGACTACTATGTCGGCCGGCAGCGCATTCTATGCACCCACAACTGTTTGCATAAAACAGCTACCTCTCTCTACAACATTCCTCTAATTATCTTAAAATTATGCCCCCTCATAAAAGAAATTTCAGCCATGGGAAAATGTCTCTGGCTAGCCACCCTATCTATGCTTCTTAATGCCTTGTACACCAATCAAATCACCTCTCATCAATCTTCGTTCAATTGAGAAAAACTCTGGCTCCCTCCATCTTTCTTGACAAGACATGCCCTCCAGACCAGGCAACATCCTAACAAATCTTCTCTGCACCCTCTCGAAAAATCCACATCTTTCCTTTAATGAGGAGAACAGAACTGAAAACAATATCCCTCGTGTGTTCTAACCAGGGTTCGACACAGCTATAGCAAAACCCCGTGCCTCTTAAATGCAATCCTCCCGCTAATGCAAGCCATTGCATTATACCCCTTCATAATAAGCTTATCAACTTGGAGCAGCACTTTGAGGGCTCTGTGAACACGGACCCCAAGATCCCTCTGTTACTCCACACTCCTTACGTTTTTCAAAATTTTCAGCACATCCTCCTTCCTAACATCGAACTGTTGTAGCAGATTAATCTGTTTCACCCTGTCCTCACAAACGTCAATGTTCCTCTCACTAATGAATTCTGAAACAAAGCATTCATCAAGTACCTTTCCTACTTCGTCCGAATCAAGGTCCGACTTCATCCGATCCACTAAACTTTATCATGGCCCCTTCTCGCTCTCCTAAGTGCATACTTCAGTTCATTCCTGGCCACCTTATAACTCTCTAAAGCCCGATCTGATCTTTGCCTCTTCAGTTCTAAGTGTGTTTCCTTCTTCCTCTTGACTAGATATTCCACATCCCTTATCACCCAAGTTTCTTCCATGTTACGTCTGCTTGGTTACATTAGAAGTGAAGGAAATAGCTCTTTATATTGCTGAAGCGGTTATGTGTTTTGAACCGCAGAAGTTGAGAAAAACGTCGGAAAGATATAATTTTAGAATCAAAAAATACATTAAAATTGTGTTTACCAAGGGACAAAAGGAAAGTTAAAATTGCAGTGGAATTGATCAAGTACTTAGCGACATCAGAGAAACAGACAAGCGCAGTAGAGTTAGAAAAACACTTAAATTGCTTCTGAGGCAATTGGAGTTTGACGATAACAAAAGGGAGGGAAGGCTCTTGACTGATTAAAATAAGAAGGGAAAGAGAGGGCAAGAAACAGAAATGAAAGAAAGAGAGAGAAGGAAAAGAAATGGAGAGTAGGTTCTTGGTTGAACAAAAAGAAAGAAAGAAAGAAGAAATCGAAAGGGTAAGAAAACTTGACCTTCAGAAGTTGCGAATTAGTCAGGAAAGAGGGTGTGGTGCTGGAAAAGCACGGCAAGTCAGGCAGCATCCGAGGAGCAGGAGAACTGATGTTTCAGACAGAAGACCCTTCATCAGGGATTAATCAAGCAAGTCAAGTTAACAGGATGGAGATGAAGGGAAAATATAGCGATGTATAGAAATATGTTAAAATACTTCCACATTTCTATTAGAAAGATTTTGAAGCTTTCTTTATCTCATTTTAAAAATTGGCTAGGCAAGTGGCGTGGCAAGATAACTTGTTGATCATGCCAGTTCCGACTACGTTGGTAGGCAGAGTTAATGAAATATTTGCAGTGCTGTCAGATGGGGTGGTCATGACATTAGACATACTTCAAACAGGATATATTGAAGGCCTATTTTTTGGCACCTGAAGCATCGAGACAGCGGTTTAGAAAGATAACGAAGGAAATAGATGAGCCTTATTTTGAGTTCGAAAGAACTAAACTTAACAATTTTGACAGGTGGGTGGTGGCCTGAAACATCGACATGACATGTCAGGCACTAAAAGAGATTATTCTGCTTGACAAGTTTAAAAACTCTCTTACAGAGATGATAATAGCTGATGTGGATGAACAGAAAGTTCAAGAAATGAGAAGAGCAGCAGAAATGGTCGATAAATAGGGATTGGGACATAAGGCAAAATTTAGCTTCCAATAGGAATTTCATTCCCTTACGGGTAGAAATTGGAGGCGAGGGGAGGGGGAATCATTCATTACAAAACAAAGAGTAGATCACACTGGAAATGGTTTATTACAAGTGAGAAAAGAAGCCCTTGGGGGTGAAAAGGAGGCGAAAGACCTCAGATGTTTCAAGTGAGATAAAGCGGGACACACAAAAACAGAGTGCTGGTGGTTGAAGTTAGGGATTGTGCGAAACGATGTGGTACCAGAAGCTGAACCAGTGGGATGAGTGCAAGTAGTAAAGGCAACTGCAGAAAAATTTGAGGAGCTCCAGGCAAATGCGCAGCCCGTGCAGAGATTGGGAATTGATGTCAGAGACTTAACCTCTATAGGTAATGTTGACTCAGGAAAAACAGAAGGAAAAGGGAAAGGAGTTACAATTCGGGGTCGGGTCAGGCTCTAAAATCAAAAGCTGAAAGTATTTTCACTCCTCTGACATATTACTGGAGAGGTGATAATTTGTTGAATAGATGGACAACCATTTAGCGTTCCCCTGTATAAGAGCAGATTAGAGAGCCAAAACAAAATTGGGAGAGTGATAATGGGAGTGAATGCCAGTCCCAGGACGACAGTTTGTTCTTGGAAACGGCCTAGCAGGAGTAACACCCCTTGACTTGGAAAATGTAAAGCAATTTCAGGGATCTCAGGAGTTAAAAGAAAAATACACTGGACATTTTCCAGACTTTTTAGTAAGAAGATCGCCCTGTGATACCTTACAGCAAGAAGGAAAAACTGAAAAGAAAGATGAAGGAGTTGACGTTCAGTTAGCTGATATACTGTTTGAGGTAATGGTTCAGGAAAAATCTCGAACAAGTAGAGGGTCAGGTATGGGTTTGCTCCTGAAAGGCTAATGGACTAACAACAGAATGATGAGACAGTAGAAGATGTATATTATGATGCATACTCAGAAAATGATTTAGAATGTATTCCCGAGGGTTAGTATCTTAAGGAGATAATACTGAAATGAAAACGGAGACCATCACAGACCAGTGCAGAGGCGAAATGAGTGAAAGTGAACAGATTGTGTTTCAGATGGCATGCAGACAGGAAGCATTACAGGCAGCACGTGAATTGCCATTAGGAGTTCAGCTGGGTGCGAAGACGACTCAGGAACAGGTTTAAAAAGCACTCCACTTCACCTAGATTGCATAAACATTGTGGTTGAATTCTGCCATGCATGCCATTCAATACAAAATGTAAGTCAGCCACAGGCAGTCATAAAACCTGGATCTTTATTGCCAATTCCCGCATTAGAAGCACATTTCACGTAGTTCATAATTAATTATGTACGTCCCCTACTCAACGTAAGAGTGGGAACCAGTATTTTCTTAACATAATGGATGTGTCTACCAGATGTCCAGAGGCAATAACATTACGGAGTGTCAAGGGAAAAAGTGCGGTGGAGGATTCAGTTGCTTTCTTTACCCAGTATTGATTACCCAAGGAGATTCAGCCCGCCAAGGGTCTAATTTTACTGGTAGGATATTTAAGTAAGTCATGGATATCTTAGGCTAATAGCAGTTTAACACAAGTGCCGCACCATTCTGAATCCCAGGGAGCCTTGCAAACGTGGCATCAGACCCTGATGACTTTGAAACGAGCATACTGTCTGGATTACCCAGATAATTGTGGTGAAGGCATTTCATTCATATTGTTTGCCATTATGGATGCTCCAAACGAATCGATTCAGTTCACTTACTTTGAATTAATTCTCGGATATGAAGTGAGAGGGTCTTCAAAAATAATTAAACTAAAACTGAAGGACGAATGTCAGAGATCTGAAGCTTGGATTATATACCTGAGATGAGGGAGAGACGAAGTCGGGAAGGTGAATTCGCTCTACAGTACCTCAAGAGGGCGCAGCATAGAATGAAGCCCGAGACAGATTAAAAACATTAAAATTCCGACGTTTTCCCCTAGGGATGATATTTTGGTAGTGTTACCAGTGGTAGGAGATCACTGTAATGGTCCCTATCAAATTGAGAAAAGGTTGAGGCATGTAGACTACCTGCTCAAGATGCCAGATTGAAAACAAAAACCGCATCTGGTATGTCATGTTAATATATTGAAACGTAAGATTAATAGAGACAGGGAACTGGAAAAACAGGCGTTTGTTCCTGCCGTGCAGAGTGAAGTATCAAATGCAGATAGCGTCAATTTTTATGGGCCTTGAAATATGTTAAAATATGAGGAATTCTTTGAGGAATGAGAAAGAATACTGAGCTATTTTTCTCTGGAGCAAAGAACCGATTTAAAAGGATTGTTGCAGTAGTATAAGGACACATGCAGGAATCGAATGAAGTGAACTAATCCTGGTGTGCATGAGGTGGAAGGAGGGAATGGTGTTCCGATAAAACATCAACCCGACAGGTTTGATCTTATTTCAACCGCACAGGAACAAAAGGAAGTAATTGCAATGCACAACAAAGGCATTACAAAACCGAGTCAAAGTGAGACGAATTAGCCGGTCCTGCTAGATCCCAAACCTGACGGGATACAATGCTTTTGTGCGGATTATTGGAAGGTCAACGTCATAACTAAATGAAATTCCTATCCAATATTAGACAGCATAGAGAAATTTGGACAAGACAGTTACATCACAAAGTTAGACTTACAACGTGGAAATTGACAGGTACCTTCATCAGACAACGTAAAGATCACACTGTACAGTTTGCAAAACTCTTTGAACTACAATGAAAACAAAAACTGGTTATAAACCTAAAGAAAACAGAATTTCAGAAGGCCGAGGTGAAATTCTTGGAAAATATCATGGGATATGGAAGGGTGACTTCAAGGAATGTGAAAATGAAGACCATCGAAGAAAGAAGTACTTCAATCTTCGTGATTCAGTGAGTTCTGCTGCAAGTTTAGACCAAATTTCAGCGACATGCTGGCACTGCTGACGAAGTAACTAAAGAAGACAATGACATTTCGGTGGACAAAAAAAACATGTGAGGAGGCATTTCAGGATGTGAAAGCCATGTTAAGCATTGCACCAGTTTTACCTACACCAGCCTTTTTCAAACCCTTAAAAGGTGCAATCTGTGTGAGCAACATAAGTGTTGGAGATGTATTGATGCAGGAAGATGATGATTGAATGGAATGGCCAATTGGCTATTTTTCAAAGTGTCACGATTCCCACCAAAGAATATACTCGACTATCTAAAAACTGCCTTACGACATTTTCATGTTCATGTGACGAGCAATGCATCAGAGACAGTTGCATGCATGGACCTGAAACCGTTCACATTTTGGAAAGGTTTAAAGCCAAAAATATAAGACTATCTGGTTGGAGTCTTCTTTTTCCGAATTGCACTTTACAAATAAAACCTGCTGCATGTCGTATAAATGTGATTACAGTTGCGTTATTGCAGACATAACACAAAAGGTGCAGATAAGATTGGAGACGATTGAGAGATATAAAGGTAGATTAATAACATATGCATTTCCTTGTAAAGGTATAAAGAATTAGAGAAATTAAAAAAAACTTCTTATCATTTTGGTAGTTCTTTTCTTTCCAGGAGTTATAAAATGAGGACAATGTTGGTGGTTACGAAACAAAGGTATTTTGAAAATTTGGTCAGGTAGCAACTACGACCAAACAGCAGAGCTACTGCCATAGAGCCAGAGAGCTGACTCCCTAACTAACGTCTTGTTCTCAAAGAAATTACAAGACACTCTCTATCAAAAAGCTAACTTCATATAAACATACTCATGTTAAAAAAAGACCCAGGGAGATCAGCAGATAAAAGATTGAGGACAGTAGAAATGGCAGGGAGTGTGTTAACTTGAAATTAAATTAATGTAATATATAATAAGTATGTGATTTGATCAGCTCTTCTTGTGTTGCAGTCAGATACTACGTAGTTAAGAAAAAGGGGCTTGCATTTGTGATTGATTTTCTTTCGTTTTCATGATGAGAGTCAGGAAAATGAATTGCTATTCATCTTTCAATAGTGGAAATTAGGAGAACTCTGTCACTCATCCACATTTTAACAGGTTACAAGGTGAGGCGAGCTTTTCTGGATGTTTGGCTCTGATTAACAGAGGAATTGGATCTCAGCGTCATACCACAAAGTATTGTAATATTCATCATGAGGAGAGTGATTTTTAAAAATATATTAAACCTACTTATTCATTACTTTCTTCGGATTATACAGTGCATTTTATTAAAAAAATTCCCTAAATTTGCTTTGAGGCTTTGCATCAATGAATGTGTTTTACAGCAACTCAGCAACTGAACCTAGCTCACACATTCTTGGAATATACTTTTGGTGCAGCCGGAGACTTTTATAGCATAACCAGTTGCATAGCATTCATTAAACAGCTCAAGAATATACGGTCTTTAAGTTACCCAAAAAGGCGACCAGTTACATGAAGGACTTTCTCTGATTCTACACGTCTGGGTCACGATGACCATCTGTATTGCCTTGAACACCGAATATTTCTGTGCTCGGCTGAACCATTAATATTGCTTAAGTCTCAGAGGATTCAGTGTGCTATAACATGGCGATGGACACTTCTGCTGATTAAACCATACTCTGAGAATGCCAGCTTGTTTTGTGTGTTCCCCGCAAACATTGGATGATCCCACTAGTTTGAAGTCGTCACAACAGTAAAATTCAAATTTGATTGGGGTTTTGTATCCTCGACCATAATTTAAACTGATCGATTACTTTCAAACTGTGATCAAAATAACTGAGGTATCTAGTTCACAGCTAAGTGTTGCATATATTCAATTTCCCAGAAAACTTTGAGACTGCTAGTCAGTCACTTGACAGTTGCCTGCAACTAAGTGCAAATGACCCATCACTCTCTCTTATTATTACATTACATGCCTGCGACTTCATAATAATGAAAAGAACGAAATCGAACAGCCATGAAAGCATGAAAATAAGATTAAAACAATTAAGCACTGACCACAAATGAGATCTAGTGAATGGCTTCCAGTTTGCAACATTAAGTGACGTAATCAATGACAAAGATCGTTCGTGAAGAAAATAAATTGCAAACGTCTCAGCAGAAACTATTTCTATAATCATTACTGTCATCTACCAGAGAAATATCTTCTTCTCAGCTTCCAGATAAAAAAATGGACGGAAATCTATTAAATATGAAAGCAACACTGAACCATGCAGAGCTGTCGCTGGATGCATGAACAAAAGCATTGTTGACACAGCACACTTGTGTAATAGACAATTCTGCATGGAAAATGTTTCTCAGTAAAATGATTCATTTACTAACGCAGTAATAACGTGGTTTTCAATCACACCCATGGAGACCGGATACTGGCTGATATATTTGGAGCTACTGTGAAGGCCTCACGACAGGAACACAATCTCCTAAATGAATTAGAATTAATATAGAGTGCGAGTTCCGTATTAGGCAAACAAATGTAATATATGAAAGTAAAACAGGATTTGCTGGAAATGTTCAGCAGGTCTGACAGCATCTGTGAAGAGAAATCAGAGTTTCTGTTCAAGTGATCCTTTCTCAGAACAATGGATTGAATGTCTGAAACATGGCCGTCTTTAATGCTGAAATTAACATGGCTTAAATTCGAGCAAAATTCTCAACAAGGGAATATGTATATCCAAAACAATCAGAATCAAAACTGTTCAATAAATGGAAAAGTTCAGTATATAGATAACATTGACTTCATTATGGCATTCTCAAACAGTGGATAAAGATATGCCGTGTTCAGATTCAAGACAAATAGATGAAAATGACAGAACACAAAGTCGTGAAAGTCAGTCGTGAGAAGGGGCTGTGTAGGGGAAAGGTAGACTTTGCTGTGGTTTCAAACGAGACACCAGAATGGCATGTTGCACCTCTGGTGCCATGATCAACTCTGTCTCAGAACGGAAAGAGAATGCTGTGAACGGAAAGAGAGAGCAGGCAAAGGTTGTAGTCCGTAAAGTTCCTGATGACACAGGCAGAAAAAGAGATGAATTTGTGTGACGGGAGTTCAGTCAGTTGATTAGGAAGATGAAAAGCGGATCTCCAGAATTTAAACCTCAGAATTATTTCTTGTGCCATATGTCAGTGAAGCTAGGAATAGAACTAATTTATTTATTGTTGCCATATGTAATGGGATACAGTGAAAAGTGTTGTTTTAGGTAGAATGCAGGCAGTTCCTTTCAGACAAAGTGCAGCAGGATAGCAGAGATGAATGCAGAATATAGTATTACAGGTGCAGAGAGAGGGAGATCAAGATAAAATTTGAGAAGTCCATTCGAACAACTGCTAGAAGCTGTTCTTGAATTATTCGTGCATATAGGACATAAAAAATGGAAATGTACAGCACAGGAGTGAACGCATCCGCCCACGATGTTATGTCGAACAAGATACCAAATTAAACGAATCCCTTCTGCCTGCCCTTGGCCCATGAGTCTCTATTGCTTGCATATTCTTGCGTTTATCTAAAACTCTCTTCAATGCCTCTATTGTATTTGCCTCCAGCATCACTCCTGTCAGCGTGTTCCAGACTCCTACCACTACTTGTGTGAAACAACTTGCCCCTTACATCTCCTTTGAATTGGACCCCTCTGACTGTAAATGAGTGGCCTCAAGATTTAGACATGTCTACTCTGGGAATTAGATTCTGATGGTCAATCCTATCTACGTATTTCATAATTGTATAGGCTTCTGTTAAGTCTTCCCTCAGCGTCCATTGTTCCAGAGAAAACAACGCGAGCTTTTCTACCTCTGTTTTGCTTCTGTAATTCAGGCAGCACCTGTGTAAACCTCTTCTGCACCCCTCTCCAAAGCCTCCACATCCTTTCTGTAACATGGCTAATAGAATTGAACACAGTACTGTCAGCGTGACATAAATAAAATCTTAAAGAGCTGCAACATGGCAAACTGAACATTGTACACAATTAGCCAACCAATATACCCAAATCCCTCTTTACCACCCTATCTATTTGCGTGGCCACTTTCACAGAGCTATGTACTTGAACCATAGGATCCCTCAGTCCATCAATGCTGTTCAGGGCCCTCCCATTAATGGTATACTTTAACTTAATTTTTGATCTCACATACTGCAGCACCTCACACTTAAACGGATTAAACTTCATCTGCCATTTTTCCGCCCATATCTGCAACTATTTATATCCTTCTATTTCCTTTGACAACCTTCTACACTCTCCACATCTCCAGTGATTTTTATATTTTCTGCGTAATTACGAGTTCACCCATCTAAATTTTCATCCAAGTCATTTGTGCATATCACAAACAGCAGGGGTCCCAGTACAGATACTTGCAGAACACCACTAGTCACGGAGCACCAACCTGATAAGCATCATTCCACCACGATTCTCTGTATTCTATCAGCTAGCCCATTCTGGATCTATGCTGCCAAGTCGCCACGGATCCTATGTATATTAAATCTCTGGATGAGACTACCAAGAGGACCTTGTCGAAAGTCTTACTAGAATACATACAGTTAATATCCATTATTCTATTTCCCTTGTCACCTTTCCTGAAAATTCGATCAACTTATTAAGACATGGTCTTTGGCCCACGAAATAGTGACAAGCACGTATCTTAATCTAAGATCGACATAGAATGTTGCTGGAAAAGCACAGCAGGTCAGGTAGCATTCGAGGAACAGTAAAATCGATGTTTCGGGCAAAGGCCCTTCATCAGGAAAATCAGGTTTCCTAATGACGGGCTTTGCCCGAAACATCGTCTGTCCTGCTCCTCAGATGCTGCATGACCTGTTGTGCTTTTGCATTACCACTCTAATCTTGGTTCTAATCTCCCGCATCTGCAGTACTCACTTCTGCCTAAAATCAATCTAAACTACAAACTCCTCAATTTACTGCCTTTCATGCGCTTGTCCAGCAATCGCTTAAATATCACACGTGTCTGACTTTACTCCCACTTTATGATCAAAGGGAATATGTTTAACGGATACATAAGAGACAAGTATTATCTGCAGAGTGCGCAAGTACCTTAAATGTGTTACCCAAAAGGTGGTTCGGTGAATACAATCGCAACTCATGAGAGGCATCGTGACAAATTCTTGACGAGGCAGCGAGTCGAGGATATGGCTTTTGGAATAATAGTTTGATAAGATTAGAAGGCATCGTGTATGAGCATTATCTTGGTGCCCCTAAGGACATATGCCTATGCTGTACTCTTCTTTGTTATTTCTATTCCTTGATTTCTCTACATAGATGCTGACAGACATGCTGAGTTTCTCGACCAATTTCTGTTTTGTTCATCATAATTACTAGCTGCAATTTATCTTTTATAAACTCGCTGAACTTCTGGATGGAGAAATGGCATGATATAAAAATCTTAGAGTAATAGTACTACTAACAGTAGTGCATTAATGATAGACGATATTTGGATAAACACATTTCGTTGCCGAAAATCCCTGCATACTACCAATCTTATGGAAATGAACTGAGAAAATTGAAGAAAGTGCAAAATGTTAAGAGAAAATATTGAAAATTGGAAATCAGTTGAAACTAGAGTAAGTCAGATGCAGAGGTGATTACAAAAACAGCAGTTAGATTCATAGAGTCATCGAGTTATAGAGTCGTACAGCACAGAGATAGACTGTTTGGTCCGAATTGGTTCATGCCGACCAATATGTCTGCCCATGCTAACCCCATTTCGCTGCACTTGGTCTGTATACTTCCAAATCTTTCCTATCTGTGCATTTGTCCAAATGGCTTTTAAATATTTGCTAATGTAGCCGCCTGATCCACTTCCACTTATCGCTCATTCTATATGCATATCACCCTCTGTGTAAAAACGTTGCCACCCATGTTTCCTTTTATTCTTTTCTATCTAACCTTAACCTGATGCCTTGTAGTCCTCGATTCCCCAACCCTGGGAAAAAGACTGAGTACATTCACCCTGTGCATGCCTCTCATGATCTTATACACCTCCATAAGCTATCCCACTCCCACTCCCCCCCACCCCCCGACACCCCACCTTAGTCTCCGATGCTTTAATGGAGGAAGTCCTAGTTTGTCAAACCTTTCCCTATAACTCACATTATTGAGTCCAGGCAACATTCTTGCAAATTTCTTCTGCATTCTTTCCAATCTAATTACATGCTTCCTCTTGCAAAGTGACCAATACTGGGCTCAACAACGTGGAGACATCCAACCTCTGTACTCAACGCCTGGAATGTTCAGCATTTCTTCTCAAATGCAAGCAGTGCAGTGAACTTGTTGCTTGAAGCATGATCTTGGAATATGCAAAAAAAGGTCGAACCTAAATATTTTGCTAACACACATTCGTGAAACAGATCTTTGCCTATTTTGGTTACCACATGCACCACAGAACAGGAGAAAGCAGACAGTCCACACTGGTAATGTGGACACTTGACCTATTGAATATCTCCAACGATCGTCCTATTGAAAACATTACCTGCAAATAAATGCAAGATCAGTCCATCGAAATTTTCACAAAACTACTATGTGTCTGGAAGAACGCTGGCAACAATCGCCAATAGATTTATTTGCCTCTTCCCAGTTTAGTAATTGAGAAACCTCGTTCACATGAGTGTTTGTTCGACCCGATCGAGTATCTCGCTTCTGAATATTGATGTATTCAATGTAGAGGACAGCATTTTTTTTGAAAAAAAAAAGGAACAATGCATTACAACAAATTAAGCAATACTGTATTACATGGAAGCTGCACTAAAGTACAGCTGTGTAATCCAAATGATACAACCGAGGGTGCTAAATCCAAGCCATCAGAGGTGGAAAATGGCATGAGGAGACTTTAAGCGATTCGTTGGTGCACCCGTGGATATTGGGCACAACGTTAAGAAGGAACAGTGTGTGTGTGTCAAACTCAATTGTCAGTGAATGTCCCTGTGAGCACGATAATTCCAGGAAGACAGCAAAACAACGCCTTTTCTTCACCAAATGGCTTAGGAAATTTGCAACATCCACAAAATCCATCCCATGCTTTTACAGATACACAATTGAAAGCATACTGTCCGGGTGAATTAACGACCTGGTATGGCAACTGTTCTGCCCAAGACCAGAATAAACTACAGAAAGTTGTGTCAACAGTCAAACTTCAATCCATGGATTCCATTTGCATCGTTTGTTGTCGCAGAACGGCTTGCAGCATCATCAAAGATAATCGTGCCAGGCAGTGCTCTCCGACAACCTCTTCCATCTGGCAGAAGTTACGGAAGCTTGAAAACATGCAAAAGTACTTTAAAATACAGCATCTACACTGTGCTTATTAGAGTGATGAGCGGACTCGCAAACTTAAAATAATGCCGATACTGGTAATGTTGAATATGCCTCATGCACGCCTTATGCTAAGTAACCTGCATGGCCCTGTACAAAGTTTATTATTTATAATGATGTTCATGTACTGCTCGTATACAAAGCTTTTCAGTGTACATGGGTAAACAAGAAAATACGTAAATCAATGTTTCAGTTATGAAGATGTCTTATTGCTGTTTTAGATTCAGCAAAAAAAAACACTTTTATCCTTATCCACAGATGGAATACGGTATGAGCCTCGCTGATAATATTCAGTTTCTCCTACCTGCAATCAGACTTTCAGACCATATAAGTCAAACTTTGTTGACCAATCACTCGTCAGCATTTACTGACAGAGAGCGAGAGAGAATTATAATGTGGAAGAGAAAGAGATGACGTAGGGAACACATACAGAGACACGTTGTCTTCCTCTTTGGAAACGCTCGTCCATCCTCCCTTTTGGCCTCCTCAATTTGCAGCCCTTTTGCTTTAACTATCACCGATTTGAAATGTGTTACGTTTCCTCCTGGAACTAATAAGCCTGTCAGGAACGTTTCACCACATAATTAAAAAAACACACTTCCTTACGTCTCGAACACATTGAAGTCGCAAACATCATTTTTCGTTACATTATCGTGATATCGAGCTAGCCCGTTTAACAACGCCCATTATCCATCTCTGCAGCTACATTGCATTGTGTGATTTGGGAAAGAGATCCCTGAAGTAGGCGTTAAAAGAGGAGGGATGGAGCAGGGAGGCAATGTAAGACAGATGTTGTTCAAATACAATAAAGTTTCTACTTGTGATTCCTATCATTGTCGACCATGTGTTTCTTCACCAAGTCATTTCTCGAAAAAATTCAAGTACTGCAAAGATACTGGTGAGTGTCACATGTTATGCATCAGGCCTGACCCCCTCAAAGCATTTCAAGTATGTCATATAGACTCTGTTTCTTTTTCTTAATATAAAGATAAATGTGTAGTGGATATTGCAGGTGTGTAGCAGGTGGTCAAACAGACATTTGCGTTAATGAAAGAAAACTTTATTTAAATATTACAGTTGAAACACGAACAAAAGAAAACAGAATTTAGAATAATTAATTAATTGAAAACCTATCCCTGTCGACACAACAACAAACCTAAAGAACTGCTCCAATTCCCTTAAAATCCCATAAATACGCTCCTTGGCAATAAGCTAAATTCAACACAGGTGCTTACAGGCAGGATTTCAGAGACGAAGCCAATCAGTGGCCATCTGCTGACACTTGGAACCTTTGTCTTGACTCCAGCAGCTTCTCTCTGTTACAACTCAAATAACTGGAAAAAAAAACGTGTAGTGGGAGAACTGAATACACCCCTGCCATCGTTAAACTAGGCTCCTACCAGACACTTCTGCACCTTTGCCTTAACAGTATCTCTTGAAAGAAAACGACAAATTAATCTTGTTAAAGAGGCAGCATCGTCAGACACACAGTCAAGTATTTGAGAGACCGTGTTTATTCATTATCGTGAAGTTCATTATCATTTGTTTCCATTTACAATTGAGCATTTTTAATTGAATCCAATCTTTTCATTCATGTGAACAGGAAAGATGACCTCTTGATTGTGGATATAAAAGGGGGGATTGAAATTAATACAATTTTAATTTCAGTTTGCCCTCCGACATTTCGTCAATTCGTCGATGCTTGGGCACAGTTTTGTAGTTCCGAGATGATGTTATTCAACAAGGGATATTCGGTATAAAAGATTGACTTCTCATTTCAAAGCATACCATGGTACTGAAGAGCAAATCAATACTCAATATAGTATTAATTTTCCATATGCTTGTTATTCCTTAATATGCAGGGTTCATCAGATTGGCTTGGTTATTATCCAATGAAAATAAAACTTGTGGAATTTTGGCTTTGTATCAGAAGTTAGTCAGTATGCAGATGAAAAGTGAAAATAAACGAGAACAACTTTAAATCCCTAAAGTGTGGAAACAGGCCCTTCGGCCCACACTGGACCTCCAAAGAGTAACCAACCCAGATCCATCCCCTTATTACTCTACATTTACCTTGACTAATGCAGCTAACACTACGGCCAATTGAGCACAGCCAATCCACCTCAACTGCATGCCTTTGGATTGTGGGAGGAAACTGGAGCACACCCACACAGACACGGGGAGACTGCGCAGACTCCACACATTCAGTCGCCTGTGGTTGGAATCGAGCCTTGATCCCTGCTGCTGCGAGGCTGCCGCGGTAACCACTGAGCCACTCTGCCATCCTACCGCTCCCGAATTAAAACTGTTTTCTTTTCACAACAAAGTATGTGAATTGTTTCAAATTCTGCATGTGAGTGTGATGGCCACGTATTAAATGGATAGGAAGATTAAGTTGCGGAATATAATGTGGAATCCACGAAATTGCTTGCAAATTAAACTGCATGGGTAGATAAATCCATCCATTAACTCCATTCTGAATTTATTCTGAGTTCTTTCATAAATAAATGCGTTTTACAAGAACTCAAAAGCTGAAACAGGTTTCAAATTTCCTGAGGACGAAATGTTGTCTCACTTCCGTCAGAACCTGTGTAATAAGAAACGTTTACCATTGATTCATGAACTTTGGTCGTGAAATGCAACGAGTATAACCGGATGAAGCTGCCAGAGATGGCAATGAGAAAAAATGATGGACTTGGTCTGCTTCTCCATCTCTTTGTCACTTTGGGAGTTTCCATTATTTGGGGTTTTCATGCCTCCTGGGAGCACTGTTGGCGGCTAGGATGTGCCTGATTGTCAAAGCATTGTGCAGTTATATCGAAATGACTGATAATAAGGAGTCAAAATTACATGAAACCGGTCATATACGGCCCATGCACGCGATGCATAGTATGGTAATTTAAGTTCACAAAACAGGGAACATTGTTTTCAATCTGCAAATGTTCGAATATAAAGACAAAGATGAACTTTTCAGACAGCTCAATGTACAGGTTGTTCCTATTACCCATATTGTTGTTTTATTTGTATGATACTGTGTTTTCAGCTTCGAGCAAAGAATGGCTTCAAATCGATCAAAAGTAAAAGTAACGCTTAACCTGGCAGAACTGTCAACTGCTGCATGGGTATTCCGCAGGGATTGATGTTCGACTACTGTCTTTTCTGATTTGTATCAATAATTTGGAAATGGGGTTTGAAGACAAATTGTCTAATTTTGCTGATTATACTAAGGTAGGAGAACAAGAAATAATGAGGATAATACTCAGCAGCATCAAAGGAGCATTGACAAGTTCACCAAGTGGGAAAACGGTAGTTCATGCAAAGAAATGTGAGGTAATGCATTTTTCTAGAGTTGGGGTCAAATAGTAGGCTATTAAGAAAAGGTGGCTTGGAATTGTTATCACTTTTTTTTGTTGAGTGTAAACATCATTTCCAATTTGTCTCCAACCCTGAAAACTGCCCTTCTGCTTTCTATATTTTCGCCAACTTCTCACCAGTGCTGCTAAGGATGCACCAATCCCATGGCGTTATGAATCTGTGAAGTTCTTTCGCGCAGAGAGCTGTCAAGGTTGGGTGGATGTGTATGCTCCATGCTGAGATACATATTTTAGTCATTGTAATAATCAAGAGTTAGTTTGAAAATGCTTGAAATTTTAGTCACGGATTATCACATCATCTACGACCATATTGAACGTTGAACAGCAGACTTGATGGGTTGAAGAACCTGTTGCTTTTCTTGCATCTTATGGTCCAATAGGAAGTTAACTGAACCAAAGAATGTTGAGTGCATGTCCTAAACTATTTCTTTCGCTGTTAGATATTGATGGATATTTACGCTTCTAAATTAATTTTGTTTCAGTTACCATATGTAAAACAGTTTTTCTTTGTATTATCGTGTGCGAGTGGACCACGCCATCCTGAATGAAATTGTTGGATTATGCCACGTGTAATTTATTTGTGCTGAAGTACAACTTGCCAGAGCGAATGTAATTCCATTTTATGGACCCTTGCCACACTGAACGTGTTCTGTTTTACTGGAATTTGTCACGCTAGAATTCATTGGGTTTAAATAAGATTTGATGCAGCAATTCCAATTGAGTTTACCTGGATCATTTCAGACCGAACTTAATTTGGTTCGAACTGCCTTTCAGATGGTTTATGCACGAAATAGTGATGAGGGTCCTTCGCAATCTTAGGATGATGTGGAATAATCTCCATATCACCTGCGATCACGCAGACTGAATAAAGCTCAGGTCAAATAATAGATTATGCTCACTTTGACAAGCAGCCTATTTCTCGTCAATTATGACTATTGCTGGAACTAAGGAAATAAGCCCCTGCGATGGAGGTATTTTGTAAACTACAATGAACAAAGAGTAACACAGACAATTTCCAGCTCAGGAACATGCCCTTCGGCCCTCCAAGCCTGAGTCGATCCAAATGTACGGTCTTAACCTGGCGGTCAATTCTTAAGCATCTGTATCCCTCTACCCCAATCTACTCATGCCTTGACCCAGACGCATCTTAAATGAATCAACCGTGCCTGCCTCCACCATCTCTAATGGTTACGCGTTCCGAACGCCCACCACCCTCTCAGTGAAGTACTTGCCGCATGTATGGCCCTTAAACTTTCCACCTCTCACCTTGAAAGCGTGACCTCTCTTTATTGAATTCTTCTCCATGGGAAAAGGCTTGTCTCTATCCACCCTGTCTATACCCTTCATGATTTTGAAAACCTCGATCAGGTCCCCACTCAGTCTACTTTTTTCTCATGAAAATAAACCTATCTACTCAGCCTTTCTTCATAGCCAGCACCTTTCATATCAGGCAACATCCTAGTAAACCTTCTCTGCACCCTTTCCAAAGAGTCCACATCCTTTTGGTAATGTGGCGACCAGAAGTGTACACACTATTCTAAATGCAGCCGAACCAATGCCTTGTACAATGTTAACATGATTCGCCATCTCTTATTCTCAATACCCCTTCCAATGTAAGCTACCATACTATATGCCTCTAAATTAGATTGGTGCTGGATGCTTCATGAACTGCTGTGCTTTTCCAGCACCATGTTAATGTAGAATCTGGTTTCCAGCATCTGCAGTCATTGTTTTTACCCTTTTAGCTAGCATACTATATGCCTTCTTGACAACTCTATCCACCTGTGAAGCAACCTTCAGGGTGCAATGGACTTGTATTGCCAGATAGCTTTGCCCATCAACTTTTCCCAAGGCTCTTCGTTCACTGTATAATTCGCTCTAGAATTAATCTTGCCTCAGTGCAAGACCTCACATTTGTCTGGATTGAAAACTATCTGCCACTTTACACCCAACTCTCCAGTCTATCTATATTCTCCTGTATTCTCTGAGAGTCCCTTATGCTTTCTGCTACTCCACCAATCTTCGTGTCGTCTTCAAACTTGCTGATCATACCAACAGTGCCCTCTTTCAGATCATTGATGTATATTACAAACAACAGTGGCCCCAACACTGCCCCCTGTGGAACCCCACTGGTCACCTTTCTCAATTTCGAGAAACTCCCTTCAACTACTCCTCTCTGTCTCCTGTTGCTCAACCAGTTCTTCATCCACCTACCTAGAACACCCTGCACACCATGTGACCTCACTTTCTCCATTTGTCTTCCATGGGTAACCTGAACAAAGGCCTTACTGAAGACCATGCATATGACATCAACAGGCCTTCCTTCGACTATCAACTTGGAAACTTCCTCGAAGAACTCTATTAAGTTGCTACGGCGGTATCTCTCCCGCACAAAACCATGTTGCCGATCACTGATAAATGCCTCAACTTGTTTTGTTCTTCGTTTTCTGCTGGATCTCTTGTTAATTTTAAGACCAAAATGGCTTTGTTTTGATATGCAAAACTATTAAAGGATGTGGCCAAAAGACAGATGCATGGAGTTAAGCAACCTATCAGACACGATTGCATTGAAAGGCAGAACATACTCGAGGGCCTGAATGGCATATTCCTGTTTCCATGCTTTTATAAAGAGAAAATGGAGCTTAAATCTTTGTGCGGACTTTGGATTTCATTTTTGACATGCATATTTTGAAAAACTATCTATTCTATCAAAACATAAACATGATCCCAGGAGTAGCTGTGTGTGTGTTTTTTTAAAATTTCAATTCGTGTAGCTCGTCTTCTTTTCTAAAAGTAAAACAGACTAATTATGTCCCGAGAGACTGGAATAATGGATAAATGCTTCTTTCCTTCTACACATTACTGAACTTACCCAGAGTAGCTGGTAGACATGCATGGAATACCAAAAGGTCTTGTGTTTGCCATTTACTATCCCATCATTGCAGCTATCGGAGTTCCAGGTAATACAGTCAGTTATGGTGAAGGGAATCATGATGAGCTGTATGAACGTTTCAAGTTACAGCAGAATTTCCTTCTGCGAACAAAGTGCCACCTGCCATTCGATAATGTGGTAATATCACGTCTTTCCAGGAATAGTTTTCCTCTTATCTGTAAGCATGGTACTATTATTTAACGTGAACATTTTACATTAAACTTCATGGAATGTGTTTTCTATAATAATGGCATAATTTCTTCGTTTTAAAAGTCATCACGCTCCCTTTCAATGACGTGACTTCTGTGCATTAGCAGGTACATCAACTCATACTTTGGATAATTTACTCTTTGGCGCTCGATGTTAATCCAATGCTATGTTGTGTTTGCTGTTCCTGAAACTGTGAGTTATTGAAAACGATATATCAGATAGAAGTTGTTGTTTTATTGTGATATCAGGATTGGTGTTCTGTGGTGGCATATCGCAGTATTGTCATATTGTAAAGACATGAGTACAATGTCATTCCCATCGTCCAGTTTGTTCAACTTTCACATTGCAAGTCAAGTGTTTTTTTTCTCTTATTCGATTTAGACAACGAGTTCGAATGAGTTATGTCGTGTCAATGTCGATCCATTTAACTATTGGAACTTGCAATGTGTAAATTTGACAGTATATTAACAACACCACCGTGATGTATTGGTATTGATATTGGTATTCGTGGTGAGATTAATTTTCACTAACCGTTGATTCATCCAGTAATATGAAAGACGGAGTAATTTCTGAAATTATCCAACGAATGAAAGTTATTTGACTGATGCTATTTAAAGTTGAATATTTCGTACAAAAGAAGAAAACCATTTATCATTACGAATTTCTAAGTGAAATGCATTGTCTGAAGAATTGCACTTTGCAGAGTTGCCACCAAGAAAATAGAACAGTACAGCAAACTACATTCCTTTCGGCCCACGATGTTGTGCAGAGCATTTATCTTAATCTAAGTTTGACCAAACCTATACATCCCTCAATTTACTGTTGTTCATGTGCTTGCCCGGCAATTGCTTATATGCCCCTAATATATCTGATTCTACTGCCTCCCCTGGCAGCGCCTTCCAGGTCCAGTCCCTCGACACCTTCACCTGTCATGATCAGGCCCTCCAAGACCTCCGTTTCATACCCTCCTGAAGTCCCCACCAGTACCCTTCCACTTACACTCTGATTCTTGTGGCTGAACTCGTCCTCACCATCAACAACATTTTCTTCGAATCCTCCCACTTCCTCCAGTAGAAAGAGGTAGCCATGGGCACCCGCACTGACCCCAGCTATGGCTGTCTCTTTGTCGGCGATGTAGGACAGTCCATCTTCCGGAGTCACACTGACACCAGTCCCTGCCTTTTCATCCGCGACATCGATGACTGCATTGGCGCCACCTCGTGCTTCCACGAGGTGGTTGAACAGTTCTTCAACTTCCTCAACACGTTCCACCCCCACCTTAGACCTTAAATTCACCTGGACCATCAATGACACCTCCCTCCCCTTCCTGGACCTTTCCATTTCCATCAACGAGATGGGGTCGGGGTCGACATTGGGGAACCCGGATGCCTTTTCACAGAGCGCTTCAGAGAACATATTCAGGATACCCGCACGAATCAGACATACTGCCCTGTGGGCGAACATTTAAACACCCTTCTCACTCTTCTGCGACATATAGGTCCTTGGCTTCCTCCACCACCAGTCCCCCACCACCGACGCATGGGGGAAGAACTCCTTATCCTCCGTCTCGGGACCCTTCAACCCCATAGAATCAATGTGGACTTCACCCCTTTCTTCATTTCCCCTTCCCCACCTTACCCCGGTTCCAAACTTCCAGTTTCGCGCCGTCCTCATGGGCTAACCCACCTGTCAACCTTCCTTTCAATCTATCCAGTCCACCCTCCTCTCGACTTACCACCCTCACCCCCAGGCGTCATCCACTCATTGCGCCGTCAGCTCCTTTCTAGCCAGCCCCACGCCCTCCCATCTATCTCTCCATCCTGGATGCTCCCAGATTCATTTCTGATGAAGGGCTTTTGCCCGAAACGTCAATTTTCCTCCTCCTCAGATGCTGCTTGACCTGCTGCGCTTTTCCAGCACGACTCTCGTCGTGAATCATATCTCCAGTGTGTGCAGTGCTCACTTTCTTCTGGTGCATTCCATGTGCCCACCGCTATCTGCGTAAAGAACTCACCTCTGATATGTCTCCTGTACCATTCTCCAATCACTTTAAAATATGACCCCTCGTGACATCCATTTCTGCCCTTGGGAAAAGATTTTGGCTATCTACTCTCTTTATGCCTCTCATGACCTTGTGCATCTCGATGTACTCACCTCTCTTTCTTATTAAATCCAGTGTGAAAAGCCCGAGCTCACGCAGCCTCTCGTTCTAAGACAGGCCCTCCAATCCAGGCTGCATCCTTGTATATGTCATTTGTACTCTCTCTATTGCATCGACATCCTTCCTGTAAGGAAGTGAGTAGAATTCTACACAATAATCCAGATGTGGTCTAACCAGAGCTTTACAGACCTACAGCAAAATAGAACACAGAACATAGAAAAATACAGCGTAGTACTGGCCCTTTGGAACTCGATGTTGTGCCGACCCAAGCCAATCTAACCTACTCGAGGCCACTATCCTCCATATGCCTATCCAATGCCCGTTTACATGCCGATAAAGAGGGAGAGTTCTCCACTGCTGCTGGCAGGGCATTCCATGAACTCACGAGTCGCTGAGTAAAGAATCTACCCCTAACATCTGTCCTATACCTACCTCCCCTTAATTTAAAGCTATGCCCCCTCGTAATAGCTGACTCCATGCGTGGAAAAAGGTTCTCATTGTCAACCCTATCTAAACCCCTAATCATCTTGTACACCTCTATCAAGTCACACCTAAAATCTTCTTTTCTCCAATGAAAACAGCCCCAAGTGCCTCAGCCTTTCCTCATACAATCTTCCTACATACCAGGCAACATCCTCGTAAACCTCCTCTGCACCCGTTCCAATGCCTCCACATCCTTCCTATAGTTTGGCGACCAAAACTGCACACAATACTCCAGATGCGGCAGCACCAGAGCCTTATACAACTGCAACCTGACCTCAGGACTCCGGAACTCAATTCCTCTACCAGTAAAAGCAAGTACGCCATATGCCTTCTTCACAGCATTATTTACCTGGGTGGCAACTTTCAGAGATCTGTGTACATGGACACCAAGATCCGTCTGCTCATCCACACTACCAAGTATCCGACAATTAGCCCAGTAGTCCCTCTTCTTGTTACTCTTACCAAAGTGAATCACTTCACACTTACTAACATTGAACTCCATTTGCCACCTTTCTGCCCAGCTCTGCTGCTTATCTATATCACGCTATAACCTGCCACATCCTTCCTCACGGTCAACAACTCCACCGACTTTCGTATCATCCGCAAACTTGTCATCCAACCTTCTAGCCCCTCCTCCAGGTCATTTTTGAAAATGACAAACAGCAACAGTCCCAAAACAGATCCTTACGGAACACCGCTAGCAACTGCACTCCAAAATTAAGCTTTACAATCAACTACTACCCTTTGTCTTCTTCCAGCCAACTAATTCCTAACCCAAAGCTCTTACCCACCCTGAATGACATACCTCCATTTTGTTTGTAGTAGCCTACCATGGGGATTCTTATCAAACGCCTTACTAAAATCCATATACACCACATCTACCGCTTTACCCTCGTCCACCTCCTTAGTCACCTTCTCAAAGAATTCAATAAGGTTTGTGAGGCACGACCTGCCCTTCAAAAAACCATGCTGACTATCCTTGATCACATTATTCCTATCCAGATGTTCATAAATCGTATCCCTTACAATTCTCTCTAAGACTTTTCCAACAACAGAAGTGAGACTCACCGGCCTATAGTTACTAGCAGCTCCTCAACTTAATCCCTCTTTACTGAAAGCCAAAACACCTTACGCCTTCAGAACAACCCTATCAACTTGTACTGCAACTTTGTGTTATCTGTGCATGTGGATCTCAAGAACCCGTTGTTCCTCCACACTGCCAAGAATCCAGTCTTTAACTCCGTCTTCAGCATTCAAAGTCGGCTTTCCAAAATGAATCACGTCTGCAATTTCTCAGGTCAGCTCAGTATCCTGTCAATGTCTTGCACTGTGCAACATCCCTCGACACTACCTACAACACCACCGACCCTTGTGTCATCGACAAACTTACTAACCCACCCTTCCACTTCTTCGTCCAAGTTTCTGCTCTCAATCCCTAATTTTCACAAGGCAATGCCCATTTTGAACTCCTTCCAACGTGTTAACGATCACTGTTGGGTCTCTTTACATGGTTTAATCATACTTTCAAATGATGTTATTCTGAACAGAAAGACATACGTTTGTAGTCAAAGCAGAAGTTTCCAGTCCAAGGTGGTGGCTCACATTTGTGATGCACACAATGTTATTTTGTAAAGAATAGGGAGCCAATCATGAATTTTTTTGTAATCCTACTCCCTGTCTCTCTTACATCTATACATACACACGTTTTGACTTCTCCCCACGCATCCCCCTCACGCTCAATTGCCAATAATGTTGTGATCATGTCTACACCACTACCCTTTCATAGAGTTGTCTTCCTCCACACAAGTTATCATTGACTATTCCACAGAGATATCTGCTGTCACAGATTATACATTTCATTCCTTTGTGTCCAGGATGATATAGTCGAAGTTGTGTGTCCAGCAAAATTCCCGATGAACTGGGTATCTGAGGCAAAAGTCGTTGATTAAGCATCCAATGTTAATCGAGGTTCATTGTTCTTGCTCACAGTTCTGATCAGTAACGAGGAGTCATCGAGTCACACAACATGCCAACTGCATCTTAATATAAACTCATCTGCGCCAACAGATCTCCTATCCTGACAGTCCAATTTGACAGCAGTTGGTCCATATCCCTTTAAAACATTCTAACTCATATAACCATCCAGATATCTTTAACATGTCAGAATTGCACCTTCCTCCACCACTACCGCTGGCAACTTCTTTCATACATGGATGACCATCGGTATGAAACAGTCGCTCCTCAGTTCCTTTTCAAATCAATATCCTGTCACCTTAAACGCACGCCCTCTAGTTTTGGACTTCCCCACTGTAGTAAATTAACTATTCACCCTATCCATGCCCCTCGCGATTTTAGAAAGATCCAGAAGATCACATCTCAGCATCCGATGCTTCAAGGGAAAAAAGACTTCATCCTTCTCAGCATCACTGTATTACTCAGATTTTACAGTCCCAGCAATATCTTGCAAAGCTTTCCTGCACCCTCTCAAGTTTAACGTCATCCTTCGTATAGAAGGCCGCACAGATTTCAAAAAGTCTTTTTGAAATAGCCTCATCAATGCCTTGCACAGCCGCCACAAGTCGTCTCAGCTACTATACTGAATGTATTGACCAATGAAGGCAAGCATACCATATCACTTCTTCATCATCCTGTCCACCTGCAACTTCATAATGCCCATCATAATTTTGTAAATCTCTATAAGGTCACCCCTCAGCCTCTCACGCTCCAGAGAAAACAGTCCCAGCCTGGTTAGCCTCTCCCTATAGCTCAAATCCTCCAACCCTGGCAACATCCTTGGAAATCTTTTCTGAACCCTTTAAAGTTTCACATCATCCTTCCGATAGGAAGGAGACCAGAATTGCACGCAATATTCCAACAGTGGCCTCACCAATGCGCTGTACAGCCGCAACATGACCTCCCAACTCCTATACTCAATACTCTGACCAATAAAGGAAAGCATACCAAACGACTTCTTCACTATCCTAACTACCTGCGACACCACTTTAAAGCAGCAATGTACCTTCACTCCAAAGTCTCTTTGTCGCCTGATTCCTGATGAAGACGAGATTTTTCTGACCAAGGACTTAGTGGTAAGCACGGAAAATCTCACAATGCCAGAACCATGGTTTCGATCCCACCCTCTGCACACTGTCTTCATGGAATTCACACGTTCTCCCCATGTCTGCGTGGGTTTCCTCAGCGTGCCGCAATTTCATCCCATAGCGCCAGGTTGGATGGAATTGGCTGATTAGACATCGGAAATGCTGAGTTACAGAGGTAGGATAATGGGTTGATCATTCATGAGATTCTATGTGAAAGATTACTATAAAATGGAATGTGTCGATGTGGCCTCCTATCAAATTGCAGATGCTCTGATTCAAACTGAGTGCACAATTTTCCAAAATGTAATAAAAGACCCAAATTTTAAAATGAGATGGTATGCTCTTGCATTAGCAGTATATTGACCATATTTGTTTTGTTTCCTCGCTTTCTTTGTCTTGCATTATTGTTTTGTAAACGTACTACTTTCTCTCATGTTCAGATCCACTGTCCTTTTGAAGATTTTGCCTTGATTAGATGTGAGTTAATTTGTTATTGTCACATGCACCTAGGTGCAGTGAAATGCTTTGTTTTGCATGCACTTTAGACATTTGTAATGCAAAGTGCATCAGAGTAATTAGACAGAGTGAAGAATAGAATGCTATGGCTACAGAGAAGGTGCATAAAGACTAAGATCAATATTACATTTAAAATTTGTGAGGCCTGTCCAAAAGTCTAATAACAGTGAGGAAGATATTGTTCTTGAATATGTTGTTACGTATCTTTTGAAACTGCTGTGCGAAGGAAGACATTGGAAAAGATTGCAACCGCGTTGAGTAGGGGCTTTGATTTGATGTTATAACGGTTATTTCGGCCTGTTTTCAACGCACCATTGATCTTTGTTAGGTTTAATTATACTGAAGTATCATTGTTTCATCTCAGTGAATATTATAAACAGAGAAAAAGGAGTGTATAGCAAAAGGGGAATATCAGTAGTAAACCTCAGTTAGATCCTGCGAAAGGTAAACTTCATTTCTCAGAGCCAATCAAGTGTTTTATTTCTGCATTCGTTCCCTCCCTCTCATGCATGAACATTGAGCTTAATTTTCTCAATACGATCTTCTCTCTGTATATCTTACAGCGAATTTTGCAGTTATTGTGATTCTGTGTCGAAGCAGATGCGGGCTGTCCAGATGTATAATTTGCTACCTGGTGTCTATGGCCGTCACAGACCTCTTGCTCATTATCACCGCTGTAATATTGAACCGGATCAATGGAATATATTTCCCATTCAGTTATTTGTCAATCACACCAATATGCAGCCTTCGGATTGCTGTAACCTATGCTGCTATTGACAGTTCCGTCTGGTTAACGGTCGCTTTTACATTCGATCGATTTGTAGCCATCTGTTGCTCGAAGCTGAAAGCACGGTACTGTATAAAGAAAGTAGCAGCATGGGTAATAGGCACAATCTGTACATTGAGCTGCCTAAGAAATTCATTTTTGTACTTTATATTCGAACCTTTGAAATTCATAAACAATGCTGCCTGGTTTTGTGCAATTAAATTAACATACTACACATCACCTTTCTGGATCATGTTTGATTGGTTTCATGTAATTTTGACTCCTTATTTTCCATTCATTTCTATTTTACTGCTCAATGCTCTGACAATCAGGCACATTCTAGCCGCAAACAGAGCCCGCAGGAGACTCCGGACAACAAAGAATGGAATGACCCAAAATGACCCAGAGATAGAGAAGCGGAGCAAATCCATTATTTTACTCTTTGCCATCTCTGGCAGCTTCATCCTGTTATACTCATTATATTTCATGACCAAGGTTTACATACGAATTACAAACGTTTCTTATTACACAGGTTCTGATGTTAGCGAGACAACATTTAGTCTGGAGGAATTTGGATACATGCTTCAGCTCTTGAGTTCCTGTATTAACCCATTTATTTATGCAGGAACGCAGAATAAATTCAGAATGGAGTTAAAGAATGGATTTATCTACCCATACAATTTAATTGTCAAACTATTTCATTGATGCAAAGGCAACATCAAATTTTAATACTATGTTACATTCCACATTTTAATACTCCTATCCAAGTCATGCATGGTCATCAATCTCACATGCAGAATTTGAAAAATTCCAAATGTTTATTGTGAGCAATAGGTTTAATTATCCACAAGCCGTCCATTTATGTTGTTCTCATTTATTTTCACTTTTCACCTGCATACTGACTCAATGCTGATACAAAGCCAGGATCCCACAAAGTTTATTTTCATTGAGTATCAGAAAAGCCAATCTAGTCGACCCTTCATATTAAGGAAGAACGAGCATTTAGAAATGTAGTACAATCCTGAATGTAGATTTACTCTTCCGTACTAGGATATGCTTTGGAATGTGAAAACGATCTTCCATCCCAAAATATATCTTGTTCAATAAAGCCATCCCTGAACCACAAAATTGTGCCCAGATATGGAGAAACTGACGAAATGCTGGAGGGCAAACAGAAATAAAAATGATATTAATTTCAAATCTCCCCTTTATATTCTCAATGAAGGGTCATCTTGAATGTTAACAAGAATGATGATCTTGGATTCAATAAAAGTGTTCAGTTGTAAATGGTAACAAATGATAATAAACTTCATGACAATAAGTAAACACGCTCGTACAAGTCATAGAATATCTGTGTGACGATGCTGCCCCTTTAACAATGTTAGTTTGTCCGTTATTTTCAAGACATGCTGTTAAGGCAAATGTGCAGAAATGTTTGAGAAGAGCCTAGTTTAACGATGGCAGGGATATATTAACTTCTCCCAGTTCACGATTTTTTCCAGTTATTTGAGTTGCAAAAGTGAGAAGCTGCTGAAGTCCAGACAAAGGTTCCAAGCTTCAGGAGATCTTTCCTGACTGACTTTATCGTTGAATGTTCTCCTACATGTAAGAATCACCATCGAATTTGCCATTTCCGAAGGGGTGCACTTATGCGATGTTATAAGAATTGGAATAGCTCTTTAGTTGCAATATCAAGTTGCTTATGTTTTCAAAAATTAAATTATTCTAAATTCGGTTTCCTTTTGTTCGTGTTGAAGCTGTACTATTTAAATAAATTCTCTTTTGCTCAAAGCAAAATTCTGTTTGACACTCTGCATCACGTCTGCCATATCTGTTTCACATCTGCCTTTAAAATAAGAAAAAGTTAGGGTCTAGGCGACCTTCTTGCAATGTTTTGGGTGGACCTGGCCTCGTCAATAACATATGAAAATCCCCAGTGGCTTTGAATTTCAATGAGAAATTACTTGATAAAAAAACACATAGTTGACAGTAATAGGAACCAAAAGTAGATTTAGGATTTAAAAGTAGACAAGCAACTGGTTAACTAAATTGAACTTATGCGTTCTGCAAGCGTTGTTGTAGGTTGAATATTATGAATACTATTAGTGAAGTTAATATTGTACTCCATCTGCGGATAAAGGTGAAGGTGGATGGTGTTTATTGATTCTACAACCTCAATAAGACCACTTTCTGAAAACTCGCTAAGACATTTTTATGACTGATAGATTGATTTATTTATTGTCACATGTATCTAAGTACAGTCAACAGCTTTGTTTACGAGCAGTACAGGCAGATCAGAGTAAGCAAAAGCATGTAAACCATCGGTTGTAAAGAAAACTTGGACAGAGGCACACAGGTGACATTATACTGAGTGCATCAATATTCAACAGCGAGATACTCAAACATGTGCACTAGGCAAGGTCAACTTTAGCAGAATCAACATTTTTTGAAGTTAAAGAGTTCTTTTATCAGACTAATAACGGCAGGGAAGACGCTGCACTTGAACTTACTGTTGCATGTGTTCAAAATTCTGTATCATCTGCCTGATGAAGAGTTTGTAGAAGACCATTACCGGTGCATGATGTCTTTGATGGCATTGGCAGCCTTTCTGAAGAAACTAGCGGTGCAATTTGAGTCCATTCATGGAAGCGCACTGTTCACACAACTTTCTGTAGTTTGATACGGTCCTGGGCACAGCAATTGCATTACAGACCGTTATGCATCCGGTTAGTGCGTGTTTAATGGCTCATCTGCCAAAGTTTGGGAGGGGCCTTATGGACGTTGCAAGTTCCCTCAGCTATATGGTGAAGAAAAGCTGCTGTTTTGCGTTCTTTTTGAAATTGTTGTCAGTTTCACATGTACAGTCTCTGGAAATTGAGTTTGATGAGGTCCCCATTCCTTCTTCTGGTTGTAACCAGCGTCCACTCTTGCGCCATAGAACAACTTAAAGTCTCCTCTTCTGCACATCCACCTGTGATGGCTTGGATTTAATGCCTTTATTTTATAATTTAGATCCAACATCTGTTCTTCTGTGTCGCTTCCATTTAATACGGTGTTGCTTAATTTTGAGCAAACTAATGCTCTTCACCTGTGTTTAAAAGTGTACTGTCCTCTATACTGAATGCAGCAATATTCAACAGCGACATACTCAACCATACGTAACATCCATTCATGCGAACTAGGTTTATTAATCATTAGACTGAGAAGAGACAAATAAATGTATTTGGAATTATTGCCAACATCCTTCCAGACACATAGCAGTCTTGTGAAAGCTTCCACCGATACATCTTGCATTTATTTGCAGATTATCTTGTTCAATAGGACTATCATTGGAGATTTACAATAAACCAAGTACCCATGTTACCAATGTGGGTTGTCTGCTGTCTCCTGTTCTGTACATGCAAACATCTGGTAACCAAGAGAGGCAAGATCTGTTTCATGAATGCATGTTTGCAATATCCCTAGGCTCGACTTATTTTTGCATATTCCAAGATCATGCTTCTAGCAACAGTTTCATAGCACTGCTCGCAATTGAGAAGAAATACCGAACATTCCAGGCAGTGAGAACAGACGTTGGAACTTTATATTGCAGTTCTTCATGACCTTGTTGAGGCCAGACTTGGAGTGTTGTGCTCAGTATTGGTCAGCTTGTTACAGGGAGGATGTTACTAAAATAGAAATAGTGCAAAAGAAATTTGCAAGAATGTTGCCTGGACTCAATGGTCTGAGTTATCGGGAAAGGTTGCAAGAGCAAGACTTTCTTCATGAGAGCTTCGGAGACTGAGGGGTTGACTTATCAAAGTGCATCACATCATGAGAGACATCCATAGAGTGAATGTCATCCGTCTTTTCCGTGGAATTGGGGAATCGCGAGCTACAGAGCATCAGTTTAAAGTTAGAGGAGAATAAATGAAAGTGAACCTGAGTGGAATTTGTTTTACACAAAGGGTGAAACGCATTTGGGATGACCTGTCAGCAGCTGAAACAGCATACACTGATAGACCTTCTATTCTTAAATTGCAAAGGATTACGGCTTTTAGGACAGCTCTAAACACTACACTTAGTCAAATGCTAAGAGGAAAATATTATTTGCAAACCAAAGGTTGTATGAATATGGCGACAAACCGCATATATACTTTGCATTTCTTGCAAACAAAAAAAAGGCCCCTCACACTATTACATCTATCAAGGAAAGTACGGGAATTTTGACTCATGATCATAAAAAGATTAATGCGATCGTTAGAGAATTTTATTCTGAGTTATAAAAATCGCAGGATTGCGAAGATAGGACTAGGAGGAAGCAGTCATTTTTTAAAAAACTTTGACCTTTCTGGGCCTAACTCTGGAACAGGTATCGGTCCTAAATGCTCGTCTAACAGTCCAAGAAATACTTGATGCAATTCGGCAACTTCAGAGCGGTAAGGCACTTGGCCCAGATGGTTTTCAAGCTGAATTCTATAAAGAATTTACAGAAATATTGGCTGGTCCACTTATGGACATGTATAACTATGCATATCGTCACGGCTGTCTCCCGCCTTCGCTGAAAGAGGCAAATATCTCTCTTATCCTTAAAAAAAAGGAAAGGATGAAGAAGATTGCACGTCATACAGACAAATATGCTTGCTAAATGTCCATTTTCAAATCCTTTCTAAAACGTTAGCATTAAGACTAGAAAAGGTACTGCCATATATTATTAAGGACGCTCAGACGGGGTTTATTAAGGGCCATAGATCATCCAAAAATATTTGAAGGGCTTTGAATATGGTTCAAGCCTTTCATCAGGCAAAGATACAAGGGGTAGTAGTTTCATTAGACGCGGAAAATGCATTCGATAGGGTTGAATGGTCATATTTGTTTTACACATTGGAAAGGTTTGGCGTTGGACAGGTGTTTACCAAATGGGTCTCAACATTGTATAGTGATCGCAAAGCAGTTGTGGTTACCAATGGATTAGGTTCGGATAGCTTCAGTGTGGGTCGGGACTGCTGTCAGGGATGTCCTCTCTTGAATTGTTATTTAGGCTAATAATTGAACCACTAACAGAAGCTATACGAGCTGATCCTGATATAACGGCCCCGAGGATTGGTACAGGGAAACATAAAATTACTCTTCATGCAGATGATGTTTTTTTCTATTCCTCAGTAATCCTCTGATGTCCGTACATCGCCTAATCCAAGTTATTAGTACATTTAGGACATTCTCAGGTTATAAAATTATTTTTTTTCAAAATCGGAGGCTATGCCAATGGGTGGCCTTGCTGTGGTACCCCACCTAGTGGACGGATCCCTTTTTCCCTTTCGTTGGTCCCTGGAGGTCTTTTTATATTTAGGCATTTTTATTACTGCAGTATTTGGTCAGTTGGACAAGGCTAATTTTGTGCATTTACTGGAAAGGATAAGGCAGGGCCTCCAGCTACAGCTTCCACAGGCAAGGGGAGGATTGGACTATCAGGTTTCAGGAAATATCAGTTAAGTTCCCTATTAAGTTACATAGATGACTGGGTCTTGTCTGATCCACAATCAATCTGGTTGGATATCGAGGCCATTCAAGTAAAATGCCCACTTATTAACCTTTTCTTTTCAGACAAGAGGAAAAGCATGACAGATCACTGCAAAAACCCTGTCATACTAAACACAGTTAAGGCTTGGAATATAATGCGGCAAAATGAGAGTAATTCACATAAAACATCCCCCTATGTACCGATAATGGGAGCATGGGTATTCCAACCGGGGTTTACAGATGCTACTTTTAAAATCTGGAGATCCAGGGTTATCTCATGTCTCGGCGACCTATTTAAAGATTCGGTCCTGATGTCTTTTGAACAGCTGCATCAGAAATTCGAATTACCTAATGGAGACCTCTTTCGATACTTCCAAATTCGAGACTATATACAAATGAAGACTACGTTATTTGATAGTCTTTATAAATCAGATAGAGAATGTAGTGTCCTACGACCAGTAGAGGTATCTTCCGTCAGTACTATTTATCATTTACTGCATGATGAATTATCGGGAGATATGGATAATCTGCTTAAAACATGGGATCAGGATTTGGGACTAGAAATCTCTATAGAAACATGGAATGATATTTGGGAAAACGCTAGAAGAATTACTATCTGTAACAGAACCCAGGCTATCCAGCTGAAGATACTTCATAGGGCCCATATAGCACAGGTTCGATTGGCAAGATATAAGGCAGGAGCATCTCCAATGTGTCCCAAATGTAAAATAGAGGTGGACACTCTTGTACATTGCCTATGGACCTGTCATAAGATCCGTAGATATTGGACTAAAGTAGCAAGTACCCTGACAGAAATGTTAGGAACGGAAATTAAAGAGGACCCTGTATCTCTCCTTTTGCGCTTTTCAAACTTTCCCTCTCTGGACATATACGGGAAGAGACTGTTTTCTATTCTCTCTGTCTGTGCAAGGAAAAAAATATTTTGGTGAACTCGGTGGCTGAGGGCCCCTCTGGACTTTCAAATTGGCACAGATTAATTATGGAATGTATTCCTTACAAATATGGTGCACCGAAAGACTGAATTATTTTATAAAATATGGCAGCCCTTCTTGAATTATATAAATACAGATATTTCGGCTATCCTAACAAAGGCTTTTATTTAATTGAGATTACAAACCTGGCTGATCCTAGGCCACTTATGAGAGGAATCCCGCACGAATACGGATTTTATTACATTTGATGTTAATATATTCCGAGCATGTAAGAGACTTAAATATGCGCTCTGGTTAGTTGTAGATTAGATTAGTAGACAGTTGAGTTTTGTTTTTTTTTCTTTTTCCGTATTTTTTCTTCTCTTAAATTTTGGCTATTGGGTATTTGATTTAATTGTATATCAATGTTTGTATTTGAGAGTTTTGTTTATTTTTGTAAACTTGTAAAAATGTTAAATTTCTCATAAAAATATCTTTTAAAAACAACATTTAAAAGACATTTGGACGAATATATGGAGAGAACAGGTTTGGAAGTATACGATAAAATACAGGGAAATGGGGTTAGCACAGACAGACATTTTAGTCAGCATGGAACAATTTGAGACAAAGAGTCTATCTTTGTGCTGTAGGACTCTATAACTCTTAAACTCTATGTATCTAACTGCAGTTTCCAAAATCACCTGTGCATATCACTTACTCTAGTTTCAAATGACCTCCAATATACAATACCTTCTCTTTACATTACGCACAGCATCCTTCAATTGTCTCATTTCCATAAGGTTGCTATTATGCAGAGAGTTTCGGCAATGAAATGTGTTCTGCTGAATATCAAGTATCCTCAATATGTCACAATTATAATTTTTATTACTCCCTTGCTCGACATCACTTAATTTCTCCCTCCAACACTTTAGGGATTTTTGAATGATAAATTGCAACGAGTAAGAAGTGTGCTGAACAAAACAGAAATGGCTCGAGAAACTCAGCAAGTTTAGCACCATCTGTTTCGAGAAAGCAAGGAATAAAAAGAACACATAACAGCACATCATAGGCAAAGGTGCTCAGGGATGCCACGACTATCCTGTTACACGGTGTCCTTCCAAACTAAACAAGATATTACCTTTCCAACAGACATATCCATCGACTCGCTGCCTCCTCCTTTTTTGTCAAAATACTTCTCAAGAGTTTTTATTGTATTCGCCTACCCATGTACTGGGTAACGCGTTCCAGGCACTTAACACACTCTGTATAAAATACTTGCCTCTCACATCTCCTTTGAGCAATTTTCCTTTTACCTTTACGTGGTAATACAGTGAGAGACACTAGAAACATTTAAGCGACTGCTGGACAAGCACATGGACGCCAGTAAATTGAGGAGTGTGTAGGTAAGGTTGGTCTTTGGTTAAGCTAAATGCTCGGCAGAACATCGTGGGCTGAAGGGCCTGTACTGTGCTGTAATGTTCTATATTCTATGTTAAACCCATGTCCCCTGCGAAATGGCATTTCTAACCTGGAAGAATGTCCCTAATAAATCATTCGACCAATGCATCTCATAATTTGTAAGCTTTTAGAAGGTCGCTCCTCATCCTTTGATGTTCAAGTGAAAAGAAACCACTTTTGTTCAGTCACTGCAAGAGCATCCAAACGGAACAAAGTTCTGGGAAACCATCATGATGTGCTCTCCAAAGCCCCATAATATCAACATACCTTTCCACACACTTACATCCACCATATCCTTCTGCTTCGTGTGTACCAATACAAAGCATTTGGTTAGGACCTCATGCAAATCTTCCGGTTTCATGCATAAATGTCCTTTGTCCTTGAGTGGACTTACGCTTTCCCTTGCATTGCTTTCACGCCTTATATATGTTTAAGAAGACTTGATAGCGTCCTTAATCATGTTTACCAATGATATTCCATGCTCAGTTTTTATTCTCTTAATTCTTTGTTGAGTTATTTAGAACTGAGAACATAGAAAAGCACATCACAGAACAGGCCCTTTAACAGTTTGAACTCCATCTGCCATTTCTCAGCCCAGCTCTGCATTCTGTCTATGTCACGCCGCAGCCTGCAGTCGACCTTTGTTATATCGACGACACCTCCCTCCTTAGTGTCACCTGCAAATTTCCTAACCCACCCCGCAACCTCCTCATCCAAGTCATTTTGAAAAAAACTACAAAGAGCAGAGGCCCATGAACAGAGCCCTGCTGGACCGCATTCAACACTGACCTCCAGGCAGAATACTTTCCATCTACAAAAACTCTATGCCTTCGGTCAGCCAGCCAACTCTGAATCCAGTCATATCTTACTGACTTGATTGAATTTTTAGAGGAGGTGACAAGAGAAATCGATGCGTGTAGAGCAGTAGATGTTATCTATACGGGTTTTTGTAAGGCTTCCAACAGGGTCCCTCATGGCAGTCTCATCCAGAAGTTGAATATGCATGGGATCCATGGCTACCTAACTGCATGGATGCAGAATTCGCTTGCCCACAGAAGGCAGAGGATAGTAGTAGATATATACAAATAACTTGAATGAAAATTCAAATGGATGATTAAGTAAGTTTTCAAAAGATGGAACGATTAGTTGAGTTGTCTGTAGCGTAGAAGGTTGCCAAATTTTACAGCAGGATATGAATCAGTTGCAGACATAACCGGACAAATGAAAGATGGAGCTTAATTCCTGTCAGTGTATAGTGCTGCAGTTTGGGAGTTAAATATTAAGGAAAAGCACGCAGATAATGGAAAGACCCTGAACACCATTGAGGTCGAGAGGGATCCTCCAGTTGACTTCCATAACTCCCTGAATGTGGTCAGGCAAATAGATAGGGTGGTAAAGAAGGCATTTGTCAGATTGTTTGGGAGCAGCGTACAAGAGTCAGGTTGTCTTGTTGCAGCTTTATCAGACTTCGGTTAGGCCACGTGAACAGTGCTGTGTTCAATTCGGTTTGCCATGTTACAAGAAAGAGTTGGAGGCTTTGGAGTGGGTGCAGAAGAGGTTTACCACGTGCAGCGCGGATTACATGGTGCAATGTATAAACAGAGGACCGAAACCTCGCGTTGGATTCTCTGGAGCAGCTGAAGGAAGACTGAACAGAAGTCTATGAAATTATGAGACGTGCAGATAGGATTGAAGATAAGAATCTGATTCTCAGCGTTGAAATGTCAAAACGTGCGGCCATGTATTTATGGTGAGAGAGCGATACTTCAAAGGACATGTGAGGGGCAAGTTAATTTTTACACAATGAGTGGTAGGTGTCCAGAACGCACTGGCACGACTGGTACTAGAAGAAAATGCGATAGGGGGCTTTTAAATGACGTTTCGATAAGGACGTGAAAATGCAAAGAATGAAGGGAAATGGGTCGAGAGCAGGCAGAAGGGAGAAATTTAACATGGCATCAGTTTCAGTACAACAACATGGGCAGAAGTGTTCGCTCCTGTGATGTGCAGCTCTTCTATCTTTGTTGTGCATGCAGGAATACAGCTTCTTGCAGTTGTTATCAGCCTTTGGAACAGAATTCTCAAAGGTTATTCTGACCTCACGCTCTCTGCACCTGTAATACAGTACTCTGCACTCTGTTCTTCTTCGCTGATGTGCTTTGTCTGACACGATCTGTCCACATGGTGCCTATGGCAGCACTTTTTCACTCTATCTCGGTATATGTGGCAACAATAAAATTAATCAATTTTTCTCTTAGCATCACTGACATATAGCACAGGTAGTAATCCTGAAAATAAAATTCTAGAGTTTCGTTTCTCGTCTTCTGACCCAACTCACTGAATCCCCTTCACAGGACCTCATCTTTTTTTTTCTCCCTGTCTGGTCAGAACCTATATGAACTGCAACCTACGGCTGTTCATTCTCCCGATTCACAGCATTCTCTGCCCGCACTGAGACAAGCTGCATCATGACACCAGAGGAGCAACGTAACATCGTGATGTTTCATTTGCGACCACTGCAACTCTTACCAGTGCAGTCGCTATAAAATGCAATATGTGTCGGCCTGCAAGATTTTTTGTCCTGTTCTTCTTAACCGTTTGCCGTGAATATTTACATTACATCTTTATCCACTTCTGAGAATGCCTCAATAAAGTCGATTTTCTCCACGTAATTAATATTTGCATTTATTGAGCAGTTTGGATTCCAAATGTTTTGGTTATACATTTGTCCTGTTGAGACTTTTGCACGTGTATAAGGCACATTAATTTCAGCATTAGAAAGGGACACATTTCAAAATTCCAATTCACCTGCTCTGAGGAGGGATCAGTAGACCTGAAACGTTAATTATGATTTCTCTTCACGAATGCTGTCAGAAACAGCAACTTCTGGTTCTTTTTGCTTCATGTGTTTCTTCTGTTGGCCTAATACAGAACTTATACTCTCAGTTACTTCCGGTTCATTTAGGCAATTGTGTTCGTGTCCTGCATGCTTTACCATTTCTGCCAACATATCACCCACTATCTGGTCTCCACGGTCGTTACTGAAAATACTGCTGGTACTGCGTTTATAATGAACCATTTTCGTGACAAATACTTTCTAGGCAATTGTCAACTTACAAGTGTATGTTGTCAATAATGCTATTATCCGTTAATCAAGAGACGCTTCTGTATGGGTTAACGTTGCTTTCATCCTTGATAGACGCTTGTCCATTTTTATTCTGAAGCTGAAAAGAAACCATTCCACTGACAGACGAAAGCAACGATTATAGGAATGATTTGTGTGCTGAGACGTTTGAAAGGCATTTTCCTGATGAGCCCATCTACGTCATTGATAACATCACTTGTTGGTGTAAACTGCAAGATATCCAGCGGGTCTTGAGAAGATTTGTACCTCAGGTTGATGTTTTTGATGTAGTTTTGCTCACTGAGCTTGAAAGTTCATTTCCAGACGTTCCAACATCCACAAACGAAGCTGCATCAGAACATTATTTCAACGAGCGAACACGCACAGCAACACAGAGGAATTATGCAGAGGAAAATCACCTACACCGTGTATTCAAAGGGAATGGGCACTCAATGAACACAGTCAGCAGATTTCTCAGCAGCAAACCCAAACAAGCAGACAAGATACGTCCAGTAACCCTAACCACTCTCCCCGACATCAAAGACATCTCGGAAATGACTGCCAGACTACTCGGACCCCTTGGCATCATGGCAGCCCACAAACTCACCAACACACTAAAACAGCTCATGAACTTGAAGGATCCCACACAGGCAACAAACAAAAGTAATGTCAGTTACAAAATACCGTGAAAGGACTGTAACAAGTATTACTTGGACCAACAAGCAGAAACTGAGCCACCAGGATATTTGAACACCAACTTGTCACAAAAAGACACGACCCGCTCTCACTTGTACCCTTACATACGGACGAGGAAGGACACCACTTCGAATGGGCCAACACATCCTTCCTAGGACAGGCAAAACAAAGACACGCACAAGAATTCCTCGAATCATGGCATTCCAATCGGAATTCTATCAACAATCACATCGAGTTAGACCCAATGCACCACATCCTGTCACTTCACCACAGGAAATGACATCACTAACCCAAAAAAATCCAAAGATATTAATCGAAAGCAGAAATTTTCAGCAGTGCTTCGCCTGAGGCCCACTGAAGATATTACCTAGTAGGGTGATGAAGCATCTGGAAATGAACCTTTAAGCTCAGTGAGCAAACCTCCATCCTTGTGGTCAGTGTTTAATTGTTTTACTCATATTTGCATCCATTGCCTGCTGTTCCTTTTAGCTTTTTCCCTGAATACTCTGACATGCAATCATATTTTAGTGATTCAGTACAGCTCGGAAATATTCTGGACTTAGGGCAATAAAGACAGTCATCATGACCATGCATGGAAATCCTTCATGTTAGTCCTTGCCATTCCGGGCGACTTTAAGCTCGTGTGTTCCTCAGTTCTCTTACGGCTGTTTTGCAAATGATTATACAATAAATGTGGCACCAAATAATGTTCCAAGAAAGTGTGAGCAAGATTCAGTCGCTCAATTGCTGCACAAACACATTTATTGATGCAAGGGTTCAAAGAAAATTGAGAAAAATTTTCCACAACATGCTGTATCATCCGAGAAATTAATAAATAAGTTGGTTTCATAAATTAATACTTCGGTGTCTTCATAATAATTATTGCAATTCAATGTGTTGTGACGTGGAGGTCGAACCTCTCTGTCAATTCAAGCCAAACAGCGAGATGAAGGGCTAATGCCCGAAATGTCGATTCTCCTGCTCCTTGTGTGCTGCCTGACCTGCTGTGCTTTTCCAGCCCTACACTTCAATAGGATGGAAAGTGGGAAAGGGCAGGTCCTTCAGTACAAAACAAAGAGTAGATTACACTGGGAGCAGTTTACCACAGGTGGTAAAACAAACCCCGGGGGTGAAAAGGAAGTGAACGGCCTCAGGCATTTCCACTGTAATAAGGCGGGACACGTCAAAATACGGCAGTAATCATTGAAGGAAGGGACTGTGGGTAACATGTGGCAAGTTAAATCAATGGGGTTAGTGAAAATCGCAATGGAAACCCCAGGAAAAGTTGGGAAGCTGCAGGAGAGTGCACAGTCGAGATACGGGCTGATTCATGAGTTAGTGCCCGATCTCTTATGAGACTTCAAGTCAGTGGTTTAGTTTAATTGGGAAGAACAGCGAGAGGAGGGAAAGAAATTACAATTTAAGATATATCCCCAGTCTCTATTTGTAAGAGATAAAAATATTTGCACTCTTTAGAACATAGAACATAGAACAGTACAGCACAAAACAGACCTTTCAGACCACGATGTTGTGCCGGCCACTGATCCTCATGTATATGTACCCTCAAATGTCTGTGACCATATGCATATCCAGCAGTCTCTTGAATGCTCCCAATTATCTTGCTTCCACAACTGCTGCTGGCAACGCATTCCATGCTCTCACAACTCTCTGTGTAAAGAACCTGCCTCTGACATCCCCTCTATACTTTCCTCCAACCAGCTTAAAACTATGACCCCTCGTGTTAGCCATTTCTGCCCTTGCAAATAGTCTCTGGATATCGACACTATCCATGCCTCTCATTATCTTGTATACCTCAAGTGGTTCCCTCTCCTCCTCCTTTCCTCCAATGAAAAAAGTCTGAGCTCAGTTGACCTCTCTTCATAGGATAAGCTCTCCATTCCAGGCTGCATCCTGGTAAACTTCCTCTGAACCCTCTCCAAAGCATCCACATCTTTCCTATAATTGGGCGACCATAACGGGATGCAATATTCCAAGTGCGGTCTCACCAAATTTTTATAGAGCTGCAACAAGATCTTAAGACTCTTCAACTCAATCCCCCTATTAATGAAAACCAAAACACCACATGCTTTCTTAACAACCCTGTCCACTTGGATGGCCACTTTAAGCGATCTATGTACCTGCACACCAAGAACCCTCTGTTCCTCCACACTCCCAAGAATCCTATCCTTAATGCTGTACTCAGATTTCAAATTCGGCCTTCCAAAACGCATCGCTTTGCATTTATCCAGTGTGAACTCCATCTGCCACGTCTCAGCCCATCTTTGCATCGTGTCAATGTCCCGCTGCAGCCTACATCAACCCTCTATACCGTCAAAGATACCTACAACCTTTGTGTCGTCTGCAACCTTGCTGACCCATCCTTCAATCCCCTAATCTATCATTAATAAAAATTACAAACAGCAGAGGCCCAAGGATAGAGCCTGTGGAACCACTCACCACAGACTTCCAGGCAGAATGTTTTCCTTCTACTACCACTCGCTGTCTTCTGTTGGCCAGCCAATTTTGTATCCAGGCAGCTAAGTTCCCCTGTATCCCATTCCTCCTGACTTTCTGAATGAGCCTACCATCCGGAACCTTATCAAATGCCTTGCTGAAGTCCACATTCACCACATCCACAGCTCGACCCTCATCAACTTTTCTAGTAACATCCTCAAAGAATTCGATAAGGTTTGTGAGGCATGACCTGCCCCACATAAAGCCGTGTGTTAACTGTAATTAATCAATCATGCTCTTCCTGATGGGCATAAATCCTATCGCTTAGAATCCTTTCTAACACCTTGCAGGCGACAGACGTGAGACTTACTGTTCTGTAATTTCCGGGGATTTCCCTATTTCCTTTCTTGAAGAGAGGAATTACATTTGCCTCTCTCCAGTCCTCAGGTACGACTCCAGTGCAGACCGAGAATGCAAAGATCTGCGCAAGTGGCGGAGCAATTATATTTCTCATTTCCAAAAGCAGCCAAGGATAAATCTGGTCCGGGCCTGGCGACTTGTCAATCTTAATGTTTAACAAAATTTTCAGCACACCAGATTCCTCTATCTCTACCCATTCCAGCATGCACTCCAGCTCTTCAAAGGTTTCATTCACTACAAAGTTTGTCTTTCTGAAAGGTGAATCGAGAGATGACAATTTGTGGAATAGATGGACAGAAATTTTGTGTTCCTGTGTGTAATATTAGATTGCAGAGCCAAATAAAGACTGGGGAAATAATAATGGGAATGATGGACAGAATATCTGTTCCAGGATTACAATTTATTCTTGGAAACGCCCGAGCAGAATTCAAGGTGGGAGTGACGCCCCTTGTGGTAGAGAAACCAAGTGAAAACTAGGGAATGAAGGAGTTAAAAGAAAATGCCCTGGAATTCTTCCAAACTGTGAAATAACAAGATCCAACTGCCATAAGTTACAATAAGAAGGAAAAACTAAAGAGAAAGATGGAGTTGATATTCAGTTGGCTGACACCCAGTTTGATACAGTAGTATAAAACTACCCGAACAAGTAGAGGGTCAGGCAGGAATGTTTATTCCTGAAAAGTTAATGGACTTAAAACAGATAAATGGTACACTAAAAGAGATACACACACACACACACACACACACACACACACACACACACACACACACACACACACACACACACACACACACACACACGTATTTGTATGGATATGTGCTCAGAAAAGAAATCCGAATTTATTCACAAGAGTTATTATTCTAAGAATAGAATTCTAAAACGAAAATGGAGACCACAGCAGATTAGTGTAAAGGAGAAAGGTGTAGATGTGCACCAGAATGGATTGCTGGTAGTATACGGACAGGGATTAATGCAGATATGGCATGAATTACGAGCGGGAGGTCACCGGGAGGTGACGAAGATTCAGACGAAAGTGACAACAGCACTTCTAATGGCCGGGACTGCATAAAACTGTGGTCGAACTTTGCTGTAAATGTGGCAGAAATGTCCACTTCGTCCAGACATCACAGTACTGATCTGTTTTTCCCGATGTCATGTGAAATTCTCCAATTACGTTTATTTTTGAATACTGTAGGGCCATCTGTCCATGTCCAATAAGATGGCCAAGCAAGGTGACTTGGGCTTTGGCAAATTCAATCTCAGCCATGTTTAACACCAAGCCTGCCGCCTGACCCTGATCAATGTTGGAAATGTTCTTTTCACGTGTGACTGAAAACAGCTGGGTCATCAATACAAACTACACAACTGAGTGATGCGAAAGTGACCTTATTGGTTCGTCTTTGCAATATGGCTGGCGCATTTTTCATACTCAATGGCATGGCTTTAAATTGATACAGTCCAGTCTGCATGACGAAATTCAAAAATTTCTTTGCTCTTTCAGAGAAAGCCAAGACCCTTTGAATGAGTTCAACTTAATAGTGTAAGTTGTTTGCCCCACATTCTCCAAACAGTCTTCCAAACGTTGAATTGGTTATTTCTCAAACTTTGTAACTGCATTGACTTTAAGATAGTTCATACATAATCATTGAATACCATATGGTTTTGACAACATTACTGTTGGTGAACTCCATTGACTGCAACTCAATTCGATTATGTCGTTTTGGAGCATGCATTCAATCTCCTTTTAAACTTGAGAGTTTGAAACCAATAAGAATGTTGCTTAATCAGAACAACATTTCCTATCTCTATATCATGCATAATGAGGTTAGAACTTCTTAGCTTATTTCCACACACTCCTTTTGATTTCCTTCCCTGTCAATATATATTTTGAGCATATTCACATGACACACTGAAATTTCTTTTCATCTCGAGTTCTTACATAATAATTCACCTCACTTAATCTTCTTTCGACTTGATATGGTCCACAAAACCTTGCTTTTAAAGGTTCACTTACCACTGAAAGTAACACTAGCACTTTAACTCCGATAGCAAATTGCGAGTTTTTCTTTTGTTAACTGCTTCCTGTTTCACTGAATGCTGTGATACTTTTAAATGCAGACTAGCCAACTCCCCCGCTCTATTTCACCAGTCCATAAAATTTGATAGAGTCCAAATGTGTGTTCTTTGAATTCTGACTTGCAAGTTTCTCCTTTTTCAATTTTAGCCGTCCTCTCACAGCATGCTGAAAAACCCATTGAAATGAATTGAATTTGCTCGATGCATTTGCCGCATCTATGCGTGCAAAATGTAAAAAAAAGAATACCCGAATCCCAATCATCTGGATAGTCTTGGGTATAACGCTACAATATGATCCTTATTGCCTGATGGCATCTTTCTAGCGTTCACTGCGATTCTCGATGGTGTGCAGTAGATTAGACTTGCTTTTATTCCCCGAAGCTGTCCATAACGTCCTTGAATAATTTTGACGCAAGGTTTCACTCTTGACAAGATTGTAGCTCTGTGGGTGCCCCAAAAATTTGAGCAACTCTACTTCAATCCTTTTAGATTTTATAAGTGTAACGGAACGGCTTCTGTAAATCTTGTGGACGCAACCATTACTGTTAACAAACACTAATTTCTACTTTTTTTGTTTTATGTAGGGGTCCTACACAATTAATTAAGACTCTTGTAAAAGATTCCTCAAATCAGGAGCAGGTACTAAAGGTACGGGCTTTGTTATTGTCAATAGTTTTCCAATAACCTGACATGTATTACCGTTGAAACGTGGTGCTGGAAAAACACAGCAGGCCAGGCAGCATCCGAGGAGCAGTATTACAGTGTCTGACAAAATTCAACGACATTCTTGTGCAGCCAGGCCTACTAAAAATGTCTTTGCATTTTGGCTTGAGTTTTTCTAACTTCTAATTGGCCTTCATATGCTACCCACAACACCTCCTTTCCGTAACTCACTGGCAATATGACTTGATAAACTTTTGCCCATTTCTCATCTGCGTGAATATGCCATCTTATCATTAAGACATACTTTTTAAGATAATCGCACTACGGAATACATTCAGATTCTTTCTCTGTATCTGTTTTTTTTATATGACTGCTTTAGTTTTTCATCTTTCTGCTGTAACTCAGTTAACATCTCGAAGTTAAAAATGTTTACTTTATCGCCCATCTCTTCCTGGAGTGTCGCAAACATTTGATCAAACAGGGTCTCCAATAACTCCACTTCAGCTTTCTTATCTGAATTCTGAGGTCTCCTGTTTCAACTGGTGACTTTGTGACCTCGTTGCCATGCAGTCCAGAAAAGTTACTTTAATAGCTCAGTTACCGATTTTACAGTGGAAGCACTCCAACATGTGGACCAGCCATATCATTGGCAAGGACAAGTGGTATTCCTGGAGACAAGATGTCCAGTATTCCTGCCACAATTGTCTGCACTTCACTGGATACCTGACCGTTATTCTGTATAATTCAGTACTTCTTGACCTACTGTGCATTCCCGTTACGAGCACTTTTTGAACCTCTACTCTTTGTAGCTTTTATAAATGACTTGCCTGAAGAAATGAAAGGGTGGGTTATTTATTTTGCCGATGACAGAAAGGACACTGGTGTTGTCTATAGTGTCATGGGTTGTTGCAGGATACAACAAGACATTGACAGGATGCAGAGCTATGCTGAGAAGTGGCAAGTGGGTTTCAACCTGGATAAAAGCGAAGTGATTCAGTGTGGAAGGTTGAATTTAAGTGCTGAATATCGTGTGAAAGACTGGATTATTGACAGTGTGGAGGAACAGCGGGATATTGGGGTCCACAGACACAAATCACTCCATGTTGACACACGGGTGGATAGGGTTGCTAAGAAGGTGTATGGTGTTTTGGCTTTCATTAACAGGGGGATTGAGTTTTAAGAGCCAGGAAGTTTTCCTGAAGCTCTATAAAAGGCTAGTTAGAGAACACTTGTGGTATAGTGTACAGTTCTAGTCATCTCACTGCAGGAAGGATGTAGAAGGTGCAGAGAGAGTGCAGAGGAGATTAACAAGGATTGCCTGGCTAAGAGGGTTTGTCTTATGAAGAGAGATTGATTGAGCTCAATTTTTTCACACTGGAGAGAAGAAGGAAGAGAGGTGAGTTGACAGAGGTGTACAATGTAATGACAAGCAAAGGTAGATTAGAGAGCCAGAGATTTTTCCACAGGGCAGAAATGGCTGTCACGAGGGTTTCATAATATTAAGGTGATTGGAGGAAGTTATAGGGGACATGTCAGAGGTAGGGACGTTACACAGAGATTGGTGGATGCATGGAGCGCACTGCCAGCGGTGTCATGGAGTCGGAGACATCAGGGATATTTAAGTGACTGCTGGACAAGCACATAGACGGCAGTAAATTGAGTGAAGTGTCGACTAAGTTTATCTTAAATTAAGATAAATGCTCGCCATAACAACGTGGGTCGAAGGGGCTGTACCGTGCTGTACTGTTCAATGTGTGTTCTACCGTGCTTACAACCCACTTAAGACTGACTGGCATGTAATTCCCAGGGATTCCCATTTTCCTTTATTGAACAGAGGAACAACATTCGCTTCCCTGCGATCATTTGGTGCTACTTCCGTGGAGAGTGAGGATGCAAAGATCATTTGCAGAGGTGCAGCAATCCCATTTCTCATTTCACGAAATAACTTTGGATATATTTGATCCAATCCTGGGATTCATCTATTTTGATGCTTCCCTGAACTTGCAGATTCTACATGCTTCTCACGAAATTTTAAAAATGCTTGAATATCTTTAAACAAATCCCCACCAAGCCTTTGCTATCCTAGTTTGCTCATCCTCACTCTCTTCCTCCCTAAGCATACCTTCAGCTTTCATTTCCATCTTGTGACACCGACCCTCTAGCCTAAGTGTTGGAGAGAGGCGCGTACCCTTGTTCCAACTGATTAAGTAACAAAGTGATTCAATAATAATAAAGCAGATATATCCAGACTGAGAATTTCTGAGAAAATATGCATCTTTCAGCAAGTAGAGCATGGATGACACCAAACTTGGAGGTGTAGTGGACAGCGAAAAGGGTTACCTCAGATGACAACAGGATCTTGACCAAATGGGACAATGGGCTGAGAAGTGGCAGGTGGAGTTTATGTCAGATAAATGTGAGCTGCTGCATATTGGGAAAGCAAATCTTAGTAGGACATATACACATAATGGTAAGCTCCTGGGGAGTGTTGCTGAACAAAGAGAGCTGGGATTGCATGTACATAGCTCCTTGGAAGTGGAGTGGCAGGTAGATACGATTGTGAAGAAGGCTTTTTGTATGCTTTCCTTTATTGGTCAGAGTATTGAGTACAGGAGTTGTGAGGTCATGTTGCGGCTGTACAGGACATTGGTTAGGCCACTGCTGGAATTTTGCGTGCATTTCTGGTCTCCCTCCTATCGGAAAGATGTGGTCAAACTTGAAACGGTTCAGAAAATATTTACAAGGATGTTGCCAGGATTGGAGGGTTTGAGCTATAGGGAGAGCCTGAACAGGCTGGGCCTTTTTTCCCTGGTGAATTGGAGGCTGAGGGGTGACCTTATAGCGGTTTACAAAATTATGAGGGGCATGGATAGGGAAAATAGGCAAAGTATTTTCCCGAGGATGGGGGAGCCCAGAACTAGAGTGCAAAGGTTTAGGGTGAGAGGAGAAAGATACAAAAGAGATCGAAGGGGCAACTTTTTCACAAGTGTACGTATGTGTCATGAGCTGCCAGAGGAGCTGGTGGAGGCTAGCACAATTGCAACATTTAAGAGGCATTTGGACGGGTATATGAATAGGAAGAGTTTGGAAGGATATGGGCCTGGTGCTGGCAGGTGGTACTACATTGGGTTGGGATATCTGGTTGGCACGGAAGGGTTGGACCGAAGTGTCTAATTCCATGCTGTACATCGCTAGGACTTCCTGGTTCTATGATACGACTATAATGGATTGAACCAAGGTTCCATACCGCTTCTTAAAACCAAAGCAGCTACAGCTCTGTTATTTTCTGGGTATTTCACTTTGGAATCTTGTCAGATCCCTTGACGAAATATTTAATTGCACCAAAATGTAAACACCAGCTGAATACCAGCTGCAACAACATGTTGGGTTCCATGAATCTAATTACTCCCAAAACTGGAACAAACTAATCATCTCTCTGGAGGATAAGATGAAGTATAATTGTGCCTGGTTTTCATCAAATTTCAGAATGTACTTCAACTTTCCGGGAGAAATGCACGCTCTGCTGAGAGGCCTGGTGTTTGCCATTTATTATCCCATCATTGCAGTTATCGGGGTTCCAGGTAAATTACTACAGATACTTAAGAACCGCTTGAATCATACTTGTCTGTGCCAATCTTTAGGTTTATCAACAGAACCTTTTCATGTTCGATATATCATTTATTATATTTAATGGAGGTACCTTCTCCTTTCTGTGGTTTAATGTCTGTATGGCAATGTTTTATCTTCCTCCCTGCAACAGAGTCACTTTCCCAGTTTTAGTAGTGAAGTTTTATTTACTTTCCCACAAAGGTTGCGAGTATTAATTCTTAATTCTTCAATTTATCAAATTTAACATCGTCAATCTCCATTCATTCATAACAGTTTGACCATAATAAATGGCATCGTTACTTCCCAAGAAAGTTATCATTCCATCGTTTCAATTACGTAATTTCTTGCGTTAATATTTCAACTTAGTGCATCAAAGGTTGCTCAGTTGTGTTCGATCAGTTGATCAGTTCATGTGGGTAAAAATTCACACAGCTATCACGATCTAAACGAAATTCTGTCAGGTTATTGTCACCCTTGTTGAGAATTAGTTATCAAGTTGTGCTTGTGCTAATGTCAACTTGGACAAACCCCAGGATAAGAGGACCTCAAAGAGCCTTCCGCTCGTCAGGGATACTATCACCTACATGCAAGACACGGGGTGTGGATATCTGTCTCATGAACCTGGGCCAGGAGAAGGTCTTTGACAGGACATTGTACATTTGCATGTGCGTCGTTTGGATGAATTGGATCTGACTGCTCCATACCAACATCTTCGTGCAGTCTTAATCAGAAGTGGTCGTCAGAACGACTCCCACTCAGGTCCGGAGTCAACAAACTGTCCACTTTGCATGCGTGTGTACGGAATTTTTGCTGGGCAAGCCCAGCAAGGTGAATACTCCAAGCAGTGAAGGCATGCAGAATAAAACCTCACAGTGCTTGAATGACGTTATCATTTTCTACTTGAATTCACCATCAGAGCGCAAAATCCTGAACATTACCTACCAGTGCAAACTGGCCTCTGGAACCAAGGTGTGTGCAGTCAAGACCAGGGCCATGTTCTTTGAGAACTGGACTGATCAATCGTTTATCCCCTTCCGCACCAGGGCACATTGTCTGGAAGTGTCAGGAATACGCTTCAGAGGACCTGCGGTGTGCACAAACACGTGGGAGGAGCATACCACCAGGGTGAGGCCGTAACCGGGCTTATGGAGTGCCACTCCTTTTTCATTGCGGCTAAAAACCCGATCAGCAGGTGTGAGGTACCCTTGGTGTTGCTGTATGTGGCATAGGTGTGTTCAATTCCCCGAACCCGTACCCTTGCAACTCCCAAGTCATCTTTCATTTCTTCTTGAGATTAAGAAAGGAACATATTCACAGGGGTATCATGTACAAAGCTCTGGATAAGGAGAGGTGAAAGGCATACTCAAAGCTGCACTCGTTCTAATGACCGCTTTTGTCCACAGCTGCATTAACCTGTGTATAACCCTCAAAGTACAAGCACCACTGTCACTACTTCACTAAAGTTCTTCTGGTCCCCGGTGCATTAAAGGAAGGATCTGACCACATTGCAGCTGAATATTGACAACAGTTAGACTTTTACAAGTCACCTATCGCTCTTTCATGGAGAAATTTGGATGGAAAGCGCTTTTAATGATCAGGCCATCAGTAAGTTGTCAGCATGTTGGGTCCTCAAAACAATATGGCAAAAGCAGAGAATAGATCCCTTCACGTGGATCGCTGAGCAGGCAAAGTCATTAAGCAGACTGCCTCATCTCGAAAACTTTCTAACAAGCATCAAGACGTCTTCTGGCTGGTGGTGAGAGAGGAATTGTCTGGAAGATCATTCATGTATACACAGGCTCTCTCCGCACCTCCACACTGCACTCGATGCAGCTCAGGCTTGGTAGGGGTGAGGGGTATGTGGGGCAATGAAAGAGGCTTTTACACATATATTTCTGAAATGTGCATTTGCAAAGAAGATCTCGAGAGAGAACCATAGTTTTTGCCAGGTTTCATCCCAATCAGTTTTGTGACACAGGAATATTCACTATGAGCTTTTCCATGGAATGACCATTGACTGTGAATGGAGAGCCATCGATTTGGTGAAGAAGTCTTATTGGTCTTCCAGTGTAGAGCTGAACTCGACTGTGTGTTGCAAACTGACACATTTCAAGGTCCAGGATCACGTCCTTATGACTGTACTAATGCTAGGAGCTGCTGCTGCCAATATGGGGAAATATTGCTGTCTAAGGTTCTTCTTCCAAACTATAGAGAGGATTTGTTCAGTTCTGAGAGCGCTTGCAGGATTTATCCGAAAAGTGCACAATTCCAATGCATTTGTTTTTATCTCTCTCTATATAAAGAGTAATAATTGTTTCATGGCCACTTGTACAAGCTCATTGTTTTTTTACTAATGAACGCTATGTTTTCAGTGATGAAAAGTCTGTGATGTATCCTTGGAAGATGAGTAATAGTTCCATAAAACAGGTTATTAGGTGAATAAAGAAACGTTATTCATCATCAGGATATCGGATGAAATATATAAAATGTAGTTCTGACCTCAGGATGAGAAATCCAGCAACAGCAGACAATTGTATGATTGATTTTATATTCAGTTGAAGTGGAGAAACATGAGATAAAACTAGCATTTCAAATTGAAATAAGGGCAACAATTCAGACATGAGGCTTATCTGGCTGACATAACCTGTCCTTCTTGAAAAGAGGATAGATTATTAGAGGTCCATTGGGAGTCATATTATGGGACGTTTTCGAATGATCAGAAGTAGGATAACCCCACAATAGCGACGATCTCTAATGAGGGGGACCACCTTCCATATTTAACTGAAAAGAAGAATCACACCAAACTTAAGGAAAAAAAATCACTGCACGAAGAGGAGTGGCAAGTCAATTGACTGAGCAGAATGTTGTGATTGTCCACGCCAGACCCACTCAAAACATTTCAAGAATGTAGCCCAGACGCTAACTTTGCTATTTGTTTTCAATAGGTGTAATGCGGATTTTCTGGGAGCGCTGCAGTTGGTCAAAGTGCTTAGTTTTGAAGAAACCAGCATTTATTTACAAGATTAGCAAAAGAAATACAAGCAAAAGGGAACAGTATATACAATAACATAAACTATCCCAAAATCCAACTGATCATCCCAACTTAATGGTGCTGTCGTGGGACACAGGGTCTTACAGGGGAAATGCCAGAAAGAGAGTACTAACGTGAACCTGCTTCCTTAGGTCTAGCAGCTTCAAAACACTACTGTGATAAAACCAAACCAAAGCCGAGATGGGAGCACATTCATTGTGCGAGTGTTCTTTTTAGAAAGCTTAGAAGCCTTCTGCCTGAGGGCCTATGTGTTAGCTAAAATCAAACTGACCCCATAACCCATCCAAACCTAATCTTTTCAGAGTCTGTGTCATTTCTGCGCAGTATAAGAAATGACTGAGAATCACGGAAAGGTTAATCATGAGCAAACACGAGATGGACCTAGCTAGAATCGTGAAATGAATGATAACAGATTCTACACACAATAATACAGAAGAGGAATGGAAAGCGTAAATAAAGTGAACATTGATGATTCCTTGAGAGAGACTGGGGAAATTATGGCGGATAATAAGGAAGTGGTGGATGATTCTTTTTTGTCTTTCCTACAGAAGAGAAAGAAACCATCCTGTATAGCTGAGAATCAGATGCAAGGAAGGGAGAGATGAACTTAGTGAAACAACAGTCATAGTGAATAGGCAACTAAACAAGTTTGTAGCTCGGCTATTCACAAGACTCTGAGTCCAGAAAATTTCACGACAGGTCTTAAAGGAACTTCTCAATGAGGTAATAGATACTTTGCTGCTAAATTTATGAAATGCCTTGCTGTCATGATATGATACATGGGAAAGGAAAGTAGCAAATATGCACTTTCTGGAAGAGAGGGAGATAGCAAACGGGACATTGTAGGCCATTCTGTGTGACATCTGTCTGTTTCTGAATAAGGGCGTTAAAATGGCATTTCTGGAATCTTCTGGGACATTCCCTGAATCTAAAAATTCATTGACGATTATTACCACTGGTATTCCTTTTTGGTAAATCCAATAACACAACCCATCAGCTCCAGGGATGCTGCTATCTTTTAATATCGGTCGTGTCTCTCGTGCTTATATAGTGCTAGCTATTGTGTTTATGTACTTTCAAACACCCACTCCCCTTCAGCCCTTAAACATTTGGAATTTTTGATATGTTATCAATGCTCTCCACCAAGAAGACAAATGCAGTTTAATTATTCAACTCATCTGCCATTTTATGATTTATTATTATTATTTCCGCAGCCTCATTCTCTAAGGGGTGTTTGTTCGCTTTGGCTGCTCTTTCTAGTTTAATATATACAAAGAAACCATGACTGTTCGTCTTCATATTCTTGCTTTCTCTGGCTCAATAGCTTATTCCATCCCTCTTAATTCCAGATGATCTTTTGTTAACTTTAATAAGTTTCCAAATCTTCAGGTTTACTAGTATTATTTGCGTATAATTGTATCATTTTACTTTTCCTTTTTCATTTTCATACTGTTCTTGTCTGGCATCACGATGTCATTAACTCATTTAACTTCTATACCTGATCTAAGGTTCACACTCCAAAGCTAAATGTCAGAATGCTGACATACAATTTACTGTGCGTGTCGACATATTTCTCATAGCGAAACCTCCTCACCCTCTCATTAGTTTAAATCCCCCTCTCTCCAGCCTTTGCTATTTGATGATCCCAGGATGGCTTAAATGAAGCTCGTCTCATTGAACTGTTTCTTTTTGCTCCAATATTAATGTTAATACCCCACAAACAGAAACTCATTCAATCACAATATTGTTCAAGCCATGCACTTAACTCCTCACTTTTTATGCCTCATGTTAGTTATCCGATAGCTCAAACAATCATTCCGATATTACCTCTGTTTCTCTGTAGCCATTATACTGTATTTGTTACTCTGCTCTATTAGGGTCAAGCGCGTGGTGCTGGAAAAGGAGAGCATTTCATGCTGCTGCCTGATCTGATGTGGTTTTCTAGTACCACACTCTCGACTATGATCTCCAGCCCCCACTTTCTCCCTTCTCTTGTGTTCTGTCACCCTCATACACTTTATTTGGTGTGATCTGCCTCTTTGGCGTGCAAACCAAAAATGTTTCTGTAACTAGGTACATGTGACAATTACGAATCACATCAAATTATTTTTTTCAGCAAAACATGCTTTCAAAATAAATATATGCCTCATACCGAAGAACATCTTTGCAAATGCATCCGTGTTAAGGATTTCGCCAGCTCTGGGACAATGTGTTTCAATCTTACACGAGGAGAACACAGTCATTGTGACTGCTGCTCTTCGTTCCAAAAAGGAAATTTATTTTGCAATTATACTATCTGCCAACACAACTATATTCGCATTCCTCCCCGCACAGAGAAAGCTCCTTATATCACAACGCCATTGTCACTTGCTCATCCTCCCTGCCATTCTCATTCTCGTCCATACACCTTGAAAGAACGTCAAAACTGTTGGATGATTGTAGGGAAGGAAGATTCTTGAGGAATGCTACTTGAGTTCCCATTGCTACCTCAATTGCATTCACGTCTATCAGTCCTTGATTGCAAGCTAAATTTTAATTACCTCACCCAAGTGTTGTGTCATCCAGTTGGAGCAAAGATTCCATGTAGCTATCCCCCTACCTGACGCAACACAATGACTGCACCTCAGCTTCTAGCGCCATGGCTCAGTTCTGCAGTTGCTTGAACAATGAACATTTGCTACTGAGGCATTCACTGCTGATCACTTAGATGTACAAAACCGTCCATGTGCTACAGTAGTAACAGAGACAACATTTCGAGATTGATGTAACTCTATTGAGAAGAGAATGAAAGTAATATTATGCAGTTTGTAGAGGGGCAAGAAGACAGAGTGGAAAGGTAGCGTGGGTGCACAAACCAAAGGGCGTGCACGTGATGGAAAAGGAGTGATTGAGACGAAAAATACGTGTTGATTTTAGATGTGCAAAGGAGACAATTGGTCATCTCTGCTTGGACCAAAGCCACCAAGACACAGATAAGGCATGGTGGAGAGGGCAAAGGTTGCAACCAAAATGTAAGAGAGCGACGTGCTCTATATTTCTTGAACCCATGATTGATTCTGGAAGGATGCCGATTCAGAAAATGAAAGTTGTTCCACACGTTTGCTCCTCCAGCTTGTTTTGTACTCCGCTGCAACAGCGATGGTTGACTTTGGGACTCTGTAGCTTCGAAGATAGTGGAAATAGGTTCATTGATTACTTATGGTCACAATTAAATCGGTTCCTTTCTAGCAAGTGGAAAAGAAAGTTTATTTGGTAAACAGGAATATTGTACTCCACAGGTGAATTGTGCTTTGGAGCAAGTCAGAAGGTTGCCCTAGACCCTAGCTTTTTCATACTTTAAACACAAATGTGAAGTCCATGTTTAAGGTGCAATGCAACTGGTCAAATCACTGAGCTTTAGGCAAAACATAATTTATTTAAATACTACACGTGAAAATCAAACAAAGAAAAGTGGAATTTAGAATAACTAAACTATTGGAAAACTTAAACGACCCAGTAACTGTTCTGATACAATTCCATGAACACTTCCCTTGGCACAAAGGGAAATTCAAGCTTAGATACTTACAGGCGGGAGACAATAACATCCAAAAGGGATATTTCACAGCAAGTCACGGAATTCTTTGCTGAAGCTCGCAACTCACACATCTTCAAACTGCTACAGGTAAAAGAAAACTTTAGGAAACATGTATTGGGAGAATTGGCCTTTCCAGATGAAGGGCTTATGCCAGAATTGTCGATTCTCCTGCGCCTCGAATGCTGCCTGACCTGCTGTACTTTTCCAGCAACACACTCTCGATTCCCTTCATTGATTATCATCAGTAAAACTACCTTTCCGATTTCTCTTCAAAAAAACCAATCTCAAAATTGTCTTTTTTAAAGTGACAACATTGTCATATCTCCTACCTTTAAAAAATGAAACATCAATATACAAAGCTGGCTTCGTTTTAAACCCTTTAGTCTCATTCTGATAGTACACAACAAAATGTACATATTACGGTGACTCTAAGAATGCAACCATTCACTACCATGTTCTATTTCAGTCCGTTTACCCCTGCCACCAAACACCTCTGCCTATCTTCATTCAAGGCTCGACAACATACCAGTAATTATGTTTTCTCATCGTGCCAAGTGTCCAATTTTTAAATTGCATAAGGTCCATCTAAACGTCTGGAATTCTTCTCCTTATGTTACTTCAAAAGCCTAAATGGATTATGCTCAGTATATGTAATTGTCTCAGACACTTCATGGGCAAAATAAATGTTGACATGCTTTAACACCAACACCAAGCTCAAGATTTCCTTCTCAATTGTGAACTATTTCTGTTGATGAGTATTCCATTTCCTGGAGAAGTATCCGTTAGTTCTTCTGTCTGCTCATCACCGTCTTGTAAGCAACGACAGCCACATCCCTCACAACGATAGCCACCTTGAATGGATTCGCATAATTAGGTGTGACTTATACTAGGGCAGTGGTTAACATAACGTGCAGGCTGTCAAATGTCTTCTAACATTCCGCAATTCAACGAAATTTTCTGCACTTCTTCAATAAGTCAGTGAGTGGAGCAAGCACATTGCTAACATTTGGCATGAATACTTGATAAACACCCATGCAATCCCAGGAAACGTAGCACTCTCTTTTCGTCGATGTTTCGTCTTCAACAAACTTTGTTTTCACATTCTGTGGGGGTCATCTGTCCATGTCCGATAACATGGCCCAGTAGTGTGACTTGGGCTTTGGCGAATTAAGTCTTCAGCGTGTTTATCGACAAGACTGCGTCCCAAAACCAATTGAATACTTCCAATAAATACTGCAAACTTTTCTAATGGAAAAAGGTGCAAAGGATTTTCTTTTCCCTAATCGTCTGTATAGCACTGACAATGTGCCCATAACATGCTATTTAAAGTTTGATGCCACCCTTCTAACATGCGCTGCAATTCTGAGTGGAACGCAATGAATTGGAATTGTTTTATTCCTAAGCTGTAAATTTCTTCATTGAATAATTTTGATGTAAAATTTGACCCTTGATCTGTTGTATCCCTGTAGATCGTCCGAATCGAAAGTAAAATTTTAATAACTCATAGACATTCCTTTCACTTGTAGTATTGCGTAATGGAATGGCCTACTTAACTATAATGGATACATCCATTATTGTCAACAAATACTGATTCCCACGGTTTGCTTTAGGTAAGTGTCCTATGCAATTAATTAAGACAATTGCAAAGAGTTTTTCAAATGCATGAATGTGTTTGAAAGGTGCTGCTTTTATTACGATCTGACGATTTCTAATTACCTCTCATGTATGACTTGTCTGGAAAAATCGAATTGCATGTTTATGCAGTCCAGTCCAGTCCAGTCTAAATATATTTTTGTATTTTGACTTGAGTTTCTCCCACCCCTATATGATCTCACATTACCCATAACACCTGCTTTCATAACCCACTTGTAATACAACATAATGAATTTATGTCCATTCCTCATCCAACTGAATATATGATGGTCTACATTTCCTCATCAAGTTATCTTTTTTTTTAAGATAGTAGCATTTGGCAATAGATTCAGATTCCTTTTCTGCTCCTGTTTTTTTCAATACAATTGCTTCAGATTTTCATCTTTCTCTTGCAACAAAGTTAATTTCTCTGAGGAAGAATTATCCACTTTGTCCTCCATCTGCTCTTGCTTTGACTCAACCATTCGATCAAACATGGTCTCCCATAAGTCCACTTCAACATTATTATCTGTATTCTTTGATTTCTCTTCTTGTTCCAACTGGTCGCTTTGTGACCTTGTTATCACACAGTCCGGAAAAATCTCAGGATGTGCTTCCAATAATACCTCATTGCCTGGCTCTCCACTAGCGTTTCAACCACAGTAGGCAGAACTCCAGCCTGTGACCCAGCTATATTGTCATCAAGAACAAATTGCATTCCTGGACCTGAGAATTTTTCTACTACTCCTAACAGAACGTATCTACCTTTCACTGGACACTCCACCCTGCATAATTGAGCAGTTCTTGTCTCACCATGAATTTCACGCACTCAAATATATTCCAGTAAGAATCCTTCTGAGTTGCGTATCTCTTCATCTTTCACCCTCAAAGATTGCATAATCCTGTACCTCGTAATACTGTAAATGATTTACCTCCTGCTCTTGTGCGCTGCGAGTAAACCTTATCTTCGTGAGAAAATGCTTTAAAAATATCCGGCACTTCCTTCAGAACAAACCGTAATCAGCTTTCTGCCTCCACTGTGCCTACCGTTCACACTTTAACAAAATTGGCTGACTTATCCCGTTTTCTTACTTCCGTCTTCCCAGTTCTTTTTCTAAACCACCAACGCTGTGAATTCATGTAGCCTACTTTATCACAGTGAAAACACTTGAGGTTTTTAACTTCTCTTTTCTGTTCAAGGGATTCCTCTTTACACTGCGGAAAGCTATCTTTGTTATCTCCAATGCGATCTAGTTTCTAAACCACCTGAGGGTTTCTATCCCTCACAGATTGAATTTGATAATGGAAACCAAACTAAGATTTATGAAGAACACATAATCTTCAGCCATTTCAGCAGCTAAACGTGCCGATTTAACTCTCCGCTCTTCCACGAGAGTTCTCACTACCTCTGGATGTGAATTTTTGAACTCTTCCGAAATGATCGTCTCTCTCAGATCATCATATTTTTATGGTCCTTATCCACCGATCAAAATGATTTTCTTTGTTTCTTTCAAACTCAATGTATGTTTGAGCAGGGTCCCTTTTTCGATTCCTAAAGCGTTGTTCGTCGGCTTCTGGCACAAGCTCAGATGCACTTAAGGTTTTCTTCACCTCCTCTTACTCCCTATATACCTCCTCTGACAGTGATGCAATTACCTCTTTGGCTTTACTGACCAACTTTGTTTGGATCAACAAAACCCATATATTCACTGGCCATTTCATTTCTTTACCCACTTTCTCAAATGAGCTGAAGACGTCATCTATATTCTTCTCATCAAATTTGGGCTGTAACTGGATATATTTAAATAGATTCCCACTAGGCCTTTGGCCACCACAGTTTGCTCATCATCACTATCTTCACGAAACTTACTTTTTACCTCCATTTCCTAAAGCCAACTTTCCTCTCTAATTGCATACTTCTGACGTTCAAACACTCTCTGTCTTCTCAGTTCTCTCTCTCTTCTCCCCTTCCTTCTGCAACGACCTTCCCCTTCTTTGCTTTTTGTTCTGCCAGAGCGAAGCTTTCCTCTTCTGATCCATTTGCTTTTTGTCATAAATCAAGCTGTTTCAGTTCCCTTTCAGCTTCAAGCTGTTTCATATGCCATCGAATTCTACCCATTTCCTAGATTCTGATGATATTTCAAATGACCTTAAATGTCGAGCTGTTGACGTAATTGCCACTCGTTTTCTCACAGGCAACCCCAATTCCAGCTTGCCTTACAATTGCAACAGCTTAGTGTTTCTCACCTTTTGTGAAACTCGCAAAGTTACTTCCTCCACCCCCAGAAAACTCGTAGTGACTGAAAGAACTATTGTATCACAAAGAAAAGCGTAAACCAATCGAATTCAACACCTACCTATCGCTGCGTTTGTGTCGAACAATCCAGAAGCTAAAATGGAATTATAGAATCAATCCTAGGCGAACCCGTAATCTGTTATGGACCAGGTCAGACGTCCACAAAATATTTTTATAATGTAGCCTCGATTCTCACATTTTTCTGAAAGGCAAGTGTGAAGTGTCTGTTCCAGGCAACTGGTCAAATCGTTCAGCTTTAGGCAAAACAGAATTTACTGAAACACGATAGTTGAAATACAAACAAAAGAAAGCAGAATTTAGAATAAATAAACGAATGAAAACCTTAACCGACTTGAAACACTATCTAGCAGAAAATACATCTTCCAATGCATGCCATCAACACACGCCTTGTTAAAAAGATAAATCCAAAAGAAAATTCTTATAGGCAGGAGGGAACAACATCCAGAGGGGAAGATTTCAGAGAAAATCAGAGGAATTGTTTCCTGAAACTTGAAACTGTCCTGGAACCACACATCGTGTGACTGCTCCAGCTGAACACAAACGAGACAAAACATGACCTGAGGTAACTGGTCACTCCCTTTCCATTGTTCACATGGACTCTTCTGTATCTCTGTCTTTACGACTTCTCTTCAAAAAATCCATCGTCACACCGCCCGCATTAAAAAAAAATCATCAACATGCAAAGATGGCTTCATTTTAAAGCCATCAGTCTTACTCTGCTACATCTAACTAGCAAACAATGAGAACTTTGACCTGAGAGAGCGGGCTAATACCCTTTCATTGTGAAACTAGACTATTCTGCGCCTGTGCTTTATGGCGTCTCTTTTCAAAAAAGCGAAAAATAAAGTTTTAAAGTGACAGCATCGTCACAACATTGCTTTTACTCATGTCAGATAGGGTTAAGGGGGCAGATGTCTCATTTTTGCTCCAAATTTACAGTAAGCATTCACGTTGGTCGGTCTCACTGAATTATTTTCAGACCGTATGCATGTGATCTGCTAAATTTTTCACCTGAATGGCTGTATTAAAACAAGGAAATCAGTACTCAAAACAGACACAATCTTTGTCAAAGTTGTGACAAATTTCAAAATATATATTTCACACAAAATTCTGTAGCATTTGTTATTTTGTTGGATTCCACACTGTAAGTAATCTAATCTAATCTAATCTAATCTCGTCATATTCACAATCTGTTCTATATTTATATCTCTGTCACTCTATCTGTTATAGCTAACCTGGCAGTAATTGTGATCCTGTCTCAAAGAAGATGTGGTCTATCTGGATGTATCACTTATTACATCGTGTCCATCGCAGTGGCAGATCTTCTGGTTATGGTCGTAACCGTAATATTAAACCGTATTGCTGGGATTTTTTTCCCCTACAGCTTCCTGTCTATCACACCAGTGTGCAGTGTACGTAATGCTTTAAATATAGCAGCTACTGACAGTTCTGCCTGGCTGACAGTCGTTTTCACCTTTGACCGATTTGTGGCCATCTCTTGCCAGAACCTGAAAGTAAAATATTGCACCAAGAAGATGGCAGCGTGGGTTATAGGTATTGCATGTGTATTGACCTGCCTAAAAAACATCTTCCGGTATTTCAATTTTGTACCAAGGTACGTAATTAATGGCATACCCTGGTTCTGTGACATCAGATCAATCTTTTATACTTCACCAGCATGGAATGCATATGATTGGATTCGATCTATTTTAAATCCTTTTCTCCCATTCATTTTGATTTTCCTGTTTAATGCCTTGACCATCAGGCACATTCTCGTGGCTAATAGGGCCCGTGAGAGACTTTGGAATCAGAGAAATGAAGAGAACCAGAGTGATCCAGAGGTAGAGAAGCGCAAAAAGTCCATTATTTTACTTTTTGCCATCTCAGGCAGCTTCATCCTGTTGAATTCATTATATTTTGTAACAATTCTCTATGTCCAAATTGCGAATGCTACTTATTCCTCAGGTGCTGATGTCAATAATTCCACATTTATTCTCCAACAGAGTGGATTTATGCTTCTGTTATTGAGCTCTTGCACCAACCCATTTATTTATGCTGGGACACAACGTAAATTCAGAGATGAGTTAAAGAAAGTGATTAAATATCCAAAGAACCTATTCTTTAAAACAGTCAAACTGGAAAATAGGAAAATCTAGCATGACCTTTTTTTTTGTTTACCTTGTCTTTTCCTGAGGGACGCCATTTGGAATTTGAAAGTAGTAAGGGAACTTCAGTATATATTAGAAGTACTGTAACTTTCAGTTTTACTCGCAGATAGAGTTCACCTCTCCATCCTGTTCTGATTCAGGTTTTGCACATTCCCAATTCCTAATTGTCTTTCTCAGACGAGATTTTGACCTTCTCTCATGCTTTGTATTCATTCCTCAACTGGGAATACTTAATTATGCAAAATCATTTCAAATATCACTTAATGCTCAAACTCTGCAATGTCTGCATCTGCAGATGGACAAACATTCCACGGGCGTGACACCAGTCTGAATGATGAAGATGACTGACCGTTGTTTCCTGCTTGATTGGTTGCATGCATTATTGTCTCTGCTATCCCACAGCATCCAAGGTATTGCGAATGGCCAGGTACACGTTGTTTCACACAGAGACCTCGCAACCTAAACTTTACAGGTAGATGTTCTGTTAAACAGGTCTAAGCTGCTGATTAACCAGCTTTGCACTTTCTAGTCAATCAAAATAAAGCAGATTCATGCAAATTCACAAGTGACAACAGATTGCAACACCGACTAAGGACACATAATTTCACACTGCTGTAAACCACCAAAGTTTCAACTTTGGCACCTGATCGTCTCTAATTCTGGGTACCAGAATGATTCCATATCGTTACATGTGCAATTTCTTCACTTCAGGTCACTTTTAGCAGATATAATGTTCTGCAGAAAGCCAACATTTGAAGATAGCACACAAATGACCGCACAGCCAAAGCCAGCAATTATAGCAGTGAGCTTGAACATGGTATAGACAGTGCAGTGAAACAAACTGCTTATGTTCTATTTCCTCTTCTAAAACATCCTAACCAGATTGCTATGACTCCTGTCAAACTCACAGGACAACGCCTGATAGACATTCCTAAACAACTAGCACATGGCAAATTCTAAGCTCTTTCATGTTCTACCCTTTCCTGTGCTTCCGCTTACGATTGAGCTCTCAATCAAGTAGTTTTTTTTATGTAAACCGAATGCCAAACTTTACTTAAAACATGGGGAATAGGGATCCAAGATGCAATGCATTGAGAGGTGACCTGTTTACTGATGGCAAGTAAAAGAGCCATGATCATAGCATTGCCCTTGCTATTCCACAATGATTCTAAGAATGAGCACTGTATCCATCTTCCCAGATGAAGTCTCCTTCCACATTTTCGGACGTTTTTGGGCTATGAAATTGTGACATGTTCACACTAGATTTCAATGTGAGGAAATTAGAGTCGTACTGATCTCATGCTGTGCAGTGCTTGTACTACAAGACAGTGCAGCACAGGCTGTGGAACAGTGCCCGTTTCAATGTGCTCAGCTGCAGGAAGGGCATTGAATCTTCCCTGCATGCCTGCCAGTGCCAGTTCATCCTTTCTCAAGTAAGGAGTCCAAAACTGCAGGTTTGACCTCACAAGAACCAACACAACGAAAGCATCATCTCCCTGTTTGTAAATTTAAACACACTGAAGGACAATATTCCATTTGTCGTCTTGGTTACCTGCTGCACCTGCAAACTGACTGGTTTGTCCTGACTTGTTGATCAAGACTGATATATGTCGCATTATAAAGAGCAGGAAGTTAAAGATTTCACATTATCGCTGAGTATTTGCCGTGTACCAATATCTGTATGTTCGCTATATTCTGTGCTTGCAGACTGTTGCCATCTTTCTTTTCATGCCAGCACTCCGTCTTTGCTTTATGTTATGGTCATCACTGGCGAGAACCCGCATTTTTGTTTTTGATTAGGTTAGATTAGTTACAGTGTCGAAACAGGCCCTGTCGGCCCAACAAGTCCACACCGACCTGCCGAAGCGCAACCCACCCATACCCCTATATTTACCCCTTACCTTACACTACGGGCAATTTAGCAAGACCAATTCACCTGACTCGCACATCTTTGGACTGTGGGAGGAAACCGGAGCACCCGGAGGAAACCCACGCAGACGCGGTGAGAACGTGTAAACTCCACACAGTCAATCGCCTGAGGCATGAATTGAACCCGGGTCTCTGGCGCTGTGAGGCAGCAGTGCTAACCACTGTGCCACCCTGCCGGCCACAATTTTATTCTCCATCCCTCATTTGTCGGGAGAAAGTGGAGATGAGCTGCTTTATTGAATCACTGCAGTCTTTGAGTTCAAGTTCCTGAGTGATTGCAGATGACATTTACAGTTCTGGTGCGAAGCATCAACACCAGCTCAAATGATTATCGTAGAGCTATTGCCCCTTTTAAATTTCAATCTGTAAGAAATGGCTGTTCATTTCGACACTTGCACAAAATGAATAATTCTTCATTGACTGAGGACAGAAAACAAATTCTGTTGGTTAAAACACGAATTCCTAGCCACGAGAACACCAGAGAAACTGCCTCTAAACTTTGACACCTTCATTTGCCTACATTATCTTTCCACTTTCCTCTTTCAGTTCCACCATTTTCACAAGAGTCAAGTTTCTCTGTCAAAATGGTAAGTTTTAAGTAGAACTCAAGCAATTCCCTCAGTGAATTACACCCGTTGCTTTGAGCTGGCATATAATGCCGACACTTTTCCTCCTTTAAGACAGTTCCCAAAACCTATTTTCTTTGCCCAAGCTTTGTCTCAACTCCCCAGATATGTGTCTCGATGTAATGCTGTGCAGAAGATGCGTCTAGGCAGCACCTTGGGATACTTCATGAGTGCTAAAGAAGTTATGGCAATATAAATTCTTGCCAGACAGAAAAGGACAGAGACAAAATCATCTCTTGTGAAGAGATTTTTCACAAAAGATCCACCAGCAGGAGTTTTCTGATTAGCTACTGTGCCCAATACATCAGGAATTGGAAGACTTCAGAAAAATACAATCTTCTGTTTGCACAGCAGAGTAGGTCCAGTTAGTCCCAGAGTTGTCCACAAGTGCCTTATCCCAGCTAACCGACTTCTTAATATTCTATGGAAAATATCTTGTGTTTTCCATTTTTCAAAATGTTTAGTGCCCAGAACTGGATGCAAGTCATTGGTTGAAGGAGCTACAATCATTACAAATGTTTTCTATGTCTCACTGTACAAAGTCTACAATGTTGTATCCCTCATTCATCTTGGTCTCAATGTATCGTGGTGCGTTCACATTTCAGTCAAATATGCATGCCCGGAGCCTCTGTTTATGCGATATCTTTGTAGTTACGTACGTTCTTTTACATTGATTCATTGTCTTCTTTAAAAAAGAATTGAAACACTTCACAGTTCTCTGCAATAAATTTCATCTCCCTCTTGGCATCTATTCTGAGAATCGCTTTTTATTTGCTTTGATGTTCTTTGTTATGAACACACTTATCGACTATAGCAGAGTCTCTTAATGTCCATAAATTTTGCAGTTGTGCCTGGTGCACCAAATCAGGTCATCATTAAACATCAAGAAGGCAGATTCCTAAAACTTGAATTAGCTATGCCATTGCATCTGGTCGGGAAAATGAATAGAAAATCGCGTCGGTGAAGAGCACAATTCCACCAGCAATGGGAATCTAAGTTAAAAATAATCAAAGAAAATGCTGAAACTTAACAGAACATCGGGCAGCAAATGAACAGCTAGAATAGGCTTTACTTTTCATGTTGTGACATCCACCCATTCCTCTGACTGATATTCATTTTATATTTTCTCTGGAAGTATTTAATACAAAGATCCACGTAGAAGAATAGAAGTGATTCAGACGTCCGAAAATAAATCTACTTCGTTCACCAGAGGGAAAAAAAATCTAAAAAGTAACACACTCGCTTGTCCGTTGTTTTATGAAAAGTTAACGAATCCCTTGCACCATTTTGATTAACATTTTATTTTGGAAATATAGCAGCAATATCCAAATTTGTAACTATCCACATTTAATTAACAATCACCGGGGGAGACTTTTCAACCAAAAAAGTGCGCAATGTGAAGGAGATAAAGACCAATCGAGAGAAAAAGAAAACAAATTGGGTAATAGATGTATGCTAAATAAGATGAAAGAAACAGACAAATTACTATAGACAACCATAGAGACACCACAACGAAACAGAAATTATCCATGAAAATGGAACCTGTGCATCCAGTCGTTTTCTTTTTTGAGTACAGATATATTCTTAATCCCAAAAGCACTTTCAAATGATCTATATATTCAAGAACAACTTCCTGAAATTTCACAGTGGCCACAAAATAAAGTTCAATTATTCAAGTAATTCAAGGCATTCACTTCTTGACTCGTATTTTATGCATACGCTGGCTGTTAGCCAGCCACATAATAGCTCTCAAGTTCCTGTTTCGTTCTATAATGAAAAATTGCAATTGGCTATTTCATGGCACCTTGTGTCACTTTAGATTGCCCTTTATTGAGGAACAGCATAGCTTTCACGTTCACAGTTGTCTGAATGAACAGATCCAAAGTGATATAATGAGAAATCGGAGAGAATATAAAGGGGACCTTGTCGGAAGAAAATATTGAAAAGGTTACTGACAAAACTAACTAGAGCACACGCAAACATTTGGGCACAAACATTAAACACCTATTCATAAGCATGCAACAACACTCAGACACTAAAACATAAATGTTTACCTGCGTGTAACAACTTGCATTATTTTACGCATAATTTGCAGTGGTCAAGCTCAGAAGCAGTGGACGTTATTTGACTGATCTGTTGAAAAGATTCATACATTTCAGAACCTAACAACATGGTCAGGCAGTTAGCACACAATACATGTGATCTCAGGACTGACCATCATCTTCAATGAGTGGCGCTGAAACCTGTTTCGCAAACAGTTCAAAGATACTTTCATTTCATGATCTTGTACTTCCATTAAGTCACCAAGGCATTAAAATAATCTACAGAGTTCAAAGTTACCTACGTTTCCAGCAAAGCATTTCACAAATATTTGAAAGATCACAATTGTTCAGGTACAAATGTTTATTTTATTTTCGTTTTCTTCACCATGTACTTTTCATTTTTTTTCTTTTGACTTTCGTAGATTCACAGCGTTATAGCGACCTACAGCACGGAGCAGGCCCTCGGTCCCAAATTGATCCACGCTGACCAAATGTCATTCAACGTTAATCCTATATCCTTGCAACTGGCCCATATTCTTCTGAACCTTTCTGAACCATGTATTATTTTCCTTTTTTGTCTTTGAGAGCGGTGTCAGTGGGCACAGTGGCTGGAGCATTGCCAATGAGAATTGGGCGTCCTGGTGTCTGTCGGTTAGAATCTTGGCAATGGCAGTGGACAGGGATGGGAATCCAGCAATAGTAGCCTCAGAGCCTGGACACTTGACAGTGGCACAGAGCCAGCATATCTTGGAGCTTCGCCATCGTTATTGCTGTTTGAAAATGGGACTCATTGTGGAGCGGAACACGTTACAGAAGCTTCCAATATACACTGAACAGATGATGTACTCTTATTTAAGTAATTTGTTTTTGTAACTCAAAATGACACAGAGTCTGACAAAGTAATCATTCGAATCATTCATTTTATGTTAATTCAGACATACAGAGTACAGACAAACTCATGTTGCAGCTTTCAAAAACTCGGGTGAGGCCGCACTTGGTGTATTGGGTACAGTTCTGGTCACTGCATTACAGGAAGGACGCAGAAGATTTGGAAAGGATTCAGAGGAGATTTAGAAAGGTATTGCCTGCTATGGAGGAAAGGTCTTATGAGGAAACGCTGAGCGACTTGAGGCTACATTTGTTAGAGAGAAGAATGTTGAGAGGTGATGTAGTTCTTACATATAAGATAATCAGAGGTATAGAAACGGTGGAGAGTGGGAAACTTTATCCTCAGATGGTGATGTTTAGCACGAGGGGTGATAGCTTCAAACTGAACGATCACACAGGATAGATGTCAGAGTTAGTTTCTTAGCTTAGAGAGTATTGGGGCTTGGAACGCCCTGCCTGTAACAGTGGTAGACTCGCCAAATTGAAAGGCATTTAATTAGTCATTGGATAAACATTTGCATGAAAATGGAATAGTGTAGGTTAGATGGGCTTCAGATTAGTTTCATAGGTCAGTGCAACATTGAGGGCTGAAGGACCTGTACTGCATTGTAATGTTCTGTGTTCCATGTTCGATGCGAAAGTTTACAAATATTACTTATGCGGATTTGAAGCTGATGTGGTGCTGTAAATCGAATATAATATGCACGTTTTAATATAAAAGTTTTGTACTTAGTGGCACTAATATAAATGTTGCATCTAACATCCAAAAATTCACAACTGTTCCCAAGGTCGAATATAAATGTTGCAACTAACATTCAGAAAATAACACAAACATCCACGTTTGTTTGATATTGCAAAGGATTAGTGTAAAGTAACAATAGGTTAAATGTTCTAAATATCAAGTTAAGAGTTAAAATGTTTTTTGGATTAAATTACTGAATTCTGCTGGCAGTACTTTGATGTGACCAATACTCTCTTCTGTTCCACACTATTCTAAGCTCAAAAGATTCTATGAAACATCCTCTCATTTGGGAAGATTGGGGGAATGATCACTCTGATTCTCATCCAACAATGAAAACGAAGGATATCGTGGGTAGTTGAGAATTAGAAGTGTGAAGAACACATTTGTGTTCTTAAAGACTTGTCCCACTCACCTGTGCCAAATAGATATCCTGAACTGATCTCGTCCCATTTGCCGGCATTTGGACATATCTGTGTCAACCCTTCTTATTTTTATGCCAATCCAGATAACATTTAAATGTTGTTATTTTGCCGACTTCCACCAGCACCACTGGCAGCTCGTTCCGTATACAGTGGAACCTCAGTTATCCAGCATCCGATAATCCGAATCTCAGTTTATCTGGTAAGATCAAAAGGTCCAGATGCTTCGCTGAACTGTTTTATGTGCCATTCGATTATCCGAATTTCTTTTATCCGGACAAAATACTTTACTTATTGACCTATCGAGCAAACTTCAGAGATCAAATTATTCACTTCTGTCCAAAAATCATATTTTTGCAGCTTGTTTTTGTTTTGGTAGACAAGTCAACTGATGTTCAAGAGCAAAGGTATATGGATAGAGTGAAGGCACAAATGAGATATGATCCAATTTACAATTAAGCAAACCTTGGGAGAAAATGCAGAGTGGATAAAGGCTAAGTTTGTGCTTCGAGAACTTGGTGAATATAATCTGAAAATTAGAACGACACTGTTGGGGAGAGTAGATAGGAAGCACATCAGGTGATAGATGATTGGAACTCTCCTCCACAAACGAAAGTTCTCCATGGATTAACTGACCATTTTAAATCTGAGACAGGTTTTTATTTGTTTAGCAAGAGTATTAAGAGAAATGGGCCAGAAGCAGGTAGGTGGAGATTGGCCACAGGTCAGCCGTCATCACATTGAATGGTGAACAGGTTTGAGGGGTTGAATTGTCTACCCCTGTTCTTATGTTCTTGAAAACACATTCCTATTCTTTTAAATTTATTCAGCATATTGAATATATAGCAGATTGAACTATATAATACCTCGGACCATGGAGAATGCAGAATCCTCAATAACTCTTCTGAAACTATTCGACCACCATATGAAAGAACTAACAAATCATGGGGAAACAAGGTGTGAACTGAGGATGTTGTTCTTTGACTATCCGAGAGTTAAAAGCATTATGACAAACTGAAAGAGAATTAGCAATTGACTGACATTTATTTGAGAAGTGAATTCAAATGGAATTTTTTTTTTCATGACTGATTACTTTTCACAAAGGGTCGAGTAATGCATTTAATAATGCAATCGAACTCCAGAATCTTGTCACGAGTGAGGCAGTCTCTGAATTCTTTCTATCACTTTTGTTTGAATAATTAGCAAACATATGGTTGATGACTAGATTGCAGAACAGATCTCAAACATGAAAGTACAGTGATTTTACTTTAAGCAGAATGAAAATTAAATACTGGACTCACAAATAATTCACCACAATTCAATATTCGGAGCAGGCTGCCAAATTCATGTGTACAATTTGCATGTTCTGTGTTCTTCCCCTCTTCACTTCTGACAGATATCAGGCTCAAAATGGTAACTCCACTTTCCTGCCACAAACATTGCCAGACCACTACTTCCACCAACAATTTCTGTTTTTGTTTTTCCCATTATCGTCTTAACCTTTCCTAATGATAATTCATAGATTCCCATGGAAAGAAGCCATTTTGCCCATTCATTTTGCACTGAACCTCTGAAGAGCATCCCGCCCTGTCCTTGTCAACTTACATTTACCAAGGCCTACCCATCTCACCTGCTATTCCGGGGACACGATGGTGCAATTTAATATGTTCAGTCCATCTAATCCTCACGGATTTGGATTGTGGGAAGAAATTCACGCAGGCACGGGGAAAATGTGAAAATTCTAACTCCAGGTGGCTTATTTGCAATATAATGCTTTCTAACTCCATTGCAATGGGCCGTTTCTCATATACCTAAGTGCTTGACCAATTCCATTTCTGATGCAGCTTTCGCTTTGTCCCTGATTAAGCCCAACCCTGGCCTCTTTCCTAATTCTAAAAACTATATTCTTCCTCTGTCTTTCTAAACTTTCTTGGTTAAATTTGGGAAGCATCTTCAAACGCCAGAATCTCTTCAAAAATTTTAAGAGCCATTTTCATCATTTTTAATCGAAATTTTACTTATTTTAGAACTGAAGTTTTATTTAAAGATCTATGAGACTGATCGCCAAGTGTTTTCATCTTGTTGTGCACCAGGCCAGGGCCCGTCAAAACATTTTAAGAAGGTAGCCCAGTACCTAACTTCTCGTGCTGTTTTCAACAAATTTAAGGTGAATATCTCAGGAGCAAGATAAATGGATCAAACCACTCGGCTGGAAACAAAACAGAGTTAATTTACACACTAAAGAAAGAATACGGAATCTGGAATAACACAACTATTTGAATACACAACCGACACAAAAATGCAACATTATAAAGAGCTGTTCCGATTTCCTGCTACAACTAATAACACACCCCTTGGCAAAAAGGTAAATTCACTCAGGTTCATACAGGAGAGAGATGTCAGAAATAGACAGGGTCAGCATGGAGCTCTCTCTGGGACCCCAGCTGAAACTAAACCAAAGCGAGAAATAACACGGAATTTAGAGAAATAACCATTCTCCTTCATTGTGCAAGTTTCTATTTTTTAAGAAAAACGCTCAACCCTTTTCTGATTTTTCACTTAGGTAGCATCAGTTAGTCATTATTTAAGAAGTTATTTCAGTCATCTCATTACTTATGGTTTTATGACACCTCCCCCCAAAAATTAAAAACGTTGCAGAAGGAGCAGAATCGTCACAACTTTCCCATTTAAAAATCAAATTTTAATATCCAAATACGTCATCATTTTAAAGCCTCTGAATCTTGCATTGTCAGTGCAGTACAATACATATACTTTACATTAACTATGACCACCCAAACATGCACGACTGCGTTCCATTTCTATCCATTTTTCCACTGCCACCGAATGAGTCGGTTTCTCATTCAACTGTCAACAATGCGTCAGCAACCAAGTTTTCTCATCTTGCCACAAGCAGAACTTACCAAGTTAAAGTCTGTAACAACGATTTCTATCTGAACAGTCGGGCATTTTTGTCCTTTAATTGCTCCCCAAATTCCGTTGGATTGTGTTCAGTATTTATGAATATCTCATATATATTACTGTTGACATAAATGTTAAAATGTTGTTACGCCAACACAAACATCCAAGTCTCTTTCTCAACTGATCAATATTTCGTCTGATGAATGTTGAATTTCCTGGAAAAGCTCATGAAAGATGTTTCTTCCCTCTTATTGTCTTCACATAAGAGCACAACACCGAAGTCCACATTGCTCCCAGCGAAAGCCACCTTGAATGGCTTTGAATAATTAGGTGCAGCTAATGTGAACACAGTCGCCAGGCGGTCAAATACCTTCTGACAGTCCTTCTTGCCTTTCTTTATTACGTCAGCGAGTGAGTGCAGCAGCCCCACTGTTCACGTTTGGCACAAATTTCCGATAGAATCCACGCAATCCCAGAAATCACAGAACTTCACTTTTTGTTGATGGGATGTCAAATTCACCAATTAATTTGTTTATATTCTGTGGGCCCATCTGTCCTCGTATAATAACATGGCCCAGGAAAGTGACTTGAGCTTTGTCAAATTCAATCTTAACCATGTTTAACACCAAGCTTGCCGACTGAAGTCGACAGAACAATTCTGATAAATGTTAGAAATGTTCCATCCATGTGTGTCTAAATATCACCGAGTCATCAATACAAACTACATAAGTGGGTAATGCAGAAGTGAACTTATTTGTTAGTATTTGAAATGTGGCTGTCGCATTTTTCATTCTAAATACCATGATTTCAAATTGATATAGTTCAGTCTGCATTAGAAACGAAGAAATTCACTTCGAACTTTTAGACAAAGGTACTCGCCAGTATACTTTGAATAAGTTTAACTGAGAAATGTAGTTGTTTGTCCAACCTTCTCAAAACAGTCTTCCACTCGTGAAGTTGGTGATTTATCAGACTTTGTATCTGCATTGGCTTTGCAATAGTACACACATAAGCATCGAGTACCATCTGGATTTGACACTATTACTATGGGTGGGCTCCAGTCAGTGCAACTCACTTTGAATATGTCATTTTGGAGGATGCGTTCAATCTCCTTTTGAGCTTGTGCCGACTTAAGAGTGTGAATCCTGAAAGGATATTGCTTAATCGGAATAGTATTTCAGATCTCTACATCATGCATAATGATTTTAGTACTTCCCAGCTTATTTCTATATCTCTCCATGGGAAAGCAAGAGCTCATTCATTTCTTTTCGATTTTACTCTGGAAGGTAACTTGATAATTTATCCCAATTTTTGGCAACTTCCTCATTGTTCAATTTAATTTGAGGAATGTCAAACTCTGAATCTTCAGAACTTGGTTCTTGATCCTGTATTGTAACAAGCTTCACCATCAAAATATCTTTTGAACATATTCACATGACACACACTGTGCGATTTTTTTTTCATTTGGAGTTCTTAACAAATCATTCACCTCACTCCATCTCCTTTCACTTTGAAAACGTCCTCTAAACATAGATAAGCTGCAGAGCTGGGCTTAGAGGTGGCAAATGGAGTTTCATGCGGAGAATTGTTAGGTGATGGAACCATGAAGTTATGCTACAGCTGTACAAAACTCTGCCGTGGCCGCACTTGGAGTATTGTGTACAGTTCTGGTCACCACATTATAAGAAGGATGTGGAAGCTTTGGAAAGGATGCAAAGGAGATTTACTAGGATGTTGCCTGGTATGGAGGGAAGGACTTACGAGGAAAGGGTGAGGAACTTGTGGCCGTTTTCATTGGAGAGAAGGAGGTTGAGAGGTGACTTAATAGAGACATATAAGATAATCAAAGGATTAGACAGGGTGGACAGGGAGAGCCGTTTTCTAAGTATGGTGACGGCGAGCACGAGGGGACAAAGCTTTAAATTGACTGGTGATAGATATAGGACAGATGTGAAAGGTAGTTTCGTTACTCTGAGAGTCGTAAAGGTATGGAATGCTTTGCCTGCAACGGTAGTAGATTGGCCAACTTTAAGCGCATTTAAGTCGTCTTTGGTCAAGCATATGGACGTACATGGAATAGTGTTAGTTAGATGGGCTTCAGATTGGGATGACTGGTCGGCACAATATCGTGGTCCTAAGGGCCTGTACTGCGCTGTAATGTTCTATGTTTCTCAACCTCACTTTATAACGCTACCTGAAAATAACACCACCACTATCTCCAAGAGTAAAATTGCGTGTTTTTGATTTTGAAACTCCTTCCGGTTTCGTTCAATGCTCTGATTCATTTAAATTCTGTTGAGCCAACTCCCCCGCTCTGTGTAACCGTGCCCTAAAATTTGAAACGTAGTTAAAATGTGTGTTCTCTGAATTATGACTTAGCAATTTCTCATTAATCAATTCTAACAGTTTTTTCAATTTACACCCGAAAACTAATTCAATACACTGAATTTGTTCGATGCATTTGGCGCTTCCCTGATGGCAAAGAGTACAGACGGTATTCCTTTGACCAAATTGCCTGGATAGTTTTGACTATAAGCCCTCGACGTGGTCTTTAATGTCTGATGGCACCTTTCTACCATCTGCTGCATCTCTCGATTGGATGCAGGAGGTTTCATTGTTTTATTCCTAAGTTGTCCATAACGTCTTTGAATAATTTTGATGTAAGGTTTGACTCTTGACGTGATGGTATCGCTGTGGGTAGTTCATATCTTGCGAAAAATGTGAGCAACTTTTCTAAAATCCTTCTACCTGTGACACCCTCAGTGGAAAGGCTTCTGGAAACCTCATGGATTGTTCACAACACTAATTTAAACTTTTTATTTTAGGTAGGGGTCCTATGCAATCAATTAAAACTCTTGTAAAATATTTCTGAAATGCAGGGATAGATATTAAAGGTGTGTTTTTTCTCACTGCCTGTGGTTATCGAATTATCTGACATGTTCGACATATATGGCAAAGATCACCTACAATCTTGTGCATCGCAAGCCAGTAAAAATGTTTTTGCACTTTAGCTTAAGTTTTTCTTACTCCTAAATGACCTTCGTGTGCTAACTGTGACACCTCCTTCCTGTAACCCACTGTCTCATCCATTGAATCAAACAGGGTTTCTGATAATTCCACTTCAACCTTGTTCTGTTTACCTTTGATCTCTCCTGTTTGCACTGGTGAATTTGTGACTTCGTTACCACACAGTCTGGAAAGGTCACTTCAATGGCTCAGATTCCTGATTTTACACTGGCTTTCAACCACAGTAGGCAGCGCGCCTACCTGTGAACAAACTGTATCATTAACAAGAGCAAATGGTATTCCTGGTGCCAAGATGTTGTCAGATACTCCTACTCCGACTACTCCATTCTTCCCTGGACACACTAACATCACTCTACATAATGCAATGCTTCTTGTCTCACAGTCAATTCCAGTTGCTCGTTCTTTTTCGGGCAACAGTCCTTTGCAGGTACATTTCTGCTCATCTTTCAGCATCAAAGATTGAAAGGATCCTGCATCTCTTAATATTGCAACCCCTTTACCTGCTCCTGCTGACCAATGCAAGTAAACTTTACCTTTGCAATTATATGGTTTCAGAAGATATCCTTGAAAAAACCTCCCACCAGTTTGTATATTCTGGTGCGACCTATTCGCCTCCACTGCACTTTCTGTTACCATTCCAACAAGGTTCAGTGACTTATTCTGTTTTCCTACATTTTTCTTCCCAGTGCTTTTCCTCACCCACCAATGCTGCAATTTCATGTGGCCTACGTTATTGCACTGAAAACATTAGAACTTTTTAACTTTTGTTTCCCCTTCAAGGATTTGCTTTTTAATCTGTGGTAAGTTATCCTTATGATCTTTACCAAGATCTAGCTTTCCTTGACCACGTGAAGATTTTCTTTTCCCTAATTTCTGTGCCTCACGAATTGAAAATGATGTTGGAAGCCAAACTTCGATTTATGGACCAGCTCATAATTATTAACCATTTCAGCTGCTATATCTTGTTGTTTTAAATCTCGGCTCCTCCACATGAGATCTCACTATTTTGCACTCCACCAAAATAATTGTCTCTCTAAGAGCGTCATAGGTTTGCTGTATCTTTAAAGCCCTTATCCACCTTTCAAAATTACTTCGTTTGATCCTTTCAAATCATATTGGTTTGTCCAGGATCCCTGTTGAGATTCTTGAAACGTTGTCTGTCGGCTTCTGGCACAAGCTCACATGCAGTTCAAACGGCATTTTTTCACTCTCGCATTTGTCCCAGATATCTCCTCTGAGGGTAATGCAAACACCACACTAGCTCTGCCCTCAAGATTTGTTTATGTCAACAAAACCTACATGCACTGGTCACTGCATTTGTTTGGCCACCTTCTTAAATGAGATGAAACAGTATTCCACATCCGACACATCAAATTTCGACAATGCTTGAATATATTTAAACAAATCACGACTAGGTGTTTGGCTACTGTGGGCTTGCTCATCCTCACTCTTTTCCTCGCTTCGCTGACTTCATCCTTCATCTCACCCTTGTATATCGACTTTGCTGTCCAAGTGTCTACGATTCGGAGAGAGGCCTGTACCCTCGTTACTCCTGATTAAATAACAAAGTGATTCAATAATGATAAGGAGGAGAAAGCACGACTGAGATTATCTCAGGAAATTTGCATCTTTAACCATTGTTAACTATAGTACGTTGATCATGGTAGCCACTGCTATACAGCAGTGCAGCTCTGTGACTGCTGGATATTTCATTTTAGAACCTTGTCAAATCCCATGAAAAAATATTTTGTTTCATAACACGTAGACTCCAGCCGAATAATAGCTGCAACAATTTGTTAGGTTCCATGAATTTAATTAATGCCAAAACTCCAACAAACTAATTGTCTCTCTGGAGGATAAGATGAAGTATATTTGTGACTGTTTTTCAGCAAATTTCAAGATGCACTTCGACCTTCCGATAAAAATGCACGCTCTGCTAACAGGTCTGGTATTTGCCATTTATTATCCTGTCATTGCAGTTATCGGGGTTCCAGGTAAAGTACGACAGATATTTATGAACCACTGAGTAATGCTCGTTTGTATCAATTCATTAGGTTTATCAACAGAAGCTTTTCATGGTCGATACATCATTTATTATATTTAATACGGGTATTTTCTCCTTTCAGCAGTTTAATGTCTTTATGGTAAATGTTATTTTCCTCCCTTTAACATGGGTACCTTTTACAGTTTTAATCGTGAATGTTTATTTAACTTCCAACAATCGCTGCCAGTATTAATTCTTCAAGTTATCAAATTTCACATCAAAACTTTCCTTTTAATCAAAGCAGTTCCATCATAATAAATGGCATAGTTAATTTCCATGAAAGCTGTCATTTTGTCGTTTTAATAGGTAATCTCTTGCGTAAATTGTTCATCTTTTCTACGTCAAAGGTTGGTCAGTTGTGTTGTTGGTACTTTGCAGTTCAGAGGCAGCATAAGTATATTGCTGTCACAGCACGATGGTGATTCTCGTGATATTGGCAGTGCTATTGGGAATCAATCAGTAAGCGGTTACTTTCAGAAAATAATTCCTGTATGAGTTTCGGCAATGTTCATGTGAGTGAACATTCACACAGCTATCATTACCTAAAATAAATTCTCTCAGGTTATTGTCGCCTTTGTTCTGCATTAGTTATCAAGTTGTGACTGTGCTGTTGCCAAATGGTACAAACCTAGGATAAGAGGATCTCAGAGAGCCTACTGCTTATCAGGGATATTATTGCCTAGATGCAAGACACGGGGGTGGATACCTACCTCACGAACCGGGAACAGGAGGAGGCCTTTGACATGATAGTGTTCACCTACATATGTGCTTTTGCAAGGGAATCCCAAATTGGATCCGACTGTTCCATGCCAACATCATTTCTGTAATCTTAATCAAGGTTGGGGGGGGGGGGGGGTGGTGTTAGAACAACTCCCAATCAGATCTGGAGTCAACAAACTGCCCACTTTTCATACCTTGTTGCTTTACTGTGTAGAACTTTTTGCTGGGTCAGCCCAGAAAGGTGAATACTCCAGGCAGTGGCGGCATGCAGATTACAGCCTCCCTGTGCTTGAATGAGGTTATCATGTTCTATTCAAATCCAACACCTGCGGGCAGAGTCCTGAACATCACCTACCAATACAAGCTGGTCTCAGAAACCATGATGTGTGGTGTCAAGATCGAGATCATGTCCACATCAGGGAATACGTCTGAAGGCGCTAAGAATATGGATCCGCGGTGCTGGGATGTGCAAAAACACTTGAGAGGAGCGTTTCACAAAGGTCACGCAGTAACTCGGCTCATGGGAGCACCGCTACCGCTCCATTACGGGTAGAAAACTGATCAGCAGGTGTAATGTTCCCTTGGTGAAGCTGTATATGTCATAGGTCTGGTCCAATCCCCGCACTGGTGTCTCTGCAAATCATCTTTCACTTCTGCTGAAGGTCTGCATGGGGATGGGGGTGAAATACATACCCAATACCACTCTCATCCCGATAGACGCCTTTGTGTACAGTTGGCTTAACCTGAGCATATTCCCTCAGCATACAAACACCAGTATCACTACAAAACTAAAGTCATTCTGATCCCCAGTGTGGTGAAGGATGGATCTGGCCCCATTGCAGCAGGATATTGCTACTGGTGAGACTTTTCCATGTCACCTGTCACTCCTTCATGGAGAAATTTGCACAGGAGAGCACCTTTGGCCATCGGGCCATCAGGAAGTTGTCAGCGTGTAGCATCCTCAAGATAGCATTGGAAACTAGGGAGTCCATTCCTTCACGTGATTTTCTGAGCAGATTGTCAAACTCATTAAGAAGAATGCCTTATCACGAAAACTTTCTAACATGCACCAAGATGTCGCCTTGCTGGAGGTAAGAAGGGCACTACCTGGCCGATCCTTCATGCATGCCCGGACTCTCTCTGCACCTACACATTGCTCTCGATGCAACTGAAGAGTGCTGTGGTTGGGGTCAGTGTGTGGGGCAATGAAAGAGACGTTCACACATGTCCTTCTGGAACGTGCCTTCGCAAAGAAGATCTGGAGAGAGAGGCATAGCTTTTGTCAGGTTTCATCCCGAGCAGCTTCCTGACGCAGGAAGCTTCGAGCTTTTCGCTGGGACGATCATTGACTCGGAATGGAAGGCCATCAATTTAGTCGAAAAAACTTAGTGATCTTCCAGTGTAGAGATGACCACGACTGGGTGTTGCAAACTGACACATTTCAAGGTGCAGTATTTCATCCTGATGAATGTATTAATTCATGGAGCTGCTGCTGTTAATGTGATTTATCGCAAGACTGTTGTCGAAATTCTTTCTGCCTAAGTGTACAGAGGGTTTGTTAGTTCTGAGTTTCCTCGTTTATCGAATGAATGGAAATAGTTTACTTCAACAGTAGCAAAAGCTTTTGTTTAGTAACAGCAAGGATTCTTCGAGGAGTGCAAACTTCCAATGCATTTGTTTTTTCTTCTCTCTCTGTACAAAGACTAAGAATTGGTTCAGGACCTTTTGTATGTTTTATTGCGATTGAACATTGCTTTTGCAATTAAAAAAAATCTGTATTTTGACCTTAGCAGTTGAGGAATAGTTCCATTAAACAAGTCATTGGGTGAACGGCTTGAACCACGCTTCAGACTGAATAACAGTTACATTAAAAGAACTAACGTTATTCATTACCATGATATTGGAAGAAACAATGTAAAATATAGTTATAATTTAACTGGTGATTTTTTTTCTTTGCCCCATGACTCAGAGAGAATTGTGTTTCAGTTCTCATTCACTGATTCTAACCTGCCCACATCTTTAATATAAAATTCTGCTGATGAGTTTAAAGTGATAACTGCTGTTGCGTAAACTAATTTTGTTGCTCAGCACCACGCAAAGCCTCCAAATTTCTTCCCAATTTTCCTGTTTTCCACGTCAAGAGAAGCAGAGTAACTATTGTATATCTCATGTAAAGCGTAAGACATTTCATGTCAAGTAGCACATACAAAATGAAGCTGATCCATTATTCTGACAGATCAGAATAAATGTTTGCACAGAATAAATGTTGCAATGCTGATGCGACTTCCCACCTTGCCCGTCTGGGAGCTTCCCCCAACAGCCAATTGTTCCACCTACTATTACTGGTAGTGCGGATTAATATTTAGAATGCAGTTTGCTTATCCAACTCCGGGTTGTAATGGCCTCACACTCAAAAATATATCTGTGAACTTGGTGTGAAAATAATTCACACTAGTAGGAGTGTATTGGTGCGAATAACTGGTGGGTCATTTTAGAGACTCACTAACAGTTGCCATAATGAAAAGAGACAAAAAAACAGATGAGAAGAAATATCGAGTGCTGTAAACAATACACGCTAATCTTCACAGAGACTGCAAGAAAATTGAATTGGCAGCTGTCGAGTCGATAAGGAGTTTATTGAATGTTTGCTCACAGCGACACATTCTGGATTCAAGTAGAGAGCAGCAGAAGTTAGATTTGGCCTTGTATAATGTTGCTGAGATAATTCGTGATTTCAGGATACGAACCACTTTAACAGCATATAATTACATGACTGAATTTACTTTCAGTTGAAGGGAAGAAGCGTGAGATAAGACTAGCATTATAAATTTAACAAGGGCAATTATGCGACATGAAAGCTGATCTGGCTGACATGACCTGGCCAACTAGAAAAGAGGGTAGATTATTAGAGGTCCTTTGACAGTCATATTATGGGACATCATCGAATGATCAGAAGTAGCATATTCCCACAATAGAGAATCGAAAGTGGGGACCACCTTTGCTATTTAACTGGGGAAAAATGAAACGCACCAAACTTCAGGAAAATAAAACGATTCGGCGGACAAAAATGAGTATCAGATCAAATGACTGAGCAGAATGTTGCTGTGGACTAGGTCAGACCGCCTCAAATCATTTCAAGAAAGTAACCTAGACCCTAACTTTCTTACCACTTTTAAGCAGGTGTAATGCAGATATTTCTGGGAGGGCTGCAGTTGGTCAAACCACATAGTTTTAACAAAACAGAATTCATTTTCAAGATTACCGAATTAAACTAAACTGATCCACGCCTCTGCTTTCTCACCGCTCTTCAAACAAAATCGCAAAAAAACTTTTAAATTAATAGCATCGTCACCACTGTGCTCTTAATCATGTCAGAGAAGGTTAAGTGAGAGTAGCTTTATTTTTGCTCCACTTTTACTGTAAGCATGCACTTTGTTCTGTCTCACTAAATTCTTTTCAGATCTTATGATTTGATAAGCTAAATCTTTCACCTGAATGGCTGTGTAAAAATATAGGAAATCAGTACCCACAATACAAACAATAATTACCAAAGTTGTGCCACATTTCAAAATGAATATTTCATACAGAATCCTGGAAGATTTGTTATTCTGTTGACTTCAAAAGTCGTGCACACAATCTGTTGTATCTTTATCTCTGTGTTTCTCTATTACAGCTAACCTGACAGTAATTGTGATCATGTCTCAATGAAGATGCGGTCTGTCTGGATGTATCATTTATTACATCGTGTCCATAACAGTGGCAGATCTTCTGGTTATGGTCATGACAGTAATATTAAACCGCATTGCCGGAATTTATTTTCCATACAGCTTCCTGTCTCTCACACCAGTATGCAGTGTATGTAATGCTTTAAATATGGCAGCTACGGATAGTTCTGCCTGGCTGACAGTCCTTTTCACCTTTGACCGATTTGTGGCCATTTCTTGCCAAAACCTGAATGTAAACTATTGCACCAAGAAGATGGCAGCGCGTGTTATAGGAATTGTGTGCACATTGACCTGCCTAAAAAATATCTTCAGGTGCTTTCAATTTGAACCGAGGTACATAATTAAAGGCATACCCTGGTTCTGTGACATAAAATCCATATATTATACTTCACTAGCATGGACTGCATATGACTGGATTCGATCCATTTTAAACCCTTGTCTCCCATTCATTTTGATTTTCCTGCTCGATGCCCTGACCGTCAGACACATTCTCGTGGCGAATAGAGCTCGTAAGAGACTTCGGAATCAGAGAAATGACGACTTTTTGCCGTCTCAGGCAGCTTCATCCCGTTGAATTTATTATATTTTGTAACAATCCTCGATGTCCGAATTGCTGACGTTACCTATTCCTCAGGTTCTGATGTCAATACTTCCACATTTGTTCTCCAACAGAGCTGATCTATGCTTCTGTTATTGAACTCTTGTGTCAATCCATTTATTTATGCAGGGACACAAAGTAAATTCAGAGACGAGTTAAAGAATGTGATTAAATATCCAAATAACCTATTGTTTAAATTATTAACATTGGAAAATACAGAAATCTAACATGAAATATTGATTTCTTCCCTTGCCTTTTCCTAAGGATCACCATTTGAAATCTGAAAGTACTAAGGGAATTTAATAATATGCCATAAATGCCGTGAATTTCTGTAAACTGCTCCCAGGTAAAACTTAACTTTGTTTTCCCTGTTCTGATTCACGTTTTTCATACTTCCAATTTCAAATTGCCCTTCTCAGACCACATTGTGGCCTGTTTCATGCCTTGTATTCATTCCTCAACTGAGAATATTAAATTGCCAAAATCATTCAAACATTGCTTAATGCCCACACACTGCAATGGCTGCATCGGCAGCTTGATGAAGATTGCAGAGTCATGACGCCAGTGTGAACAGTGAGCCTGACTAAGTGTTATCTCAGATTCATTTGATGCCTAAGCGGGTACATGCCTTACTGCCTCTGCTGCCCCATGGCATTTAAAACACTGCTAATGGCCACGTTTACATTGTTTTGCATCGAGAAATCACAACCTAAACCTTACAGGGAGACATTCTAAGAAACAGTTTTAAGCTGCATCTTCAACAGCTTTGCAGTTTCTAGTCAAAACTCATACAGAAGATTCATGCAAAACCATAAATGACAACAGCTGGCAAAACCGACTTCGAACACAGAATTGGACACCATTCAGAACCAGCTGAGCTTGAACTGTGGCACCTCGTCGTCTCGAAATCTGGGTACCCGGATTTTCTCGTGTAATATCTTTACTTAAGGTGACTTTCAGCGGAGATAATTTTCAGCAGTAAAACAACATTTAAAGATGTCACACAAATGCCAGCGATCATTGCTGTGAGCTTGAAAATGACAGAGACTGGACAGTGAAACAAACTGCTCATGTTCGACTTCCTTTTCCAAAGCACACGAACCAGATTACTTCGACTCCTGTGAATCTCACAAGGCAACGCCTAATGCTCATTCCTCATTTAAATAAAACAACTGACTCATGGCAAATCCTAAACACTTCCATGTCTTATCTCTTTTTGCTTTTGTCCGTCCCTCCCCTACCTCTTCCCGCGCAGGACTTAGTCAAGTAGTTAGATTAAGGAACATATAACAGTGCAGTACAGGCCCTTCGGCCCTCGATATTACACCGACATGTGGAACAAATCTGAAGTTTATCTATCCTATCCTGTTACATTTTCATTATTCATATTTCATGTTGAATTTGTTTATCTATTGACTATTTAAATGCCCTTAAAGTTGGCTAGTCTGCAACTGTTGCAGGCAGTGCACTCCACGCACTTACTACTTTCTGAGTAAAGAAACTACCTCTGAGATCTGTCCGATGTCTATCACCCCTCACTTTAACGCTATGAACCCTAATGCTAGCCATCGCCACCCGAGGATAATGGCTCTCACTGTCCACCCTACCTAACTCTCTGATTATCGTATATGTTTCAATTAAGTCACCATGCAACATTCTGCTCATAAACAAAAACAGCCTCAAGTCCCTCATCCTTTCCTCCTAACACCTTCCGGCCATACTAGCCAGCACCCTGGTAAACCTCCTCCGCATACTTCCGAAAGTTTCCACATCCTTTCTGCAATGCAGTGACCAGAACTGTATGCAATACTCCAAGCACGGATGCACCGGAGTTTTGTGCAACTCCAGCATGACCTTCTGGCTCCAAAACTCAATCGCTGTACCAGTAAATGCTAACACACCGTATGCCCCCTCAATGTTGAATGGTGACTTATTGAAACATATACGATAATCGGAGCGTTAGATAGGGTGGACAGTGAAAGTCATTATCGTCGGATGGTGATGGCGAGCATTAGGGTTCGTAGCTTTAAAATGTGGGGTGCTAGATATCGGACAGATCTCAGAGGTAGTTTCTTTACTCAGAGAGTGGTAAGGGCATGGAATGCATTGCCTATTATCATCCTGCGTAGCAACTTCCAGTAATTTTAATTGATGAAAACCCAAGCTGAAACTTTACTTCAAAAATAGAAAGCAGGGATCCAAGATGCAAGACATTGAGAAGTGAGCTGTTTACATACCACAAGGTACGGAGGCATGAGGATAAAATTGACCTTGATCTTCGACAGTGATTCCAAGAATATGCTCTGCGTATATTTTACGCAGATGAAGTCTCCTTCTACATTTGTGCACGAGATTGAAATATGAAATTGGTACATTCTCACACTGAATTTCAAAGTGTGAAAAGTAGAGCAGCAGTGATCCCATCGTATATGGTACTTGTACAAGACAGTGCAGCCTCTGTTTCGATGGGTTCATCTGCATGGAAGGGTTTGCATTATTTAAAGAATCACTAAATCAGTCCTGTTCTGAATGTGAAGCAAGAAATGACAAGAAAACATCCCACTGCATTTGAAAACATCATAAATGCTGAGGAAGTAGATTTTATTGGACTTGGTTGTAAAATGTTAAAATGGCTGTGGGTGAAACCACGGTGACATTGGAACTTCCAAACGATAGAGTTGAGGCACAGAAAGCGATAATTCCACAAGATGCATTGCTTTGAAAGAACAGTTACGAGTTGGAAGATATGAACGTTCAGTAAGATCATGTCTGATCTTTTCGTGGACTCAGCTCCACTGACCCGCCAACTCAACATAACCCGTAGTTCCTTTAAATCTGCCTATCTTTATCTTAAAAGCATTCAACAAGGTAGCTTCAAATGCTTCACTAAGCAAGGAATTCGACATACTCACTTTCCTTTTGGTGAAGAAGTTCCTCCTCAACCCAGTCCGAAATTCCCTCCCCCTTATTTTGAGTCTGTGACGTCTAGTCCTAGTTTCATCCACCAGTGCAAAAAAAGTCCCAATTTCTATCTTATCTATTTGCTCCATAATTTTAGATTTTCTATAAGAACTCCTTCCTTTTTCTGAATTCCAGCGTGGGTCTGTTTCCATACTATAGGCATTCTATTCTATTCGAAAGTCCCAGTCTTCACAATTTCTCTTCATAAGCAAGCACTGTTATCTCTGAAATGATTTGGAGGTGCCAGTGTTGAACTGGGGTGGACAAAGTTAAAAATCACAAAGCACCAGACTATAATACAACATGTTCATTTGGAAGCACTGGCTTTCGAGGGGCTGCCTCTCCATCACGTAGTTGTGGAACATAACCATACAGCACAGAATCTATAGCAACGTCATTACCGTGTCCTGGAGTTCTAATAATATATTAAACAACTTCAGTTGAAAGTCACACAGGACCAGGTTTTAATTCTTCAACAAATTTAGACTAAGAGTTTAGTCTTTGAAAATGACATGCAATGAATTCAGTTCTTTAATGTATAAATCCCAGAGTTATATTGTCAAGATGGCATCAGCTTATCTAATAGTAGGTGTCATCTCAGCTTAGAAAATGCATTAAATCTGTGAAGGTAAAGTCTGTTTCAATGTTTAGTCAATTCTAATTCGAAAGTGCGGCCGACAGAATCTTACATGGATTCATGAAGTTTCTGAGTGAAACAAAATGCAATTCTGCAAATATAAATTTACCCCATAAGTGTATATGCGTGCTTGTGCAGGAGAGACAGCATGGGGTTGTATGTGTGAGCGTGTGCGTGTGGGTATAAGTGCATGTGAAAGAGTTTGCGTAAATCTGTGTTTAAGCTTGGTCAAGTACGTGTATATGTGTGGTGGTGTGGAAGCCTGAATAAGGTGCATGCTTGGGAGGGTGAGTGCGAGGGACACATGTGTGTGTGTATGAGAGAGAGCTTGTGTATAAGAGAGGGTCTGCGTGGGGGTGTGAGTATGTAGGAGTGTGTATGCGTGCGTGTGTGTGCTCGCGCTCACGCTCGGGCTCTGGTCTGTGCGTGTGTGTGTGTGAGAGAGAGAGAGAGAGAAAGAGAGAGAGAGAGAGATACAGAAAAAAAGAGAAGAGCAGTGGTGACACCTGTAGTGTGACATTTACCCAAGGTCACAGTTGATGCCTTCCCCATGGGTATCCAAATTAGCTATCACCCTCTGCTCAGCCACTCTGTGTTGTTGTTTGTCCCGAAGTCTGCCCTGGAGGATCGTCATCCACAGATCCGAGGTCGAATATCCCGGACGGCTGATGTTTTCTCCAACTGGGAAGGAGCAGTCTTGTCTGATGATCATTGCACGGAGTTCCGAAGTACCATAGCAAGAAACCGTAATGATTTCCTCTGGAGATAGACACGAGCTACAACTAATCATGTATTTTCATTGTCCAGTAATTCCCAGGAGCCGAAAGACCATGCCATGTTCTTCGAACCCTGCAATGCAGCATCAATGAGGACAAGCACCTTGCCAAGATCTTCCCCACGCCTCAATTCGCCTTTAAAAAATCACCACACCTCCTGCAGATCATTGTCCACGGCATACCGTCCAACACTCAAGACAACATAGACCAAGGCACCATACAACCCTGTCACTGTAGCCACTACAAGATGTGTCAGAATGTGGACACAAACACCACCATTACACGTGGGGACATCTCCCATCATATATGCAGCAGGTACTCATGTGGTTCGGCCAACGTTCCCTATCACATACGCTGCAGAGAGGAATGTCCTGAGGCTTGGTACATTGAGGAGACTGAACAGTAGCTCCAACAATTCATGAATGGACACTGTGCAGCGATCAGCATGCAAGGGTGTTCCCTACCAATGGGAGAACACTTCAGTGGTCCGATACATTCGGCCTCATAAATCTGGTGACCATCCTTCAAGGTGTAGTTCCAGTGCAGAGGAGGATGGAAGTACAGAGGACATGGACAGGATTCCACAGTCTCAGCAATATGCTGGCAGACAGCAAACTGAATTGAAATGTGTCCACTTCAATGCCAAAATTATCCAAAATAAGGTAGGTGCACTTGCAGCATAGATAGGAAACTGGGAATTCAATGTTTTGGCCATTTTGGAGACATGGATACTGCAGGGTCAGGAATGAATATTGCGGGTTCTAGGGCTCAGATCTTTCATTAATAACCGGGAAGGTGTTAAAAGAGGGGGAGGGGTGACCTTGTTAGTCAAGGACAGCATAACAGTGGCTGAAAGAACTTTTAACAAGGACTCATCTACTGAGGTATAATGGGCTGAGGTTAGAAACAGAAAAGGAGAGGTCACACTGCTGGAAATTTTTCATAGGCCTCCGTGGAGTTCCAGGGATGTAAGGAGAGGATCAGCAAAATGATTCTGGGCAGGAGTGAAAGGACAAGGGTGGTCATTATGGGGTCTTTACCTTCCCCAACATTGACTGGAAACGCTCTAACTCTAATACATCGGGTGGATCTTTTTTTGTGTAATGTGTGCAAGAGTGTCTCCAGACGCAGTATGTCGAAGGGCCAACAAGAGGGAAGGCCCCACTGGATCTGGTGCTTGGTAATGAACCAGGCGAGGTGTTTGATTTAGTGTCAGGTGAGCACTTTGGAGGAAGTGACCATAATTGAATTACATTTAGTTTAGCGATGCGAAGGGATAGGAATGTACCACAGGGCAAGAGTCATATACGGGCGGGAGGGCAATTATAACGCGATTAGGTAATACTTAGGATGCATAGAATTGGGCAGCGAAATGCAGCGGATGTGGACAACCGAAATATCGAGCTGGTTTCAGGAACAGACATTGCGTGTCCTTGACAGATGTGTCCCTCTCAGGCAAGGAGGAAATGATAAGGTAAGGGAACCATGGTTTATTAAAGGAATTGCATCTCTTATTAAGTGAAGAAGGGGACTTATGAGACGATGAGACGAGATGGTTCAGATGAGGCGACACAGAGTTACAGATTACTTAGGAAGGATTTAAAGAGAGAGTTAAGAAGAGCAGAGAGAGGACATGAGCAGGTAGAATAAAGGAGAACGCTAAAACTTTCTGTAAGTATGTCAGTAATAAAATAATGAATAAATTAGAAATAGTACCAGTCAAAGACAGAAGTAGGAGGTTGTGTGTGGACCCTGTGCAGATCGAAGAGGTGCTAAACGAACATTTCTCATCCGTTTTCACTCAGAAAGGAAGAATGTTGGAGAGGAGAAGAATGAGATACAAGACATTAGAATAAAGAAAGAACAAAGAAAATTTACATCGCAAGAATAGGCCCCGCGGCCCTCCAATCCTGAGCCGATCCACATGTACTGTCTAAACCTGTCTACCAATTACAAAGCATTTGTATCCCTCTACTCCCCACTGACGCATGCATTTATCCAGACGTATCTTAAATGAATCTACCGTGCCTGCTTCTACCACCTCTGCTGGCAACGCGTTCCAACGCCAGACACCCTCTGTGTAAAGTACTTGCCGGATGTATCCCACTTAAACATTCCACCTTTGGACTAGAAAGGATCGAAGTTTGGAAGGAAGTGGTGTTAGCAATTCTAGAAGGAGTGAATGATGACAAGTTCCCCGGACCAGATGGGATTTATCCAAGGATTCTCTGGTAAGCTCGGGGGGAAGTGGTGAAGCCTTTGGCTTTGATCTTTGAGTCATAATTGTCAACCGGTTTAGTACCACAGATTGGCGAATTGCAAATGTGCCCTTGTTCAAGAAGGGAAGGAGAGATGACCTTGATAATTGTAGACCAGTGAGACCTACGTCTGCTGTAGGAAAAGTTTTGGCAAGTGTTATAAGAGGAAGAATTTATAATCATCTAGCAAGCAACAACTTGATTGCAGATAGTCAACATTGTTTCGCAAAGGGCAGATCATGTCTCACAAAACTCATTGAGTTTGTTGAGAAGGTGACCAAGCATGTGATGGTAGGGCAGTTGACGTGGTGTACCTGGACATCAGCACAGCCTTTGACAAGTTTCCACATGGTAGGCTGTTGGTGAAAATGCGGAGGCATGGATTTGAGGGTGATTTAGCAATTTGGATTAGACAATGGGCATTTTGAAAGAAAGCAGCAAATGTTGGTTGACGGAAAATATTCAGCCTGGGATCCTGACACTAGTTATGTGCCACAAGGAACTGTTTTGGGGCCACTGCTGTTTGTCATTTTTATGAATGACTTGACGCAGACCTAAGTGGGTGGTTTACTAAGTTTGCAGATGAGACTAATTTCGGTTGAGTCGTGGACAGTGTGGAAAAATGTTACAGATTTCAGGGGGATTTGAATAAACTGCAGAATTGGGCTGAGAAGTGGCAAATGGAGATCAATGCAGATAAATGTGAGGTGATTCACTTTGGGAAGAATAACAGAATGATAGAATACTGGGTCACTGGAAAGATTATTGACAGTTTGGATGTGTAGAGGGATCTTTAAGTCCATGTTCATAGATCCCTGAAAGTTGCCACTCAGGTTGATAGTGCTGTTAAGTAGGCATACAGTGTGTTAGGTTTTAATGGTAGAGATATTGCGTTCGGGAGCCATAATATCATGCTGCAACTATACAAAACGCTCTTGAAGCCTCTCATGGAATATTGTGTACAGTTCTGGTCGCCCCATTACAGGAAGAATGTGGAAGTATTGCAAAGGGTTTTTGACGAAAATTATCATGATGTTGCCTAATCTAGAGGGAAGGTCTGATGAGGAAAAGCTGAGTGACTTGGATCTGTTCTCTTTCGAAAAAAAGAAGGCTCAGAGGAGATTTGATAGAGACATACAAGGCGATCAGAGGATGAGATTGGGTGGACAGTGAGAATCTTTTTTCCTTGAATGATGGCGTCAGCTTGTACGAGGGGGCATAGCTACAAATTGAGGGTTGATAGATTTAAGACAGATGTCAGAGGCAGGATCTTTATTCAGAGAGTGGTAAGGGCATGGAATGCCCTGCCTGCCAATGCAGTTAACTCTGCCACATTAGGGAGATTTAAACAATATTTGGATAAGCACGTGGATGAGTATGGGATAGCGTCGGGGGATGTGCTTAGATGAGTTCACAGGTCAGCGCAACATCGAGGGCCGAAAGGCCTCTTCTGTGCTGTATTGTTCTATGTTTTATACTCTAAGGCAGACTTTGGGACAAGCAATAAAGCAAAGTGGCCAAGCAGAGGCTGATAGCCAAGTTCGACGCCCATGAAGAAGGTGTCAACCGGCACCTTCTGTTCATGTCAAACTACCGATGATCCCACTGCGCTCCACATGGTCTCTCATACACACACACACACACACACACACACACACACACATGCATGCACAGGCACACACACAGATACACATTTAAAGTAACTCTACACAGACCCTCTCACATTCACAAACTTTCTCTAATATGCACACACATGCGCTCGTCACACTCAGCCTCACGCACAAGCTCTCTCACTGGCTTATTCTTCATCACACTCAGACACATTCTTGACCAAACTTACACACACATGCACACACTCTTTCACGTGCACTCACACCCATGCCCACGCACTCAGATGCACACATCCACTCTGTCTTTCCTACACATATATACATTTATGGCTGAACTTGTATTTGCAGTTTTACATTTGGTTTTGCTTAGAAGCTGCATGAATCCATGTAAGATTCTGTGGGCCCCACTTTCGAAATAGAATTGACTCAACATTGGTACAGACTTTATCTTCAAACATTCAATCCATTTTCTGAGCTGAGATTACACTTATTATTAGATAAGCTGGCGCCACCATGCGAATGTAATTCTGAGATTTACATATTAAAGAACCTAAATCAACACATCCCAATATAAAAAAATGAAAAACTTAATTAAAATTTGTTGAACAACTACAGCCTGGTGCTGTGTGATTTTTAATTGAAGTTGCTTAATATATCATTACAACTCCATGACACTCTGTTATAAACGCTGTGTTGTATCGCCATATTCCACAACTCATGCCTGATGAAGAGGCAACGCCTCGAAAGAGAGTGCTTCTAAATAAACCTGTTGGACTATAATCTGGTGTGGTGTGATTTGTAACTCTGGAATGAATCTAGTAAACCTTCTCTCACGCCCTCCAGTGTACGGAGACCAAAACTACACATTTGTCGAAGTGTGGACTCACCAGAATCGATATGGCTGCAGCATAACCTCCCTGTTTTTAAACTCAGTCCCTCTGACGGACAATATTTCAATTGACATCTTAATTACCTGCTGCACCTGCAAACCACTGGCTTGTCCTGTTTTGCTGATCAGGAATAATATTTGTAGCGATGCAAGCAGCAAAAATTAAATCTTTCACGCTATCACCGAGTATTTGCCTTGTACCACGGGCTGTATATTATATATATTGTGTGTTTGCTACCGGTTGCAACTTTGCTTTGCATGCCATCATTCCGTCTTTATTTTGTGTTATGGTTTTACATGATGTGGCCATCACTCGCCAGAGCCAGCATCTTATTCTCCATCCCTCATTTGCCTGGAAAAAAGTGGGCTTGAGCTGCTTTCTTGAATCACTTCAGTCCTTGCATTCAATGTACATGACATTTGCAGCTCTGTTGCGAAGCGTTAACAATGACTCCACTGATTCTTGTCGAGCTATTGTCCCTTTTAAATTTTCAATCGGTAAGAAATGTCAGTTCCTGTCAACATTTCCATAAAATGAATAAATCTTCATTGACTGAGACCAAAAATCACACCCTGGTGGTTAAAACACTAACTCCGAGTCACTGGAGCACTAGAGAAACTACCTCCAAACTTTAACACTTGACTTGTCTGCACCACATTTCCAATTTCCTCTTTCAATTCCACTATTTTCACCGCAGACAAACTGCTCTGTCAAACTTGTATGTTTAAGTAGAACACAAGCAATTCCCTCAGTGAATTACGCACGTTGCTTTGAGCTTTTAGGTAATACCGACATTTTTCATCCTTTAGGACAGATGCTAAACCCAACAATCTTTGCCCAAGCGTTTCCGTAACTCCCCAGCTATGTGTCTGTGTCATACTGTGCTATATGATGTATCTTGGCAGCAGTTTGGGTTTTATCATGAGGCTAAAGGACTTACGTCAATATAAATTGTTGTCAGACAGAAACAGAAAGAAGCAAAATCATCTCTTGCACCTTTTAAGAAGAGTTCCTTCACAGAATTTCCACCAGCAGGAGTTATCTCACTTTCTGCTATGCCGAATACATCAGGAATTTGAAGACTTCAGACAAAATACAGACTTCTGTTTGCAGGGTAGAGCAGTTCCAATTGCTCAACGTTGTCCACAGAATGAAGCTGCCTTATCCCTGCTCGTAGCCTTTTTAATCTTCTGTGTAAAATATCTCGTGCCTTTGCATTTTTTCAGATGTTCAATGACCGGAACTGAATGCAATACTTTGTTTAAAGCGAGCTACTATTTGATATTCGATTAAAATAAAATCTCTGTGAAAGTTCACTGTGCCTGACTTTGCAGAGTCTACAATGCTGTATCCCTCACCAATTTGGTCTCAATGTATCATGGTGTATTCACACCGTCATTCAAATATGCATTTCAGCAACACCTTCGTAGTTAGTTACGTTCTGTTACATCGATCCATTGGAGTTTTGTTCAAAAAAGAATTAAAGCTCTTCACACTTCCCTGCATTAAATTTCATCTCCCTGTGAATCTCTTTTTAATTGCTTTGATGTTCTTCTCTACGAATGCACTTATGTATATGTCGGAGTGTGTTACAGTATTTACATTTTGCAGTTGCACATGGTGCGCCAAATTCATGTAATCACTGAATACCAAGTTAGCAGGGTCATAAAAATTTAAACATGTTGGTCTCTGCTATAACATTGCATCCCGTCGGGAAAGTGAAAAGAAAATCTGGGGCAGCACATGAACAGGTAGAATACGCTCCACATTTCATGTTGTGACATTCAGCCATACCTCTATTCAATTGAAATAAAATCTTTGCGAATGTTTACTGTGCCTGAATTTGCACAGTTATCTCTGAAACCATTCAACACGGACGTCCACACAGATAAAATATAAGTGAATGAGTAGCCCAAAAATACATAAGCTTCATTCACTAGAGGAAAACCAAAATGTAATCTCAAAAGTAATACATTGGTCTCTTCCTTACTTTACTCAATGTTCTCCAGTTCCTTGCATTATCATCATTACCTTTTTTAAATGTAGCAGCAAGGACCAAGCTTGCAACAATCGTGATTTTATTATAAATCACCAGGGGAAGACGTTTCAAAACAAAAAGTGTACAATGAGATGGAAATACAGAGCAAGAGTTTTTTTTATAACAACAGATTTGGTGACAGATGCACGCTAAATAGGGTGAAAGAAACAGGCAAGTTACTACAGATAACCACGGAGACACCACAAGGAATCAGAAATTATGAATGACGATAGAATCTGTTCATCCAGTCGCTTTTGTTTCGTGCAAATTTGAACAATGTAAAGGTTTGTGGAGATGTGACATGCTCCACAGTTCAAGTGTCATTTGTCCAGCGCTCCAAAAAAAAATAGGCAACAAAAAGTAATAGGCTGTGAATCTGTGGCCATTGACAATATTTAATCCCATATGCGTATTCAAATGATCTATGCATTGGAGAACGACTTCGTGAAGTTTCACAATAGCCACAAAATATATTTGAATTATTCCAGTTATTGTCGACCAGAAGAGGCATTTATTTCTTGGCTCGTGGTTTGCACACAAAATTCATGTCGGAGCTCTCAATTGTTTGCACCCTTTTCCAGTGAAACAACGCAATTGGTTATTTAATGGAATTAAGTATCACTTTAGATTGTCCTTTATTGAGGAAAACCAAATCTTTCACGTTCACAGTTGTCTGAATGATGAGCTCCAAAGTGGTATGAAGAGAAATCGGAGAGAGTGAAAAGGTGACCTCTTTGGAAGAAAATATCGAAAATGCAACTGACAAAACTAGCTAAAGCACACGCAGACATGAAACATCTTTTCTCAAGAATGCAACAACATGCAGACACTCAAAAATAAGTGTTTACCTGCCTGTAAACAATTTGCATCATTCTTAAGCATAAATTGCAATGGTCAAGCTCAGAAAGTGTGGACGTTATTTATCTGATCTGTTAAAACGATTCATACATTGAAGAAGCCAACAACATTGTCAAACAGTTAACACACAATACATGTGATATCAGGACTGTCCATCATCTCCAATGAGTGGCACTGAAGCCTGTTTCTCAAACAGTTCAACGTTACTTTCATTTCACAATCTTGTACCTCCCTTCCGTCACCAAGACATTAAAATAGCCTACAGAGTCCAAAGTTACCTAAATTTCCAGCTAAGCATTTCACAAGTATCTGCAATATCACTATTGTTCAGACATAAATGTTTACTTTATTATGGATGACATCCTTTTATTTGCAATGCACCTTTCATCTTTTCCTTTTTCCTTTCGTAGAGTCACAGAGTTATAGAGAGCTACAGTACGGAGACAGGTCCTCGGGCCCAAATTGGTCCACCCTTACCTAAATGTCCATCAACGCTAATCACATATTCTTCTAAAACTTTGTGAATCGCGTATTATTTTCTTGATTCATCTTTGCAAGCGGTGTCAAGCGGTACAGTGGCTGTAACATTGGCAATGAGAATTGGGAGTCATGGTAGAAGTCGGCTGGAATGTCGGTAGTGGCAGTGGCCAGAGATGGAATTCCTGAAGTGGGAGGCACAGAGCCTGGACACTTGACAGTGGCAACAGAGCCAGCGTCTCTTGGAGCTTCGTCGCTGACACTGCTGTTCGAAAATGGGACTCTTTGAGGACTTAAACACTTTACAGAAGCTTCATATACACATTGAACAGAAGACGTACTCTTACTTAAATTTTCTTTAGTAACCCAAAATGACACCAGGTTGTGGTAACGTAATCATTCAAATTATTCCTTTTAATGAAATTAAACAGTCATGTTTTAGACGAGGTCATGTTGCAACTATGCAAAACTCGTGTACGGCCTCACTTGGAGGATTGGGTACGGTTCTGGTCACCGCATTATATGAAGGACGTTGAAGCTTTGGAAAGGGTACAGAGGAGATTTAGAAAGGCCATTTCCTTCACCTTTTATGTAACCAACACCAAGTAATCGAACTTCTTAAAATATTTTATCTATGAGGTTTTATTTAAAATCTTGGACACTAATCGCCAAGTGCTTTACTCTTGTTACACACCAGGCCATAGCCCCTCAAAACATTTCCAGGAGGTAGCCCAGGACCTAACTTCTCAACTTGGTTTATGCAAATGTTAGGTGAATATTCTAGGAGCGATGTAGAACGTCAAACCACTCGGCTTTAAACGAAAGAGAGCTTATTTACAAACTGACACAATAAAACTGAATTCAGATTAACATAACTGTTTGAAAACACATCCAATACGAAAACGCAACATAACATGTTCCGGTTTTCTGCAACATCTCGTAACACACCTTTTGGCAAAAAGATAAATTCAAACACTGCTTCTTACAAGAGAGAGAGGTCAGCGAGAGAAGTTCAGCATGGAGCTGTCTCTTTGGTCTACAGCTAAAACTTAACGAAAACTAGAAAAAAAAATGAACTGGGAAAAATAGACGTACCCTTTTCATTGTACAAATGCTGCTTTTATTTTTCAAACGCACATTAAAAATCTTCCTGATTTTTGACTGAGGCAGTATTTGTTAGCCATTATTTAAGCCACAAGTTCAGATACTTCGGGTATCTCTGCCCTTACCACTCCTCCACAAAAAACATAAAACCTTCCTAAACCAGCAGGAGCATCAAAACTTACCCCTTACAAACTGAATAGTCAAATTCCAAAGATAGATTCATTTTAAAGGCTCTTGAATGGTTTTGCGTAATTAGTTGTGATTAATACCAGGGTGGTGGTTAACAAGGCTGTCAGACTGTCAAATACCTCTGGCAGTCTGAAACCCCTTGCCTTTCTTTAGCAATTTAGTGAGTGTAGCAGCCACACTGCTAGAGTTTGCCTCAAATTTCTGATAACGTTCACTTAATCCCAGAAATCACAGTACTATTCTTTGGTACTGGGAATACTCCAATTACCTTTGTTTTTGCAATCTGTGCGACCATCTGACCATGTTCAATAACATGACCCAGAAGGTGACTTGGGATATGGCAACTTCAATTTTAGCTAGGTTTATCACCAAGCCTGGAGTCGATTGAATAATTCAGATAAGTGTTGCAAATGTTCCTTCCATGGGAAACTAAAGATCATCAGGTCATCAAACTAAGCTAAACAATTGGGTAATCCGGAAATTACACACATCGGTTAGTCTCTGAAATGAGGCTGGCGCATTTTTCATACCAAATAACATGACCTTAAATCAACACAGCCCATTCCACATGATGAAAGCTGAAATTGTCTTTGCTCTTTTGGACAAAGGTACCCGCTAGTACTCTATGAATACGTCCAACTTAGAAACATAAGCTGTTTATCCCACCTTCTCAGAAAAGTCTTCCAAATGTAGAATTGGTTATTTTTCAAACGTTGTGACTGTGTTGACTTTGCGATAGACCACACACATAATCATTTGGTACCATTTGATTTCTACAACATTACACGAGGTGAACTCCAGTCACTCCAACTTAATTCAATTATGTTATTTTGGAGCATGCATTCAATCACCTTTTCAAATGGAGAGTGTGAAGCAGAAAATGACGTTGCTTAATCGGAACAGCATTTCCTATCTCTACATCATGCATAATGAGGTTGACACTTCCGAGCTTATTTCCATACATATCACCATGTGAAAACAATAATTCGCTCAGGACATTACAATTTTTCGCAGGAAAGTAACTCAATTTTTCTTCCCAATTTTTCACAGCGTCCTCATTGTCCAAGTTATTTTGAGGAATATCGAATGCAGAATCCTCTGAACTTGGTTATTCACTTGTAACCAGCAACACACTCTCGTTTTGCTTTCCTTCTCTGTCAAAATATCTTTTGAGCATATTCACCTGACACACTCTGTGACATTTTGTATCATATAGAGTCCTTACCAAATAGTTCACCGCACTCAATCTCCTTTTGATTTCAAGTACAGGACGCTGGCACAGCATCTGCCCCAGCTGCTCAGAAGGGGAAGAGCAGCAGAGCAGTAGTCATTGGGGACTCCATCGTTAGGGAGACAGATAGGAGGTTTTGTGGGGATGAGAGTGACTCACGGTTTGTGTGTTGCCTCCCAGATGCCAGGGTTCGTGATGTCTCTGATAGTGTTTTTAGGATCCTTAAGGGGGAGGGGGAGCAGCCCTAAGTCGTGATCCACATCAGCACCAACGACATAGGTAGGAAGAAAGATGGAGATTTAAGGCAGAAATTCAGGGAGCTGGGATGGAAGCTTAGAGCTAGGACGAATAGAGTTATTGTCTCTGCTTTGTTGCCCGTGCCACGTGATCGTGAGGCAAGGAATAGGGAGAGAGAGGAGTTGAACACGTGGCTACAGGGATGGTGCAGGAGGGAGTGTTTTGGATTCTTGGATAATTGGGGCTCTTTCTGGGGTAGGTGGGGACTCTACAAGCAGGATGTCTTCATCTGAACCTGATGGGTACCTATATCCTGGGGTGGGGGTGTGGAATTGGCTCAGGCAATGGTGGTTGCTTTAAACTAATCCAGCAGGGGGATGAGATCCCAAATTTTAGTTCGAGTATCTTGCCTAATCGCATCGTAATTGCCTTTCCCCCAGCTGTGACTCTTGCCAAGTTGTATACTCTTATCCCTTTCTATCACTCACGGTAAACCCTAAGGCTTTCCATAGGTATATAAGGAATAAAAGAATGACAAGAGTAAGATTAGGGCCAATCAAGGATAGAAGTGGAATGTTGTGTGTGGAGTCAGAGGAGATAGAGGAAGCACTAAATGAATATTTTTCGACAGTATTCACTCTAAAAAACGACAATATTGTCGGGGAGATTACTGAGATACAGGCTACCCGACTGGGTGGGATTGAGGTTCACAAGGAAGAGGTATTAGACATCCTGCAGAGTGTGAAACTAGGTAAGTTCCCTGGGCTGATGGGATTTATCCTAGAATCCTCTTGGAAGCCAGGGAGGAGATTGCCAAGGCTTTGACATTGATCTTTAAATCGTCATTGTCTACAGGAATAGTGCCAGAAGGCTGGAGAATTGCAAATGTGGTTCCCCTATGCAAGAAGGAGAGTAGAGACAATCCTGGTAAGTATAGACAAGTGAGCCTTACTTCAGTTGTTGGTAAAATGTTTGAAAAGGTTATAAGAGATAAGATTTATACTCATCTAGAAAAGAATAATTTGGTTAGGGATAGTCAGCACTGTTTTGTGAAGTGTAAGTCGTGTCTCATAAACATTCTTGAGTTCTTTGAGATGGTGACTAAAGAGGTAGATCAGAGTAAACCAGTTGATGTGGTGTATATGGATTTCAGCAAGGCGTTCGATAAGGTTCCTCACAGTAGGCTATTGTACAAAATGCGGCGGAATGAGTTTGGCAGAGATATAGCAGTTTGGATCATTAATGGCTTGGTGAAAGAAGACAGAAGGTGGTGGTTGATGGGAAATGTTCATCCTAGAGTCCAGTTACCAGTGGTGTACTGCAAGGGTCGGTATTGAGTCCACTGCTGTTCGTCATTTTTAAAAACGACTGGATGAGGGCGTAGAAGGGTGGGTTCATAAATTTGCAAATGACACTAAGGTCAGTGGAGTTGTGGATAGTGACGAAGGATGTTGTAGGTTAGAAAGAGACATAGACAAGCTGCAGAGCTCGGCTAAGAGGTGGCAAATGGAGTTTAATGCGGAAAAGAGTGAGGTGATTCACTTTGGTCGGAGTAACCTGAATGTAAAGTACTGCGCTAATGGTAAGATTCTTGGTAGCGTAGATGAGCAGAGAGATCTCGGTGTCGAGGTACACAAATCCTTGAAAGTTGCCACGCAGTTTGACAGGGTTGTTAAGAAGGTATACAGTGTTTTAGTTTTTATGAATAAAGGGGTCGAGTTCCGGAACCATGAGGTTATGCTACAGCTGTACAAAATTCTGGTGCAGCCGCAATTGGAATATTGTGTACAGTTGTGGTCACTACATTATAAGAAGGTTGTGGAAGCTTTGGAAAGGGTGCAGAGGAGATTTACTAGGAAGTTGCCTGGTATGGATGGAAGGTCTTACAACAAAAGGCTGAGAGACTTGAGGCTGGTTTCGTCAGTGAGATGAAGGTTGAGAGGTGACTTAATAGAGACATACAAGATAATCAGAGGATTAGATAGGGTGGACAGGGAGGGCCTTTTTCCAAGTATGGGGACGGAGAGCACAAGGGGGCATAGCTTTAAATTGAGGGGTGATAAATATAGGACAGGTGTCAGAGGTAGCCTCTTTACACAGAGTAGTATGGGTATGGAATTCTTTACCTGCAACGGTAGCAGATTCGCCAACTTTAAGCGCATTTAAGTCATTATTGGACAAGAATGTGGGGAATACATGGGATGGTGTAGGTTAGACGGGGTTAAGATTGGTATGACTGGTCAGCACAACATCGAAGGCAGAAAGGCCTGTACTCCGCTGAAATGTTCTATGTTCTATGGTCTTTTAAATGTTCACCAACCACTGGAAGTAACACTAACACTTTACCTCCGATAGCAACATTGTGAGTTTTTGATTTCTGATCTGCTTACTGATCTACAGAACGCTGTGATACTTTTAAACGCTGACTAGCCACCTCCTACTTAACTGTTCCATAAAATTTGACACATAATCCAAATCTGCATTCTTTGAATTCTGACTTACCAATTTCTTCTTTATCAATTTTAGCAGTCCTCCCACTTGGAGATGGAATGAATTCGTTCGATGCATTTGGTGCATCTGTGATGACAAAAATATAAACAGAATTCCCTTATCCCAATCATCTGTATAGTCTTGACCTTAACGCTTCTACATGGTTCCTACTGTATGTTGGCAACTTTCTTGCGTTGACTGCGATGCTCGATGGTATGCAGTGGATTTGATTTCTTTTATTCCTAAGCTGTTCGTAACTTCCTTGAGTAATTTTGATGCAAAGGATGTTTCTTGATCTAATTGTTACTCTGTGGGTACCCCATATTTACTGAAAATGTTCAATAACTCCTCGATAATCCTTTTAGCTGTGATATGTGCAATGGAACGGCTTCTGATAATCAAGTGGACACACGTGTTATTATTAACAAACACTGATTCCGACTTTTTTCAGTAGGGGTCCTAAACCAATTAACACTCTTGTAAAATATTCCTTAAATCAGGGATAGGTACTAAAGGTACAGGATTTATTATTGCCTGTGGTTTTCCAATTACCTGACATGTATTATAGTCTGGTAAAATTGAACTACTGTCCACGCTTGTGCAGCCAGGCCACTAAAAATGTTTGTGTATTTTAGCTTGAGTTTTTCTTAACCCTAAATGACCTTCATATGTTACCCACAACAACTCCTTTCAGTAACCCACTGACAATATGACTTGATGAACTCCTGCCCATTTCCCATCTGCTGGAGTATGCAATCGTCTCCATTTCCTCATTAAGACATCAGTTTAAGATAATCACACTCAAAAATATATTCAAATTCTTTTTTCTGTGTATGCCTTTTGAGACGACTGCTTGAGTTTTTCATCTTCCTTCTGTAACTCAGTTAATTTCTCTGAGCTAAATATGTCCACTTTGTGATCTATCTGCTCCTGGTGTGTCACAATCATTTAGTCAAACCGGGTCTCTGATAATTCCACTTCAACCTTCGTATCTGTACGCTTTGATCTCTCCTGTTTCAACTAATGACTTTGTGAGCTTGTTGCCATACAGTTCAGAAAAGTTCCTTTAATATCTCAGTTTCCTGAATTTACAGTGTCTTTTCAATCACAGCAGGCCGCACTCCTCACGTGTGAACCAGCCATCTCATTAGCAATGACAAATGCTGTTCCTGGAAAGGAAATGTTGTTCAGTATTCCGACCACAATTCTCAACACTTCACTGAAAACTCTAAAATTAGTCTGGATAATCGCACACTTCTTGTCTCACTGTTAATTCCAGTTACGAGCAATATTATTTGTGACAACCGTCCTTCAAAGGTACATATCTCCTCATTCTTTGAGATCAAAGTTTGACAGGATCCTGTATCTCTTAGTATTATAATCCCTTAAATAGCATTTCCTGGCCGATGCAAGTAAACTTTACCTTCGCAATTGTATGGTTTAAGAAGATCTGGCACTTCCATCTCAACCAACTTTCGACCAGTTTGCATATTCTGGGGCAACTTTTTAGCTTTCACTGCGCTGTATGTAACCACTCCAAAAAGATTCAGTGGCTAATCATCTTTTCCTGCATCTGTCTTCCCATTGTTTTATCAAAACCACCATCACTGTCATTTCACCTGGTCTATTTTAGTGCAGTGAAAACAACGGAACTTATTAACTTCTCTTTCGACTTCAGGGGTTTCCTTTATACCCTGCGTAAGTTATCCTTATGATCTTCACTGAGGACTATTGAGATCATTAAGGCTGTGACGAGACAGGTCGAGCAGCGGATGTGGTGTGTTTGGATTCCAGTAAGGCATCTGATAAGGTTCCCCACGATAGGCTCATTCAGAAAGTCCGGAGGTACACGATATCGGGAAATTTGGCTGTCTGAGCACAGTATAGACTGGCCGAAAGAAGGCAGTGAGTAGTAGTTGATGGAAAATTTTCTGCCTGGAGCTCGGTGAGAAGCCGTGTCCGACAAGGATCTGTTCTTGGGCCTCCGCTGTTTGCAGTTTTATGAATAACTTGATGAAGAATTGGAGGGTTGGTTACTAAGTTTTCCGGTGACACAATGGTTAGTGGTGACGTAGATCGTGTCGAGGGCTGGTGCAGGTTACAACAAGACATTGACCAGATGCAGAGCTGGGCTGAGAATTGGCAGATGGAATTCAACCCGAATAAATGCGAGGTGATCCAGTTTTGGAACGTTGCATTTGAATGCTGAATACAGATCTAAAAATAAGACTCTTAACAGTGTGGAGGAACGGCGGGATGTTGGGGTTAACATAAAAAGATCCCTCGAAGTTCCCAACCAAGTTGATTGGGCTGTTAAGAACGGTTATGTTGTTTTTGCTTTCATTACCAGGGGATTGAGTTTAAGAGCTGCGAGGTTTTGCTGCAGCTCTATCAAACCCTAGTTAGAGCCTACCTGAAATATTGTGCATCGTTCTGGTCGCTTCATTACAGGAAGAATGTAGATGCTTTACACCTGGTGCTGCCTGGATTGGAAGGCTTGTCTGATGAAGAGAGGTTGAGTGAGATGGGGTTTCCACACGAGCGAGAAAAAAGGAAAATAGGTGACTTGCGAGAGGTGTACAAGGAAATGACAGGCATCAATAGACAGTGACTTTTCCCTCGGGCAGAAATGGTTGTGGTGATTGGAGGAAGGTATGGGCAGATGTCTTCGAGAGTCGTGCCTGCGTGGAATACACTGCCAGCGGTGGTCGTGGAGTCAGAGACATTCGGGGCATTTAAGCGAATGCTGGGCAAGCACAAGGACGGAAGTATATTGAGGGGTGTGTACATTAGGTTCATCTGAGATTAGGATAAATGCTTGGCACAACATCGTGGGTCGAAGGGTCTGTAATGTGCTGTACAGGCCCAATGTTTTATGATCTGTGTTCTACCGTGATGACCACAGACGTAAGACTGACTGGTCTGTCATTCCCAGCGATTTGCCTATTCCCTTTCTTGAACAGAGGAACAACATTCTCTTCCCTCCAATCATTTAGTGTTACTGCCGTGGTGAGTAAGGATGCAAAGCTCATCGCCAGAGGCACAGCAATCTCATTCCTCACTTCCCTTAGTCACCTTGGATATGTCTGATCCGGACCTGGGGACGTATCTGCCTTGATGTTTCCCAAAATTTCTAGCTTCTTCGTCTTTCTCATCAAATGTAGGCAATGCTTGAATATCTTTAAACTTCAGGCTTTTGACTACCCTGGGTTTGTTCGTCCTCTCTCCCTTCCTCACATAACATTCCTTAAGCCTTCATTCCATCTTCTGAAGCTGACTTTCCTGTCGAAGTGTCGGAGGGAGGGGTGTACCCTTGTTACACCTGATCAAATAACAAAGTGATTCAATAAGGATAAGGAAGAGATAGCCAGATGAGAATTTCTCAGAAAATGTGCAAGTGTCAGCGCGTGATCATGAACGTCACTGCGATAGATCGATACGAGGTTCCAGACCATTTCTTAAAAATACAGCAGCACAGCTCTGTGGTTTTCTGTATATTTCACTTTTGGAAAGTTGTCAGATCCCTTCCAGAAATATTTACTTTCACAAAATGTAAACACCAGCCGTATAATAAGCTGCAACAACTTGTTGGATCGAGTCAATTTAATTAACGCCAAAAATCAAACAGACTAAGTGTCTCTCTGTGGGGAATAAGACAAAATATAACTGTGCCTGTTTTTCAGTGAATTTCAGAACGCTCTTCGGCCTTCCAATAGAAATGCACGCTCTGCTGACAGGTCTGGTGTTTGCCATTTATTACCCCGTCATTGCGGTTATCGGGGTTCCAGGTAAATTATGACAGATATTTACTAACCATGCTCATCTGTACCAATATATAGGTTTATCAACAGAGCTTTTTCATGGTCGATATGTCATTAATGATATTTAATGGGGGTGCATTCTCTTTCAGCAGTTAAATATCGTTACGGTAAATTTTATCTTCCTCCTTTGAACAACGTCACCATTTCCAGTTTTATTAATGCAGGTCTATGCATTTGCTGACAAACGTTGCCAGCATTAATTTTTAATTCTTCAATTTATCAAATTTAACATCATCACTCTCCATTTAATCAGAACAGTTTGATCATGAAAGCTGTCATTTTGTCGTTTTAATTACGTACTTTCTTGTGTTAATTGTTCATCTTTCCTGCGTCAAATGCAGATCAGTTGTGCTCTTGGAACTTTGCAGTTCAGAGGCAGCATAAGTATATTGCTGTCACAGCAAGGTGGTGATTCTCGTGATATTGGCAGTGCTATCGGGAATCAATCAATAAGCAGTCACTTTCAGAAAAGAATCCCTGTGTGAATTTCGGCAATGTTCATGTGGGAGAATATTCACAGAGCAATCACAATCCAAAAGAAATTCTCTCAGGGTATTGTCACCCTTGTTTTGCATTAGATCCCCTAGATTAAATTAGATTGCCGATAATGTAGAAATAGGCCCTTCGGCCCAACAAGTCCACACCGACCCTCTGAACAGACCCATTTTCCTCTTACTGATGCACATAACACTATGGGGCAATTAACTTAGACAATCCACCCTAACCTGCACATCTTTGGACTGTGGGAAGATACCGGAGCACCGGGAGGAAACCCACGCAGACACTGGGAGAATGTGCAAACTCCGCACAGAGAGTGGCCCGAGGGTGGAATCAAGCCTGGGACCCTGGTGCTGTGAGGCAGCAGTGCTAACCACTGAGGCACCGTACCATCCTTTAGTTATCAAGTTGTGACTGTTCTATTGTCGAATTATACAAAATCCAGTATAAGAGGATTTCAGAGAGCCTTCTGCTCATCGGGGATACTATCGCCTAGGTGCAAGACATGGGGGTGGATACCTGCCGCATAAACCTGAAGCAGGAGAAGACCTTTGACAGGATATTGCACACCTATATGTGCATGTTTGGGAAGGAATACAAAATTGGATCCGACTGCTAAATACCAAAATCATTCTTGCAGTCTTAATCAGATGTGGGAATCAGAGCGACTCCCAATTATATGTGGAGTCAACAAACAGTCCAATTTGCATGCCTTGATTGTGTTTTGTACAGAACGTTTTGCTGGGCCAGCCCAGAAAGGTGAGTAGCCCGGGCACTGGAGGTACGCAGAATAAAGCCTCCCTTTGCTTGAAAGACGCTATCATTTTCTACTCGGGTCCACTGTCAGTGGACAGATTCCTGAATAATACCTAACAGTGCAAGTTGGCCTCAAGTGTGCGTGGAGTCATGAGAGAGGCCATTTTCATTGCGAACTGCACTGACCAATCCTTCAACCCCTTCCACATCAGGACATATTGTCGGAAGGCGCTAGGAATATGGATCGGAGGAGCTGGGATGAGCACGAAAACTTGAGAGGAGCGTATAACACACGTCAAGCACTAACTGGTCTCATGGGTGCACCGCTCCGACTCCAGTGGGGGTAGAAACCTGATCAGCAGGATTGAGATACTCTTGGTGTTGCTGTATGTGGCATAGGTCTGGTCCATTCCACGAAACTGGGGCCTTTGAAAATCATCCTCCACTTTTACTGGAGGTCTGCATGAATGCGATGAAAGACATACGCAAAGCTACCGTCATCCTGATGGACACTTTTCTGTCCAGCTGTCTGTACAGGGTATGTGCATATACCCTCAGTGTACAAACACCAGTGTCACTACAAATCTAATGTTCTCCTGATCCCCAGTGTGGTCAAGGATGGATTTGACCCCATTGCAGCAGGACATTGCAAGTACTGAGGCTTTTCCATGTCACCTGTCACATTTTCATGGAGAAATTTGCACAGGAGAACACATTTGACCATCAGGGCATCTGGAAGCTGTCAGCGTGTGACAGTCTCAAGATAGTATGAAAAAAGGGAGAGTAGAATCTGTCACGTGGTTTTCTGAGCAGACTGTCAAAGTCATTAAGCAGAATGTCTCGTCGTAAAAAAGTTTCCAACATGCACCAAGATATCGTCTGGCTGGTGGTGAGAAGGCAAAAAAAAAATGACTGCAGATGCTGGAAACCAGATTCTGGATTAGTGGTGCTGCAAGAGCACAGTAGTTCAGGCAGCATCCCAAGAGCAGCGAAATCGACGTTTCGGGCAAAAGCCCTACATCAGGAATAAAGGCAGTGAGCCTGAAGCGTGGAGAGATAAGCTTGAGGAGGGTGGGGTGGGGAGAAAGTCGCATAGAGTACAATGGGTAGTGGGGGAGGGGATGAAGGTGATAGGTCAGGGAGGAGAGGCTGGAGTGGATACGTGAAAAAGGAGATAGGCAGGTAGGACAAGTCCGGACAAGTCATGGGGACAGTGCTGGGCTGGAAGTTTGGAACTTGGGTGAGGTGCGAGAAGCTGAAATGAGGAAACTGGTGAAGTCCACATTGATGCCCTGTGGGTGAAGTGTTCCGAGGCAGAAGATGAGGCGTCTTCCTTCAGGCGTCTAGTGGTGAGGGAGCGGTGGCGAAGGATGCCCAGGAACTCCATGTCCTGGGCAGAGTTGGAGGGGGAGTTGAAATGATGGGCCACGGGGCGGCGTGGTTGATTGGTGCTGGTGTCCCGGAGATGTTCCCTGAAGCGCTCTGCTGGGAGGCGCCCAGTCTTCCCAGCGTAGAGGAGATCACATCGGAAGCAACGGATACAATAAATGATATTAGTGGATGTGCAGGTAAAACTTTGTCGGATGTGGAAGGCTCCTTTCGGGCCTTGGTTAGAGGTGAGGGTGCAGGTTTTACAGTTCCTGCGGTGGCAGGGGAAAATGCCAGGATGGGAGAGTGAGTTGTAGGGGGTGCGTGGACCTGGCCAGGTGGTCACGGAGGGAACGGTCTTTGCGGAAGGCAGAAAGGGCTGGGGAGGGAAATATATCCCTGGTGGTGGGGTCTTTTTAGAGCTGGTAGAAATGTCGGTGGATGATTTGGTTGATGCAATGATTTGTAGAGTGGAAGGTGAGCACCAGGACATTCTGTCCTTGTTACGGTTGGAGGGGTGGGGTCTGAGGACGGAGGTGTGGGATGTGGGCGAGATGCGTTGGAGGGCATCTTTAAACACGTGGGAAGGCTAAGGGCACTACCTAGCAGATCCTTCATGCATGCCAAGACTCTCTCTGTACCTACACACTGCCCTCGATGCTACTGAAGATTGGTAGGTTTGACAGTAGGTATGTGGGGCAATGAAAGACACTTTCACACTTGTCCTTCTGTAATGTGCCTTTGCAAAGGAGATCTGGAGAGAGAAGCATAGTTTTTGTCAGGTTTCATTTTGAGCATTTCCTTGGGGCAATCATTGACTGGAAATCGAGGGCCATCAATTTTTTGAAAAAAACGTAATTGTCTTCCACTATGGAGCTGACTTCGACTGGGTGTTGCAAACTGGCACATTTCAGGGTCCAAGATTACCACCTGATGAATGCACTAATGCTTGGAGCTGCTGTTGGAAATGTGCAATGGGGAAACACAGTTCTCTAAGTCTCTCTGGCAAAGTAAAGAGATGGTTCATTTAGTTCAGATCCCCCTCGTTGAGCGAATGAATGCAAATAGTTGACTGCATGAGGAGAAAATAGTTTTTATTGGTAACTGCAGGTATTCTCCGAGAGTGTAAAATTCCAATGCATTTGTTTTTACTTCTCTCTCTCTCTACAAATTCTTGGAATTGTTTTCGGACCTTTTGTCCGAACTTATATTTTTTAAGATTGAACATTGTTTTTGCAGTAAAAAAAAGTCTATGATTTGTCCTTGGCCGATAGGAATAGTCCCATTAAATAAATCACAGAGTGAATGACTTGAACCACGCTTCATATTGAATAAATATTTACATTTAAAGAAGGCACGTTATGCATTACCATGGCATTGTAAGAAATATGTAAAATGTAGTTATACTTTAACTGGTGATTTATTCTTTGCCCCATGACTCAGAGAGAATTTTGTTTCTGTTCTCATTCATTAATTCTAACCTGCTGGCCTCTTTAGTATAAAATGCTGCTGATGAGACTAAAGTGATGAGTGCTGTTGCAGAAAATAATTTTGTTGCTTTGGACCAAGCAAAGCCTCCAACTTTCTTCCCAAACTCATTGTTTTTCCACATCAAGTGAAACACATTAACTGATTATACACCTCATGTATGTTGTGATTCTGTTCTCCGAGCTGGGAGTGTTTTTTAGCAACAAAAACTCCCAGCTCGGCAACAGAACCACAACAACGAGCACCCGAGCTGCAAATCTTCTCCCAAACTGTGAACCTCATGTTTAGCATAAGACATTTTATGTCCAAATAAGCAACTGCAAAATGAAGTGATCCATTATTCTGGCAGATCACGTTTGCACAGAACAAATGTCTCAATGCAGATGGGACTTTTCAACTACCCCATCCCGCCCATTCCCCCCAACAACTAAACGTTCTACCTCCTGGTAATGGTAGTGCAGATTTATATTGATAATCCGATTTGACTATCCAGATCGGGTTTGCAATAACCTCATTCCCATAAATATATCTGTAAAGTTACTGTGCAACTTATTCACACTAGTGGGAGTATTTTGTTAGCAATATCTAATGAGTGATTTTAGACACTCCCTAACAGTTGCCATTATTATGAAAAAGCTATGTGGAAAGAAATATTAAGTTCTGTAAGCAATACACGTTGGTGGTGGTTTCCATCTTCATAGAAACTGAGTGAAATTGAATTGGCAGCAGTCGCGTCTTATAAGTCAAAAATGAACTTCCTAATGAGGTAATAGATATGTTGGTGCTAAATTTATGAAATGTCCTACTTTCACGCTCGGTTACTGGGAAAGGAAAGTAGAAAGACAGGTATTGAAAATCGGAAATTGTAGGCCTTACTGTGTGACATCCGCCTGTCTCTGAATGAGGGTGTTAAAATGGCATTTTTCCAACCTTCTCACACTATGTATGAATCTGACAATACATCGACGATTATTCCCACTGGTATTCCTTCTTTGTAGATACTTCTTTGAAAATCCTAGAAGATAGCCCATCAGGTCCAGGGATCTTGCTTGCTTTTAATACCGGCAGTCTCTCTAGTGCTGTTATAAATGCTGGTTGATGTGCTTATGTACTACAAACCACCCACTCCTCCTCAGCCAATAAACATTTGGGATTTTTGATATAGTGTTAGTGTTCTCTACAAAGAAGATTAATGCAGATAAATTCTTCAAACCGCCTGGCATTTCATGATTTCTTATTATTATTACCACTGCCTCGTTCTCTAAGGGGTGTCGTTCACTCTGGCTGCTCTGCAGTTTAATATATTGAAAGACACCGTCACTGTTCGTCTTCATTTTCCTGCTTTGTCTGCTACAACACTTCATTCCATTCTGCTCATTTTTGATGATCTTTTGTTTACTTTAAGAATTTTCCAAATCTTCAGGTTTACCATATTATTTGCATGAAATTATATGCATTTTTTCCCCTTTTCCGTTTGAAACTGTCCTTGTCTATCTTGCCAACTATTGTCAGTTTATCCACTTCTGCCAACTGTTGTTAATCACTGTGATATATATTTGCTATGAATGGTAAACTATTTTCCTAAATGTGTTTCAATGTCTTTTCTGCTAAACCCCTTTCCAAGCCTGCTCCAGAAAACTCATCCCCTATCCCTACGTCACAAATTCATCTAACTTCCGGAATTTTGGAGTGAATTCTCACACTCCAAAACTGAATGATAAATTCCACCAGCAGGGGATATCTTACTCTGAGATTATTACTTAAATTTCTCTTCTTGGACATTACATAATCCAAAATTGCCTGGTTTCTGAGTGGAGTCATAACATATTGCTCCAGGAAGCTATCCCGGAGACATTCTATGAATTCTCCATCATGACATCCTTTGCCAATTTGATCGTCCCAAATTGCATGAATATTTAAGGCATCGAAAGTTGCAGGGTTTAGTTTTGTTTGCAATGCCGTAATTGTGTTTTTGTGTATTTTCCGAATTGTTCGGGACCGGGTGGAATAATGCCTCCAGCGTTTTGGATGGACAAAATGTACAGTAACAGAATTAGACCATTCAGTCCATTGCTCCGTCATTAAATCATGAGTAGTACGTATCTCAACTTCATTTTCGTGTTTTCTCCCTCTGATGCCTTTAACAATCAACAACTTAAGTATTTTTGCCTAATGAACAATACATTACAACAAATGAAGCAATACTGTATTAAATGGAAGCTGCACTAAAGTACAGCTGTGTAATCCAAATGATACAACCGAGGGTGCTAACTCCAAGCCATCAGAGGTGGATAATGGCATGAGGAGAGTTTAAGCGATTCGTTGGTGCACCCGTGGATATTGGGTATAACGTTAAGAAGGAACAGTGTGTGCGTGTCAAACTCAATTGTCAGTGACTGTCCCTGTGAGCCCGATAATTCCAGGAAGAAAGCAAAACAACGCCTTTCCTTCACCAAATGGCTTAGGAAATTTGCAACATCCACAAAAATCCATCCCATGCTTTTACAGATACAAATTGAAAGCATACTGTCCGGGTGAATAAACGACCTGGTATGGCAACTGTTCTGCCCAAGACCAGAATAAACTACAGAAAGTTGTGTCAACAGTCAAACTTCAATCCATGTAATCCATTTGCATCTTTTGTTGTCGCAGAACGGCTTGCAGCATCATCAAAGATAATCGTGCCCGGCAGTGCTCTCCGACAACCTCTTCCATCTGGCAGAAGTTACGGAAGCTTGAAAACATGCAACAGTAGTTTAAAATACAGCATCTTACCTGTGCTTATTAGAGTGATGAGCGGACTCGCAAACTTAAAATAATGCCGATACTGGTAATGTTGAATATGCCTCATGCACGCCTTATGCTAAGTAACCTGCATGGCTCTGTACAAAGTTTATTATTTATAATGATGTTCATGTACTGCTCGTATACAAAGCTTTTCAGTGTACTTTGGTAAACAGAAAATACGTAAATCAATGTTTCAATTATGAAGATGTCTTATTGCTGTTTTAGATTCAGCAAACAAAAACCACTTTTATCCTTATCCACAGATGGAATACGGTATGAGCCTCGCTGATAATATTCAGTTTCTCCTACCTGCAATTAGACTTTCAGACCATATAAGTCAAACTTTGTTGACCAATCACTCGTCAGCATTTACTGACAGAGAGCGAGAGAGAATTATAATGTGGAAGAGAAAGAGATGACGTAGGGAACACATACAGAGACACGTTGTCTTCCTCTTTGGAAACGCTCGTCCATCCTCCCTTTTGGCCTCCTCAATTTGCAGCCCTTTTGCTTTAACTATCACAGATTTGAAATGTATTACGTTTCCTCCTGGAACTAATAAGCCTGTCAGGATCGTTTCACCACATAATTAAAAAAAACACACTTCCTGACGTCTCGAACACATTGAAGTCGCAAACATCATTTTTCGTTACATTATCGTGATATCGAGCTAGCCCGTTTAACAACGCCCATTATCCATCTCTGCAGCTACATTGCATTGTGTGATTTGGGAAAGAGATCCCTGAAGTAGGCGTTAAAAGAGGCGGGATGGAGCAGGGAGGCAATGTAAGGCAGATGTTGTTCAAATACAATAAATTTTCTACTTGTGATTCCCATTATTGTCGACCATGTGTTTCTTCACCAAGTCATTTCTCGAAAAAAATCAAGTACTGCAAAGACACTGGTGAGTGTCACATGTTATGCATCAGGCCTGACCCCCTCAAAGCATTTCAAGTATGTCATATAGACACTGATTCTTTTTCTTAATACAAAGGAAAATGTGTAGTGAATATTGCAGGTGTGTAGCAGCTGGTCAAACAGACATTTGCGTTAAGGAAAGCAAACTTTATTTAAATATTACAGTTGAAACACGAACAAAAGAAAACAAAATTTAGAATAATTAATTAATTGAAAACCTATCCCTTTCGACACAACAACAAACCTAAAGAACTGCTCCAATTCCCTTAAAATCCCATAAATACACTCCTTGGCAATAAGGTAAATTCAACACAGGTGCTTACAGGCAGTATTTCAGAGACGAAGCCAATCAATGGCCATCTGTTGAAGCTTGGAACTTTTGTCTGGACTCCAGCAGCTTCTCTCTGTTACAAATCAAATAACTGGGAAAAAACGTGTAGTTGGAGAACTGAATACACCCCTGCCATCGTTAAACTAGGCTCCTACCACACACTTCTGCACCTTTGCCTTAACAGCATCTCTTGACAAAAAAAGGACAAATTAAACGTGTTAAAGAGGCAGCATCGTCAGACACACAGTCAAGTATTTGGCAGACCGTGTTTATTCATTATCATGAAGTTCATTATCATTTGTTTCCATTTACAATTGAGCATTATTAATTGAATCCAATCTTTTCATTCATGTGAACAGGAAAGATGACCTCTTGATTGTGGATATAAAATGGGGGATTGAAATTAATACAATTTTAATTTCAGTTTGCCCTCTGACATTTCGTCAATTCGTCGATGCTTGGGCACAGTTTTGTAGTTCCGAGATGATGTTATTCAACAAGGGATATTCGGTATAAAAGATAGATTTCTCATTTCAAAGCATACCATGGTACTGAAGAGCAAATCAATACTCAATTTAGTATTAATTTTCCATATGCTTGTTATTCCTTAATATGCAGGGTTCATCAGATTGGCTTGGTTATTATCCAATGAAAATAAAACTTGTGGAATTTTGGCTTTGTATCAGAAGTTTGTCAGTATGCAGATGAAAAGTGAAAATAAATGAGAACAACTTAAAATCCCTAAAGTTATTTTGCGCAGAGAGCTGTCAAGGTTGGGTGGTTGTGTATACTCCATGCTGAGATACATATTTTCGTCATTGTATCAAGAGTTAGTTTGAAAATGCTTGAAATTTCTGTAACGGATTATCACATCAGCTCTGACCATATTGAATGTTGAACAGCAGACTTGATGAGTTGAAGAACCTATTGCTTTTCTTGCATCTTATGGTCCAATAGGAAGTTAACTGAACTAAAGGATGTAAAGTGCATGTCGTAAAGTATTTGTTTCGCTTTTAGATATTGATGGATATTTACAATTCTAAATTAATTTTGTTTCAGTTGACATACGTAAAGCATTTTTCTTTGTATTATTGTGTGTGCAAGTGGGCCACGCCACACTGAATGAAATTGTTGGATTATGCCACACGTAATTTATTTGTGCTGAAGTATACTTTGCCAGAGCGAATGTAATTCCATTTAACAGAGCCTTGCCTCAATGAACGTATTCCGTTTTAATGGAATTTGTCACACTAGAATTCATTGGGTTTAAATAAGATTTGATGCAGCAACTCTAATTGAGTTTACCTGGATCATTTCAGATCGAACTTAATGGGGTCGGACTGCCTTTCATATGGTTAATGCAAGAAATAGTGAGGAGGGCCCTTCGCAATCTTAGGGTGATGTGGAATAATCTCCATATCCCCTGCGATCACGGAGACTGAATAAAGCTCAGGTCAAATAATAGATTATGCTCACTTTTACAAGCAGTCTATTTCTCGTCAATTATGACTATTGCTGGAACAAAGGAAATAAGCCCTGACATGGAAGGTATTTTGTAAACTACAAAGAACAAAGAGGAACAAAGACAATTTACAGCCCAGGAACAGGCCCTTCGGCCCTCCAAGCCTGAGTCGATCCAAATGTACGGTCTTAACCTGTGGGTCAATTCTTAAGCATCTGTATCCCTCTATCCCCCATCTACTCATGCATTCACCCAGACGCATCTTAAACGAATCAACCGTGCCTGCCTCCACCACCTCTAATGGTAACGCGTTCCAAACGCCCACCACCCTCTAAGTGAAGTACTTGCCGCATGTATGGCCCTTAAAATTTCCACCTCTCACCTTGAAAGCGTGACCTCTCTTTATTGAATCCGTCACTCTGGGAAAAGGCTTGTCTCTATCCATCCTGTCTATACCCTTCATGATTTTGAAAACCTCAATCAGGTCCGCCCTCAGTCTCCTTTTTTTCTAATGAAAATAAACCTATCTACTCAACCTTTCTTCACAGCCAGCAGCTTCCATATCAGGCAACATCCTAGTCAACCTTCTCTGCACCCTTTCCAAACAGTTCAGTTCCTTTTGTTAATGTGGCGACCAGAACTGTACGCACTATTCTAAATGCAGCCGAAACAATGCCTTGCACAATGTTAACATGATTCGCCAGCTCTTATTCTCAGTACCCCTTTCAATGAAGGCTAGCATACTATGTGCATCTAAATTAGAATAGTGCTGGATGCTGCCTGAACTGATGTGCTTTTCCAGCACCATGCTAATCTCGAATCTGTTTTCCAGCATCTGCAGTCATTGTTTTTACCCGTTTAGCTAGCATACTATATGCCAGTCATACTTGACGACTCTATCCACCTGTGAAGCAGACTTCAGTGTTCAATGGACCTGTATTCCCAGGTAGCTTTGCCCATCAACTTTTCCCAAGGCTCTTCGTTCATTGTATAATTCGCTCTACAATTAGTCTTGCCTAAGTGCAAGACCTCACATTTGTCTGGATTGAAAACTATCTGCCACTTTTCCAGCCAACTCGCCAGTCTATCTATATTCTCCTGTATTCTCTGAGAGTCCCTCATGCTTTCTGCTACTCCACCAATCTTCGTGTCATCTTCAAACTTGCTGATCATACCAACAGTGCCCTCGTTCAGATCATTGATGTATATTACAAACAACAGTGGCTCCAACACTGCCCCCGTGTAACACCACTGGTCACCTTTCTCCGTTTCGAGAAACTCCTTTCAACGACTACTCTATGTCTCCTGTTGCTCAACCAGTTCTTTATCCATCTAGCTAGAACACGCGGAACACCATATGGCTTCACTTTCTCCATTTGTCTTCCATGGGGAACCTTATCAAAGGCCTTACTAAAGACCATGCATATGACACCAACAGCCCTTCGTCGAAGAACTCTATTAAGACACTTCCTCGAAGAACTCTATTAAGTTGTTCAGGCGGGATCTCTCCCGCAGAAAACCATGTTGCCTATTACTGATAACTGCCTCAACTTGTTTTGTTCTTCGTTTTCTGCTGGATCTCTTGTTAATTTTAAGACCAAAATGGGTTTGTTTTGATATGCAAAACTATTAAAGGATGTGGCCAAAAGACAGATGCATGGAGTTAATCAACCTATCAGACACGATAGTATTGAAAGGCACAACATACTTGAGGGCCTGAATGGCCTATTCCTGCTTCCATGCTTTTATAAAGAGAAAATGTAGCTAAAATCTTTGTGCGGAATTTGGATTTCATTTTTGACACGCATATTTTGAAGAGCTATCTATTCTATCAAACCATAAACATGATCCCAGGAGTAGCTGTGTGTGTGTGTTTTTTAAAATTTTAATTCGTGTAGTTCGTCTTCTTTTCCAAAAGTAAAACAGACTAATTATGTCCCGAGAGACTGGAATAATGGATAAATGCTTCTTTCCTTCTACGCATTACTGAACTTACCCAGAGCAGCAGGTAGACATGCATGGAATACCAAAAGGTCTTGTGTTTGCCATTTACTATCCCATCATTGCAGCTATCGGAGTTCCAGGTAATACAGTCAGTTATGGTGAAGGGAATCATGATGAGATGTAAAAATGTTTCACGTTACTACAGAATTTCCTTCTGCGAACGATGTGCCACCTGCCATTCGATAATGTGATAATATCACGTCTTTCCTGGAATAGTTTTCCTCTTATCTGTAAGCATGGTACTATTATTTAACGTGAACATTTTACATTAAACTTCATAGAATGTGCTTTCTATAATAATGGCATAATTTCTTCGTTTTAAAAGTCATCACTCTCCCTTTCAATGACGTGACTTCTGTGCATTAGCAGGTACATCAACTCATACTTTGGATAATTTACTCTTTGGCGCTCGATGTTAATCCAATGCTATGATGTGTTTGCTGTTACTGAAACTGTGAGTCATTGAAAACGATATATCAGATAGAAGTTGTTGTTTTATTGTGATATCAGGATTGAGGTTCTGTGGTGGCATATCGCAATATTGTCATATTGTAAAGACATGAGTACAATGTCATTACCATCGTCCAGTTTGTTCAACTTTCACATTGCAAGTCAAGTTTTTTTTTCTCTTATTCTATTTGTACAGCGAGTTCGAACGAGTTATGTCGTGTAAATGTCGATCCATTTAGCTATTGGAACTTGCAATGTGGAAATTTGACAGTACATAAACAACACTACTGCGATGTATTGGTATTGGTATTCCTGGTGAGATTAATTTTCACAAACAGTTGATTCATGCAGTAATATGAAAGACGGAGTAATTTCTGAAATTATCCAACGAATTAAAGTTACTTGACTGATGCTATTTAAAGTTGAATATTTAGTACAAAAGAAGAAAACCATTTATCATTACGAATTTCTAAGTGAAATGCATTGTCTGGAGAATTGCACTATGCAGAGTTACCAACAAGAAAATAGAACAGTACAGCAAACTACAGACCTTTCCGCCCACGATGTTGTGCAGATCATTTATCTTAATCTAAGTTTGACCAAACCTGTACACCCCTCAATTTACTTTTGTCCATGTGCTTGACCGGCAATTGCTTATAGGTCCCTAAATATCTGATTCTACTGCCTCCGCTGGCAGTGCATTCCAAGTCCAGTTCCTCGACATCTCCACCTGGTATGACCAGGCTCTCCAAGGCCTCCGTTTCATACCCTCCTGAAGTCCCCACCAGTACGCTTCCACTGACACTCTGATTCTTTTGGCTGAACTCGTCCTCACCATCAACAACATTTTCTTCGAATCCTCCCACTTCCTCCAGAAGGAAGAGGTAGCCTAAGGCACCCGCACTGACCCCAGCTATGCCTGTCTCTTTATCGGTGACGTAGGACAGTCCATCTTCCGGAGTCACACTGACACCAGTCCCCTCCTTTTCATCCGCTACATTGATGTCGGAGTTGGCGCCACCTCGTGCTCCGACTAGGTGTTTGAACAGTTCTTCAACTTCCTCAACACGTTCCAACCCTACCTTAGACCTTAAATTCACCTGGACCATCTATGACACCTCCCTCCCGTTCCTGGACCTTTCCATCTCCATCAACGAGATGGGGTCGAAGTCGATGTTGGGGTTCAGAGCGCTTCAGAGAACATCTTCAGGACACCCGTACCAATCAACACACTGCCCTGTGGGCAAACATTGAAACACCCTTCCCACTCTTCTGCGACATACAGGTCCTTGGCTTCCTCCACCACCACTCCCCCACCACCGACGCATGGGGGAAGAACGCCTTATCATCCGTCTCCGGACCCTTCAACCCCATAGAATCAATGTGGACTTCACCCCTTTCTTCATTTCCCCTTCCCCACCTTACCCCGGTTCCAAACTTCCAGTTTCGCGCCGTCCTCATGACCTAGCCCACCTGTCAACCTTCCTTTCCATCTATCCAGTCCACCCTCCTATCCGACTGATCAACTTCATCCCCAGGCTTCAGCCACCCATTGCACTGTCAGCTACCTTCTCCCCAGCCCCACGCCCTCCCATTTATCTCTCCATGCCAGAGTCATTTCTGATGAAGAGCTTTTGCCCGAAGAGTCGATTTTGCTGCTCCTCAGATGCTGCCTGACCTGCTGTGCTTTTCCAGCACGACACTAGTCGTGAATCATATCTCCAGCGTGTGCAGTGCTCACTTTCTCCTGGTGCATTCCATGTGCCCACCACTATCTGCGTAAAGAACCTACCTCTGACATCTCCCCTGTACCATTCTCCAATCACCTTAAAATATGACCCCTCGTGACATCCATTTCTGCCCTGGGGAAAAGTTTCTGGCTATCTACTCTATTTATACCTCTCACGACCTTTTGCATCTCGATGAAGTCACCTCTCTTTCTTATTCTCGCCAGTGTGAAAAGCCCAAGCTCACGCAGCCTCTCGTTCTAAGACAGGCCCTCCAATCCAGGCTGCATCCTTGTAAATGTCCTTTGTACTCTCTCTACTGCATCGACATCGTTCCTGTAAGGAAGTGATTAGAACTCTACACAATAATCCAGATGTGGTCTAACCAGAGTTTTACAGAACTACAGCAAAGTAGAACACAGAACATAGAAAAATACAGCGGAGTACAGGCCCTTTGGAACGCGATGTTGCGCCGACCCAAGCCCAACTAAACTACACGAGGCCACTGTCCACCATATGCCTATCCAATGCCCGTTTACATGCCCATAAAGAGGGAGAGTCCACCACTGCTACTGGCAGGGCATTCCATGAACTCACGACTTGCTGAGTAAAGAATCTACCCCTAACATCTGTCCTATACCTACCTCCCCTTAATTTAAAGTAATAGCTGATTCAATACGTGGAAAAAGGTTCTCATTGTCAACCCTATCTAAACCACTAAACATCTTGTACACCTCTATCAAGTCACACCTAAAATCTTCTTTTCTCCAGTGAAAACAGCCCCAAGTGCCTCAGCCTTTCCTCATACGATCTTCCTACAATACCAGGCAACATCCTGGTAAACCTCCTCTGCACCCATTCCAATGCCTCCACATCCTTCCTATAGTATGGCGACCAAAACTGCACACAATACTCCAGATGCGGCCGCACCAGAATCTTATACAAGTGCAACATGACCACAGGACTCCGGAACTCAATTCCTCTCCCAATAAAAACCAGTACGCCATATGCCTTCTTCACAGTACTATTTACCTGGGTAGCAACTTTCAGAGATATGTGTACATGGACACCAAGATCCGTCTGCTCATCCACACTACCAAGTATCCGACAATTAGCCCAGTACTCCATCTTCTTGTTATTCTTACCAAAGTGAATCACTTCACACTTACTAACATTGAACTCCATTTGCCATCTTTCTGCCCAGCTCTGCCGCATATCCATATCCCGCTATAACATGCCACATCCTTCCTCATGGTAAACAACTCCACCGACTTTCGTATCATCCGCAAACTTATCACCCAACCTTCCAGCCCCTCCTCCAAGTCATTTTTGAAAATGACAAACAGCAACGGTCCCAAAACAGATCCTTACGGAACATGGCTAGTAGCTGCACTCCAAAATTAACCTTTACAATCAACTACTACCCATTTTGAACCCCTTCCAATGTGTTAACGATCACTGTTGGGTCTCATTACATGGTTTAATCTTACTTTCAATGATGTTATTCTGAACAGAAAGAAATACGTTTATAGTCAAAGCAGAATTTTCCAATCCAAGGTGGTGGCTCACATTTGTGATGCACACAATGTTACTTTGTAAAGAATAGGGAGCCAATCATGAATTTTTCTTTATAATCCTACTTCCTGGCTCTATTACATCTATACATACACACGTTCTGACTTCTCCCCACGCATCTCCCTCACGCTCACTTGCCAACAATGCTGTGATCGTGTCTACACCACTATCCTTTCATAGAGTTGTCTTCCTCCACATAAGTTATCATTCACTATTCCACAGAGATTCCTGCTGTCACAGATTATACATTTCATTCCTTTGTGTCCAGGATGATATCGTTGTGTGTCCAGCAAACTTTCCGATGAACTGGGTATCTGATGCAAAAGTCTTTGATTAAGCATCCAATGTTCATCGTGGTTCATTGTACTTGCTCACAGTTCTGATCAGTAACGAGGAGTCATCGAGTCACACAACATGCCAACTGCATCTTAATACGAACTCATCTGCGCCAACAGATCTCCCATCCTGACAGTCCAATTTGACAGCAGTTGGTCCATATCCCTCTAAACCATTCTTACACATATAACCATACAGATATCTTTGACATGTCAGAATTGCACCTTCCTCCACCACTTCATCTGGGAACTCCTTTCATAAATGGATGACCTTCGGCATGAAACAGTCGCTCCTCAGTTCCTTTTCAAATCAATACCCTGTCACCTTAAATGCACGCCGTCTAGTTTTGGACTTCACCACTGTCGTAAATTAACTATTCACCCATTCCATGCCCCTCACGATTTTATAAAGATCCAGAAGATCACATCTCAGCATCCGATGCTTCAAGGGAAAAAGACTTCATTCTTTTCAGCATCACTGTATTACTCAAATGTTACAGTCCCAGAAATATCTTGCAAAGCTTTCCTGCACCCTCTCAATTTTAACATCATCCTTCCGAGAGAAGGCCGCACAGATTTCAAATAGTCTTCTTAAAATAGCCTCATCAATGCCGTGTACAGCCGCCAGAAGTCCTCTCAGCTCCTATACTGAATGTATTGAGCAATGAAGGCGAGCATACCTTATCACTTCTTCACCATCCTATCCACCTGCGACTTCATAATGCCCATCATAATTTTTTAAATCTCTATAAGGTCACCCCTCAGCCTCCCACGTTCAAGGGAAAACTGCCCCAGCCTGGTTAGCCTCTCCCTATAGCTCAAATCCTCCAATCCTGGCAATGTCCTTGGAAATCTTTTCTGAACCCTTTAAAGTTTCACATCATCCTTCCGATAGGAAGGAGAGCAGCATTGCACGCAATATTCCAACAGTGGCCTCACCAATGTGCTGTACAGCCGCAACATGACCTCCCAACTCCTGTACTCAATACTCTGACCAATAAAGGAAAGCATACCAAACGACTTCTTCACTATCCTAACTACCTGCGACTACACTTTAAAGCAGCTATGAACCTTCACTCCAAGGTCTCTTTGTCGCCTGATTCCTGATGAAGACGAGATTTTTCTGACAAGGACTTAGTGGTAAGCACGGCAAATCTCACAATGCCAGAACCATGGGTTCGATACCCACCCCCCCCCCCCCCCCCGCAGACTATCTTCAATGGAATTCACACGTTCTCCCCATGTCTGCGTGGGTTTCCTCAGCGTGCCCCAATTTCAACCCATCGTGTCAGCATGGATGGAATTGGCAGATGAGACATCGGAAATGCTGAGTTACAGAGGTAGTGTAGTGGGTTGATCATTCATGGGATTCTATGTGAAAGATTACTATCAAATGGAATGTGTCGATATGGCCTGCTACCACTTTGCAGATTCACTGACTCAAATTGAGTGCACAATTTTCCAAAATGTAATAAAAGACCCAAAGTTTAAAATGAGATGGTATGTTCTTGCATTAGCAGTATATTGACCATATTTGTTTTGTTTCCTTGCTTTCTTTGTCTTGCATTATTGTTTTGCAAACGTACTATTTTCTCTCATGTTTAGATCCATTGTCCTTTTGAAGATTTTGCCTTGATTGGATGTGAGTTAATTTGTTATTATCACATGCACCTAGGTGCAGTGAAATGCTTTGCTTCGCATGCACTTTAGACATATTGCAATGCAAAATGCATCAGGGTAATAAGACAGAGTGAAGAATAGAATGCATAAAGACTAAAATCAATATTGCATTTAAAATTTGTGAGGCCTGTCCAAAAGCCTCATAACAGTGGGGAAGATATTGTTCTTGAATATGTTGTTACGTATCTTTTGTATCTGCTGTGTGATGGAAGACATTGGAAAAGATTACAACCGCGTTGAGTAGGGGCTTTGATTTTATGTTATAATGGTTATTTCGGCCTGTTTTCAACGCACCATTGATCTTTATTAGGTTTAATTATATTGAAGTATCATTGTTTCATCTCAATTATTATTATAATCAGAGAAAAGGGAGTTTATAGCAAAAGGGGAACATCAGTAGTAAACCTCAGTTAGATCCTGCGAAAGGTAAACTTCATTTCTCAGAGCCAACCAAGTGTTTTATTTCTGCATTCGTTCCCTCCCTCTCATGCATAAACATTTAGCTTAATTTTCTCAATACGATCTTCTCTCTGTATATCTTACAGCGAATTTTGCAGTTATTGTGATTCTGTCTCGAAGTAGATGCGGTCTGTCCAGATGTATAATTTTCTACCTGGTTTCTATGGCAGTCACAGACCTCTTGCTCATTATCACCGCTGTAATATTGAACCGGATCAATGGAATTTATTTCCCATTCAGTTATTTGTCAATCACACCAATGTGCAGCCTTCGTATTGCTGTAAACTATGCTGCTATTGACAGTTCCGTCTGGTTAACGGTCGCTTTTACATTCGATCGATTTGTAGCCATCTGTTGCTCGAAGCTGAAAGCACGGTACTGTACAAAGAAAACAGCAGCATGGGTAATAGGCACAATCTGTACATTGAGCTGCCTAAGAAATTCATTTTTGTACTTTATATTCGAACCTTTGAAATTCATAAACAATGCTGCCTGGTTTTGTAGAATTAAATTAGCATACTACACATCACCTTTCTGGATCATGTTTGATTGGTTTCATGTAATTTTGACTCCTTATTTTCCATTCATTTCTATTTTACTGCTCAATGCTCTGACAATCAGGCACATTCCATCCGCAAACAGAGCCCGCAGGAGACTCCGGACAACAAAGAATGGAATGACCCAAAATGACCCAGAGATAGAGAAGCGGAGCAAATCCATTATTTTACTCTTTGCCATCTCTGGCAGCTTCATCCTGTTATACTCATTATATTTCATGACCAAGGTTTACGTACGAATTACAAACGTTTCTTATTATACAGGTTCTGATGTTAGCGAGACAACATTTAGTCTGGAGGAATTTGGATACATGCTTCAGCTTTTGAGTTCCTGTATTAACCCATTTATTTATGCAGGAACGCAGAATAAATTCAGAATGGAGTTAAAGAATGGATTTATCTACCCATACAATTTAATTGTCAAACTATTTCATTGATGCAAAGGCAACATCAAATTATAATTCTATGTTTCATTCCACGTTTTAATATTCCAATCCAAGTCATGAGTGGTCATCAATCTCACATGCAGAATTTGAAAAATTCCAAATGTTTATTGTGAGCAATAGTTTTAATTATCCACAAACCGTCCATTTATGTTGTTCTCATTTATTTTCACTTTTCACCTGCATACTGACTCAATGCTTATACAAAGCCAGGATCCCACAAAGTTTATTTTCATTGGCTATCAGCCAAGCCAATCTGGTCGGCCCTTCATATTAAGGAAGAACGAGCATTTAGAAATTTAGTACAATCCTGAATGTAGATTTACTCTTCCATACTAGGATATGCTTTGGAATGTGAACACGATCTTCCATACCAAAATATCTCTTGTTCAATAAAGTGTGCCCAAATATGGACAAACTGACGGAATGCTGGTGGGCAAACAGAAATACAAATGATATTAATTTCAAATCTCCCCTTTATATTCTTAATGAAGGGTCATCTTGAATGTTAACAAGAATGATGATCTTGGATTCAATAAAAGTGTTCAATTGTAAATGGTAACAAATGATAATAAACTTCATGACAATAAGTAAAACGCTCGTTCAATTCATAGAATATGTGTGTGACGATGCTGCCCCTTTAACAATGTTATTTTGTCCGTTATTTTCAAGACATACTGTTAAGGAAAATGTGCAGAAATGTTTGAGAAGAGTCTAGTTTAACGATGGCAAGATGTATTTGATTCTCCCAGTTCACGATTTTTTTTACAGTTATTTGAGTTGCAGCAGTGAGAAGCTGCAGAAGTCCAGACAAAGGTTCCAAGCTTCAGGAGATCTTTCCTGACTGGTTTTATCGCTGAATGTTCTCCTACCTGTAAGAATCTGCGTCGAATTTACCATTTGCCAAGGGGTGAACTTATGGGATGTTATAAGAATTGGAACAGCTCTTTAGTTGCAATATCAAGTTGTTTAGGTTTTCAAAAATTAAATTAATCTAAATTCGGTTTCCTTTTGTTCGTGTTGAAACTGTACTATTTAAGTAAATTCTCTTTTGCTCAAAGCAAAATTCTATTTGACACTCTGCATCACGTCTGGCATATCTGTTTCACATCTGCCTTTAAAATAAGAAAACGTTAGGGTCGAGGCGACCTTCTTGCAAAATTTTGGGTGGACCTGGCCTCGTCCATAACATATGAAACTCTCTAGTGCCTTTGAATTTCAATGAGAAATTACTTGATTAAAAACACATAGTTGACAGTAATAGGAACTAAAAGTAGATTTAGGATTTAAAAGTAGACAAGAGACTGGTTAACAAAATTGAAATTATGTGCTCTGCAAGCTTTATTGTAGGTTGAATATTCTGAATACTATTAGTGAAGTTAATATTGCACTCCAACTGTGGATAAAGATGAAGGTGGATTGTGTTTACTGATTCAACAACAACAATAAGACCTCTTTCTTAGAACTCGCTACGACTTCTTTATGACTGATAGATTGATTTATTTGTTGTCACATGTATCTAAGTACAGTCAACAGCGAAGTACGAGCAGTACAAGCAGATCATCGTCAGCAAAAACATGTAAATCATCGGTTGAAAAGAAAACTTGGACAGAGGCACGCAGGTTACATTATACTGAGTGCATCAATATTCAACAGCGATATACTCGAACATGTACACTAGGCAAGGTCACCATTAACAGAATCAGCACTATTTGAAGTTAAAGAGTTCGTTCATCAGTCGAATAACGGCAGGGAAGACGCTGTATTTGAACTTACTGTTGCATGTGTTCAAACTTCTGTATCGTCTGTCTGATGAAGGGTTTGTAGAAGACCATTACCGGTGCATGATTTGCTTTGATGGCATTGACAGCCTTTCTGAAGAAACTAGCGGTGCAAATGGAGTCCATTCATGGAAGCTTACTTTTCACACAACTTTCTGTAGTTTGATACGGTCCTGGGCACAACAATTGCCTTTCTGGCCGTTATGCATCCGGTTAGTGCGTGTTCAATGGCTCATCTGTCAAAGGTTTGGAGGGACCTTATGGACGTTGCAAGTTTCCTCAGCTATCTGGTGAAGAAAAACTGCTGTTTCGCTTTCTTCTTGAAATTGTTAGTTTCACATGTACAGTCTCTGGAAATTGAGTTTGACGAGATCCACATTCTTTCTTTGAGTGTACCCAGCGTCCACTATTGCACCATAGAACAACTTAAAGTCTCCTCTTCTCCACATCCACCTGTGATGGCTTGAACTTAATGCCTTTACTTTTATCATTTGAATCCAACATCTGTTCTTCTGTGTCGCTTCCATTTAATATGGTGTTGCTTAATTTTGAGCAAACAAATGCTCTGCACCTGTGTTTAAAAATGTACTGTCCTCTATACTGAATGCAGCAATAGTCAACAACGAGATACTCAATCATATGAAGCATCCATTCATGTGAACTAGGTTTATTAATCATTAAACTGAGAAGAGACACATAAGTGAATTTGCGATTATTGCCAACATCCTTCCAGACATGCAACAGTCTTGTGAAAGCTTTCACCGACACATCTTGCATTTATTTGCAAATTATCTTGTTCAATAGGACTATCATCGGAGATTCGCAATAAACCAAGTGTCCATGTTATCAATGTGGGCTATCTGCTGTCTCCTGTTCCGTACATGCAAACATCTGGTAACCAAGAGAGGCAAGATCTGCTTCATGAATGCATGTTTGCAATATCCCTAGGTTCGACTAATTTTTGCATATTCCACGATCATGCTTCTAGCAACAGTTTCATAGTACTGCTCGCAATTCAGAAGAAATCCCGAACATTCCAGGCAGTGAGTACCGACGTTGGAACGTTATATTGCAGTTCTACAGGACCTTGTTGAGCCCAGACTTGGAGTGTTGTGCTCAGTATTGGTCAACTTGTTACAGGAAGGATGTTATTAAAATGGAAATAATGCAGAAGAAATTTGCAAGAATGTTGCCTGGACTCAATGATCTGAGTTATAGGGAAAGGTTGCAAGAGCTAGGACTTTCTTCATTAGAGCTTCGGAGACTGAGAGGGTGACTTATAGAGGTGCATCACATCATGAGAGACATGCATTGGGTGAATGTCATTCGACTTTTCCGCTGAGTTGGGGAATCAAGGGCTACACAGCATCAGTTGAAGGTTAGAGGAGAATAAATGAAAGGGAACCTGAGTGGAATTTGTTTTACACAGAGGGTGAAACGCATATGGGATGACCTGCCAGCGGAAGTGGTTGAGGCGGGTATATTAACAACATTTGGGGGATCCAAGATGGCGGCGACCCAGCAAGTCTGAGTCTATAGTGCTTCTCCCAAGACTTGGGTGAAGTGGGTTACCCACCCCCATCACAATCACCAAATCATTTCTAATAGCTGTTTAATTTAATTAGTTACTTTGTATTAAATGTAAACAATCTAATATTTCGTGAAAATGACCAAAGGGAAGGAAGCCCGCAGCTCTCAGCAAGCAGGAATCCCTCCCCCACCCTCTCCAGCTGCAGCTGAGGCGTCCACAGCCGCCCCAGAGTGACTTACCTACAGTGACAAGCCTTGTGGAAATGATCTCCAAACTGAATACGAACATCGACGCTTTTATTGAAGAATCACGAAATCGATGGGACTCACTCTCGGCCTCGCTGCAGAAGCACGATCGAGACATCCAGGAAATCGACCGCCGAGTCGGAGGGGAGGAGTGAAAGGTCGCAACCTCCGACACTACAGCGCAGTCGGCTGTGGATCGGTCGGACTCACGAACAGCGAGTCCGGACCTTGGAGAATTACATTGACGTCCTCGATAATCGAAGTCGACGAAAAAAATATTTGTTTGCTGGGCCTTCCCAAACGGGAAGAGGAAGGCCAGCTTACAGCATTCCTCGAACAGTGGCTGCCACAGCTTTTAAATTTGGAAGCTGGATCAGGCCAGGTAAGGGTGGAATCGGCCTACAGGGTCGCAATACACGGGCCCGGTTCGAACCAGCGCCCACGCCCAGTCCTGTTCCTGCTGCAGAGCCATAAGGAGAGACACATACTCCTAGAAGCTTCTAAGAATCTTGGAAAAGACCAACAAGCTACGATGTATAAAGGATCCAAGATCACGTTATTCCAGGACTTTTCCCCAGTTGTGGTCAGAAAGAGGAAGGCATTTGATGAGGCGAAGAAGCGTTTAAGGGACTTAAATATTCCGTACTTTTTATGCGACCCAGCGATGCTACGCTTTACCCATTAAGGATCCGTGTATAACTTTGCTTCACCAGAAAAGGCGAAGGAATTTTTGGACTCTCTTAGATAAACAGTAAGAGATCATGGATGTTGGTTTGCCTTTCCCCCCGCATTGGTTTATATCCCGCCCCTTTCTCTCTTTTTTCTTACCTTACTGTTTAATATTATCATGGTTAGTGGGGAGAAGGATTTCATTTTCTTCCCCCTCCACCCCCCGGGGTTGTTTTCTTTTATTATTTTATGTGTATATGTGGGTATGTGTGTGTGTATGTGTGTGTGTGTGTGTGTGTGTGTGTGTGTGTGTGTGTGTGTGTGTGTGTGTGTGTGTGTGTGTGTGTGTGTGTGTGACATACACACACACACACACACACACACACAAATCTAACTTTGTATTGTATCTGAATTCTCCACATTTTATTGAGGAGCGCCTGGGTCAAGGATCCAGGTTGTGGTGCTGGGAGAGGATATGATGGACTTTTGGAAAGAAAATGACAGCCACTGGGAACAAGGGGGAAAATCTCCACTTAAATACGTTTTTTTAAATTATTATTTAGAAATAGTTTTTTTTTTATTAGACCCTTGTGAGTGTATTAGGGAGCCTTTACTTTTGTAAATTTTCTTTGCTCTCTGCTTGGGATGTTCTGGATAGGGTTTCCCCTCCCGCGGGGTCTCGGATTTTCCAGGATGATTATGGTTGATCGGTCGGTTAAGTGGTGCACCTGGAATGTCAAGGGGATTAATTCGAAAGTCAAAAGGAAGAAAATATTATCAAATCTTAAGAAAGAAAGAGTTGATATAGCTCTCCTTCAGGAGACACACCTGCTGGATAAAGAACTCTTGAAATTACGATAAGATGGATTTGATCAGGCCTTTTTTTCTTCTTTTAGCTCAAAAGGCAGGGGAGTTGCTATTCTTGTTCGGAAGAGTCTCCCTTTCCAAATCCTAAGTCAGATAAAAGACGAATCTGGACGATATATTTTGATTAAAGCCCTCATAAATGGAGAGGAATATGGGATTTCAAATTTGTACTGTCCCCCAGCATACCCCTGTAAATTTACAATGGAAATTGATGGCTTTTGGTGCCTGTCATACAATTATAGGGGGAGACTTTAATTGTATTATGGATCCGGAAATAGATAGGATTCCCAAGAGTACTGCAGGAATATCTCCCAGATCTAGACAACTGGTGGATCTGAACAAATTAGGATTAGTAGATGTATGGAGATGTCTTCATCCACAGGGCATAGATTTTTCTTTCTACTCCAATCCACATAAATGTCATACCTGAATTGAAATGCTTTTTGCCCCCTCGATTTTTTTAAATTCCATATCATCCTGTAAAATAGGTCGTAGAGCAATTTCCGACCACGCTGCTGTATATATGGAAACTAAGGCGAGGAACAATGGGACATCCCCTCAGCATTGGCGTATGGACCCCTTCGTAATGAAAGATCATAAATTTGCAAAGTACTTCTCTCAAGAACTTAAAACTATTTTAAAAATTAGTTCAGGTAAGGCTAGCAATCCATCAATGATGTGGGAGAGCATCAACGCTTACATGCGAGGTTTGATCATCTCCTACTCAGCGACCCAGAAAAAAATTGAAGGGAGAACAACAGCGTCTGCTTGAAGCTCAGTTAAAAAGCAGATGAAACGGCATACGCTGATAGACCTTTTATTATTAAATTGCAAAGGATTACGGCTCTTCGGACAGCTCTAAAAAGTACACTTACTCAAACGGCTAAGAGGGAAATATGATTTGCAAAGCAAAGATAATATGAATATGGCAACAAACCGGGTAGATACTTAGCATTTCTTGCAAAGAAAAAGAAGGCCCCTCAGACTATTATGTCTATCAAGGAAAGTACGGGTATTTTGTCTCATGATCATAAAAAGATTAATGCGATCTTTAGAGAATTTTATTTTGAGTTATATAAATCGCAGGATTGTGAAGATAGGACTAGGAGGATGCAGTAATTTTTTTTAATTTGACCTTTCTGTGCCTAACTTCGGAACAGGTATCGGTCCTTAATGCTCCTCTCACAGTTCAAGAAATACTTGATGCAATTGGGCAACTTCAGAGCGTTAAGGCATCTGGCCCAGATGGTTTTCAAGCTGAAATCTATGAAGAATTTACGAGATATTGGCTGGTCAATTTATGGACATGTATAACTATGCATATAGTCAGGGCTGTCTCCTGCCTTCGCTGAAAGAGGCAAATGTCTCTATTATCCTTAAAAAAAAGGAAAGGATCCAGATGATTGTACGTCATACAGGCCAATACACATGCTAAATGTAGATTTTAAAATCCTTTCTAAAACGTTAGCATTGAGACTAGAAAGGGTACTGCCATATACTATAAAGGAGGATCAGACAGGGATTATTAAGGGCCGTAGATCATCCAGTAATATTAGATTGGTTTTTAATATGATTCAAGCCTGTCATCAGAGAAAGATACCAGGAGTAGTAGTTTCATTAGATGCGGAAAAGGCATTTGATAGGGTTGAATGGTCATATTTGTTTTTCACATTGGAAAGGTTTGGCGTTGGACAGGTGTTTCCCAAATGCGTCTCAATATTGTATAGTGATCCGAAAGCAGTTGTGGTTGCCAATGGATTAGGTTTGGATAGCTTCAGTGTGGTTAGGGGCTGCCGTCAGAGATGTCCTCTCTCGCCATTGTTATTTACGCTAAAAATTGAACCACTAGCAGAAGCTATATGAGCTGATCCTAATATAACGGCCCCGAGGATTGGTACAGGTAAACATAAAATTACCCTTTATGCTGATGATGTTCTTCTATTCCTCAGTAATCCTCTGATGTCCGTACCTCACCTAATACAAGTTATTAATACATATAGCTCATTCCCAGGGTATAAAATTATTTTTGCAAAATCGGAGGCTGTGCCAATGGGTGGCCTTGCTGTGATACCACACTTAGTGGATGGATCCCTTTTTCCCTTTCGTTGGTCCCTGGAGGGCTTTTTATATTTAGGCATTTTTATTACCACAGTATTTGGTCAGTTGTATAAAGCTAATTTTGCGCATTTACTGGAAAGGATAAGGCAGGACCTCCAGCGATGGGGAGACCTTCCAATTTCCTGGTTGGGTAGAATAGCACTAATTAAAATGAATGTCCTGCCCCGTCTCCTATATCCTATGAGAATGCTTCCGGTGATGCTGCCGAGGGTGGCTCTACGTAAATTATATGGCTGAGTTCCTTTATCTGGAATCATAGACGGCCCCTCATTAAGCTGAAGAAGTTACAGCTTCCACAGGCAAGGGGAGGATTGGACTTCCCAGATTTCAGGAAATATCAGTTAAGTTCCCTATTAAGTTACATAGCTGATTGGGTCTTGTCTGATCCACAATCAATCTGGTTGGATATCGAGGCCTCTCAAGTGAAATACCCACTTATTAACCTTTTATTTTCAGACTAGAGAAAAATCATTACAGATCATTGTGAAAACCCTATAATGCTAAACACAATTAAGGCTTGGAATATAATGCAGCAAAATGATTGTAATTCACATAAAACATCCCCCTATGCACCGATAGTGGGAGCATGGGGATTCCAACCGGGCTTTACAGATGCCTCTTTTAAACTCTGGAGATCCATGGGTTTCTCATGTCTAGGGGACCTATTTAAAGATGGGGTCCTGATGTCCTTTGAACAGCTGCGTCAGAAATTCGGATTACTTAATGGAGACCTCTTTCGATACTTCCAAATCCTAGACTATATACAAAAGAAGACTACGTTATTAGATATTCATTACAAATCAGATAGAGAACGTAGTGTCGTATGACCAGTGCGGGTATCTTCCGTCAGCACTATTTATCATTTACTACATGATGAAGTATCGGGAGATATGGATAATCTGCTTAAAACATGGGATCAGGATTTGGGACTAGAAATCTCTATAGAAACATGGAATGATATTTGGGAAAACGCTAGAAGAATGACTATCTGTAAAAGAACTCAGGCTATGCAGCTGAAGATACTTCATAGGGCCCATATAGCACCGGTTCGATTAGGAAATTTTAAGACAGGAGCATCTCCAATGTGTCCCAAATGTAAAATAGAGGTGGCCACTCTTGTACATTGCGTATGGACCTGTCATAAGATGTAGATATTGGAATAAAGTAGCAAGTACCCTGACAGAAATTTTAGGAACGGAAATTAAAGTGGACCCTATATCTCTCCTATGGGGCTTTTCGAACTTTCCCTCCCTGGACATATACGGGAAGAGACTATTTTATATTCTCGCTTTCTGTGCAAGGAAAAGTATTTTGGTGAATTTGGTGGCTGAGGCCCCCACCGGACTTTTCAAATTGGCACAGGTTAATTATGGAATGTATTCCCCTTGACTTCCTTACAAATACGGTGCACCGAAAGACCGAATTATTTTATAAAATATGGCAGCCCTTCTTGGATTACATAAATACATATGTTTCAGCTATCCTAACAAGGGCTTTTATTTAATTGAGATTACAAACCTCGCTGGTCCGGTGCCTCTTAGGAGAGGAATTCTGCACGAATACAAGTTTTATTACATTTGATGTTAACACATTCCGAGCATGTAAGAGACTTAAATATACACTCTGGTTAGTTGTAGGTTAGATTAGTCGACAATTGAGTTTTGTTTTTTCCTTCATTTTCGGAATTTTTTCTTTTGCTAAATTTTGGCTATTGTATATTTGATTTAACTGTATATCGATGTTTGTATTTGAGAGTTTTGTTTATTTTTTTAAACTTGTAAAAATGTTAAATTTCTAACAAAAATATCTATAAAAACAACATTTAAAAGGCATTTGGCCAAATATATGGAGAGGAAAAGTTTGGAAGTATACGGATAAAATGCAGGGAAATGGGGTTAGCACAGACAGACAGTTTAGTCAGCATCGAACAATTTGGGACAAAGAGTCTATCTTTGTGCTGTAGGACTCTATAACTCTTAAAATCTACGTATCTAACTGCACTTCTTAAAATCACCTGTGTATCTCACTTACTCTAGTTTCAAATTTCCTCCAATATACCATCCCTTCTCTTTCCGTTATGCACAGCATCCTTCAATTGTCTCATTTCATTTCCATAAGATTGCTGTTATGCAGAGAGTGTCGGCAATGAAATGTGTTCTTCTGACTATCAAGTATCCTCAATATGTCACAATTATAATCTTTGTTACTCCATTGCTCGACATCACTTAATTTCCCCCTCCAACACTTTAGGGGTTTGTGAATGATAAATTGCGACTGGTAAGGAGTGTGCTGAACAAAACAGAAATGGCTCGAGAAACTCAGCAGGTCTGACATCATCTGTTTCGAGAAAGCAAGGAATAAAAAGAACACATAACAGTACAGCATAGGCAAAGGTGCTCAGGGTTGCCAAGACTATCCTATTCCACGGTGTCCTTCTAAACTAAACAAGATATTACCTTTCCAACAGACATATCCCTCGACTCACTGCCTCCTCCATTTTTGACAAGATGCCTCGCAAGAGTTTTTATTGTATTCGCCTACCTATGTACTGTGTAACGCGTTCCAGGCATTAACACACTCTGTATAAAATATTTGCCTCTCACATCTCCTTTGAGCAAGTTTCCTTTTACCTTAACGTGGTAATGCAGTAGGAGATACGAGAGAAGTTAGGTTACTGCTGGACAAGCACATGGACGTCAGTAAATTGAGGAGCGTGTAGCTTAGGTTGGTCTTTGGTTGAGCTAAATGCTCGGCAGAAAATCGTGGGTTGAAGGGCCTGCACTGTGCTGTTATGTCCTATATTCTATGTTAAAACCATGCTCCTGAGAAATGGCATTTCTAACCTGGAAGAATGTCCCTAATAAATCATTCGAACAATGCATCTCATAACTTGTAAGCTTCTATCAGGTCGCTCCTCATCCATTGATGTTCAAGTGAAAAGAAACCACTTTTGTTCAGTCACTGCAATAGCATCCAAACGGAAAAACGTTCTGGGAAACCATTGTGATGTGCTCTCTAAAACCCTATAATATCAACATACCTTTCCCCACACTAACATTCACCATATCCTTCTGCTTCGTGTGTACCAATACAAAGCATTTGGTAAGGACCTCATGCAAATCCTCCGGTTTCATGCATAAATGTCCTTTGTCCTTGAATGGACTTACCCTTTCGCTAGCATTGCTTTCACGCCTCATACATGTTGAAGAAGCCTTGATAGTGTCCTTAATCATGTTTACCAATGATATTCCCTGCCCAGTTTTTATTCTCTTAATTCTTTGTTTGAGTTTTTTTAGAACATAGAACATAGAAAAGCACATCACAGAACAGGCCCTTTAACCAGGTTGAACTCCATCTGCCATTTCTCAGCCCAGCTCTGCATTCTGTCTATGTCACGCTGCAGCCTGCAGTAGTCCTCTGTACTATCGACGACACCTCCCTCCTTAGTGTCATATGCAAATTTCCTAACCCACCCCTCAACCTTCTCATCCAAGTCATTTAGAAAATAAAGTACAAAGAGCAGAGGCCCATGAACAGAGCCCTGGCGCACACCATTCAACACTGACCTCCAGGTAGAATACATTCCATTTACAACCACTCTATGCCTTCTGTCAGCCAGCCAATTCTGAATCCAGATAGCCAAATCTTCCTGTATCCCATTCTTCCTGACTTTATGGGCGAGCGCACCATGCGGAACCTTATCAAATGCCTTGCTGAAGTCCAAATAAACCACATCCACTGCTCGACCGTCATCGACCCGTCTTGTCACCGACTCAAAGATCTCAATAAGATTTGTGAGGCATGACCTGCCCCTCACAAAGCCATGATCACTGCCTTTAATCACAGTATGTTTTGCCAAATAGTCATAAATCCTATCCCTCAGAATTCTTTCCAAAACTTTGCTGACCACAGAGGTAAGACTGACGGGTCTGTAATTGCCAGGGATTTCCTTGAAAAGATGGACGACATTCGCCTTCTTCCACTCCTCTGGTACGACTCCAGTGGAGTGTGAGGAGGCAAATATCCTCACCAGCAACTGAGCAACCTCCTTTCTTGCTTCCCGGAGCAGTCCAGAATAAGTCTGGTCTGGCCGTGGGGATTTATCAATCGTAATGTTTTCCAACATTTCCAACACATCAACTTCATTACTCCTGATCTGGTCAAGACTATATCCCGGTTCCTCTAAGGTTTCATTCACAACCAGGCCCCTTTCCTTGGTGAAAACCGAAGCAACAAACTCATTCAGGGCTTCCCCTTTCTGCTCAGATTCCACGCACAAGTTCACTCCGCTATCCCTGATTGGCTCTACCTTTCCCTGATAATTTTCTTATTCTTCACGTACGAGTAAAATGCCTTTGCGTTCTCCCGAATCCTTCTTGCCAAGCCTTCTTGGTGCGCCCGCCCTTCTCTCCTCAGTCCATTTCTGAGCTCGTTTATAGCAAGCTTGTAATGCACTAGAGCTGTGCTAGATCCTTGTTTCCTCCATCTTACGACAACTGCCTGCCTCCTTTTGACAGGAAGCTCCTCTGTGATCATCATCCAGTGTTCCTTAATCTTACCCCTTCTTACCTGTCTCAAAGGAACAAATTTGTGCATCACTCGCAACAACTGCTCCTTAAGTAGTCTCCACATGTCTGTTGTGCCCTTCCTGTGGAACAATTGCTCCCAGTCTGTACTTCCCAACTCCTGCCTGATAGCGTCATAATTTCCTTTTCCCCAGGTAAATATCTTCCCTTGGTAATTCCTCCTTTCCTTCTTCAAGGCTGTAGTAAATATGGTAAATTTCCTGCTATCTTTGTGATCATTGAGGTGCTCATCTGTCTTCAGTTCCCAAGCTTTACATGTGCTTCCATGTTTGGTTTTACTGAGAAACAGTGGCTGCAAATGCACATTCCTCAGTTCCTGGTTGATTCCGTTGTTCCTAGTCTTCTCCTAATGTAGTTATTTCATCAAGGACTACGTTTATCGTTCTCCATAACTGAATGCAAAATTAGAGAATTACAAGCACTTGTCCCGAAATACTCCCCCACTGAGACTTCACGTGGCCGTTGTCATTCCCCAATTGCAAGACTTGTACGGCCTCTCCCTATTTGGGCTGAATACATTTCCCCCAGCACAAAGTCAGTCCCATTCAATACAGGGAAATTGTAATGACCGCGACAATAACGTTGTTGCATTTATAATTTTACATTGTCTGTATACTTTTCTCTTCCTCTACCACCATAAGCTGTCGGGAGGCCTGCAGTACAATCACATAAAAATTCGTGCACATTTCCCATTTCCAAGCTCTACCCATAAGCCCTCGCTGCATGAGGCCTCCAAGGTTTCCTCTCTCAGTACATCTGAAATATTTTGGCTTACCACTAAAGGAACTCCCTCAATTCCATTACATCCATTTCTATCTAATTTGAAACATTCAGTTCCGGGAATGTTCAGGTGCCAGCGTTGTCCTTTCTTAGTCAAACATTAGTCTGACCTATAAGATGACCTTTGTATGAGTTCATCCAAACTCAAAATGCTTTTTCCTTCGCTGTCATACTTCTCGCATTAAAACAAATATATACGGCAGCACTGCTAATGGATCAGAAGTCTATCCCTGTCTGGTCTTCCTCTTCATACCACTGGCCTTAGTTTCTGACCCTTCCAGACTTTTACTTGACCAAAACCTCTGGCTTCCCCACCCCCATCACACCTGTTTGAAACGTCAAAAATGGTACGATCAAACCTTCCTGCATGGGTACATGTGCCCTCCAGTTTGGTTGCAACACATCCTTTATTACAAGTCCCAACTCCCCAGAAGGCATCCTGATGTGCTTATTCCTGAAGCAACTGTTCAAATGCCAACCTTTTTGAAAGGTATCCAACTGCACGAACAAATTGCCTGATCATTTTCAATTTACCTATTGGTGCACCAGTTTCACAGCACACGCCATCTCCCTGTCTTTACACATATCTTTGGAAAATTTGAGTAGCAATTTACCTATTTTATGCTCTTACTCATTGGCTAAAAGGTAATGCGAGGCTTAAATAATGTAGATACACAGAGATTGTTCCCCAGGGCAGAAATGGCTGTCACAAAGGTTCGTAATTTTAAGGTAACTGGATGAAAGTATAGCTTATGTCAGACGTAAGATCTTTACATTGATACTGGTAGGTACATGGAATGCCCTGCCAGAAGTGGTAGCACAGTGAGATATTACCAACAATTATGTGACTGCTGGGCAAGCATATGGACGGCAGTAAATTGAGGTGTGGAAGTTAAGTTGATCTTAGATTAAGATAATGTTCAGCACAACATCGTGGGAATAATGGTCTGTACTGCACTGTTCTTTTCTAAGTTCTATGCCTTATGTTCTATAATCAAGGACGCCTCCCGCTCCAGTTGCACTCTTTCTACCGTCTTCCTTCCGGCACAAGATATGGAAGTTTGAATTCAAGAACTGAATGAGAAGAGCACGAAGGAACAATCAAATTACCTTGACAAGTCAGGTCGAAGTGAATCACAACGCAGTCTGTACATATATTTAAAGAAAAACAAAAAGATAACGAAGGAGACGGTAGGACCACTCAAGTATAGAGGAGAAAACTTCTTGGAGGCAGGGGATGCGGATGATCTCCAGATGAGTACTTTGCATTGGTATTCAGCCAGGAGAAGGATAGTGAGATTTGTGTGCAGCATAATAATGTGGTTTCTTAAAGAGCACTAAGGTGGGTAGGTCCCCAAAGCCCAATGGTATCCCGCCAAAATTTACTGAAACAGAAAAGAGAGAAGGTTTATTTGCCCTTGGTACGGATCTTTGCATCCTCGTGAACCACTGGAGTGGTCCTGTAGGTCTGGTGAATACCTAATGTTGTTTTTTTCTGTTCAAGAAAGGGAATACTGATCATTCAGGAACGTATAGACTGCTAGGTTTCAAATCGATGGTTGGGAAGTTACTCGAGAGACTTCCCAGGGACAGGGTCAATGTGCATTTGAAAAAAACATTGTCTCATTAGGGGTAGTCATCATGGCTTTGCGCATGGCAGTCATATCTGACTGACTTGATTGAATTTTTCGAGGAGGTGACAAGAGAAATCGATGCGTGTAGAGCATTAGATGTTATCGAAATGGGTTTTTGTAAGGCTTCCAACAGGGTCCTTCATGGCAGTCTCATCCAGAAGCTGAATATGCATGGGATCCATGGCGACTTAACTGCTTGGGTGCAGAATTCGCTTGCCCACAGAAGGCAGAGGATAGTAGTACATATATACAAATAACTTGGATGAAAATTCAAATGGATGATTAAGTAAGTTTTCAAAAGATGGAACGATTAGTGGAGTTGTCTGAAGCATAGAAGTTTGCCACCTTTTACAGCAGGATATGAATCAGTTGCAGAGATAACCGGACAAATGACAGATGGACCTCATTCCTGTCAGTGTGTGATGCTACAGTTTGGGAGTTAAATATTAAGGAAATGTACGCAGTTATTGGAAAGACTCTGAACACCATTGAGGTAGAGAGGGATCTTCCGGTTCACTTCCATAACTCCCTGAATGTGGTCAGGCAAATAGATAGGGTGGTAAAGAGGGCGTTTGTCAGATTATTCGGGAACAGCGTACAACAGTCAGGCTATGATGTTGCAGCTTTATCAGACTTCGGTTAGGCCATGTTAACAGTGCTGTGTTCAATTCTGTTTGCCATGTTACAAGAAGGAGTTGGAGGCTTTGGAGAGGTTGCAGAAGAGGTTTACCAGGTGCAGCGTGGATTATAGAACATAGAACATAGAAGGATACAGCGCAGTACAGGCCCTTCGGCCCTCGATGTTGCGCCGACCGAATCCTACCTAACCTATACTAGCCCAATAACTTCCAAATGCCTATCCAATGCCCGCTTAAATGAACAGAAAGAAGGAGAGTTCACCACTGATACGGGCAGGGCATTCCATGAACTCACAACCCGCTGTGTGAAGAATCTACCCCTAACATCTGTCCTATACCTACCACCCCTTAATTTAAAGCTATGTCCCCTAGTAACACCTGACTCCATTAGCGGTAAAAGGTTCTTAGTATCTACCCTATCTAAACCCCTAATCATCTTATATACTTCTATCAGATCTCCCCTAAACCTTCTCTTCTCCAATGAGAACAGCCCCAAGTGCCTCAGCCTTTCCTCATACGATCTTCCTACCATTCCAGGCAACATCCTGGTAAACCTCCTCTGCACTCGTTCTAAAGCTTCCACATCCTTCCTATAGTTTGGCGACCAAAACTGCACACAATACTCCAGATGAGGCCTCACCAGAGTCTTATACAACTGCAACATGACCTCAGGACTCCGGAACTCAATTCCTCTGCCAATAAAGCCCAGTACACCATATGCCTTCCTCACAGCACTATTTACCTGGGTGGCAACTTTCAGAGATCTGTGTACATAGACACCAAGATCCCTCTGCTCATCCACACTACCAAGTAGCCTACCATTAGCCCAGTAATCCATCATCTTGTTATTCCTACCAAAGTGAACGACTTCGCACTTAGCTACATTGAATTCCATTTGCCACATTTCCGCCCAGCTCTGCAACTTATCTATATCCCGCTGTAACCTACCACTTCCTTCCTCACTATCCACAACTCCACCGACTTTTGTGTCATCCGCAAACTTGCTTACCCAGCTTTCAAGTCCTTCCTCTAGATCATTTATAAAGATAACAAAAAGCAATGGTCCCAAAACAGATCCTTGTGGTACACCGCTAGTAACTGCGCTCCAAGATGAACATAATCCATCAACTACTACCCTCTGTCTCCTTCCAGCCAGCCAATTCCTAATCCAAACCTCTAATGTATCCCCAATGCCATACCTCCGAAGTTTTAGCATTAGCCTACCATGGGGAACCTTATCGAACGCCTTACTAAAATCCATATACACAACATCTACTGCTTTACCCTCATCCACTTCCTTAGTCACCTTCTCAAAGAACTCCATAAGGTTTGTGAGGCACGACCTGCCCTTCACAAAACCATGCTGGCTATCCCTGATCACGTTATTCCTACCCAGATGTTCATAAATCTTATCCCTTACCATTCTCTCTAAGACTTTGCCCACCACTGAAGTCAGACTCACTGGCCTATAGTTACTAGGGCTATCCCTACTCCCTTTCTTGAACAATGGGACCACATTCGCTATCCTCCAGTCCTCTGGTACTATTCCCGTTGACAATGACGACATAAAAATCCAGGCCAATGGCTCTGCTATCTCCTCCCTAGCTTCCCATAGGATCCTGGGATAAATGCCATCAGGCCCAGGAGACTTATCTATATTCATCCTTTCCAATATTCCCAAAACCTCTTCCCTGCATATTTCCAGGGCATCCATTCTAATTATTTGTGATTCCATATTCACATCAGCAACAGTGTCCTGTTCCTGAGTGAATACTGATGAAAAGTACTGATTTAATGTCTCTCCAATCTTCTCCGCCTCCACACACAACTTCCCACTACTATCCTTGACTGGACCGATACCTACCCTAGTCATCCTTTTATTCTTGACATACCTATAGAAAGCCTTTGGGTTTTCCCTAATCCTACCAGCTAAAGACTTTTCATGTCCCCTTCTCGCTTTTCTTAGCTCCCTCTTTAGCTCCTTCCTGGCTACCTTATAACTCTCAATCGCCCCTACTGAACCTTCACGCCTCATCTTTACATATGCCGCCTTCTTCCCTTTCACAAGGGACTCCAATTCCTTACTAAACCACGGCTGCCTCACAAGGCCCTTTACACCATGCCTGACTGGTACATACCTATCGAGGACACGCAGTAGCTACTCCTTGAACAATCCCCACATCTCATTAGTGTTCTTCTCTTGAAGCCTGTTTTTCCAATCCACACAACCTAAGTCATGCCTCACTGCATCATAATTTCCCTGCCCCCAGCTATAGCTCTTGCCCTGCGGCGCACGATTATCCCTCTCCATCACTAATGTAAAAGTCACCGAGTTGTGGTCACTGTCCCCGAAGTGCTCACCTACCTCCAAGTCTAACACCTGGCCTGGTTCATTACCTAGAACCAAATCCAATATAGCCTCCCCTCTTGTTGGCCTGTCGACATATTGTGTCAGGAAACCCTCCTGCACACATTGTACAAACACCGACCCATCTAATGAACTCGAGCTATAGCTCTCCCAGTCAATATCTGGGAAGTTAAAGTCCCCCATAACAACCACCCTGCTACCTTCACTCTTTTCCTGAATCATCCTCGCAATATTATCCTCTACTTCTCTAGGACTATTAGGAGGCCTGTAGAAAACACCTAACAGGGTGACCTCACCTTTCCTATTTCTAACCTCAGCCCAAACTACCTCAGATGGCAAGTCCTCTTCCATCGTCCATTCCACTGCTGTGATACTGTCTTTGACAAGTAATGCCACGCCTCCCCCTTTTTTACCCCCATGTCTGATCCTACTAAAACATTTGAACCCTGGAACGTGCAACAGCCATTCTTGTCCCTGTTCTACCCACGTCTCTGTAATGGCCACAACATCGAAGTCCCAGGTACCAACCCACGCTGCAAGTTCACCTACCTTATTCCTTATACTTCTGGCATTGAAGTATACACACTTCAATCCTCCTTTCTGGTTACAGGCACCCTCCTTAGAGATCGCTGCATTATTCCTAACCTCCCTACACTCAAGGTCCTGTACCCTAAAGCTACAGTCCTGGTTCCCATGCCCCCGCGGAGTTAGTTTAAACCCTCCCAAAGAGCACTAGCAAACCTCCCCCCAAGGACACTGGTGCCCCTCAGGTTCAGGTGTAGCCCATCCTTTTTATAGAGGTCCCACCTTCCCCAGAAAGGACCCCTTGGTGCAATGTATGAAAAGAGGACCGAAACCTCGAGTTGGATTCTCTGGAGCAGCTGAAGGAAGACTGAACAGGTGTCTATGAAATTATGAGACGTGCAGATAGGATTGAAGATAAGAATCTGATTAACAGCGTTGAAATGTCAAAAGGTGCGGCCATGTATTTATGGAGAGAGAGCGACAGTTCAAAGGACATGTGAGGGGCAAGTTGTTTTTTACACAATGAGTGGTAGGAGTCCAGAACGCACTGGCAGCACTGGTACCACAGGCAAATGCGATAGGTGGCATTTAAATGACGTTTAGATAAGGACGTGAATATGCAAGGAGTGAAGGGAAATGGGTCGAGAGCAGGCAGAAGGGAGAAATTTAACTTGGCATCAGTTTCAGTACAACAGCGTGGCCAGAAGTTTTCGCTCCTGTGATGTGCAGCTCGACTTTCTTCGTTGTACATGCAGGAATACAGCTTCTTGCAGTTGTTATCAGCCTTTGGAACAGACGTCTCCAAGGTTATTCTGATCTTGCGCTCTCTGCACCTGTAATACAGCACTCTGCACTCTGTTCTCCTACGCTGATGCACTTTGTCTGACACGATCTGTCCGCAAGGTGCCTATGGCAGCACTTTTTCACTGTATCTAGGTATATGTGGCAACAATAAAATCAATCAATTTTACTCTTAGACTCACCAACATATGGCACAGGAAGTAATCCTGAAAATAAAATTCTAGAGTTTTGGTTCTCGTCTTCTGACCAAACGCACTGAATCCCCTTCACAGGACCCCATCTTTTTTTTTTCTCCCTGTCTGGTCAGAACCTATATGAACTACAACCTACGGCTGTTCATTCTCCCTATCCACAGCATTCTCTGCCCGCACTGGGACAAGCTTCATCATGGCAGCAGAGGAGCAACGTAACATCCTGATATTTCATTTGCGACCACTGCAACTCCTATCAGTGCCCTCGCTATAAAATCCACTGTTTATCGGCCTGCAAGATTTTTTGTCCTGTTATTTTTAACAGTTTGTCTTGAATATGAATGCATTACATCTTCAACCACGTCTGAGAATGCCTCAATAAAGTCGATTTTCTCCACGTAATGAATATTTGCATTTATTGAGCAGTTTGAATTCCAAATGTTTTGGTTATAGATTTGTCCTGTTGAGTCTTTAGTACGTGTATAAAGCACATTAATTTCAACATTAGAAAGGGACACATTTCAGAATTCCAATTCACCTGCTCTGAGGAGGGATTAGTCGACCTGAAACGTTAATTCTGCTTTCTCTTCACGAATGCTGTCAGAAACAGCAACTTCTGTTTTCTTTTGCTCCATATGTTACTTCTGTTGGCCTAATACAGAACTCATACTCTGAGTTACTTCCGGTTCATTTAGGCAATTGTGTTCGTGTCCTGCATCAGAACATTATTTCAACGAGTGAACACACACAGCAGCACAGAGGAACTACGCAGAGTAAAATCACCTATACTGGGTATTCAAAGGGAATGGGCACTCAATCAACACATTCAGCAGATTTCTCAGCAACAAACCCAAACAAGCAGACAAGACACGTCCAGTAACCCGAGCCACTCTCCTGACATCAAAGATATCTCGGAAATGACTGCCAGACTACTCAGACCGCTTGGCATCACGGCAGCCCACAAACTCACCAACACACTAAAACAGCTCATGATCTTGAAGGACCCCTTCAGACAACAAGCAAAACTAATGTCACTTACAAAATACCGTGCAAGGTCTGTAACAAATAGTACTTGGACAAACAAGCAGAAACTTAGCCACCAGGATATTTGAACACCAACGTGTCACAAAAAGACATGACCCGCTCTCACTAGTATCCTTACATACGAAAGAGGAAGGACACCACTTCGACTGGGACAAAACATCCTTCCTAAGACAGGCCAAACAAAGACACGCACAAGAATTCCTCGAATCATGGCATTCCAATCGGAATTCTATCAGCAATCACATCGAGTTAGACCCAATGTACCACATCCTGAGAAAAGGGACCTTAAATGACTTCACCACAGGAAATGACATCACCACATGAAATGGCATCACCAACCCATAGAAACCCAAAGATATCAATAGAAAGCAGAAATTTTCAGCAGTGCTTCGTCTGAGACCCACTGAAGATGTTACCGAGTAGGGTGATGAAGCGTCTGGAAATGAACCCTAAAGCTCAGTGAGCAAACCTACATCCTGAAAGATATCCACTTTATCTCACTTGTGGTCAGTGTTTAATTGTTTTACTCATATTTGCATCCCTTGGCTGCTGTTCCTTTGGGCTTTTTCCCTGATTACTCTGACATGCAATCATATTTTAGTGGTTCAGTACAGCTCGGAAATATTCTGGATTTAGGGCAATAAAAACAGTCATCATGACCATGCATGGAAATCCTTCATGTTAGTCCTCGCCATTCCGAGCGACTTGAAGCACGTGTGTTCCTCAGTTATCTTATGACTGTTTTGCAAATGATTATACGATAAATGTGGCACAAGATAATGTTCCAAGAAAGTGTGAGCAAGGTTCAGTCGCTCAGTTGCTGCACAAACACATTTATTGACGCAAAGCTTCAAAGAAAATTGAGGGAAATTATCCACAACATGCTGTGCCATCCGAGAAATTAATAAATAAATTGGTTTAATAAATTAATAATTCGATGTCTTCATAATAAATATTGCAATTCAATGTGTTGTGACGTGGAGGTCGAAACTCTCTGTCAATTGAAGACAAACAGCGAGATGAATGGCTAATGCCCGAAACGTCGATTCTCCTGCTCATTGTGTGCTGCCAGACCTGCTGTGCTTTTCCAGCCCTCCACATCAACAGGATGGAAAGTGGGGAAGGGCAGATCCTTCATTGCAAAACAAAGAGTAGATCACACTGGAAGCAGTTTACCACAGGTAGAAAAACAAGCCCCGGGGGTGAAAAGGTAATGAGCGGCCTCAGGTTTTTCCACTGTCATAAGGCGGGACACGTAAAAATACGGCACTAATCATTGAAGAAAGGGACTGTGGGTAACATGTGGTAAATTAAGTCAGTGGGGTTAGTGAAGGTCGTAATGGAAACCTCAGGAAAAGTTGGGAAGCTGCAGGAGAGTGCGCAGTCTTGGTACGGGCTGATAAATGAGTGAGTGCCCGATCTATTATGAGACTTCAAGTCAGTGGCTTAGTTTAATCAGGAAGAACAGCGAGAGGAGGGAAAGAAATTACAATTTAAGGTATATCCCCAGTCTCTACTTGTAAGAGATTAAAATATTTGCACCCTTTAGAACATAGAACACAGAACAGTACAGCACAAAACAGACCTTTCAGCCCACGATGTTGTGCCGACCATTGATCCTCATGTATATGTACCCTCAAATTTCCGTGACCATATGCATGTCCAGCAATCTCTTGAATGTTCCCAATTACCTTGCTTCCACAACTGCTGAGGGCAACACATTCCATGCTCTCACAACTCTCTGTGTAAAGAACCTGCCTCTGACATCCCCTCTATACTTTCCTCCAACCACTTAAAACTATGACCCCTCGTGTTAGCCACTTCTGCCCTTGGAAATAGTGTCTGGATATGGACACTATCTACGCCTCTCATTATCTTGTACACCTCAAGTGGTCCCCTCTCCTCCTCCTTTCCTCCAATGAAAAAAGTCCGAGCTCAGTCAACCTCTCTTCATAGGAAAAGCACTCCAGTCCAGGCAGCGTCCTGGTAAACTTCCTCTGAACCCTCTCCAAAGCATCCGCATCTTTCCTATATTAGGGCGAACATAACTGGATGCAGTATTCCAAGTGCAGTCTAACCAAAGTTTTATAGATCTGCAACAAGATCTCAAGAATCTTAAACTCAATCCCCCTATCAATGAAAGCCAAAACACCATATGCTTTCCTAACAACCCTGTCCACTTGGGTGGCCACTTTAACCGATCTATGTACCTGCACACCAAGACCCCTCTGTTCCTCCACACTGCCAAGAATCCTATCCTGAATGCTGTACTCAGCTTTCAAATTCGAACTTCCAAAATGCATCACCTCGCATTTATCCAGGGTGAACTCCATCTACCACCTCTCAGCCCATCTCTGCATCCTGTCAATGTCCCGTTGCAGCCTACAACAACCCTCTATACTGTCTACGATACATACAAACTTTGTGTCATCTGCAAACTTGCTGACCCATCATTTAATCCCCTCATCGAAGTCATTAATAAAAATTACAAACAGTAGAGGCCCAAGGATAGAGCCTGTGGAACACCACTCACCACAGACTTCCAGGCAGAATATTTTCCTTCTACTACCACTCGCTGTCTTCTGTAGGCCTGCCAATTTGTATCTAGACAGCTAAGTTGCCCTGTATTCCATTCTTCCTGACCTTCTGAATGATTTCACCAAGGGGAACCTTATCAAATGCCTCGCTGAAGTCTACATCTGCCAAATCCACAGCTCGACCCTCATCAACTTTTCTAGTCACATCCTCCAAGAGTTCGATAAGGTTTGTGAGGCATGACATGCCCCACATAAAGCCGTGTGTTGACTGTAATTAATCAAGCCATGCTGTTCCTGATGGTCATAAATCCTATCCCTCAGAATCCTTTCTAACACCTTGCAGACGACAGACGTGAGACTTACTGGTCTGTAATTTCTGGAGATTTCCCTATTTCCTTTTATGAAGAGAGGAATTACATTTGCGTCTCTCCAGTCCTCAAGTACGAATCCAGTGGAGACCGAGGATGCAAAGATCTTAGCAAGTGGCGAAGCAATTGCATTTCTCGTTTCCCAAAGCAGCCAAGGACAAATCTGGTCCGGGCCTGGCGACTTGTCAATCTTAATGTTTGACAAAACTTTCAGCACATCAGATTACTCTAACTCTATCCATTCCAACATGCATACCTGATCTTCAAAGGTTTCATTCACTACAAGGTTCGTCTTTCTGACAAGTTAGTCGAGAAATGACAATTTGTGGAATAGATGGACAGAAATTTTGTGTTCCTGTGTGTAATATCAGATTGCAGAGTCAAATACAGACTGGGGAAATAATCGTGGGAATGATGGACAGAATATCTGTTCCAGGATTACAATTTATTCTTGCAAACGCCCTAGCAGATTTCAAGGTGGGAGTGAAGCCCCTTGTGGTCGAGAAGCCAAGTCAAAACTAGGGAATGAAGGAGTAAAAAGAAAATGTCCTGGAATTTTTCCAAACTGTGAAATAACAAGATCCAACTGCCATAAGTTACAATAAGAAGGAAAAACTAAAGAGAAAGATGAAGGAGTTGATATTCAGTTGGCTGACAACCAGTTTGATACAGTGGTACAGAAACAACCCGAACAAGTATAGGGTCAGGCAGGGGTGTTTATTCCTGAAAAGTTAATGAACTTAAAACAGATAAATGGTACACAACAGAAACACACACACAAACACACACACACACACACATACACACACACACACACGCACATGAGCGCGCGCGCGCGCATATATGTATGTGTATGGATATATGCTCAGAAAAGAAATCTGAATTTATTCACAAGAGTTATTATTCTAAGGATAGAATTCTAAAACGAAAATGGAGACTACGGGAGATTAGTGCAGAGGTGAAAGGTATGGATGTGTAACGGAATGGGTTGCTGGTAGCATACGTACAGCAAGTAATGCAGATATGGCATGAAGTACGAATGGGAGGTCACCAAGAGGTGACGAAGACTCTGGCTAAAGTAACAAAAACACTTCTATTGTCCTGGACTGTATAAAACTGTGGTCGAACTTTGCTATAAGTGTGGCAAAAATGTCCACTTCGTCCAAGACTTCACAGTACTGCTTTTGTTTTTCCCGATGTCATGTGAAATTCTCCAATTACGTTTGTTTTTGAATAGTGTAGGGCCATCCCTCCATGTCCAATAAGATGGCCAAGCAAGGTGACTTGGGTTTTGGCAAATTCTATCTCAGCCATGTTTAACACCAAGCCTGCCGACTGACGTTGATTGAATAGTTCTGATCAATGTTGCAAATGTTCTTTTCACGTGTGTCTGAAAACGGCTGGGTCATCAATACAAACTACACAACTGCGTGATGTGAAAGTGACCTTATTGGTTCGTCTTTGCAATATGGCTGGCGCATTTTTCATACTCAATGGCATGGCTTTAAATTGATACAGTCCAATCTGCATCACGAAAGTCAAAGGTTTCTTCGCTCTTTCAGAGAAAGGGACCAGCCAATACCCTTTGAATGAGTTCAACTTAAAAGTGTAAGTTGTTTGCTCCACATTCTCCAAACAGTCTTCCAAACGTTGAATTGGTTATTTTTCAAACTTTGTAACTGCATTGACTTTAAGATAGTTCACACATAACCATTGAGGACCATATGGTTTTGACAACATTACTGTTGGTGAACTCCATTGACTGCAACTCAGTTAGATTATGTCGTTTTGGAGCATGCGTTCAATCTCCTTTTAAACTTGAGAGTGTGAAACCAATAAGAATGTTGCTTAATCAGAGCAACATTTCCTATCTCTACATCATGCATAATGAGGTTAGCACTTCTCAGCTTATTTCCACACTCTCCTTTTTATTTCCTTCCCTGTCAAAATATATTTTGAGCATATTCACATGACACACTGAAATTTCTTTTCATCTGGAGTCCTTACCTAGTAATTCACCTCACTTAATCTTCTTTCGACTTGATCTGGTCCACTAAACCTTACTTTTAAAGGTTCACTTACCACTGGAAGTAACACTAGCACTTTATTTCCGAGAGCAAATTGCGAGTTTTCATTTGTTAACTGCTTCCTGTTTCACTGAATACGTTTAAATGCAGACTAGCCAACTCCCCCGCTCTATTTCACCTTTCCACAAAATTTGATAGAGTCCAAATATGTGTTCTTTGAATTCTGACTTGCAAGTTTCTCCTTTTTCAATTTTTGCAGTCCTCTCACAGCATGCTGAACAACTCATTGAAATGAATTGAATTTGCTCGATGCATTTGGCATATCTATGCGTGGAAAATGTAAACAAAAAACAGAATACCGTAATCCCAATCATCTGGATAGTCTTGGGTATAACGCTACCATATGATCCTTAGTGCCTGATGACATCTTTCTAGCGTTCACTGCGATTCTCGATGGTGTGCAGTAGATTAGACTTGCTTTTCTTCCCCGAAGTTGTCCATAACGTCCTTGAATAATTTTGACGCAAGGTTTCACCCTTGACATGTCACCGGGCGGCACGGTGGCACAGTGGTTAGCACTGCTGCCTCACAGCACCAGAGACCCGGGTTCAATTCCGGACTCAGGCGACTGACTGTGTGGAGTTTGCACGTTCTCCCCGTGTCTGCGTGGGTTTCCTCCCACAGTCCAAAGATGTGCGGGTCAGGTGAATTGGCCATGCTAAATTGCCCGTAGTGTTAGGCAAAGGGTAAATGTAGGGGTATGGGTGGGTTGCGCTTCGGCGGGTCGGTGTGGACTTGTTGGGCCGAAGGGCCTGTTTCCACACTGTAAGTAATCTAATCTAAGTATCTCTGTGGGTGCCCCAAAAATTTGAGCAACTCTTCTTCAATCCTTTTAGATTTGGTAAGTGTAACAGAACGGCTTCTGTAAATCTAGTGGACGCAACCATTACTGTTAACAAACACTAATTTCTACTTTTTTTTGTTTTATGTAGGGGTCCTACAAATTTAATTCAGACTCTTGTAAATGATTCTTCAAATCAGGAGCAGGTACTAAAGGTACGGGCTTTGTTATTGTCAATAGTTTTCCAATAACCTGACATGTATTACCGTTGAAACATGTGGTGCTGGAAAAACACAGCAGGCCAGGCAGCATCCGAGGAACAGTATTACAGTGTCTGGCAAAATTCAACCGACATCCTTGTGCAGCCAGGGCAACTAAAAATGTCTTTGCATTTTGGCTTGAGTTTTTCTCACCTCTAATTGACCTTCATGTGCCACCCACAACACCACCTTTCTGTAACTCACTGGCAATATGACTTGATAAACTTTTGCCCATTTCTCATCTGCCTGAATACGCCATCTCATCATTAAGACATAATTTTTAAGATAATCGCACTCCGGAATACATTCAGATTCTGTCTCTGTGTATGTTTTTTTGATGTGACTGCTTTAGTTTTTCATCTTTCTGCTGTAACTCAGTTAATATCTCTAAGCTAAAAATGTTTACTTTATCGTTCTTCTCTTCCTGGTGTGTCGCAAACATTTGATCAAACAGTGTCTCCAATAATTCCACTTCAACTTTCTTATCTGAATTCTTTGAGGTTTCCTGTTTCAACTGGTGATTTTGTGACCTCGTTGCCATGCAGTCCAGAAAAGTTCCTTTAATAGCTCAGTTTACCGATTTTACAGTAGCAGCGCTCCAACGTGTGAACCAGCCATATCATTGGCAAGGACAAGTGGTATTCCTGGAGACAAGATGTCCAGTATTCCTGCCACAATTGTCTACACTTCACTGGACACCTGAACATTATTCTGTATAATTCAGTACTTCTTGACCTACTGTGAATTCCCGTTACGAGCACTTTTGTTTGCTGATAATAGACCTATAAAGGTACACATCTCGTCATGTTTCGATATCAAAGATTGTGAGGATCCTGTATCTCTTAGTATTGGAAACTCTTTAACTGCTCCATCAGACAGATGTGGGTAAAGTTGACCTTCGCATGTGTATGGTTGAAGAAATCTGGCACTTACTTCTGAACCAAGCTCCGACTTGTTTGTACATTCTGCTGCAACTTTATGATCTGCACTGCGTTTTCTGTTACAACTCCAACCAGATTCAGTGGCTTATCCTGTCTGTCATCCCAGCGTTTGTTTTTGAAACCACTAACACTGTCATTTCACATGGCCTACGTTATTGAAGTGAAAACATCAGAGCTTTTAAATAACCCTTTCCCTTCTGGAGTTTCCCTTTTCTCCCCCCGGCAGTAAGTTACCCTCATGATCTTCACTGAAATCTATTGAATTCATTGAGGATGTGACGGGACAGTTGATGCAAGTCGAGCAGTGCATGATGTGTGCATGGATTTCAGTAAGACATTTGATAAGGGTCCACCCGGTACGCTTATTCCAAAAGATATGAGCTCTGGGATATTTGGACATTTGGATGTCTGGGTATAGAATTGGCTGCACGAAAGAAGACAGGGAATGGTGGTGGATGGCAAGTATTCTGCTTGGATGTCAGTGAACAGTGGTTTTCCCACAGAGAACCGTTTTTGAAACTCTGCTCTTTATAGCTTTTATAAATGACTTGGATGAAGAAATGGAAGGGTGGGTTATTTATTTTGCCGATGACACAAAGACAGTGGTGTTGTAGATAGTGTCACGGGTTGTTGCAGGATACAACAAGATATTGACAGGATGCAGAGCTAGGCTGAGAAGTGGCAAGTGGGTTTCAACCTGGATAAATGCGAAGTGATTCAGTGTGGAATATAGTGTTAAAGACTGGATTATTAACATTGTGGAGGAACAGCGGGATATTGGGGTCCACAGACATAAATCCCTCCATGTTGACACACGGGTGGATAGGGTTGCTAAGAAGTCGTATGGTGTTATGGCTTTCATTAACAGGGGGATTGAGTTTTAAGAGCCAGGAAGTTTTGCTGAAGCTCTATAAAAGACTAGTTAAAGAACACTTACGGAATAGTGTACAGTTCTAATCATCTCACTGCAGGAAGGATGTAGAAGGTGCAGAGAGAGTGCAGAGGAGATTAACAAGGATTGCCTGGTGAGGAGGGTTTGCCTTATGAAGAGAGATTGATTGAGCTCAGTTTCTTTCACACTGGAGAGAAGAAGGAAGAGATGTGAGTTGACAGAGGTGTACAATGTAATGACAAGCAAAGATAGATTAGAGAGCCAGAGATTTTTCCACAGGGCAGAACTGGCTGTAACGAGGTTTTCATAATATTAAGGTGATTGGAGGAAGGTATAGGGGACATGTCAGAGGTAGGTATGTTACACAGAGATTGGTGGATGCATGGAGCGCACTGCCATGAAGCGGTGTCATGAAGTCGGAGACATCAGGGATATTTAAGTGACTGCTGGACAAGCAAATAGACGGCAGTAAATTGAGTGGAGTGTCGACTAAGTTTATCTTAAATTAAGATAAATGCTCGCCATAACAACGTGGGTCGAAGGGGCTGTATCGTGCTGTACTGTTTAATGTGTGTTCTACCGTGCTTACAACACACTGAAGACTGACTGGTGTGTAATTCCCAGGCATTCCCATTTTCCTTTCTTGAACAGAGGATCAGCATTTACCTCCCTGCGATCATTTGGTGCTACCTCCGTGTAGAGTGAGGGTGCAAAGATCATTTGCAGAGGTGCAGCAATCCCATTTCTCATTTCACGAAATAACTTTGGATATATTTGATCCAGTCCTGGGGATTTATCTATTTTGATGCTTCCCAGAACTTGCAGATTCTTCATGCTTCTCACCAAATTTTAAAAATGCTTGAATATCTTTAAACAGATCCCCACCAGACCTTTGCCTGTCCTAGTTTGCTCATCCTTCACTCTCTTCCTCACTAAGCATACCTTCAGCTTTCATTTTCATCTTGTGTCACCGACCCTCTAGCCTAAGTGTTGGAGAGAGGCGCGTACCCTTGTTACAACTGATTAAATAACAAAGTGATTCTATAATAATAAAGCGGATATATCCAGTCTGAGAATTTCTCAGAAAATGTGCATCTTTCAGCAAGTAGAGCATGGATGACACCAAACTTGGAGTTGTAGTGGACAGCGATGAGCATTACCTCAGATTACAACAAGATCTTGACCAAATGGGACAATGGGCCGAGAAGTGGCAGATGGAGTTTATGTCAGATAAATGCGAGCTGCTGCATTTTGGGAAAGCAAATCTCAGCAGGACATATACACATAATGGTAAGTTCCTGGGGAATGTTGCTGAACAAAGAGAGCTTGGATTGCATGTTCATAGCTCCTTGGAAGTGGAGTCGCTGGTAGGTAGGATTGTGAAGAAGACTTTTGGTATGCTTTCCTTTATTGGTCAGAGTATTGAGTACAGGAGTTGTGAGGTCATGTTGCGGCTGTACAGGACATTGATTAGGCCACTGCTGGAATTTTGGGTGCAATTCTGGACTCCCTCCTATCGGAAAAATGTGGTGAAACTTGAAATGGTTCAGAAAATATTTACAAGGATGTTGCCAGGGTTGGAGGGTTTGAGCTATAGGGAAAGCCTTAACAGGCTGGGCCTTTTTTCCCTGGTGAATTGGAGGCTGAGGGGTGACCTTATAGAGATTTACAAAATTATGAGGGGCATGGATAGGGAAAATAGGCAAAGTCTTTTTCCTAGGGTGGGGGAGTCCAGAACTAGAGTGCATAGGTTTAGGGTGAGAGGGGACAGATATAAAAGAGATCGAAGGGGCAACTTTATCACACAGAGAGTGTACGTATGTGTAAGGAGCTTCCAGAGGAGCTGGTGGAGGCTGGTACAATGGCAACATTTAAGAGGCATTTGGGTGGGTATCTGAATAGGTAGGGTTTGGAAGAATATGGGCCAGGTGATGGCAGGTGGTACTACATTGGGGTGGGATATCTGATTGGCATGGAAGGGTTGGAACGAAGGGTCCTAGCTGTACATCGCTAGGACTTTCTGGCTCTATGACACGAGTATAATGGAATGAACCAAGGTTCCATACCGCTTCTTAAAACTAAAGCAGCTATAGCTATTATTTTCTGGGTATTTCACTTTGGAATCTTGTCAGATCCCTTGACGAAATATTTAATTTCACCAAAATGTAAACACCAGCTGAATAACAGCTGCAACAACATGTTGGGTTCCATGAATTTAATTATTCCCAAAACTGACACAAAGTAATCATCTCTCTGGAGGATAAGATGAAATATAATTGTACCTGGTTTTCATCAAATTTCAGAATATACTTCAACTTTCTGATAGAAATGCACGCTCTGCTGAGAGGCCTGGTGTTTGCCATTTATTATCCTGTCATTGCAGTTATCGGTGTTCCAGGTAAAGTACGACAGATATTTCAGAACCGCTTGAATCATACTTGTCTGTGCCAATCTATTAGGTTTATCCACAGAACCTTTTCAGGTTTGATATATCATTTATTATATTTAATGGAGGTACCTTCTCCTTTCTGCCGTTTAATGTCTTCATGGCAATTTTTATCTTCCTCCCTGCAACAGAGTCACTTTCCCAGTTTTAGTAGCGAAGGTTTGTTTACTTTCCCACAAAAGTTGCGAGTATTAATTCTTAATTCTTCAATTTATCAAATTTAACATCGTCACTCTCCATTCAATCATAACAGTTTTACCATAATAAATGGCATCGTTACTTCCCATGGAAGTTATCGTTCCATCGTTTCAATTACGTAATTTTTTGTGTTAATATTTCAACTTAATGCGTCAAAGGTTGGTCAGTTGTGTTCGATCAGTTGATCAGTTCATGTGGGTAAATAGTCACACAGATATCACGATCTAAACGAAAGTCTGTCAGGTTATTGTCACCCTTGTTGTGCATTACTTATCAAGTTGTGCTTGTGCTAATGTCAACTTGTACAAAACCCAGAATAAGAGGATCTCAAAGAGTCTTCTGTGCGTCAGGGATACTATCACCAACATGCAAGACACGGGGTGTAGATATCTGCCTCATGAACCTGGGCCAGGAGAAGGCCTTTCACAGGATATTGTGCAGCTGCATATGCACTGCTCGGATGGATTGGAGCTAACTGCTCCATACCAACATCTTCGTGCAGTCTTAATCAGAAGTGCTCGTCAGACCGACTCCCACTCAGGTCCAGAGTCAACAAACTGTCCACATTGCATGCCTTGTTTGCGTGTGTACGGATTTTTTGCTGGGCAAGCCCAGCAAGGTGAAGACTCAACGCAGTGAAGGCATGCAGAATAAAACCTCACATTGCTTGAATGACGTTGTCAGAACGCAAAATCCTGAACATTACCTACCAGTGCAAACTGGCCTCTGGAACCAAGGTGTGTGCAGTCAAGAGCAGGGCCATGTTCTTTGAGAGCTGGACTGATCAATCGTTTATCCCCTTCCGCATCAGGTCACATTGTCTGAAAGTGTCAGGAATACGCTTCAGAGGACCTGTGGTGTGCACAAACACTTGGGAGGAGCGTGCCACCAGAGTGAGGCCGTAACCGGGCTTATGGGAGTACCATCCTTTTTCATTGCTGCTAAAAACCTAATCAGCAGGCGTGAGGTACCCTTGGTGTTGCTGTATGTGGCATAGGTGTGTTCACTTCCCCGAATCCGTACCTTTACAACTACCCAAGTCATCTTTCATTTCTTCTTGAGGTCAAGAAAGGAACATATTCAGAGGTATCATGTACAAAGCTCTGGATAAGGAGAGGTGAAATGCATACTCAAAGCTGCACTCGTCCTAATGGCCGCTTTTGTCCACAGCTGCATTAACCTGTGCATAACCCTCAAAAAACAAGCACCATTGTCACTACGTAACTAAAGTTCTTCTGGTCTCCGGTGTGTTGAAGGATGGATCTGACCATATTGCAGCTGAATATTGACAACAGTTAGACGTTTACAAATCACCTATCTCTCTTTCATGGAGAAATTTGGATGAAAAGCGCCGTTCATGATCTGGCCATCAGTAAGTTGTCAGCATGCCGAGTCCTAAAAACAATATGGCAAAAGCAGCGAATAGATCCCTTCACGTGGATAGCTGAGCAGGCAGTCAAAGTCATTAAGCAGACTGCCTCATCTCGAAACTTTCCAACAAGCACCAAGATGTCTTCTGTCTGGTGGTCAGAGGGGAATTGTCTGGCAGGTCATTCATGTATACACAGGCTCTCTCCACACCGACACACAGCACTCGATGCAGCTCGGGCTTGGTAGGGGTGAGGGGTATGTGGGGCAATGAAAGAGGCTGTTGCACATATACTTCTGAAATGTGCATTTGCAAAGAAGATCTCGAGAGAGAAGCATAGTTTTTTTGTCAGGTTTCTTTCCAATCAGTTTTGTGACACAACAATCTTCCCTGTGAGCTTTTCCATGGAATGACTATTGACTGTGAATGGAGAGCCATCAATTTGGTGAAAAAGACTTATTGGTCTTCCGGTGTAGAGCTGAACTAGACTGGGTGTTGCGAACTGACACATTTCAAGGTCCAGGATCATGCCCTGATGGCTGCACTAATGCTATGAGCTGCTGTTGCCAATATGGGGAAATATTGCTGTCTAATGTTCTTCTTCCAAAGTATAGAGAGGGTTTGTTAAGTTCTGAGACCGCTTGCAGGATTTATCCGAAGAGTGCACAATTCCAATGCATTTGTTTTTATCCCTCTATATATAAAAAGTTAGAAATGTTTCAGGGCTTCTTGTACAAGCTCGTGCTTCTTTTTTACGAATGAACGTTATGTTTTCAGTGATTAAAAGTCTGTGATGTATCCTTGGAAGATGAGGAATAGTTCCATAAAACAGGTTATTAGGTGAATAAAGAAACGTTTTTCATCACCAAGGATATCGGATGAAATATATAAAAAGTAGTTCTGACCTCAGGATGAGAAACCTAGCAAAAGCAGACACTTGTATGATTGAATTTATATTCAGTTGAAGGGGAGAAACATGAGATAAAACGAGCATTTCAAATTGAAATAAGGGGAACTATGCAGACATGGAGGCTGATCTGGCTGACATAACCTGTCCTTCTTGAAAAGAGGATAGATTATTAGAGGTCCATTGACAGTCATATCTTGGGACGTTTTCGAATGATCAGAACTAGGATAACCCCACAATAGCGAAGATCTCTAATGAGGGGGACGACCTTCCCTATTTAACTAAAAAAAAGAATCACACCAAACTTAAGGAAAAAGAAAAATCACTGCACGAAGAGGAGTGGCAAGTCAATTGACTGAGCAGAATGTTCTGATTGTCCAAGCCAGACCCACTCAAAATATTTCAAGAATGTAGCCTAGACGCTAACTTTGCTATTTGTTTTCAGGAGGTGCAATGCGGATTTTCTGGGAGGGCTGCAGTTGGTCAAAGTGCTTAGTTTTAAAGAAAACAACATTTATTTACGAGATTACCAAATGAAATACAAGTAAAACATAACAGAATATAGAATAACATAAACGATCCCAAAAATCAACTGATCATCCCAACTTAATGGTGCGGTTACAATTGCTTGTAACACTCCCATCAACACTCCATGGCATCAAAAATGAAATGGTACACAGGGTCTTACAGGGGAAATGTCAGAAAGAGAGTACGAACGTGAACCTGCTTCCTCAGGTCTATCAGCTTCAAAACACTACTGTGCCAAAAGCAAACCAAAGCCGAGATGGGCGCACTTGCATTGTGCAAGTGTTCTTTTTAAAAAGCTTAAAAACCTTCTGCCTGAGGGCGTATGTGTTAGTTAAAATCAAACTGGCTCCATAACCAATCCAAACGTAAACTTTCCAGAGTCTGTGTCAGTTCTACACAGTATAAGAAATGACTGAGAGTCACGAAAAGTTTAATCATGAGGATACACGAGATGGACCTAGCTAGCATCGTGAAATGAATGATAACAGATTCTACACACAATAATATAGAAGAGAAATGGAAAGAGTAAACAAAGTGGACGTTGATCATCCCTTGAGAGAAACTGGGGAGATTATGGCGGAGAATAAGGAATAGGTGGGTGATTCTTTTTTGTCTTTCCTACAGAAGATAAAGAAACAATCCCACCTATAGCTGAGAATCAGACGCAAGGAAGGGAGAGACGAACTTAGTGAAACAACAGTCACAGGGAATAGGAAACTAAACAAGTGTGCAGCTCCGCTATTCACAAGACCCTGAGTCCAGAAAATTTCACGACAGGTCTTAAAGGAACATCTCAACGAGGTAATAGATACGCTGGTGTTAAATTTATGAATTGTTTTACTGTCATGATATGTTACATGGGAAAGGAAAGTAGTAAATATGCCCTTTCTGGAAGAGAGGGAGGTAGAAAACGGGACATTGCAGGCCAATGTGTAACATCTGTCTGTCTCTGAATGAGGGCGTTAAAATGGCATTTCTAGAATCTTCTGGGACATTCCCTGACTCTAAAAATTCATTGACGATTATTCTCACCGGTATTCCTTTTTTTTCTAAATCCGAGAACACAACCCATCAGCTCCAGAGATGCTGCTATCTTTTAATATCAGTAGTCTCTCTCGTGCTTATATAGTGCTAGCTATTGTGTTTATGTACTCTCAAACACCCACTCCCCTTCAGCCCTTAAATATTTGGAATTTTTGATATGTTATCAATGCTCTCCACCAAGAAGACAAATGCAGTTTAATTATTCAACTCATCTGCCATTTTATGATTTCTTATTATTACTTCCCCAGCCTCATTCTCTAAGGGGTGTTTGTTCGCTTTGGCTGCTCTTTCTAGTTTAATATATTTAAAGAAACCATTACTGTTCTTCTTCATATTCTTGCTTTCTCTGGCTCAATAGTTTATTCCATCCCTCTTAATTCCAGATGATCTTTTGTTAACTTTAATAAGTTTCCAAATCTTCAGGTTTACCAGTATTATTTGCATATAATTGTATCATTTTACTTTTCCTTTTTCATTTTGATACTGTTCTTGTCTGTCATCGCTATGTCATTGACTCATTTAACTTCTGCACTTGACGTAATGTTCACACTCCAAAATTAAATGTCAGAATGCTGACATACAATTTGCTGTGTGTGTCGACATATTTCTCATAGCGAAACTTCCTCACGCTCTCATTAGTTTAAATCCCCCTCTCTCCAGCCTTTGCTATTTGATGATCCGAGGATGGCTTAACTGTAGCTCGTCTCATTGAACTGTTTCTTTTAACTCCAATAATAAGGTTAATACCCCACAAACAGAAACTCATTTCAATCACAATATTGTTCAAGCCATGCACTTAACTCCTCATTTTTATGCCTCATGTTGTTATACCATAGCTGAAGCAATCATTCAGATATTATCTTTAGTTTCTCTGTCGCCATTACACTGTATTCGTTGCTCTGCTCTATTAGAGTCATGCTGCTGCCTGATCTGATGTGCTTTTCTAGTACGACACTCTCGACTATGATGTCCAGTCCCCAATTTCTCGCTTCTCTTGTGTTCTGTTACCCTCATACACTTTATTTGGTGTGATCTGCCTCTTTGGCGTGCAAACCAAAACTTTTTTTCTGTACCTAGGTACATGTGACAACAATGGATCACATCAAATCAAATTGTTTGAGCAAAACATGCTTTCAAAATAAATATATGCCTCACACTGAAGAAGAGCTTTGCAACTGCATCCGTGTTAAGGATTTCGCCAGCTCTGGGACAATGTGTTTCAATCTTACACGAGGAGAATACAGTCATTGTGACTGCTGCTCTTGGTTCCAAAAAGGGAATTTATTTCCCAATTATTCTATCTGCCAACAACTATATTAGCATTCCTCCCCGCACGGAGAAAGCTCATTATATCACAACGCCATTGTCACTTGCTCATCCTCCCTGCCATTCTCATTCTCGTCCATGCACCTTGAAAGAACGTCAAAATTGTTGAATGATTGTAGGGAAGGAAGATCCTTGAGGAATGCCACTTGAGTTCCCATAGCTACCTCAATTGCATTCACGTCTATCAGTCCTTGATTGCAAGCTAAATTTTAATTAACTCATCTAAGTGTTGTGTCATCCACCTGGAGCAAAGCTTCCATGTAACAATCCCCTTACCTGACGCAACACAATGACTGCACCTCAGCTTCTAGCTCCATGGCTCAGTTCTGCAGCTGCTTGAACAATGAACATTTGGTACTGAGGCATACGCTGCAGATCACTTAGATGTACAAAACCTTCCAAGTGCTACAGTAGTAACAGAGTCAACATTTCGAGATTTATGTAACTCTATTGAGAAGGGAATGGAAGTAATATTATGCAGTTGGTAGAGGGGCAAGAAGAGAGAGAGGAAAGGTAGCGTGGGTGCCCAAACCAAAGGGCGTGCACGTGATGGGAAAGGAGTGATTGAGACGTAAAATACGTGTTGATTGTAGGTGTGCAAAGAAGACAATTGATCATCTCTACTTGGACCAAAGCCACCAAGACACAGATAAGGCATGGTAGAGAGGGCAAAGGTTGCAACCAAAATGTAAGAGAGTGACATGCTCTATATTTCATGAACCCATTATTGATTCCGGAAGGATGCCGATTCAGAAAATGAAAGTTGTTCCAAGCTTTTGCTCCTCCAGCTTGTTTTGTACTCCGTTGGGACAGAGATGATTGACTTTTTTACTCTGTAGCTTCGAAGATAGTGGAAATAGGTTCATTGAATACTTATGGTCACAATTAAATCGGTTCCTTTCTAGCAAGTGGAAAGGAAAGTTTATTTGGTAAACAGGAATACTGTACTCCACAGATGAACTGTGTTATGGACCAAGTCAGAAAACCTTAATACAATTTAAGAATGTTGCCCTAGACCTTAGCTATTTCATAATTTAAAAACAGCTGTGAAGTCCATGTTTAAGGTATGATGCAACAGGTCAAACCACTTAGCTTTAGGCAAAACAGAATTTATTTAACGACGACACGCGAAATTCAAACAAAGCAAAGTGGAATTTTGAATAACTAAACTGTTGAAAACTTAAACGACCCGATATTACTCAGTAACTGTTCCGATACAATCCCATGAATACTCTCCTTGGCACAAAGGGAAATTCAAACTTAGGTACTTACAGGCGGGAGACAATAACATCCAGAAGGGATATTTCACAGCAAGTCACGGACTTCTTTGCTGAAGCTCGCAACTCACACATCTTGAAACTGCTACAGGTAAAAGAAAACCATAAGAAACATATATTGGGAGAACTGGCCTTTCCTGATGAAGGGTTTATGCCAGAAATATTCTCCTGCTCCTTGAATGCTGCCTGAACTGCTGTACTTTACCAGCAACACACTCTCGACTTCCCTTTCATTGTCTATCATTGGTACCGCTACCTTTCCGAACCAAGATCAAAATTGTCTTTTTTAAAGTGACAACATTGTCATATCTCCCACCTTTAAAAAATGAAACATCAATATACAAAGCTGTCTTCGTTTTAAACCCTTTAGTCTCATTCTGTTAGTCAACAACAAAATGCACATATTACATTGACTCTAAGCATGCAACCATTAACTACCACGTTCTATTTCAGTCCGATTACACTGGCCACCAAACACTTCTGTCTATCTTCATTCAAGGCTCAACAACATATCAGTAATTAAGTTTTCTCATCTTGCCAAGTGGCCAATTTTTAAATTGCATAACGTCCATCTAAAGAGTCTGGAATTCTTGTCCTTAATGTTGCTTCAAAAGCCTGAATGGATTAAGCTCAGTATATGTAATTGTTTCAGACACTTTATGGGCAAAATAAATGTTGACATGCTTTAACACCAACACCAAGCTCAAGATTTCCATCTCAATTGTGGACTATTTCTGTTGATGAGTATTCCATTTCCTGGAGAATTATCCGTTAGCTCCTTCTGTCTGCTCATCATCTTATTGTAAGCAACAACAGCCACATCACTCACAACGATAGCCGCCTTGAATAGATTCGCGTAATTAGGTGTGACTTATACTAGGGAAGTGGTTAACATAACTTGCAGGCTGTCAAATGTCTTCTGACATTCCGCAATTCACAAAATTTTCTGAACTTCTTCAATAAGTCAGTGAATGGAGCAAGCACACTGCGAACATTTGGCACGAATACTTGATAAAAACCCATGCAATCCCAGGAAACGTAGCCTCTCTTTTCGTCGATGTTTCGTTCTCAACAAACTTTGTTTTCACATTCTGTGGGGTCATCTGTCCATGTCCGAGAACATGGCCCAATAGTGTGACTTGGGCTTTGGTGAATTAAGCATTCACCATGTTTATCGACAAGTCTGCGTCCCAAAGCCAATTGAATACTTCCAAAAAATGCTGCAAATTTTCCTAATGGAAAAAGTTGCAAACGATTTTCTTTATCCTAATCGTCTGTATAGCCTTGACAAGGTGCCCATAACGTAGTATTTAAAGTTTGATGCCACCCTTCTAAAATGCGCTGCAATTCTGAGTGGAACACAATGGATTGGAATTGTTTTACTCCTCAGCTGTCCATTTCTTCCTTGAATAATTTTGATGTAAAATTTGAACCTTGATCTGTTGTATCCCTGTAGATAGTCCGAACCGAAAGTGAAACTTTAATAAAAACTAGATATTCCTTTCAGTTGTCGAATTGCACAATGGAATAGCCTCTTTAACTATAATGGATACATCCATTATTGTCAACAAATACTGATTCCCACGGTTTGCTTGAGGTAAGTGACCTAAGCAATTAATTAAGATCATTGCAAAAAGTTCCTCTAATACATAAATGCGTTTTAAAGGTGCGGCTTTTATTAGTATCTGACGTTTTCCAATTACCTCTCATGTATGACATGTCTGGCAAAATCGAACTGCATGCTTATGCAGTCCAGTCCAGTTTAAAGATTATTTTTGCATTTTGACTTAAGCTTTCTCCATCCCTATATATTCTCTGATTACCCATAACACCTCCTTTCGGAACCCACTTGTAGTACAATGAAATGAATTTCTGTCCATTCTTCATCCAACTGAATATATAATGATCTACTTTTCTTCATCAAGTTATCATTTTTTAAGATAGTAGCATTCGGCAATAGACTCAGACTCCTTTTCTGTGCCTGGTTTTCAATACAATTGCTTCAGATTTTCATCTTACTCGAGCAACACAGTTAATTTCTCTGAAGTAGAAATATCCACTTTGTCCTCCATCTGCTCTTGCTTTGACTCAACCATTTGATCAAACATGGTCTCCCATAAGTCCACTTCAACTTTATTATCTATATTCTTTTATTTCTCTTCTTGTTCCTAACAGTCGCTTTGTGACCTTGTTCTCAGACAGTCTGGAAAAATCTCAGGATGTTCTTCCAGTAATACCTCCATTGCCTGGCTCTCCACTATCTTTTCAACCACAGTAGGCAGCACTCCAGCCTGTGACCCAGCTATATTGTCAGCAAGAACAAATTGCATTCCTGAAACTGAGAGTTTTCTACTTTTCACTGGACACTGCTTAGTTGAGCAGTTCTTGTCTCACCGTGAATTTCACGCACTCAGATTTATTCCAGTAAGAATCCTTCTGAGTTGCATATCTCTTCATCTTTCAACCTCAAAGCTTGCATGATCCTATATCTCGTGATACTGTAAATCATTTACCTCCTCCTCTTGACTACTGCGAGTAAACCTTATCTTCGTGAGCAAATGCTGTAAAAATATCCGGCACTTCCTTCAGAACAAACCTCTCATCAGCTTATTGCCTCCACCGTGCTTTCCGTTCACACTTTAACAAAACTGGCTGTCTTATCCCGTTTTCCTACATCCGTCTTCCCAGTTCTTTTTCTAAACCACCAACGCTGTGAATTTATGCAGCCTACTTTGTCACAGTGAAAACACTTGAGGTTTTTAACTTCTCTTTTCCGTTCAAGAGATTCCTCTTTACACTGTGGAAAACTATCTTTATTATCTCCAATGAGATCTACTTTCTGTCCCTCACAGATTGAATTTGATCATGGAAACCAAACTAAGATTTTTGAAGAACACATAATCTTCAGCCATTTCAGCAGCTAAACGTGCCATTTTAACTCTCTGCTCTTCCACGAGAGTTCTCACGACCTCTAGATGTGAATTTTTGAACTCTTCCAAAATGATCGTCTCTCTAAGACCATCATATTTTTATTGTCCTTATCCACCGATCAAATTTATTTTGTTTGGTTCTTCCAAACTCAATGTAAGTTTGAGCAGGGTCCCTGTTGCTTCACAAAGTAAAGTGTAGACCAATCGAATTCAACATTGACGTATCGCTGTGTGTGTGTCGAACATTCCAGAAGCTAAAGTGGAATTATAGAATCAATCCTAGACGATCCCCCAATCCGTTATGGACCAAGCCAGACGTCCACAAAATATTTTATGATGTAGCCTAGACTCTCACCTTTTCTTAAAGACACGTGTGAAGTGTGTGTTCTAGGTGTGATGCAACTGATCAAATCATTCAGCTTCAGGGAAAATAGAATTTATTTATACACTACAGTTGAAACACAAACAAAAGAAAACAGAATTTAGAATAAATAACCTATTGGATGATTTTTCTCTTCAAAAAAAAACCATCGTTACACCTCCCGCATTAAGAAAATGAATCATCAACATGCAAAGATGGCTTCATTTTAAAGCCGTTAGTCTTACTCTGCTACATCTAACTATCAAACAATGAGAACTCTGACCTGAGAGAGCGGGCTACTCCCTTCCATTGTGAAACTAGACTATTCCACGCCTGTGCTTTATGGTGTCTCTTTTCGAAAAAGAAATAGATAACCTTTAAAGTGACAGCATCGTCACAACATTGGTTTTACTCATGTCAGATAGGGTTAAGGGGGCAGATGTCTCATTTTTGCTCCAAATTTACAGTAAGCATTCAGTTTGGTGGATCTCACTGTATTATTTTCAGATCGTATGCATGTGATCTGCTAAATGTTTTACCTGAATGGCTATATTAAAACAAGCAAATCCGTACTCAAAACAGTCACAATCTTTGTCAAAGTTGTGCCACATTTCAAAATGCATTTTTCACACAAAATTCTGCAGCATTTGTTATTGTGTTGGATTACAATAGTCATATCCACAATCTGTTCTCATTTTGTATCCCTGTCTCTCTGTCTGTTACAGCTAACCTGGCAGTAATTGTGATCCTGTCTCAAAGAAGATGTGGTCTATCTGGATGTATCATTTATTACATCGTGTCCATCGCAGTGGCAGATCTTCTGGTTATAGTCGTGACTGTAATATTAAACAGGATTACTGGGATTTATTTTCCCTACAGCTTCCTGTCTATCACACCAGTGTGCAGTGTACGTAACGCTTTAAATATGGCAGCTATTGACAGTTCTGCCTGGCTGACAGTCGTTTTCACCTTTGACCGATTTGTGGCCATCTCTTGCCAGAACCTGAAAGTGAAATATTGCACCAAGAAGATGGCAGCGCGTGTTATAGGAATTGCATGTGCATTGACCTGCATAAAAAATATATTCCGGTACTTTTACTTCGAACCAAGGTACGTAATTAATGGCATACCCTGGTTCTGTGATATAAAATCAATCTATTATACTTCACCAGTATGGACTGCATATGATTTGATTAATCCTATTTTAAACCCTTGTCTCCCATTCATTCTGATTTTCCTGTTTAATGCCTTGACCATCAGGCACATTCTCGTGGCTAATAGAGCCCGTGAGAGACTTCGGAATCAGAGAAATGAAGAGAACCAGAGTGATCCAGAGGTAGAGAAGCGCAAGAAGTCCATTATTATACTCTTTGCCATCTCAGGCAGCTTCATCCTGTTGAATTTATTGTATTTTGTAACAATCTTCTATGTCCGAATTGCGAATGCTACTTATTCCTCAGGTGCTGATGTCAATAATTCCACATTTGTTCTCCAACAGAGTGGATTTATGCTTCTGCTATTGAGCTCTTGCACCAACCCATTTATTTATGCTGGGACACAACGTAAATTCAGAGATAAGTTAAAGATTGTGATTAAATATCCAAAGAACCTATTCTTTAAAACAGTCAAACTGGAAAATAGAAAAATATAACATGACCTATCTTTTTTTTTACCTCGTATTTTCCTGAGGGACGCCATTTGAAATTTGAATGTATTAAGGGAACTTCAGTATATATTAGAAGTGCTGTAAATTTCAGTCTTGCTCGCAGATAGAGTTCACCTCTCCATCTTGTTCTGATTCAGGTTTTGCACACTCCCAATTCCTAATTGTCTTTCTCAGACCAGATTTTGACCTGCTCTCATGCTTTGTATTTATTCCTCAACTGGGAATACTTAATTACGCAAAATCATTTCAAATATCACTTAATGCTCACACACTGCAATGTCTGCATCTGCAGATTGACAAAGATTCCAAAGTCATGACACCAGCTTGAATGATGAAGATGACTGACCGTTGTTACACGCTTGATTGGTTGCATGCATTATTGCCTCTGCTATCCAACAGCATGCGAATGGCCAGGTACACATTGTTTCACACAGAGACCTCGCATCCTAAACTTTACAGGGAGACGTTCTGTGAAATAGGTCTAAGCTGCAGATTAAGCAGCTTTGCAGTTTCTAGTCAATAAGAATACAGCAGATTCATGCAAAATCACAAGTGACAACAGATTGCAAAACCGACTAATGACACATAATTTCACACTGCTGTAAACCACCAAAGTTTCAACTTTGGCACCTGATCGTCTCTAATTCTAGGTACCAGTATGTTCCCATACCGTTACTTGTGCAATTTCTTCACATAAGGTCACTTTCAGCAGATATAATTTACTGCAGAAAACCATCATTTGAAGATGGCACACAAATGACCGCAGAGCCAAAGCCATCAATCATTGCAGTGAGCTTGAGCATGGTATAGACAGTGCAGTGAAACAAACTGCTTATGTTCTATTTCCTCTTCTAAAACACACTAACAAGATTGCTATGACTCCTGTCAATCTCACAGGGCAACGACTGATAGACATTCCTAAACAACTAGCACATGGCAAATCCTAAGCTCTTTCATGTTCTACCCGTTCCTCCCCTTCCTCTTCCCATTGAGCTCTCAGTCAAGTAGTTTTTGATGTAAACCGAATGCCAAACTTTACTTAAAAAATGGGGAATAGGGATCCAAGATGCAATGCATTGAGAAGTGAGCCGGTTACTGATGGCAAGTAAAAGAGCCGTGATCATACAATTGCCCTTGCGCTTCCACAATGATTCTAAGAATGAGCACTGTATCCATCTTCACAGATGAAGTCTCCATCCATATTTGCGGACTTTATTGGGCTACGAAATTGTGACATGTTCACACTAGATTTCAATGTGAGGAAATTAGAGTCGTACTGATCTCATGCTGTGCAGCGCTTTTACTACAAGACAGTGCAGCACAGGCTGTGGAACAGTGCCCGTTTCAATGTGCTCAGCTGCAGGAAAGGGATTGAATCTTCCTTGCATGCCTGCCAGTGCCAGTACATCCTTTCTCAAGTAAGGAGTCCAAAACTGCAGCTTTGGCCTCACAAGAACCAACACAACGGCAGCATCATCTCCCTGTTTGTAAATTTAATCCCACTGAAGGACAGTATTCCATTTGTCGTCTTGGTTACCTGCTGCACCTGCAAACTAACTGGTTTGTCCTGACTTGTTGATCGAGACTGATATATGTCGCATTATAAAGAGCAGGAAGTTGAAGATTTCACATTATCGCTGAGTATTTGTCATGTACAAATATCTGTATATTCGCTATATTCTGTGCTGGCAGACCGTTGCCACCTTTCTTTTCATGCCAGCACTCCGTCTTTGCTTTGTGTTATGGTTTTACAAGATGTGGTCATCACTGGCCAGAACCAGCATTTTATTCTCCATCTCACATTTGCCGGGAGAAAGTGGGGCTGAGCTGCTTTATTGAATCACTGCAGTCCTTGAGTTCAAGTTCCGAGTGATTGCAGATGATATTTGCAGTTCTGGTGCGAAACATCAACACCAGCTCTACTGATTATCGGAGAGCTATTGCCCCTTTTAAATTTTCAATCCGTAAGAAATGGCTGTTCATTTCGACACTTGCACAAAATGAATAGGTCTTCATTGACTGAGGACAGAAAACAAGTTCCGTTGGTTAAAACACGAATTTCCAACCACGAGAACACCACAGAAACTGCCTCTAAACTTGAACACCTTAATTTGTCTGCACTATTTTTCCACTTTCCTCTTTCAATTCCACCATTTTCAGCAGAGTCAAGTTTCTCTGTCAAAATGGTATGTTTTAAGTAGAACTGAAGCGATTCCCTCAGTGAATTTGCTTTGCTCACCCGTTGCTTTGAGCTGGCATGTAATGCCGACACTTTTCCTCCTTTAAGACAGTTCCCAAAACCTATTTTCTTTGCCCAAGCTTTGTCTCAACTCCACAGGTATGGGTCTCCATGTAATATAGTGCAGAAGATGCGTCTAGGCAGCACCTTGGAATACTTCATGAGTGCTAAAGAAGTTATGGCAATATAAATTCTTGCCAGGCAGAAATAGACGGAGTCAAAATCATCTCTTGTGAAGAGATTTCTCACAAAAGCTCCACCACCAGGAGTTTTCTGATTAGCTACTATGCCCAATACATCAGGAATTGAAAGACTTCAGAAAAATACAATCTTCTGTTTGCACAGCAGAGTAGGTCCAGTTAGTCCCAGAGTTGTCCACAAGTGCCTTATCCCAGCTAATAGCCTTCTTAATATTCTATGGAAAATATCTTGTGTTTGCCATTTTCAAAATGGTTAGTGCCCAGAACTGGATGCAAGTCCTTGGTTGAAGCAGTTACAATCATTACAATTTTTTTCTATGTCTCACTGTACAAAGTCTACAATGTTGTATCCCTCATTCATCTTGGTCTCAATGTATCGTGGTGTGTTCATATTTCATTCAAATATGCATGCCCAGAGCCTCTGTTTATGCGATATCTTTGTAGTTACGTACGTTCTGTTACATTGATTGATTGTCTTCTTTTAAAAAGAATTGAAATACTTCACAGTTCTCTGCATTAAATTTGATCTCCCTCTTGGCAACTATTCTGAGAATCGCTTTTTTTTCGCTTTGATGTTCTATGTTATGAACACACTTATCGACTCTAGCAGAGTCTCTTACTGTCCATAAATTTTGCAGTTGTGCCTGGTGCACCAAATTCAGGTCATCATTAAACACCAAGAAGGCAGAGTCCTAAAACTTGAGCCATGAGGGATTCAGCTATGACATTGCATCTGGTCGGGAAAATGAAAAGAAAATCGCCTCGGTGAATAACACAATTCCACCAGCAATGGGAATCTAAGTTAAAAATAATCAAAGAAAATGCTGAAACTTAACAGAACATCGAGCAGCAAATGAACAGCTAGAATAGGCTTTACTTTTCATGTATGGACATCCACACATACCTCTGACTGATCTTCATTTTATGTTTTCTCTGAAAGTATTTAATTCAAAGGTCCACGTAGAAAAATAGAAGTGATTCAGTAGTCCGAAAATAAATCGACTTCGTTCACCAGAGGGGAAAAAACAAAAAGTAACACACTCGCATGTCCATTGTTTTAGGAAAAGTTAACGAATCCCTTGCACCATTATGATTAACTTTTTTTTCTAAAAATATATTAGCAATGTCCAAATTTGTAACTATCTACATTTTATTAACAAATACTGGGGGAGTCTTTTCAAACAAAAAAGTATGCAATGTGAAGGAGATAAAAAGCAATCGAGAGAAAAAGAAAACAAATTGGTTAATAGATGTATGCTAAATAAGATGAAAGAAACAGACAAATTACTATAGACAACCATAGAGACACCACAACGAAACAGAACTTATCCATGACTATGGAACCTGTGCATTCAGTCGTTTTTTTTTTGAAGTGCAGATTCATTCTTAATCCCACAAGCACTTTCAAGTGATTTATATATTCGAGAAAAACTTCCTGAAGTTTTACAGTGGCCACAAAATGAAATTCAATTATTCAAGTAATTCAAGGCATTCACTTCTTGACTCGTATTTTATGCATACGCTGGCTGTTAGCCAGCCATGTAATAGCTCTCACGTTCCTGTTTCGTTCTACACTGAAAAATTGCAATTGGCTATTTAAAGGCACCTTGTATCACTTTAGATTGCCCTTTATTGAGGAACAACTTAGCTTTCACTTTCACAGTTGTCTGAATGAAGAGATCCAAGGTGATATCATGAGAAATCAGAGAGAGTGAAAAGGGGACCTCGTCGGAAGAAAATATCGAAAACGTAACTGACAAAACTAACTAGAGCACACACAAACATATGGGCACAAACATTAAACATCTATTCACAAGAATGCAACCACATGCAAATATAAATGTAAATGTTTATCTTCGTGTAACAACTTGCATTATTTTAGACATAAATTGCAGTGTTCAAGCTCAGAAATAGTGGACGTTATTTGACTGATCTGTTGAAAAGATACATACATTTAAGAACTTAAGAACATGGTCAAGCAGTTAGCACACAATACATGTGATCTCAGGACTGACCATCATCTTCAATGAGTGGCACTGAAGCCTGTTTCTCAAACAGTTCAACGTTCCTTTCATTTCATGATCTTCTACTTCCATTAAGTCACCAAGGCATTAAAATAGTCTACAGAGTTCAATGTTACCTACGTTTCCAGCAAAGTATTTCACAAATATTTGAAAGATCACTATTGTTCAGGGACAACTGTTTATTTTATTTTCGTTTTCTTCAACATGTACTTTTCATTTTTTTTTTCTTTTCACTTTCGTAGATTCACAGAGTTATAGCGACCTACAGCAGGGAGCAGGCCCTCGGTCCAAAACTGGTCCACGCTGACTAAAATGTCCATCAACGCTAATCCTATTTCCTTGCAACTGACCCATATTCTTCTGAACCTTTCTGAACCATGTATTATTTTCTTTTTTTGTCTTTGTGAGCGGTGTCAGTGGGGACAGTGGCTGTAACATTGGCAATGAGAATTGGGCGTCCTGGTGGCTGTCGGTTTCAACCTTGGCAATGGCAGTGGCCAGGGATGGGAATCCAGCAATGGTAAACTCAGAGCCTGGACACTTGACAGTGGCAACAGAGCCAGCATATCTTGGAGCTTCACCATCGTTATTGCTGTTTGAAAATGGGACTCCTTGTGGAGCGGAACACGTTACAGAAGCTTCAAATATACATTGAACAGATGATGTACTCTTATTTAAGTAATTTGTTTTGTAACCTAAAATGACACGGGGTCTGACGAAGTAATCATTCAAATCATTAATTTTATGTTAATTTATACAGACAGAGTACAGACAAACTCATGTTACAGCTTTCCAAAACATGGGTGAGGCTGCACTTGGCGTATTGGGTACAGTTCTGGTCACTGTATTATAGGAAGGACACAGAAGATTTGGAAAGGATTTAGAGGAGATTTAGAAAGTTATTGCCTGGTATGTAGGAAAGGTCTTGTGAGGAAACGCTGAGGGAGTTGAGGCTACTTTTGTTAGAGAGAAGAAGGTTGAGAGGCGAAGTAATTGAGATATATAAGATAATCAGAGTGTTAGAAACGGTGGAGAGTGGGAACCTTTATCCTGAGATGGTGATGAATAGCACGAGGGGTCATAGCTTCAAACTGAAGGCTCACACAGGTTAGATGTCAGAGTTAGTTTCTTTACTTAGAGAGTATTGGAGCGTACAGTGGTAGACCCGCCAGATGTAATGGCATTTAATTAGTCATTGGATAAATATATGGATGAAAATGGAATAGTGTAGGTTAGATGGGCTTCAGATTCGTTCCACAGGTCAGCGCAATACTGAGGGCTGAATGACCTGTACTACATTCTAATGTTCTGTGTTGCATGTTCTATGTGAAAGTTTACAAGTATCACTTATGCGAATTTGAAGTTGATATGGTGCTGTAAATCAAATATAATATACACGTTTTGATATAATAATCTTGTATTTAGTGGCACTAATATAAATGTTGCAACTAACAGCCAAAATGTTACAACTATTTCCAAGGACGAATATAAATGTTGCAACTAACATTCAGAAAAGAACAAAAACATCCACGTTTGTTTGATATTGCAACGAATTTGGGTGAAGCAACAACACGTTAAATGTTCTAAATATCAAGTTAAGAGTTAACATGTTTTTGGATTAAAAAGCTGAATTCTGCTGGCACTACTTTGATGTGACCAATAATCTCTTCTGTTCCACACTATTCTAAGCTCCAAAGATTCTATTAAACATCTTCTCATTTGGGAAGATTGGAGGAAAAATCACTCTGATTCTCATTCAACAATGAAATTTAAGGACATCGTGGGTATTTGAGATTTAGAAGTGTGAAGAACACATTTGTGTTCGAACAGACTTGTCCCACTCGCCTGTGCCAAACAGATATCCTGAACCGATCTCGTCCCATTTGCCAGCATTTGGACATATCCGTGTAAATCCTTTTTATTTTTATGCCAATCCAGATAACTTTTAAATGTTGTTATTTTGCCCACTTCCACCAGCACCTCTGGCAGCTCGTTCGATATACAGCGGAACCTCAATCATCCAGCATCCGATAATCCGAATCTCAGTTTATATGGTAAGATCATAAGGTCCAGATGCTTGGCTGAACTGTTTTATGTGGCATTCGATTATCCGAATTTCGATTATCTGGATAGAATACTCCCTGTACTTTACGGATTGACCTATCGAGCAAACTTCAGAGGTCAGAGTATTCACTTCTGTCCATAAATCAGACTTTTGCAGCTTGTTTTTGTTTTGGTAGACAAGTCAACTGATGTTCAAGAGCAAAGGTATATGGATAGAGTGAAGGCACAAATGAGATATGATCCAATTTACAATCAAGCAAACCTTGGGAGAAAATGCAGAGTGGATAAAGGTTAAGTTTGTGCTTCGAGAACTTGGGGAATAAAATCTGAAAATTAGAACGACACTGTTGGGGAGAGTTGGATCGGAAGCACATCAGGTGATAGAAGTTTAGAACTCTCCTCCACAAACGAAAGTGCTTCATGGATTAACTGATCATTTTAAATCTGAGACATGTTTTTATTTGTTTAAGAGTATGAAGAGAAATGGGCCAGAAGCAGGTCGGTGGAGATTGGCCACAGGTCAGCCGTCATCACATTGGATGGTGAACAGGTTTGAGGGCTTGAATTGTCTACCCCGTTCTAAAGTTCTTGAAAACCCATTCCTATTCTTTTAAGTGTATTCAGCATATTGAATATATAGCAGACCGAACTTTATAATACCTAGTACTATGTAGAATGCAGAATCCTTAATAACTCTTCTGAAACCTTTCGACCACCATATGAAAGAACCAACAAATCATGGGGAAACAAGGTGTGAACCTAGGATGTTGTTCTCTGACTATCCGAGAGCTGAAAGCATTATGAGAAACTAAAAGAGAATTAGCAATTGACTGACATTTATTCGAGAATTGAATTCAAATGAAAATTTCTTTTTTTCACGACTGATTACTTTTCACAAAGGGTCGAGTAATGCATTTAGTAATGCAATCGAACTCCAGAATTTTGTCAGGACTGAGGCAGTCTCGGATTTCTTTCTATCACTTTTGTTTAAATAATTAGCAAACATATGGTTGATGACTAGATTGCTGAACAGATCTCAAACATGAAAGTACAGTGATTTTACTTTAAGCAGAATGAAAATTAAATACAGGACTCACAAATAATTCACCACAATTCAATATTAAGAGTAGGCTGCCAAATTCATGAGTACAATTTGCATGTTCTATGTTCTTCCCCTCTTCACTTCCGCCAGATATCGGACTCAAAATAGTAACTCCACTTGCCTGCCACAAACATTGCCAGACCACTGACTTCCTCCAACAATTTCTGTTTTTGTTTTTTCCCATTGTCGTGTTAACCTTTCCTAATGCTAATTCATAGATTCCCATGGAAAGAAACCATTTTGCTCATCAGATCTGCACCTAACCTCTGAAGAGCATCCCACCCTGTCCTTGTCAACTTACATTTACCAAGGCCTACCCATCTCACCTGCAAATCCGGGGACACAATGGGTCTATTTAATATGATCAGTCCATCTAATCCTCACGACTTTGGATTGTGGGAGGAAATTCACGCAGGCACGGGGAAAATGTGAAAATTCTGCAAAGTCACCAAAGGCTGGAGAAGCAGCAGAGAAAGCGAACAGAGCGAGGACCCGGGCCTGCCAGGGAAGGCAAATTAACATGTGAAACACGTACCGCATTGGATGAGTGGTCTTCATTACAGCTGAATTGCCGTTTGGAAACGTGAATGAATTCATATAGCTTCTAACTCCAGGTGGGTCATTTGCAATATAATGTTTTCTAACTTCACTGCAATTGTGCGTTTCTGATATACCTAAGTGCTTGACCAATTCCATGTCAGATGCAGCTTTCCCTTTGTCCCTGTTTAAGCCCAACCCTGACCTCTTTCCTAATTCTAAAACTATATTCTTCCTCTGTCTTTCTAAACTTTCTTGGCTAAATTTGGGAAGCATCTTCAAACGCCAGAATCTCTTCAAAATTTTAAGAGCCATTTCCTCATTTTAATCTCAATTTTAAACATTTTCTAACTGAAGTTTTATTTAAACATCTATGAGACTGATCGCCAGGTGTTTTCATCTTGTTATGCACCAGGCCAGGGCCCCTCTAAACATTTTAAGGAGGTAGCGCAGTTCCTGACTTCTCGTGCTGTTTTAAGCAAATTTAAGGTGAATATTTCAAGAGCAAGATAAATGGGTCAAACCACTCGGCTCAAAACAAAACAGAGTTTATTTACACACTAAGGAAAGAATACAGAATCAGGAATAACATAACTATTTGGAAATACAACCGACACAAAAATGCAACATTACAAAGAGCTGTTCCGATTTCCTGCTACAGCAAATAACACACCTCTTGGCAAAAAGGTAAATTCACTCAGGTTCATACAGGTGAGAGATGTCAGAAAGATACAGGGTTGGCATGGAGCTCTCTCTTTGGGACCCCAACTGAAACGAAAACAAAACTAGAAATAGCACGGAATTTAGAGAAATAACCACTCCCCTTCATTGTGCAATTTTCTTTTTTTTTAAAGAAAACCGCTAAAGCCTTTTCGGATTTATCACTTAGGTAGCATCAGTTACTCATTATTTAAGAAGCTATTTCAGTCATCTCATTACCTATGGTTTTACGACCCCTCCCCTCCAAAAAAAATAAAAACTTTGCAAAAGGAGCAGATCCGTCACAACATTCCCATTAAAAAATGAAATATTAATAGTCAAAGACGTCTTCATTTTAAAGCATCTGAATCTTGCATTGTCAGTGCAGTACAACAGATTTACTTTACATTAACTATGACCACCCAACCATGTACTACTGCGTTCCATTTCTATCCATTTTACCCCTGCCACTGAATGACTCGGTTTCTCATTCAATTGTCAAAAATGCGTCAGCAATCAGGTTTTCTCATCTTGCCACAAGCACAACTTTCCAATTAAAAGTCTGCAACAACGAATTCCGTCTGAACAGTCGGGCATTTTTGTCCTTTAATTGCTCCCCAAATTTAATTGGACTGTGTTCAGTATTTATGATTATCTCATATATATTCCTGGTGACATAACTGGTTACACCAACACAAACATCCAACTCTCTTTCTCAACTGTTCAATATTTCGTCTGATGAATGTTGAATTTCCTGGAAAAGCTTCTGAAAGATATTTTTTTCCTTCTAATTGTCTTCACGTAAGAGCACAACACCGAAGGTCAGATTGCTCCGAGTGAAAGCCACCTTGAATGGCTTTGCATAATTAGGTGCAGCTAATGTCGGGACGGTGGTGGACGCAGCTGCCAGGCGATCAAATACCTTCTGACAGTCCTTCTTGCCTTTCTTTATTCCGTCAGCGAGTGAGTGCAGCAGCCCCACTGCTAACGTTTGGCACAAATTTCCGATAGAATCCCCGCAATCCCAGAAATCACAGAACAGCACTTTTTGTTGATGGTATGTCAAATTCACAAATTACCTTTGTTTTATATTCTGTGGGAGCCATCTGTCCACGTATAATAACATGGCCCAGGAAAGTGACTTGGGCTTTGGCAAATTCAATCTTAGCCAAGTTTAACACCAAGCTTGCCGACTGAAGTCGACAGAACAATTCTGATAAATGTCAGAAATGTTCCATCCAAGTGTGACTAAACATCACTGGGTTATCAATACAAACTACATAAGTGGGTAATGCGGAAATGACCTTATTTGTTAGTCTTTGAAATGTGGCTGGCTCATTTTTCATATTAAATACAATGATCTCAAATTGATGCAGTTCAGTCAGCATTACAAAAGCCGAAATTCACTTCGATCTCTTAGACAAAGGTACTCGCCAGTATACTTTGAATAAGTTCAACTGAGAAATGTAAGTTGTTTGTCCAACCTTCTCAAAACAGTCTTCCAAACGTGAAGTTGGTAATTTTTCAGACTTTGTATCTGCATTGGCTTTGCAATAGTACAGACATAAGCGTCGAGTACCATCTGGATTTGACACCATTACTATGGGTGGGCTCCAGTCACTGCAACTCACTTTGAATATGTCGTTTGGAGCATGCGTTCAATCTCCTTTTGAACGTGTCCCGACATGAGAGTGTGAATCCTGGAAGGATGTTGCTTAATTGGAACAGCATTCCTGATCTCTACATCATGCATAATGATTTTAGCACTTCCCAGCTTATTTCCATATCTCTCCATGTGAAAGCAAGAACTCATTCATTTCATTTCGATTTTCCTCTGCAAGGTAACTTCATGATTTATCTCAATTCTTGGCAACTTCCTCATTGTCCAATTTAATTTGAGGAATGTCAAACTCTGAATCTACAGAACTTGGCTCTTGATCCTGTATTGTAATAAGCTTCACGATCAAAATATCTTTTGAGCATATTCACATGACACCCTCTGTGCGAGTTTTTTTTTCATGTGGAGTCCTTAACAAATTTTTCACCTCACTCAATCTCCTTTCACCTCGATAACGTCCTCTAAACATCGATAAGCTGCAGACCTGGGCTGAGAGGTGGCAAATGGAGTTTAAAGCGGACAACTGAGAGGTGATTCACTTTGGTCGGAGTAACCGGAAGGCAAAGTACTGGGCTAATGGTAAGATTCTTTGTAGTGTAGATGAGCAGAGAGATCTCGGTGCCCAGGTACACAGATCCTTGAAAGTTGCCACCCAGGTTGGCAGGATTGGTCAGCAGGCATACAGTGTTTTATCTTTTATTAATAGAGAGATCGAGTTCCGCAACCATGCAGTTATACTACAGGCTGTACAAAACTCTGGTGCGGCTGCACATGGAGTATTGTGTACAGTTTTGGTCACCACATTATAAGAAGGATGTGAATATTTTGTAAAGGGTGCAGAGGAGATTTATTAGGGTGTTGCCTGGTATGGAGGGAAGGACTTCGGAGGAAAGGCTGAGGGACTTGAGGCTGTTTTCATCTGCGAGAAGGAGGTTGAGCGGTGACTTAACAGAGACATATAAGATAATCAGAGGGTTAGATAGAGTGGACAGGGAGAGTCTTTTTCCAAGTATGGTGACAGCGAGCACGAGGGGGCATAACTTTAAATTGATTGGTGATAGATGAAGGACAGATGTCAGAGGTAGTTTTTTTTACTCAGAGAGTCGTAAGGGTATGGAGTGATTTGCCTGCAACGGTAGTAGATTCGCCAACTTGAAGTGCAAATAAGTAATCATTGCGCAAGCATATGAACATACATGGAATAATGTAGGCTTCAGATTGGGATGACTGGTCGGCGCAATATCGAGGGCCGAAGAGCCTGTACTGCACTGTAATGTTCTATGTTTCTCAACCACGTTTTTAAAGGTTCACCTATGCCTGGAAGTAACACCAACACTATCTCCAAGAATAAAATTGCGAGTTTTTGATTTTGTAACGCCTTCCGGTTTCATTCAATGCTCTGATACGTTTAAATGCTGTTGAGCCAACTCCCCTGCTCTGTGTAACCGTGCCCTAATATTTGATACGTAGTTAAAATGTGTGTTCTCTGAATTATGACTTAGCAATTTCTCATTAATCAATTCGAACAGTTTTTTTTCACTTTACACCCGAAAACAAATTCAATACACTGAATTTATTCGACGCATTGGCGCTTCCCTAATGGCAAAAAGTACAGACGGTATTCCTTTGACCAAATCGCCTGGATAGACTTGACTATCAGCCTTCGCCGTCGACTTTAATGTCTGATGGCACCTTTCTACCATCTGCTGCATCTCTCGATTGTATGCAGTATGTTTGATTGTTTTATTCCTAAGTTGTCCATAACGCCGTTGAATAATTTAAATGCAAGGTTTGATTCTTGAACTGACGGTATCTCTGTGAGTAGTTCATATCTAGCGAAAAATGTGAGCAACTTTTCTAAAATCCTTCGATTTGTGACACCCTTAGTGGAAAGGCTTCTGGAAACCTCGTGGATTGCTCACAACACTGAATCAAACTTTTTATTTTAGGTAAGGGTCCTATGCAATCATTTAAAACTCTTGTAAATCTTTTCTGAAATGCAAGGATAGATATAAATGTGTGGATTTTTTTTACTGCCTGTGGTTATCGAATTACCTGACATGTTCGACATATGTGGCAAAAATCAACTACAATCTTGTGCATCGCAAGCCAGTAAAAATGTTTTTGCACTTTAGCTTAAGTTTTTCTTACCCCTAAATGACCTTCGTGTGTCAAATGACTTGATGGACTCCGAGCCATTTCTCATCTACGTGAGTATGTAATGGCTTAAAATTCCTCGATAACACATCATTTTGAAGAAAGTCGCACTCAGGAACGCATTTAAATTATTTCTTAGTGAATGCTTTTGTTTATGACTGCTTAAGGTTTTCATCTCTCTGTTGTAACTCAGGTAATTTCTCCGAGCTAAAGATGTCTGCTTTGTCATTCATCTGCTCCTGGTTTGTCTCATCCACTTGATCAAATAGGGTTTCTGATAATTCCACTTCAACCTTGTTATCTGTACCTTTGATCTCTCCTGTTTGCACTGGTGAATTTGTGACTTCGTTACCCCACAGTCTGGAAAAGTTCCCTTAATGGCTCAGATTCCTGATTTTACACTGGCTTTTCAACCACAGTAGTCAGCACGCCTGCCTGTGAACAAACTGTATCATTAACAAGAGCAAATGGTATTCCTGGTGCCAAGATGTTGTCCAATACTTCTGCATTCTTCACTGGACACACTAACATCACTCTACATAATGCACTGCTTCTTGTCTCACCGTGAATTCCAGTTGCTACTTCTTTATCGGACAATAACCCTTTACAGGTACATTTCTGCTCATCTTTCAACATCAAAGATTGAAAGGATCATGCATCTCTTAATATTTCAACCCCTTTACCTGCTCCTCCTGACCAATGCAAGTAAACTTTATCTTTGCAATTATATTGTTTAAGAAGATCTCCTTAAAAAAAACTTCCCACCAGTTTGTATATTCTGGTGCGACCTGTTCGCCTCCACTGCACTTTCTGTAATCACTCCAACAAGGTTCGGTGACTTATTCTGTTTTCCTGCATCGATCTTCCCAGTGCTTTTCCTCACGCACCAGTGCTGCGATTTCACGTGGCCTACTTTATTGCACTGAAAACATTAGAATGTTTTAACTTCTGTTTCCCCTTCAAGGATTTCCTTTTTAACCTTTGGTAAGTTATTCTTATGATCTTTACCAAGATCTAGCTTTCCTTGACCACGTGAAGATTTTCTTTTCCCTAATTTCTGTCCCTCACGAATTGAAAATGATGTTGGAAGCCAAACTTCGATTTATGGACCAGCTCATAATTATTAACCATTTCAGCTGCTATATCTTGTTGTTTTAAAACTCGGCTCCTCCACATGAGATCTCACTATTTTACACTCCGCCAAAATAACTGTCACTCTAACAGCGTCATAGGTTTGCTGTATCTTTAAAGTCCTTATCCACCTCTCAAAATTACTTCGTTTGATCCTTTCAAATCATATAGGTTTGTCCAGGATCCCTGCTGAGATTCTTGAAACGTTGTCTGTCGGCTTCTGGCACAAGCTCAAATGCCGTTGAAACGGCTTTTTTTTCACTCTCGCATTTGCCCCAGATATCTCCTCTGAGGGTAATGCAAACACCACACTAGCTCTGCCCTCAAGATTTGTTTGTATCAACAAAACCCGCATGCACTGGTTTTGTTTGGCCACCTTCTTAAATGAGATGAAACAGTATTCCACATCCCACACATCAAATTTCGACAACACTTGAATAGATTTAAACAAATCACGACTGGGTGTTTGGCTACTGTGGGCTTGCTGATCCTCACTCTCTTCCTCGCTTCGCTGACTTCATCCTTCATCTCACCCTTGTATACCGGCTTTGCTGTCCAAGTGTCAACGATTCAGAGAGAGGCACGTACCCTCGTTACTCCTGATTAAATAACAAAGTGATTCAATAATGATAAGGAGGAGACAGCACGACTGAGATTATCTCAGAAAATTTGCATCTTTAACCATGGTTAGCCATGATCATGGCCTAATGACCATATCATTACCTAAAATAAATTCTCTCAGGTTATTGTCACCCTTGCTGTGCATTAGTTATCAAATTGTGACTGTGCTATTGCCAAATGGGACAAACCTTGGATAAGAGGATTAATATTTAGAATGCGGTTTGCTTATCCAACTCCGGGTTGTAATGGCCTCACACCCAAAAATATATCTGTGAAGTTGGTGTGAAAATAGTTCACACCAGTGGGAGTGTATTGGTGCGAATAACTAGTGGGTGATATTAGAGACTCACTAACAGTTGCCATTATGAAGAGAAAAAAAAACAGATGAGAAGAAATATTGAGTGCTGTAAACAATGCACTCTAATCTTCACAGAAACTGCAAGAAAATTGAATTGGCAGCCGTCGAATCGATAAGGAGTTTATTGAATGTTTGCTCACAGCAACACATTCTGGATGCAACTAGAGAGCAGCTTAAGTTAGATTTGGCCTTGTATAATGTTGCTGGGTTAATTCTAGACTTCAGGATACGAACAACTTTAACAGCATATAATTGCATGATTGAATTTACTTTCATTTGAAGGGAAGAAGCGCGAGATAAGACTAGCATTATAAATTTAGTAAGGACATGAAAGCTGATCTGGCTGACATGACCTGGCCAACTAGAAAAGAGTGTAAATTATTAGAGGTCCTTTGACAGTCATATTATGGAACGTTATCGAATGATCAGAACTAACATATCCCCACAATAGAGAATCGAAAGAGGGACCACATTCCCTATTTAACTGGGGCAAAAAATGAAACACACCAAACTTAAGGAAAATAAAATGATTCTGCGCACAAAAATGAGTAGCTGGTCAAATGACTGAGCATCATGTTGCTGTGGACCAGGGAAGACCGCCTCAAAATATTTCAAGAATGTAGCCTACACCATAATTTTGTTACCACTTTTAAGCAGGTGTAATGTAGATTTTTCTGGGAGGGCTGCAGTTGGTCAAACCAATTAGTTTTAACAAAACAGAATTCATTTTCAAGATTACTGAATTAAACTAGACTGATCCAAGCCTCTGCTTTCTCACCTCTCTTCAAGAAAAATCTCAAAAAATCTTTTAAATTAACAGCATCGTCACCACTGTGCTCTTAATAATGCCAGAGAAGGTTAAGTGACAGAAGCTTTATTTTTGCTCCACTTTTACTGAAAGCATGCACTTTGTTCTGTCTCACTAAATTCTTTTCAGATCTTATGATTTGATCAGCTAAATCTTTCACCTGAATGGCTGTGTAAAAATATAGGAAATCAGTACCCACAATACAAACAATAATTACCAAAGTTGTGCCACATTTCAAAATGAATATTCCACACAGAATCCTGGAAGATTTGTTGTTCTGTTCACTTCAAAAGTCATACACACAATCTGTTATATCTTTATCTCTCTACTTCTCTATTGCAACTAAGCTGGCAGTAATTGTGCTCCTGTCTCCACGAAGATGTGGTCTGTCTGGATGTATCATTTATTACATCGTGTCCATCGCAATGGCAGATCTTCTGGTTATGGTCATGACCGTAATTATTTTCCATACAGCTTCATGTCTATCACACCAGTATGCGATGTATGCAATGCTTCAAATATGGCAGCTACAGATAGTTCTGCCTGGCCAACGGTCGTTTTCACCTTTGTGGCTATTTCTTGCCAAACCCTGAAAGTAAAATATTGCACCAAGAAGATGGCATCATGGGTTATCGGAATTGTGTGCACATTGACCTGCCTAAAAAATATCTTCAGGTGCTTTCAATTTGAACCGAAGTACATAATTAAAGACATACCCTGTTTCTGTGACATAAAATCTATATATTATACTTCACCAGCATGGACTGCATATGACTGGATTCGATCCATTTTAAACCCTTCTCTCCTATTCATTTTGATTTTCCTGCTCAATGCCCTGACTGTCAGACACATTGTCGTGGCGAATACAGCTCGTAAGAGACCTCAGAATCAGAGAAATGAAGAGAACCAGAGTGACACAGAGGGAAAGAAGTGCAAGAAGTCCATTATTGTACTTTTTGTCATCTCAGGCAGCTTCATCGTGTTGAATTTATTATATTTTGTAACAATCCTCTATGTCCGAATTGCTGACCTTACTTATTCCTCAGTTTCTGACTTCAATAATTCCACATTTGATCTCCAACAGAGCGGACCTATGCTACTGTTATTAAACTCTTGTGTCAATCCATTTATTTATGCAGGGACACAACGTAAATTCAGAGATGAGTTAAAGAATGTGATTAAATATCCAAATAACCTATTGTTTAAATTAATAAAATTGGAAAATAGAAAAATCTAACATGAAATATTGATTTCTTCCCTTGCATTTTCCTAAGGATCACCATTTGAAATCTGAAGGTACTAAGGGAATATAATAATATGCCATAAGTGCTGTGAATTTCTGTAAACTGCTCCCAGGTAAAACTTAACATTTTTTTCCCCTGTTCTGATTCGCGTTTTTCATACTTTCAATTCCGAATTGCCCTTCTCAGATCAAATTTTTCCCTGTTCTCATGCCCTGTATTCATTCATCAACAGAGAATATTAAATTGCCAAAATCATTTCAAACATTGCTTAATGCCCACACACTGCAATGTCTGCATCGGCAGCTTGATGAAGATTGCAGAGTCATGACGCCAGTGTGAACAGTGAGCCTGACTAAGTGTCATCTCAGAGTCATTTGACGCCTGAGCGGCTACATGGCTTAATGCCTCTGCTGCCCCATGGCATTTAAGGCACTGCCAATGGCCACGTTTACCTTGTTTTGCTAGAAAACTCACAACCTGAACCTTACAGGGAGACTTTCTGTGAAACAGATTTAAGCTGCAGCTTCAACAGCTTAGCAGTTTCTAGTCAAAACTCATACAGAAGATTCATGCAAAACCGTAAATGACAACAGCTGGCAAAACCGACTTAGAACACAGAATTACACACCACTGACAATCAGCTAAGATTGAACTGTGGCACCTCGTCGTCTCGAAATCTGGGTACCCGATTTTTCTCACATATCTTCACTTAAGGTCACTTTCACCGGCGACAATTTTCAGCAGAAAAACAACATTTAAAGATGTCACACAAATGCCAGCAATCATTGCTGTGAGCTTGAAAATGACAGAGACTGTACAGTGAAACAAACTGCTCATGTTCGACTTTCTTTTCCAAAGAACACGAACCAGATTACTTCGACTCCTGTGAATCTCACAAGGCAACGCCTGATGCGCATTCCTCAGTTTAAGAAAAACAACTGACTCATGGTAAATCCTAAACACTTTCATATTGTATCTCTTTTTGCTTCTGTCCCTCCCACCCCTACCCCTTCCCATACAGGACTTAGTCAAGTAGTTAGAATAAGAAACATATTACAGTGCAGTACAGGCCCTTTGGCCCTCGATGTTGCACGACCTGTGGAACAAATCTGAAGCTTATCTATCCTATCCTGTTACATTTTCATTGTTCATATGTCATATGGAATTTGTTTATCTATTGACTATTTAAATGCCCTTAAAGTTGGTTAGTCTGCTACCGTTGCATGCAGTGCACTCCACGCCCTTACTACTTTCTGAGTAAAGAAGCTACCTCTGAGATCTGCCCGATGTCTATCACCCAACAATTGAAAACTATGAACGCTAATGCTAGCCATCTCCACCCGAGGATAATGGCTCTCACTGTCCACCCTACCTAACGCTGTTTTTTTATCGTATATGTTTCAATTAAGTCACCACACACCATTTTGCTCATAAACGAAAACAGCCTCAAGTCCCTCAGCCTTTCCTCCAAACACCTTCCGGCCATACTAGACAACACCCTGGTAAACCACCTCCGCACACTTCCGAAAGTTTCCACATCCTTCCTGCAATGCAGTGACCAGAACTGTATGTAATACTCCAAGCACGGATGCACCGGAGTTTTGTGCAGCTCCAGCATGACCTCCTGGCTCCAAAACTCAATCGCTATATCAGTAAATGCTAACACACCGTATGCCCCCTCAATGTTGAGTGGTGTCTTAATTGAAACATATTCGATAATTGGAGCGTTAGATAGGGTGGACAGTGAAAGTCATTATCGTCGGATGGTGATGGCGAGCATTAGGGCTCGTAGCTTTAAAATGAGGGGTGCTAGATATCGGACAGATCTCAGAGGTAGTTTCTTTACTCAGAGAGTGGTAAGGGCATGGAATGCATTGCCTATTATCATCCTGAGGAGCAACGTCCAGTAATTTTACTTAATGAAAACCCAAGCTGAAACTTTACTTCGAAAATAGAAAGCAGGGATCCAAGATACAAGACATTGAGAATTGAGCTGTTTACAGACCACAAGGTAAGGACGCATGAGGATATAATTGACCTTGATCTTCTACACAGATTCCAAGAATGTGCTCTGTGTATATTTTACGCAGATGAGGTCTCCTTCTACATTTGTGCACGAGATTGAAATATGAAATTGTTACATTCTCACACTGAATTTCAAAGTGTGAAAAGTAGGGCAGCAGTGATCCCATCGTTTGTGGCACTTGTACAAGACAGTGCAGCACAGGCTGTGGAACAGTCTCTGTTTCGATGGGTTCATCTGCAGGGAAGGGCTTGCATTATTTAAAGAATCACTAAATCAGTCCTGTTCCGAATGTGAAGCAAGAAATGACAAGAAAACATCCCACTGCATTTGACAATGGTCTTAACTTTAAAAGCACATCATAAATGCTGAGGAAGTAGATTTCATTGGACTTGGTTGTAAAATGTTAAAATGGCTGTGGGCGAAACCACGATGACATTGGAACTTCCAAACGATAGAGTTGAGGCACAGAAAACCATAATTCCACAAAGTGCAATGCTTTGAAAGAACAATTACGAGTTGGACGATATGAACGTTCAGTAAGATCAGGTCTGCTCTTTTCGTGGACTCAGCTCCACTTACCCGCCAACTCATCAGTTCCTTTAAATCTACCTATCTTTGTCTTAAAAGCATTCAACAAGGTAGCTTCAAATACTTCACTAAGTAAGGAATTCTACAGACTTACAATCCTTTGGGTGAAGAATTACCTCCTCAAGCCGTTCTGAAATTCTCTCCCCCTTATTTTGAGTCTATGACGTCTAGTTCTAGTTTCATCCACCAGTGGAAACAACCTCCCTGATTCTATCCTGTCTATTTGCTCCATAATTTTAGATGTTTCTATAAGAACCTCCTTCCTTTTTCTAAATTCCAACGTGAGTCTGTTTTCATACTGTAGGATTCTATTCTATTCGAAAGTCCCAGTCTTCACAATTTCTCTTCATAAGCAAGGACTGCTCACTCAGAAATGATTTGGAGGTGCCAGTGTTGAACTGGGGTGGACAAAGTTAAAAATTACAAAACATCAGGTTATAATACAACAGGTTCATTTGGAAGCACTGGATTTGGAGGGGCTGCCTCTCCATCAGGTAGTTGTGGAAGATAACCATACACCACAGAATCTATTGCAAAGTAATTACAGTGTCCTGGAGTTCTAATAATATATTAAACAACTTCAGCTGAAAGTCACACAGAAACAGGTTTAAATTCTTCAAGAAAATTTAGACTAAGAGCTTAGTCTTTGAAAATGACATGTAGTGAATTCGGTTCTTTAATGTATAAATCCCAGAGTTATATTGTCAAGATTACATCAGCTTATCTAATAATAGGTGTCATCTCAGCTTAGACAATGCATTAAATCTGTGAAGGTAAAGTCTGTTTCAATGTTTAGTCAATTCTAATTCGAAAGTGCGGCCGACAGAATCGCATTCATGAAGTTTCTGAGTGAAACAAAATGCAATTCTGCAAATATAAGTTTAACCCATAAGCGTACATGCGTGCTTGTGCAGGAGAGACAGCATGGGGTTGTATGTGTGAGTGTGCGCGTATGGGTATGAGTGCATGTGAAAGACTGCGTGTAAATCTGTGTTAAGCTTGGTCAAGTACGTGTACGTATGTGATGGTGTGTAAGCATGAAGAGGGTGCGTGCGTGAGAGTGTGAGTGCGAGGGACGCATGTGTGTGCGTATGAGAGGGAACTTGTGTATGAGAGAGGGTCTGCGTGGTGGTGTGAGTATGTAGGAGTGTGTATGCGTGCGTGTGTGTGCGCGCTCACGCTTGGACACTGGTCTGTGTGTGAGAGAGAGAGAGACAGAAAAAAGAGAGTAGAACTGTGGTGTCACCTGTAGTGTGACATTAACCCAAGGTCCCAGTTTCTGCCTTTCCCATGGGTATCCAAATTGGCTATCAGCCTCTTCTCAGCCACTCTATGTTGTTGTTTGTCCCGAGGTCTGCCCTGGAGGATCGTCATCCAGATATCCGAGGTCGAATATCCTGGACGGCTGACGTTTTCTCCAACTGGGAAGGAGCAGTCTTGACTAATGATCATTGCACGGAGTTCTGAAGTACCATAGCAAGAAACCATAATGACCTCCTCTGAAGACAGACACGAGCTGCAAATAATAGTGCACTTTTCATTGTCCAGTAATTCCCAGGAGCCGAAAGACTATGCCACGCTCTTCGCAACTTGCAATGCAGCATCAATGAGGACAAGCACCTCGCCAAGATCTTCCCCACGCCTCCACTCGCCTTTAAAAAACCACCAAACCTCCTGCAGATCATTGTCCACGGTATACCGCCCAGCATTGAGGACAATATAGACCAAGGCACCATACAACTCTGTCACTGCAGCCGCTACAAAATATGTCAGAATGTGGACTCAACCACCACCATTACACGTGAGGACACCTCCCACCACATATGCAGCAGGTACTCATGTGGTTCGGCCAACGTTTCCTATCACATACGCTGCAGGGAGGAATGTCCTGAGGCTTGGTACATTGACGAGACTGAACAGGAGCTACAACAATTGATGTTTGGACACCATGCAGAGATCAGCTGCAAGGGTGTTCCCTACCTGTCGAGAACACTTCAGTGGTCTGGTACATTTGGCCTCAGAAATCTGTGTGACCATCCTTCAAGGTGTAGTTCCAGTGCAGAGCAGAATGGAAGTACAGAGGGCATGGACAGGATTCCACAGTCTCAGCAATGTGCTGGCAGACAGCAAACTGATTTGAAGTGTGTCTGCTTCAATTCCAAAATTATCCAAAATAAGGAAGGTGCGTTTGCAGCATGGCTAGGTAATTGGGACTTCGATGTTTTGGCCATTTTGGAGACATGGATTCAGCAGGGTCAGGAATGAATATTGCAGGTTCTAGGGTTCAGATCTTTCATTAATAACCGGGAAGACAGTAAAAGAGGGGGAGGAGTGGCCTTGTTCGTCAAGGACAGCATAACAGTGGCTGAAAGAACTTTTAACAAGGATTCATCTACTGAGGTATAATGGGCTGAGGTTAGAAACGGAAAAGGAGAGGTCACACTGCTCGGAGTTTTTATAGGCCTCCGTGGAGTTCCAGGGATGTGAAGAGAGGATCAGCAAAATGATTCTGGGCTGGAGTGAAAGGACAAGGGTGGTCATTATGGGGGCTTTAACTTTCCCAACATTGACTGGAAACACTCTAACACTAGTACAACGGGTGGATCAGATTTTGTGCAATGTGTGCAAGAGTGTTTCCTGACACAGTATGTCGAAGGGCCAACAGGAGGGAAGGCCCCACTGGATCTGGTGCTTGGTGATGAACCAGGCGAGGTGTTTGATTTATTGTCAGGTGAACACTTTGGAGCAAGTGACCATAATTGAATGACATTTACTTTAGAGATGCAAAGGGATAGGTATATACCACAGGGCAAGAGTCATATATGGGCGGGAGGGCAATTATAATGCGATTAGGCAATACTTAGGATGCATAGAATTGGGCAGCAAAATGCAGGGGATGTGGATAATCGAAATAGTGAGCTCGTTTCAGGAACAGACATTGCGTGTCCTTGACAGATGTGTCCTTCCCAGGCAAGGAGGAAGTGATAAGGTAAGGGAAGCGTGGTTTATTAAAGGAATTGCATCTCTTGTCAAGTGAAAAAGTGGACTTACGTGACGATGAGACGAAATGGTTCAGATGAGGCGACACAGAGTTACAGATTAGTTAGGAAGGATTTAAGAGAGATTTAAGAAGAGCAGAGAGAAAGGACATGAGCAGGTAGAATAAAGGAGAACGCTAAAACTTTCTCTAAGTATGTGAGTTATAAAATAATGAATAAGGTAGAAATAGTGCCAATCAAAGACAGAAGTGGGAGGTTGTGTGTGGACCCTGTGCAGATCGAAGAGGTGCTAAACGAACATTTCTCATCCGTTTTCACTCAGAATGGAAGAATATTGGAGAGGAGAAGAATGAGATACAAGATATTAGAATAAAGAAAGAACAAAGAAAATTTACATCCCAGGAACAGGCCAATCGGCCCTCCAATCCTGAGCCGATCCACATGTACTGTCTAAACCTGTCTACCAATTCCTAAACATCTGTATCCCTCTACTCCCCACTGACGCATGCATTTATCCAGATGTATATTAAATGAATCTACCGTGCCTGCCTTTACCACCTCTGCTGGCAACGCGTTCCAACGCCAACCACCCTCTGTGTAAAGTAATTGCCGCATGTATCCCACTGAAACATTCCACCTTTGGACGAGAAAGGATCGAAGTTTGTAAAGAAGAGGTGTTACAATTCTAGAAGGAGTGAAAAATGACAAGTCCACCAGACCAGATGGGATTTATTCGAGGATTCTCTGGTAAGCTAGGGAGGAAGTGGTGGAGCATTTGGCTTTGATCATTGCGTCATAATTGTCAACCGGTTTATTACCGCAGATTGGAGAATTGCAAAAGTGCCCTTTTTCAAGAAGGGCAGTAGAGATACCTTAGTAAATGTAGTCTGCTGTAGGAAAAGTTTTGGCAAGTGTTATAAGAGGAAGAATTTATAATCATCTTGCAAGCAGCAACTTGATTGCAGATAGTCAACATTGTTTCGCGAAGGGCGGTTCATGTCTCACAAATCTCGTTGAGTTTTTTGAGAAGGTGACCAAGCATGTGGATGATGGTAGGTCAGTTGACGTGGTGTACATGGACTTCAGCAAATCCTTTGACAAGCTTCTACATGGTAGGCTGTTGGTAAAAATGCGGAAGCATGGATTTGAGTTTGATTTAGCAATTTGGATTAGACAATGGGCATTCCGTAAGAAGGCAGTGAATGGTGTTTGACGGAAAATATTCAGCCTGGGATCCTGATACTAGTTATGTGCCACAAGGATCTGTTTTGGGGCCACTGCTGTTTGTCATTTTTATGAATGACTTGACGTAGACATGGGTGGATGGTTTACAAAGTTTGCAGATTACACTAATGTCGTTGGAGTAGTGGACAGTGTGGAAGAATGTTACAGATTGCAGCGGGACTTGAATAAACTGCAGAACTGGGCTGAGAAGTGGCAAATGGAGTTCAATGCAGATAAATGTGAGGTGATTCACTTTGGGAGGAATAACAGAAAGATAGAATACTGGGTCAAAGGAAAAAATTATTGATCGTTTGGATGTGTAGAGGGATCTTGGAGTCCATGTTCATAGATCCCTGAAAGTTGCCACTCAGATCGATAGTGCTATTAAGACGGCATACAGTGTATTAGGTTTTAATGGTAGAGATATTGCATTCGGGAGCCATAATGTCATGCTGCAACTATACAAAACGCTCTTGAAGCCTCCCATGGAATATTGTGTACAGTTCTCGTCGCCACATTACAGGAAGAATATGGAAGCATTGGAAAGGGTGCAGAGGAATATTATCATGATGTTGCCTAGTCTAGAGGGAAGATCTGATGAGGAAAGGCTGAGTGACTTGGATCTGTTCTCTTTCGAAAAAGAAGGCTAAGAGGGGATTTGATAGAGACATACAAGGCGATCAGAGGGTGAGATTGGGTGGACAGTGAGAATCTTTTTCCCTTGAATTATGACGTCAGCTTGTACGAGGGGGCATAACTACAAATTGAGGGGTGATAGATTTAAGACAGATGTCAGAGGCAGGATCTTTATTCAGAGAGTGGTAAGGGCATGGAATGCACTGGCTGCCAATGCAGTTAACTCTGCAACATTAGGGAGATTTAACCAATATTTAGGTATGCACGTGGATGAGTATGGGATAACGCAGGGGGATGGCCTTAGATGAGTTCACAGGTCAGCGCAACACCGAGGACCGAAAGGCCTCTTCGTGCTGTAGTGTTCTATGTTCTATGTTGTAAGGCAGAATTTGGGGCAAGCAAGAAAGCAAAGTGGCCAATCAGAGGCTGATAGCCAAGTTGGACGCCCATAAAGAAGGTGTCAACCGGCACGTTCTGTACATGTCATGCTACAGATGACCCCACTGCGCTCCACATGCTCTCTCATATACACACACGCACACGTACACACACTCACACAGAGGCGTGCAGTCACACACACATGCACAGGCACACACACACAGATTCATATTCCAGCTAACTCACACAGACCCTCTCACATACACAAGTTTTCTCTAATATGCACACACATGCGCTCTTCCCACTCAGCCTCACGCACAAGCCCTCTCACAGGCTTATCCTTCATTACATTCAGACACATACTTGACCAAACTTACAAACACACACATGCACACACTCTTTCACGTGCACTCACGCCCATGCACACGCACTCAGATGAACACACCCACTCTGTCTGTCCTACACATAGATGAGTTTATGGGCTGAACTTGTATTTGCAGAATTACAGTTGGTTTTGCTCAGAAGCTGCATGAATCCATGTAAGATTCTGTGGGCCCCACTTTCGAATTAGAATTGACTCAACATTGGTACAGACTTTACCTTCAAACATTTAATGCATTTTCTGAGCTGACATGACACTTATTATTGAACAAGCTGGCGCCACCATGCGAACGTAATTCTGGGATTTACATATTAAAGAACCGAAATCAATACATCTCATTCTAAAAGATGAAAAACTTAATTAAAATTTGTTGAAGAACGACAGTCTGGTGCTGTGCGATTTTTGACTGAAGTTGCTTAATATATCATTACAACTCCACGACACTGTAATCATTACGTTATAAACTCTGTGTTGTATTGTCATATTCCACAACTCATACCTGATGAAGAGGCAACGCCTCGAAAGTGAGCTCTTCCAAATAAATCTATTGGACTATAACCTGGTGTGGTGTGATTTTTAACTCTGGAATGAATCTAGTAAACCTTCTCTCACGCCCTCCAGTGTTGGGAGACCAAAACTACACATTTGTCGAAATGTAGACTCACCAGAATCTATATAGCTACAGCATAACCTCCCTGTTTTTAAACTCGGTCCTTCTGATGGACAATATTCCAATTGCCATCTTAATTATCTGCTGCACCTGCAAACCAACTGGCTTGTACTGTTTTGCTGATCCGGAATAATATTTGTAGCGATGCAAGCAGCAGAAAGTTAAATCTTTCACGCTATCACCGAATATTTGCCTTGCACCACTAGCTGTATATTCGATATATTGTGTGTTTGCTACCGGTTACAACTTGGCTTTGCATGCCATCATTCTGTCTTTACTTTGTGTGATAGTTTTACATGATGTTGCGATCACTAGCCAGAGCCAGCATCTTCTTCTCTAACCCTCATTTGCCTGGAAAAAAGTGGGCTTGATCTGCTTTCTTGAATCACTTCAGTCCTGGCATTCAATGTACATGACATTTGCAGCTCTGCTGCGAAGCGTCAACACTGACTCCACTGATTCTTGTCGAGATATTGCCCCTTGTAAATTTTCAATCAGTTAGAAATGTCAGTTCCTTTCAACATTTGCAAAAAATGATTAAATCTTCATTGACTGAGACCAGAAATCACGCCTTAGTGGTTAAAACACTAACTCATAGTCACTGAGGCAGCAGAGAAACTACCTCCAAACCTGAACACTTAACTTGTCTGCACTACATTTCCAATTTCCTCTTTCGTTTCCACTATTTTCACCGCAGACAAGCTGCTCTGTCAAAATTCCATATTTAAGTGGAACACAAGCAATTCCGTCAGTGAATTACACCCGTTGCTTTGAGCTGGTATGTAATACCGACACTTTTCCTCCTTGAAGACAGATCCTAAACCCAAACAATCTTTGCCCAAGCGTTTCCTTAACTCCCCAGATATGTGTCTCGGTGTCATATTGTGCTATATGATGTGTCTGGGCAGCTCTTTGGGATTTTTCATGAGACTAAAGGAGCAATGTCAATATAAATTGTTGTCAGACAGAAACGGAAAGAGACAAAATCATCTCTTGCACCTTTTTACGAAGAGATCCTTCACAGAAGTTCCACCAGCAGGAGTTATCTCACAATCTGCTATGCCGAATACATCAGGAATTTGAAGACTTCAGACAAAATACAGCCTTCTGTTTGCAGGGCAGAGCAGTTCCAATTGCTCAGAGTTGTCCACAGAGTGCAGCTGCCTTATCCCTGCTCGTAGCCTTTTTAATCTTCTGTGGAAAATGTCTCCTGCCTTTGCATTTTTTCAGATGTTTAGTGACCAGACCTGGATGCAATACTTTGGTTGAAGCAAGCTACTATTTGATATTCGATTAAAATAAAATCTCTGTGAATGTTCACTGTGCCTGAATTTGCACAGTCTACAATGCTGTATCCCTCATCCAATTTGGTCTCAATGTATCATGGTGTATTCACACTGTCATTCAAATATGCATGACAGGAGCCTCTGTTTAAGCAACACCTTCGGCCTTACTTGCATTCTGTTACATCGATTCATTGGAGTTTTTTCAAAAAAGAATTGAACCTCTTCACACTTCCCTGCATTAAATTTCATCTCCCTCTTGACATCTATCCTGTGAATCTCATTTTAATTGCGTTGATGTTCTGCTCTACGAATGCACTTATGTATATATCGGAGTGTGTTACTGTATTTACATTTTGCAGTTATGCCTGGTGCGCCAAATTCATGTAATCACTGAATACCAAGTTGGCAGGGTCCTAAAAAATTAAATATGTTGGTCTCTGCTAAAACATTGCATCCCGGCGGGAAAGTGAAAAGAAAATCGACTTGATTAATAACAAAATCCCACCAGTAATGGGAATCCAAGTTTAAAATGATCACAGAGAGTTTTGTAAATTAACAGAATCTGGGGCAGCACGTGGACAGCAAGAATACACTCCACGTTTCGTGTTGTGACATTCAGCCATACCTCTATTCAATTAAAATAAAATCTCTGCGAATGTTCACTGTGCCTGAATTTGCACAGTTATCTCTGAAGCCATTCAACACGGACGCCCACATAGAAAAATATAAGTGATTCAGTCGTCCCAAAAAACATAAGCTTCATTCACTAGAGGAAAACCAAAACGTAATCTCAAAAGTAATACATTGATCTCTTCCTTACTTTAGTAAATGTTCTCCAATTCCTTGCACAATCATCATTACCTTTTGTAAATGTAGCAGCAAGGACCAAGCTTGCAACAATCGTGATTTTATTAAAAATCTCCAGGGGGAGACGATTCAAAACAGAAAGTGTACAATGAGATGGAAATACAGAGCAATAGTTGTTTTTTTAACAACAGATTTGGTGACACATGCACTCTAATAGGGTGAAAGAAACAGGCAAGTTACTACAGATAACCACGGAGACACCACAAGGAATCAGAAATTATGAATGACGATATAATCTGTTCATCCAGTCGCTTTTGTTTCGTGCAAATTTAAACAATGTAAAGGTTTGTGGAGATGTGACATGCTCAACAGTTCAAGCGTCATTTGTCCAGCGCTCCATGAAAAATAGGCAACAAAAAGTAACAGGCTGTGAATCTGTGGCAATTGACACGTTTTAATCTCATATGCATATTCAAAATATATATGTATTGGAGAACGACTTCCTCAAGTTTCACAATAGCCACAAAATATATTTGAATTATTCCAGTTATTGTCGACCAGAAGAGGCATTTATTTCTTGGCTCGTAGTTTGCACACAAAATCTATGTAGGAGTTCTCAATTGTTTGCTCCCTTCTCCAGTGAAACAACGCAACTGGTTATTTAATAGAATTAAGTATCACTTTAGATTGTCCTTTATTGAGGAAAAACAAATCTTTCACGTTCACAGTTGTCTGAATGATGAGCTCCAAAGTGATATGATGAGAAGTCGGAGAGAGTCAAAAAGTGACATCTTCGGGAGCAAATATCGAAAATGTAACTGACAAAACTAGCTAGAGCACACGCAGACATGAAACATCTTTTCTCAAGAATGCAACAACATGCAGACACTCAAAAAGAAGTGTTTACCTGCCTGTAAACAATTTGCATTATTTTTAAACATAAATTGAAATGGTCAAACTCAGAAAATGTGGACGTTATTTTTCTGATCTTTTAAAAAGATTCATACATTGAAGAAGCCAACAACATTGTCAAGCAGTTAACACACAATACATGTGATATCAGGACTGTCCATCATCTTCGATGAGTGGCACTGAAGCCTGTTTCTCAAACCGTTCAACGTTACTTTCATTTCACAATCTTGTACCTCCATTCCGTCACCAAGACATTAAAATAGCCTACAGAGTCCAAAGTTAACTAAATTTCCAGCTAAGCATATCGCAAGTATCTGCAAGATCACTATTGTTCAGATATAAATGTTTACTTTATTATGGATGGCATCCTTTTATTTGCAATGCACTTTTCATCTTCTCCTTTTTTCCTTTCGTAGAGTCACAGATTTATAGAGAGCTACAGCACGGAGACAGGCCCTCGGGCCCAAATTGGTCCACCCTTACCTAAACGTCCATCAACGCCAATCACATTTCCTTGGACTTTGCCAACATTCTTCTCAACCTTTGTGAACCGTGTATTATTTTCCTGATTTACCTTTGCAAGCGGTGTTAATTGATACAGTGGCTCTAGCATTGGCAATGAGAAATGGGAGTCCTGGTAGCAGTCGGCCGGAATCTCGGCGGTGGCAGTGGCCAAAGATGGGATTCCTGAAGTGGGAGGCACAGAACCTGGACACTTGACAGTGGCAACAGAGCAAGCGTCTCTTGGAGCTTCGTGGCTGACACTGCTGTTCGAAAATGGGACTCTTTGAGGACTGAAATACTTTACAGAAGCTTCATATACAAATTGAACAGAAGATGTACTCTGACTTAAATTTTCTTTAGTAACCCAAAATGACACCAGGTTATGGTAACATAATCAATCAAATTATTCATTTTATGTGAATTCAAACAGTCATGGTTCAGACGAGGTCATGTTGCAACGATGCAAAACTCGGGTACGGCCTCACTTGAAGGATTGGGTCGAGTTCTGGTCACTGCATTATACGAAGGACGTCGATGCATGGAAAGGGTTCAGAGGAGATTTAGAAAGGTGTTGTCTAGTATGGAGGAAAGATCTTATGGGGAAAAGCTGAGGGATTGAACCTGTTTTTTTGAGAGAAGGAGGTGGACAGGTGAATTAATTGAGACGGATGATAATCAGAGAGTTACTTCCGTTGGACAGTGAGAAACATTTTCCTCGGATGGTGATGGCTAGCACGAGGGTACATAGCTTTAAATTGAGGGGTAATAGAGGAAAGATGTCAGGTAGTTTTTTTACTCAGAGAGTAGTAGGCGCGTGGAACAACATGCCTGCAACAATGGTAAACTTGCCACATTTAAGGGCATTTAACTGGTCATTGGATAAACTGATCGTTGGATGAAAACGGAATACTGTTGGTTAGATGGACTTCAGATTGGTTCCGCAGGTCAATGCAACATTGAGTGCCAAATGGCCTGTGTTGCACTAGAGTCATAGGGTCATAGCGATGTACAGCATGGAAGCAGACCCTTCGGTCCAACATGTCCATGCTGACCAGGAATCCCAACCCAATCTAGTCCCACCTGCCAGCACTCGGCCCATATCCCTCCAAACCCTTCCAATTCATATACCCATCCAAATGCCTCTTAAATATTGCAATTGTACCAGCCTCCACTACATTCTCTGGCAGCTCATTCCATACACGTACCACCCTCTGCATGAAAAGGTTACCCCTTAGGTCTCTTTTATATCTTTCCCCTGTCACCCTAAACCTATGTCCTCTAATTCTAGACTCCCCAATCCCAGGGAAAAGATGTTATCTCTGTGTTCTGTGTTCTATTTAGATGTTTATAAATATTCCGTATGAGTAATTGCAGTTGCTTTGGTGCTGTAATTTTAATATAATGTACGCATTTTGATATTACAGTTTTGTATTTTGTGGCGCTAATATAAATGTGCAACTAACATTCAAAAAGTTATAAATATTCCCATGGACGAATATAAATGTTACAACTAACTTCCAGAAAGTAACAAAAAGTTCTGTGTTTGTTTGATATTGTAATGACTCTGCGTTAAGTCAGAACAGGTTAAATATTCTAAGTATCAAGGCTAGAAATTAAGAGTTTAAATATTTTGGGATTGAATTGCTGAAGTCTTCTCGAAGAATTGGTGTGACCAGTATTCTCTTCTGTTCCACACTATTCTAAGTTCAAATGATTCTTTGAAATACCCTCCGATTTTTGGAAGATTGGAGGAATGATCACTCGGACTCTCATTTGACAATGAAATCGAAGGATTTAGCGAGTAGTTGAGAAGTGCAAAAAAAAGTTGTGTTCTTATTGACTTTTCCAGCTCGCCTGTGCCAACCAGATATCCTGAACTGATCGAGACGTATTTACCAGCATTTGACCCATATCCCTCTTAACCCTTCCTATTCTGATGCCAATCAAGATATCGTTTAATTGTTGCAATTTTGCCCAGTTCCACCAGCACCTCTGGCAGCTCATTCCATATATAGAGGAACCTTGTTTATCCAACATTTGATTATCCAAATTACGTATTATCCGGCAAGATCAAAATGTCCTGATGCTTGGATAAACTGTTTTATACAGCAGGTGATTTTCCAAATTTTGATTTTCCAAACAAAATAAGCCCTGCACTTTTCTTATTGATCTATCGAGCATACCTCAGAGGTCAAATTATTCACTTCTGTCCATAAATAATATTTTTGCAGCTTGTGTTTTTGTTAGTCAAGTCAACTGTTGTTCAGGAGCAAAGGGATATGGATAGAGTGAAGGCATGTTTGAGAAATGATCTAGTTTACAATCAATCAAACATTGCAAGAAAATGTAATGGTCGATATAGATTTGTGTTTCATGAACGTTTTGATACATTCTGAAAATTAGTGCGACACCCTTGAGGAGAGTGGCTAAGAAGCATATATACACACACAAACTGACAGAGGTTTGGAACTCTACTCCGCAAGCGAAAGTGTACCATGGATCAATTGATCATTTTAAATCAGAGACTTCTGTTTGTTTAGCAAATGTATTAGGGGAAAAGAGACAGAGACAAGTATGCAGAGATTGGCCATAGATCAGCCGTCATCATATTGGATGGTGAAACAGGTTGGAGGATCTGAATGGCCTACCCCTGTTCTTAGGTTCCCAATAGCCCATTCCTGTCCTTTTTTGCTTAATAAGCATATTTAATATATAACAGATTGAACTTTATCACATGTAATACCATGTTGAATGCAGAATCCCCCATAACTCTTCTGAAACCATTCTACCATCATATGCAAAAACATCCAAATCATGGGAATAGTGCACGTGGTTCTCGAAATATCCAAGAGCTGAGAACATTATCTGAAGTTAGAAATGAATTATGTTTTGATTGGTACTTATTTGAGAAGTGAATTCAAACGGGCATTTCCTTTTTTCACACTTAATTACTTTTCATAAAGAATTGAGTAATACATTTATTAATGCATTTAAATTGCAGAATGTTCTCACAACTGAGGAAGACTCCAAATTCTTTCTATCACTGTTGATTGAATACTTAACAACCATATGGTTGATGACTAGATTGCTGAGTAGATCTCAAACATAAAAATGTAGTGATTTAATTTTAAACAGAATTAAGTAGTAAATACTGGACTCACAAATAATTCGCCACAATTTAGCATTAAGAGTAGGCTGTCAAATATATGTGTACAATTTGCATCTAATATGATCTTCCTTTCTTCAAATTCGCCAAAGAGATGCTAGACTCAAAATGCAACTCTGCTTTTCCGCCACAAGTACTGACAAACCCGCTGACTTCCTCCTGTAATTTCAGTTTTTGTTTTTCCCGTTTTGTCGCATGAACCGTACCTCATTCTAATTCATATATTCCCGTGGAAAGTAGCCATTTGGCCCCTCAGATCTGCACTGAAACTCTATACTGCATCCCACCCTGTCCTGGCAACTTCAATTTTACCAAGTCCGACCTACCTAGCCTGAAAATCCCGGGACACTCTGGGGCAATTTAATATAGTCAGTCCATCTAACCTGCATATCATTAGACTGTGGGAGGAAACGGTCGCAAGCACAGGGAAAATGTGCAAACTCTGCACAGTCACCAAAGGCTGGAGGATCTTTTTTGCAGGAGCAGACGAAGAGACGAGAGGGAGGACCAGGGGGATGCCGGGAAGATAGATTAATGTTTGAATAAATTTTCTGATCGGAGGAGCAGTTTTCATTGCGATTGAATTGCGGTTTGAGAAGGTGAGTGAATTGATATATCTTCTAACTCCAGGTGACTCATTTGCAATGCAAGGTTTTCTAACTCCTCTACACTGATCTGTTCCTGATATGCATAAGTGCTGGACCAACTCCATTACAATTACAGATTTCCTTTTGCTCCTGTTTAAACCCAGGTCTTACATGTTTGTTCATTCCTCTGTCTTTCTAAACTTTCTTGGCTGAATTTCGGAAGTATCTTCAAACGTCAGAATCTCTTCACAATTTGGAAGAATCATTTCCTTCACCGTTCATTTAACCAACAACAAGTAATCGAACTTCTTAAAATATTTTATCTCTGAGGTTTTATTTAAAATCTTGGACACTAATCGACAAGTGCTTTAATCTTGTTACACACCAGGCCAGAGCCCCTCAAAACATTTCCAGGAGGGAGCACAGGACCTAACATCTCAACTTGTTTTATGCAAATATAAGGTGAATATTCTAGGAGCGATGTAGAACGTCAAACCACTCGGCTTTAAACAAAAGAGAGCTTATTTACACACTGACAAAATAAAACTGAATTCAGTTTAACATAACTGTTTGAAAGCACAGCCGACACGAAAACGCAACATAACCTGTTCCGATTTTCTGCAACATCTCGTAACACACCCTTGGCAAAAAGGTAAATTCAAACGCTGCTTCTTACAAGAGAGAGAGGTCAGCGAGAGAAGATCAGCATGGTGTTCCCTCTTTTGGTCTCCAGCTAATATTTAACGAAAACTAGAAAAAACACTGAACTGGGAAAAATAGATTCATTGCACGAATGCTGTTATATATTTTTTCAAACAGCACATTAAAAATCTTCCTGATTTTTGTCTTAGGCAGCATTTGTTAGCCATTATTTAAGCCGCAAGTACAGATACTTCGGGTATCTCTGCCCTTACCCACCACCCCCCCACAAAAAAACATAAAACCTTCCTAAAGCAGCAGCATTATCAAAACTTTCCCCTTAAAAACTGAGCATTCTATATCCAAAGATAGATTCTTTTTAAAAGCTCTTGAATGGTTTTGCGTAATTAGTTGTGATTAAAACCAGGGTGGCGGTTAACAAGGTTGTCATATTGTCAAATACCTTCTGGCAGTCTGAAAACCCTTGCCTTTCTTTAGCAATTGAGTGAGTGTAGCAGCCACACTGCTAGAGTTTGGCTCAAATTTCTGATAACGTTCACTTAATCCCAGAAATCACAGTACTATTCTTTGGTACGGGAAATACTTCAATTACCTTTGTTTTTGCAATCTGTGTGACCATCTGACCATGTTCAATAGCATGACCCAGAAGGTGACTTGGGATTTGGCAACTTCAATTTTAGCTAGGTTTAGCACCAACCCTGGAGTCAATTGAATAATTCAAATAAATGTTGCAAATATTCCTTCCATGGGAAACTAAAGATCATCAGGTCATCAAAATAAGCTAAACAATTGGGTAATCCGGAAATTACACACATTAGTTAGTTTCTGAAATGAGGCTGGCGCATTTTTCATACCAAATCGCATGACCATAAATAAATACAGCCCATTCGACATGATGAAAGCGGAAATTGTCTTTGCTCTTTTGGACAAAGGTACCTGCCTGTCCTCGATGAATATGTCCAACTTAGAAACATAATCTGTTTATCCTACCTTCTCAAAAAAGTCTTCCAAATGTAGAATTGGTTATTTTTCGAACTTTGTGAGTGTGTTGACTTTGCGATAGACCACACACATAATCATTCGGTACCATTTGATTTCGACAACATTACACGAGGTGAACTCCAGTCACTCCAACTCAAGTCAATTATGATATTTTGGAGCATGCATTCAATCTCCTTTTCACATGGAGAGTGTGAAGCAGAAAAGGACATTGCTTAATCGGAACAACATTTCCTATCTCTACATAATGCATAATGAGGTTAACACTTCCTAGCTTATTTCCGTATATATCTCCATGTGAAAACAATAATTCGTTCAGGACGTTTCAATTTTTCGCAGGAAAGTAACTCAATATTTCTTCCCAATTTTTGACAGCGTCCTCATTGTCCAAGTTATTTTGAGGAATATCAAACGCAGAATCTTGTGAACTTGGTTCTTCAGTTTTTGTTGTAACCAGCAACACACTCTCGTTTTACTTTCCTTCTCTGTCAAAATATCTTTTGAGCATAATCACCTGACACATTCTGTGACATTTTGTATCATATAAAGTCCTTCCCAAATAGTTCACCGCACTCAATCTCCTTTTGATTTCAAGTACAGAGCTCTGGCATAGCATCTGCCGAGGCTGCTCAGAAGGGGAAGAGGAGCAGACAGTAGTCATTGGGGACTCCATCGTTAGGGAGACAGATAGGCGGTTTTGTGGGGACGAGAGAGACTCACGGTTGGTGTGTTGATCCCAGATGCCAGGGTTCGTGATGTCTCTGATCGTGTTTTTGGGATCCTTAAGGGGGAGGGGGAGCAGCCCTTAGTCGTGATCCACATCGGCACCAACGACATAGGTAGGAAGAAAGACGGAGATTTAAGGCAGAAATTCAGGGAGCTTGGATGGAAGCTTAGAGCTAGGACGAACAGAGTTATTGTCTCTGGTTTGTTGCCCTTGCCATGTGCTCGTGAGGCAAGGAATAGGGGGAGAGTGGAGTTGAACACGTGGCTACAGGGATGGTGCAGGAGGGAGTGTTTTGGATTCTTGGATAATTGGTCTCTTTCTGGGGTAGGTGGGGACTCTACAAGCAGGATGGTCTTCATCTGAACCTGAGGGGTACCTATATCCTGAGGGGGGGGGTGTGTGGAATTTGCTCAGGCTATTGGGGTGGCTTTAAACTAATCCAGCAGGGGGATAGGAACCCAAATTGTAGTTCGAGTATTAAAAAAAACATTGAGAGTAGGGAGGTCTAAAATCAGGTTTCAGGAACGCAAGATGGCACCAGAAGGCAAGAAGTTTGTTTGAAGTGTCTACTTCAAAGAAAGGAACATCCTGAATAAGGTGGGTGAACTTGCAGCATGGGTTGGTACCTGGGACTTCGATATTGTGGACATTTCGGAGACATGGATAGCGCAGGGACAGGAATCATTGTTGCAGGTTCCAGGAGTTAGATGTTTCAGTAAGAACAGAGAAGATGGTAAAAGAGAGGGATATGTGGCATTGTTGGTCAAGGACAATATTGCAGTTGCAGAAAAATGTTAGGAGACCTCTCAACTGATGTAGTGTGGGCTGTGGTTAGAAACAGGAAAGCAGACATCACCCTGTTGGGAGTTTTCTATTGGCCTCCGAAGAGTTCCAGAGATGTAGATAAAAGGATAGCAAAGATGACTCTTGATTGGAGTGAGAGAAACAGGATAGTTCTCATGGGGGACTTCAACTTTCCAAATATTGACTGGGAACACTATAGTACGAGTTCTTAGATGGGTCAGTTTTTGTCTAGTGTGTGCAAGAGGGCTTCCTGACACAGTATGTAAACAGGCCAACAACCGGCGAAGCCACATTAGATTTGATACTGGGTAATGAGCCCGGCCAGGTGTTAGACTTGGAAGTAAGTGAGCACTTTGGTGATAGCGATCACAATTCTGTTATGTTTACTTTAGTGATAGAAAGGGATAGGTGTATACCACTGGGCAAGAGTTACAGCTGGGGAAAGGCAATTACAATGCGATTAGGAAAGATTTTGGAAGCATAGGATGCGTGAGGAAATTGCAGGGGCGGGCACATTAGAAATGTGGAGCTTATTCAAGGAAAAGCTACTGTGTGTTCTAGATATGTATGTTCCTGTCAGGCAGGGAGAAAGCTGTAGAGCGCGGGAGCCGTAGTTTACGAAGGAAGTGGAATTTCTGTTCAAGAGAAAGAAGAAGGCTTAAATTAGTATGAGATGTGATGTCTCAATTAGGGCGCTTGAGGGTTACAAGGTAGCCAGGAAAGACCTAAAGAGAGATCTCAGAAGAGCAAGGAGGAGACATGAGACGTTGTTGTTGGATAGGGTCTCAGTAAACCCTAAGTCTTTCTATAGGTATTTAAGGAATAAAAAAATGACAAGAGTAAGATTAGGACCAATCAAGGATAAAAGTGGAATGTTGTGTGTGGAGTCAGAGGAGATAGGGGAAGCACTAAATGAATATTTTTCGACAGTATTCACTCTAGAAAACGACAGTATTGTCGAGGACATTACTGAGATACAGGCTACTCGACTGGGTGGGATTGTTTTTCACAAGGAAGAGGTATTAGAAATCCTGCAGAGTGTGAAGATAGATAAGTTCCCTGGGAATATGGGATTTATCCTAGGATCCTCTTGGAAGCCAGGGAGGAGATTGCCGAGACTTTGACATTGATCTTCAAATCGTCATTGTCTACAGAAATAGTGCCAGAAGGCTGGAGGATTGCAAATGTGGTTCCCCTATTCAAGAAGGAGAGTAGAGACAATCCTGGTAATTATAGACAAGTGAGCCTGACTTCAGTTGTTTGTAAAGTGTTTGAAAAGATTATAAGACATAGGATTTATAATCATCTAGAAAAAAATAATTTGATTAGGGATAGTCAGCACCGTTTTATGAAGGGTAAGTCGTGTCTCACAAACCTTCTTGAGTTCTTTGAGAAGGTGACCAAAGAGGTAAATCAGAGTAAACCAGTTGATGTGGTGCATATGGATTTCAGCAAGGCGTTCGATAAGGTTCCCCACAGTAGGCTATTGTACAAAATGCAGCGGAATGGATTTGTCGGAGATATAGCAGTTTGGATCATTAATGGCTTGGTGAAAGAAGACAGAAGGTGGTGGTTGATGGGAAATGTTCATCCTAGAGTCCCGTTACCAGTGGTGTAGTGCAAGGGTCGGTGTTGAGTCCACTGCTGTTCATCATTTTCATAAACGACTGGATGAGGGCGTAGAAGGGTGGGATAGTAAATTTGCAGAGGACGCTAAGGTCAGTGGAGTTGTGGATAATGACGAAGGATGTTGTAGGTTAGGGAGAGACATAGACAAGCTGCAGAGCTCGGCTGAGAGTTGGTAAATGGAGTTTAATGCGGAAAAGTGTGAGGTGATTCATTTTGGTCGGAGTAACCGGAATGTAAAGTACTGCGCGAATGATAAGATTCTTGGTAGTGTAGATGAGCAGAGAGATGTCGGTGTCGATGTACACAGATCCTTGAAAGTTGCCACCCAGGTTGACAGGATTGGTAAGAAGGCAAACAGTGTTTTAGTTTTTATCAATAAAGGGGTCGAGTTCCGGAACTATGAGGTTATGCTACAGCTGTACAAAATTCTGGTGCAGCCGCACTTCTGTGCAGGTCTGGTCACCACATTATAAGAAGCTTGTGGAAGCTTTGGAAAGGGTGCAGAGGAGCTTTACTAGGATGTTGCCTGGTATGGAGGGAAGGTATTACAACGAAAGGCTGAGAGACTTGAGGCTGTTTTCGTGAATGAGAAGAAGTTTGAGAGTTGACTTAATAGAGACATACAAGATAATCAGAGGATTAGATAGGGTGGACAGGGAGGGCCTTTTTCCAAGTATGGGGACAGAGAGCACAAGGGGGCATAGGTTTAAATTGAGGGGTGATAAATATAGGACAGGAGTCATATACCTGCAACGGTAGCAGATTCACCAACTTTCAGCGCATTAAAGTCATCATTGGACAAGAATGTGGGGAATACATGGGATGGTGTAGGTTAGATGGGCTTCAGATTGGTATGACTGGTTAGCGCAACATCGAAGGCCAAAAGGCCTGTACTCCGCCGAAATGTTCTATGGTCTTTTAAATGTTCACCTACCACTGGAAGTAACACTAATACTTTACCTCCGATAGCAACATTTTGAGTTTTTGATTTCTTCACTGCTTACTGATCTACAGAAGCTATGATACGTTTTAAATGCTGACTAGCCACCTCCTATTTAACTGTTCCATAAAATTTGATACATTGTCTAAATCTGCATTCTTTGAATTCTGACTTACCAATTTTTTCTTTATCAATTTTACCAGTCCTCCCAATTCATGCACGAAAATTCATTGAAATGGACTGAATTCGTTCGAGGCATTTGGTGCATCTGTGATCACAAAAATAAAAACATAATTCCCTTAGCCCAATCATCTGGATAGTCTTGACCTTAATGCTTCAACATGTTTCTAACTGTATGTTGGCACCTTTCTTGTGTTGACTGCAATGCTCGATGATATGCAATGGATTTGATTTCTTTTGTTCCTAAGCTGTTCGTAACTTCCTTGAGTAATTTTGATGCAAAGGATGATCCTTGATCTGATTGTAACTCTGTGGGTACACCATATCTACTGAAAATGTTCAATAACTCCTCTACAATCCTTTCAGCTGTGATATGTACAATGGAATGGCTTCTGGTAATCTAGTGGATACACGTGTTATTATTAACAAACACTGATTCCGACGTTTCTCAGTAGGGGTCCTACAAAATCAATTAACACTCTTGTAAAATATTCCTTAAATCAGGAATAGGTACTAAAGGTACAGGATTTATTATTGCCTGTGGTTTTCCAATTACCTGACATGTATTATAGTCTGGTAAAATTGAACTACTGTACACCCTTGTGCAGCCCAGGCCACTAAAAATGTTTATGTATTTTAGCTTGAGTTTTTCTTAACCCTAAATTACCTTCATGTGTCACCCAAAACAACTCCTTTCACTAATCCACTGGCAATATAACTTGATGATCTCCTGCCCATTTCCCATCTGCTGGAGTATGCAATCGTCGCCATTTCCTCATTAAGACATCAGTTTAAGATAATCGCACTCAGAAATATATTCAAATTATTTTTCTGTGTATGCCTTTTGAGACGACTGCTTGAGTTTTTCATCTTCCTGCAGTAACTCAGTTAATTACTCTGAGCTAAATATGTCCACCTTGTGATCTGTCTGCTCCTGGTGTGTCACAATCATTTAGTCAAACCGAGTCTCTGATAATTCCACTTCAACCTTCTTATCTATACGCTTTGATCTCTCCTGTTTCAACTACTGACTTTGTGAGCTCGGTGCCGTACAGTTCAGAAAAGTTCCTTTAATATCTCAGTTTCCTGAATTCACAGTGGCTTTTCAATCACATCAGGCCGCACTCCTCACGTGTGAACAAGCCATATCATTAGCAAGGACAAATGTTGTTCCTGGAAAAAAAGATGTTGTTCAGTATTCCTACCACAATTCTCAACACTTCACTGAAAAGTCTAAAATTAGTCTGGATAATCGAGCACTTCTTGTCTCACTGTTAATTCCATTTACGAGCAATATTTTTTCTGACAATCGTCCTTTAAAGTTACATATCTCCTCATTCTTTGAGATCAAAGTTTGACAGGATCCTGTATATCTTAGTATTATAATCCCTTAAATTGCATTTCCTGTCCGATGCAAGTAACCTTTACCTTCGCAAGTGTATGGTTTAAGAAGATCTGGTATTTCCATCTCAACCAACTTTCGACCAGTTTGCATATTCCGGAACAAGTTTTTAGCTTCCACTGCGCTCTATGTTACCACTACAAAAAGATTCAGTGGCTAATCCTCTTTTCCTGAACTTGTCTTCCCATTGTTTTATCAAAACCACCATCACTGTCATTTCCCCTGGCCTATTTTAGTGCAGTGAAAACAACGGAACTTATTAACTTATCATTTGTCTTCAGGGGTTTCCTTTATACCCTGCGTAAGTTATCCTTATGATCTTCACTGAGGACTATTGAGATCATTAAGGCTGTGACGAGAGAGGTCGAGCAGCGGATGTGGTGTGTTTGGATTCCAGTAAGGCTTTTGATAAGGTTCCCCACGATAGGATCATTCAGAAAGTTTGGAGGTACACGATATCGGGAAATTTGGCTGTCTGAGCACAGTATAGGCTGGCCGAAAGAAGGCAGTGAGTGGTAGTAAATAGAAAGTTTTCTGCCTGGAGCTCGGTGAGAAGAGGTGTCCCACAGGGATCTGTTCTTGGGCCTTTGTAGTTTGTAGTTTTTATGGATAACATGGATGAAGAATTGGAGGGTTTGTTGCTAAGATTGCTGGTGACACAATGGTTAGTGGTGACGTAGATCGTGTCGAGGGCTGGTACAGGCTATAACAAGACATTGACCAGATGCAGAGCTGGGCTGAGAATTCGCAGATGGAATTCAACCCGAATAAATGCGAGGTGATCCAGTTTTCGAAGATTGCATTTGAATGCTGAATACAGATCTAAAAACAAGACTCTTAACAGTGTGGAGGAACGACGGGATCTTGTGGTTTACATAAAAAAGATCCCTCGAAGTTCCCAACCTAGTTGATTGGGCTGTTAAGAACGGTTATGTTGTTTTTGCTTTCATTACGAGGGTATTGCGTATAAGAGCTGCGAGGTTTTGCTGCAGCTCTATCAAACCCTAGTTAGAGCCTACCTGAAATATTGTGTATAGTTCTGGTCGCTTCATTCCAGGAAGAATGTAGATACTTGACACGTGGTGCTGCCTGGATTGAAAGGCTTGTATTATGAAGAGAGGTTGAGTGAGATGGGCTTTCCACACGACGGAGAAAAAAGAAAAATAGGTGACTTGCGAGTGGTGTACAAGGAAATAACAGGCATCGATAGATAAAGACTTTTCCCTCGGGCAAAAATGGTTCTGGTGATTGGAGGAAGGTATGTGCAGATGTCTTCGAGAGTGGTGCCTGCGTGGAATACACTGCCAGCGGTGGTCACGGAGTCAGAGACATTCGGGACATTTAAGCGACTGCTGGGCAAGCACATGGACAGAAGTAAATTGAGGGGTGTGTACATTAGGTTCATGTGAGATTAAGATAAATGCACGGCTCAACATCGTCTGTCGAAGGTTCTGTAATGTGCTGTACAGGCCCTATATTTTATATTCTGTGTTCTACCGTGATGACCACAGAGATAAGACTGACTGGTCTGTAATTCCCAGCGATTTGCCTATTCCCTTTCTTGAACAGAGGAACAACATTCACCTCCCTCCAATCATTTGGTGTTACTGCCATGGAGAGTAAGGATGCAAAGCTAATCGCCAGAAGCACAGCAATCTCATTCCTCACTACCCTTAGTCACGTTGGATATGTCTGATCCGGCCCTGGGGACATATCTGCCTTGATGTTTCCAAGAATTTCCAGCTTTTTCATCTTTCTCATCAAATATAGCCAATGCTTGAATATCTTTAAACAGATCTCCGTTAGGCTTTTGCCTACCCTGGGTTTGTTCATCCTCACTCCCTTCCCACATAACATGCCTTCAGCCTTCATTCCATCTTCTGAAAGTGACTTTCCTGTCTAAGTGTCGGAGAGAGGGGTATACCCTTGTTACCCTGATTAAATAACAAAGTGATTCAATAAGGATAAGGAAGAGATAGCCAGATGAGAATTTCTCAGAAAATGTGCAAGTTTCAGCGCCTGATCATGAACGTCACTGCGACAGATCGAAACGAGGTTCCAGACCATTTCTTAAAAATACAGCAGTACAGCTCTGTGGTTTTCTGGATATTTCACTTTTGCAAAGTTGTCAGATCCCTTGAAGAAATATTTACTTTCACAAAATGTAAACACCAGCGGTATAATAAGCTGCAACAGCTTGTTGGGTCGAATCAATTTAATTAACGCCAAAAATCAAACAGACTAATTGTCTCTCTGGGGGGAATAACACAAAATATAATTGTGCCTGTTTTTCAGCGAATTTCAGAACGCTCTTCGGCCTTCCAATAGAAATGCACGCTCTGCTGACAGGTCTGGTATTTGCGATTTATTACCCCGTCATTGCAGTTATCGGGGTTCCAGGTAAAGTATGACAGATATTTACTAACCATGCTCATCTGTACCAATATATAGGTTTGTCAACAGAGCTTTTTCATGGTCGATATATCATCAATGATATTTAATCGGGGTACATTCTCTTTCAGCAGTTAAATATCTTTATGGTAAATTGTATCTTCCTCCTTTCAACAACGTCACCTTTTCCAGGTATATTATAGCAGGTCTATGCATTTTCTGACAAAAGTTGCCAGCATTAACTCTTAATTCTTCAATTTATCAAATTTAACATCATCACTCTCCATTTAATCAGAACAGTTTGATCATGAAAGCTGTCATTTTGACGTTTTAATTACGTACTTTCTTGCGTTAATTGTTCATCTTTTCTGCGTCAAAGGTAGATCAGTTGTGTTCTTGGAACTTTGCAGTTCAGAGGCAGCATACAGCCCACGGTCGTACGAGTCTGAAAGCGCCCGATCTCATCTGCTCTCGAAAGCCAAGCAGACTCAGGCCTGGTTAGTACTTGGATGGGAGACCGCCTGGGAATACCAGGTGCAGTAGGCTTTAAGTGGGTGGCACAGTGGTTCGCACTGCTGCCTCACAGCGTCTGAGACCTGGATTCAATTCCTGACTCAGGCGACTGACTGTGTGGAGTTTGCACGTTCTCCCTGTGTCTGTGTGCGTTTCCTCTGCGTTCTCCGGTTTTGATCCCACAGTCCAAAGATGTGCAGGTCAGGTGAATTGGCCATGCTAAATTGCCCGTCGTGTTAGGTAAGAGGTAAATGTAGGGGTATGGGTGGGTTGTGCTTCGGCGGGTCGGTGTGGACTTGTTGGGCTGTAGGGCCTGTTTCCACACTGTAAGTAATCTAATAAGTTTATTGCTGTCACAGCACGGTGGTGATTCTCGTGATATAGGCAGTGCTATCGGGAATCAGTCAGTAAGCAGTAAGTTTCAGAAAAGAATTCCTGTGTGAGTTTCGGCAATGTTCATGTGAAAGAATATTCACAGAGCAATTACAATCCAAAGGAAATTCTCTCAGGGTATAGTCACCCTTGTTTTGCATCAGTTTCCCTAGATTAAATTAGATTCCCTATAGTGTGGAAATAGGCCCTTCGGCCCAACAAGTCCACACCCACCCTCCGAAGAGTAGCCCACCTAGACCCATTTCCCTCTTACTAATGCACCTAACACTATGGGCAATTTAACTTGGCCAATCCACACTAACCTGCACGTCTTTGGACGGTGGGAGGATACCGGAGCACCGGGAGGAAACCCACACAGACACGGGGAGAATGTGCAAACTCCACAAAGACAGTAGCGCGAGGGTGGAATCAAGCCTGGGACCCTGGTGCTGTGATGCAGCAGTGCTAACCACTGAGACACCGTACTGTCCTTTAGTTATCAATTTATGACTGTGCTATTGTCGAATAATACAAAATCCAGGATAAGAGGATCTCAGAGAGTCTTCTGGTCATCAGGGATACTATCGCCTAGGTGCAAGACATGGGGGTGGATACCTGCCGCATAAACCTGAAGCAGGAGAAGGCCTTTCACAGGATATTGAACACCTATATGTGCGTTTTTGGAAGGAATACGAAATTGGATCCGACTGCTCAATACCAACATCATTCGTGCAGTCTTAATCAGATGAGGGAATCAGAGCGACTCCCAATTATGTCTGGAGTCAACAAACTGCCCACTTTGCATGCCTTGATTGCGTTTTGTACAGAACGTTTTGCTGGGCCAGCCCAGAAAGGTGAGTACCCCGGGCAGTGGAGGTACGCAGAATAAAGCCTCGCTTTGCTTGAATGACGCTATCATTTTCTGCTCGGATCCACTGTCAGTGCTCAGATTCCTGAACATTACCTACCAGTGCAAGTTGGCCTCAAGTGTGCATGGAGTCATGAGCGAGGCCATTTTAATTGGGAACTGTACCGATCAATCCTTCAACTCCTTCCACATCAGGACATATTGTCTGAAGGCGCTAGGAATATGGATCGGAGGAGCTGGGATGTGCACGAAAACTTCAGAGGAGCGTATCACACATGTCAAGCACTAACTGGTCTCATGGGAGCACCGCTTCCACTCCATTGTGGGTAGAAACCTGATCAGCAGGATTGAAGTACTCTTGGTGCTGCTGTGTGTGGCATAGGTCTGGTCAATTTCCCTAACTGGTGCCTTTGAAAATCATCCTCCACTTTTACTGGAGGTCTGCATGAATGCGATGAAAGACATACGCAAAGCTACCGTCATCCTGATGGACACTTTTCTGTCCAGCTGTCTGTACAGGATATGTGCATATACCCTCAGTGTACAAACACCAGTGTCACTCCAAATCTAAAGTTCTCCTGGCCCCCAGTGTGGTCTAGGATGGAGTTGACCCCATTGCAGCAGGACATTGCAAGTAGTGAGGCTTTTCCATGTCACCTGTCACTATTTCATGGAGAAATTTACACAGGAGAACACCTTTGACCATCGGGGCATCCGGAAGCTGTCAGCGTGTGACAGTCTCAAGATAGTAGGAAAAAAGGGAGAGTAGAATCCGTCAAGTCGTTTTCTGAGCAGACTGTCAAAGTCATTAAGCAGAATGCCTCATCGTAAAAAGTTTCCGACATGCACCAAGATGTCGCCTGGCTGGTGGTGAGAAGGTAAAAACAATGACAGCAGATGCTGGAAACCAGATTCTGGATTAGTGGTGCTGGAAGAGTACAGCAGTTCAGGCAGCATCCCAGGAGCAGCAAAATCGACGTTTAGGGCAAAAGTGCTACATCAGGAATAAAGGCAGTGAGCCTGAAGCGTGGAGAGTTAAGCTTGAGGAGGGTGGGGTGGGGATAAAGTAGCATAGAGAACAATGAGTAGTGGGGGAGGGGATGAAGGTGATAGGTCAGTGAGGACAGGGTGGAATGGATAGTTGAAAAAGGATACAGGCAGGTAGGACAAGACTGGACAAGTCATGGGGATAGTGCTGAGCTGGAAGTTTGGAACTCGGGTGATGTGGGGGAAGCTGAAATGAGGAAACTGTTGAAGTCCACATTGATGCGCTGGGGATGAAGTGTTTCGAGGCAGAAGATGAGGCGTTCTTCCTCCAGGCGTCTGGTGGTGACGGAGCGGTGGCGAAGGATGTCCTGGGCAGAGTGGGAGGGGGAGTTGAAATGATGGACCACGGGGCGGCGTGGTTGATTGGTGCTTGTGTCCCGGAGATGTTCCCTGAAGCGCTCTGCTAGGAGGCGCCCAGTCTCCCCAGTGTAGAGGAGATCAGACCGGAAACAACGAATACAATAAATGATATAAGTGGATGTGCAGGTAAAACTTTGATGGATGTGGAAGGCTCCTTTTGGGCCTTGGTTATGTGAGGGCGCAGGTTTTACAGTTCCTGCGGTGGCACGGGAAAGTGCCAGGATGGGAGGGTGGGTTGTAGGGGGTGCGTGGACCTGGAAATGTGGTCACGGAGGGAACGGTCTTTGCGGAAGGCAGGAAGGGCTGGGGAGGGAAATATATCCCTGGTGGTGGGGTCTTTTTAGAGGTGGCTGAAATGTCGGCAGATGATTTGGTTTATGCAATGATTTGGAGAGTGGAAGGTGAGCACTAAGGCGTTCTCTCCTTGTTACGGTTGGAGGGGTGGGGTCTGAGGCCGGAGGTGCGCGATGTGGACGAGATGCATTGGAGGGCATCTATCACCACGTAGGAAGGCTAAGGGCACTACCTGGCAGATCCTTCATGCATGCCAGGACTCTCTCTGCACCTACACATTGCCCTCGATGCAACTGAAGATTGGTAGGTTTGACAGTAGGTATGTGGGGCAATGAAAGAGATTTTCACACTTGTCCTTCTGGAATGTGCCTTTGCAAAGAAGATCTGGAGAGAGATGCATAGTTTTTGTCAGGTTTTATTCTGAGCAGTTCCGTGACACAGGATTCTGTTTCTCTTCAAGCTTTTCCTTGGGACAATCATTGACTGGAAATCGAGGGCCATCAATTTGGTGAAAACAGCGTGGTTTTCTTTCACTATGAAGCTGACTTCGACTGGGTGTTGCAAACTGGCACATTTCAGGGTTAAAGATTACCTCCTGATGAATGCACTAATGCTTGGAGCTGCTGTTGGAAATGTGCAATGGGGAAACACAGCTCTCTAAGTCTCTCTGACAAAGTAAAGAGATGGTTTATTCAGTTCTGAGATCCCCCTCGTTGATCGAATGAATGCAAATAGTTGACTGAATGAGGAGAAAATACTTTTTATTGGTAACTGCAGGGATTCTCCGAGAGTGTAAAATTCCAATGCATTTGCTTTTACTTCTCTCTCTCTCTACAAAGTCTTCGAACTTTTTCGGACCTTTTGTCCGAACTTATTGTTTTTTACGATTGAACATTGTTTTTGCAATAAAAAAAAGTCTGTGATTTGTCCTTGGCCGATAGGAATAGTTCCATTAAATAAATCATTTGGTGAATGACTTGAACCACTCTTCATATTGAATTAGAAATTACATTTAAAGAAGGCACGTTATGTATTACCATGGCATTGTAACAAATATGTAAAATGTAGTTATACTTTAATTGGTGATTTATTCTTTGCCCCATGACTCAGAGAGAATTTTGTTTCTGTTCTCATTCATTAATTCGGACCTGCTGGCCTCTTTAGTATAAAATGCTGCTGATGAGACTAAAGGATGAATGCTGTTGCAGAAACTCGTTTTGTTGCATACCACCAAGCAAAGCCTCCAACTTTCTTCCCAAATTCATTGTTTTTCCACATCAAGTGAAACACATTAACTAATTATACACCTCATGTTTGTTGTGGTTCTGTTCGCCGAGCTGTGAGTTTTTGTTGCAACGAAAACTCCCAGCTCGGCAACAGAATCACAACAACGAGCACCCGAGCTACAAATCTTCTCCCAAACTTTGAACCTCATGTTTAGTAAGGCATTTTATGTCCAAATAAGAAACTGCAAAATGAAGTTCATCCATTATTCTGGCAGATCGCGTTTGCACAGAACAAATGTTTCAATGGAGATGGGAATTTTCAACTCCCCTATCCCGCCCATTCCCCCCAACAACCAAATGTTCTACCTACTGGTAATGGTAATGCAGATTTATATTGATAATCCGATTTGACTATCCAGCTCGAGTTTGCAATAACCTCATTCCCATAAATATATCTATAAAGTTACTGTGCAACTAATTCACACGAGTGGGAGTATTTTGTTAGCAATATCTAATGAGTGAATTTAGACACTCCTGAACAGTTGCCATTATTATGAAAAAGCTATATGAAAAGAAATGTTAAGTTCTGTAAGCAATACACGTTGTTGGTGGTTTCCACCTTCATAGAAACTGAGTGAAATTGAATTGGCAGCAGTCGCGTCTTATAAGTCTTAAAGGAACTTCCTAATGAGGTAATAGATATGTTGGTGCTAAATTTATGAAATGTCCTACTTTCACGCTCGGTTCCTGGGAAAGGAAATTAGGAAGACAGGTATTGAAAACTGGAAATTGTAGGCTTTACTGTGTGACATCCGCCTGTGTCTGAATGAGGGTGTTTAAATGGCATTTTTCCAACATTCTCACACTATGCATGAATCTGACAATACATCGACGATTATTCCCACTGGTATTCCTTCTTTGTAGATACTTCTTTGAAAATCCAGGAACATAACCCATCAGGTCCAGGGATCTTGCTAGCTTTTAATATCAGCAGTCTCTCTAGTGCTGTTATAAATGCTGGTTGATGTGCTTATTTACTCCAAACCACCCACTTCACTTCAGCCCATAAACGTTTGGGATTTTTGATATAGTGGTAGTGTTCTCCACAAAGAAGATTAATGCAGATAAATTCTTCAAACGGCCTGGCTTTTCATGATTTCTTATTATTATTATCACTGCCTCGTTCTCTAAGGGGTGTCGTTCACTCTGGCTGCTCTGCAGTTTAATATATTGAAAGTCACCGTCACTGTTCGTCTTCATTTTCCTGCTTTGTCTGCTACAACACTTCATTCCATTCTGCTCATTTTTTGAAGATCTTTTGTTTACTTTAAGAATTTCCCAAATCTTCAGGTTTACCATATTATTTGCATGAAGTTACATGCATTTTTTTCCCTTTTCCGTTTGAAACTGTCCTTGTCTATCTTGCCAACTATTGTCAGTTTATCCACTTCTGCCAACTGTTGTTAATCACTGGGATATATATTTGCTATGAATGCTACACTATTTTCCTAAATGTGCTTCAATGTCTTTTCTGCTAAACCCCTTTCCAAGCCTGCTCCAGAAAACTCATCCCCTAACCCTACGTCACTAGTTCATCTAACTTCTGGAATTTTGGAGTGAATTCTCACACTCCAAAACTGAATGATAAGTTCCACCAGCAGGGGATATCTTACTCTGAGATTATTACTTAAATTTCTCTTCTTGGACATTACATGATCCAAAATTGCCTGGTCTCTGAGTGGATTCATGACATATTGTTGGAAGCTATCCCGGAGACATTCTATGAATTCTCCCTCATGACAACCTTTGCCAATTTGATCGTCCCAGGCTGCATGAATATTTAAGGCATCGAAAGTTGCAGTGTTTAGTTTTGTTTGCAATGCCGTAATTGTGTTATTATGTATTTTCTGAATTGTTAGGGACCAGGTGGAATAATGCCTCCAGTGGATGGCGAAAAGGTACAGGAACAGAATTAAACCATTCAGTCCATTGCTCCGTCATTAAATCATGAGTAGTACGTTTCTCAACTTCATTTTCGTGTTGTCTCCCTCTGATGCCTTTAATAATCAACAACTTAAGTATTTTTGCCTAATGGGCACTGAGATAGATATGCTTTTCTTCCCCTTGATAATTCTTGCCTGCACCATTGCGGATTCCACATTACCCAATCCTAAACCTTTTCTTGTTTCATACTAATTCCATTTCATTCTAGCAAGGCTACCCCAACATCATTTACTCTCTGCTTGATCTTTTGTGAAGTCATATGATTCTGAATCTTCAGTTACAAACGTTGACCTCTTTCTAACCCTGTCTCTCGCAACCACAATAATCTTTGAGCAATGCACAAAACTCATCACCTTTTCTATCGAAGCTGGTCATCCCGCAGCTCAAGCAATCGTTCTGATGTTACCTGAAACGTGCTGCTCCTTTGCTAACGTGCAGCCATAACACTGTATTTTACGCTTTCCTTTTTGTTATAGGCTCCGTACAGAGCGGAAACGGGTTCTTCGCCCCAACAAGTCCAGTCCGACCCTCTGAAGCGTATCCCGCCCAGACACATTCTTTTAATCTATTACTCTAATGACTAAGCCCTGCTTAATGCATGCATTATATATATCCCTGAACACTTTGGGCAACGAGAGTCGCCTGAGGCTGGAATGGAACTTGGATCCCTGGTGTTATGAGGCAGCAATGCTAACCACTGAGCTACAGAGACACACTGCGTAGTTAGAGTCGAGAGTGTGGTGTTGGAATAGCACAGCAGGTCAGGATTCTGTCTGAACTGCTAAGCTATTCCAACACCACACGCTCAACATTGATCTCCAGCATCTGCATTCCTCACTTTCTCCCTTCCGCTCTGTTCTATTACCTGAATACACTTTGTATGGCATGATCTGTTTGTTCTCCATGCAAACCTAAACGGTTTCTGTACCTAGGTTGATGTGAGAATAATACATCAAATCAAATTCTTCGAACAGGACATGTTTTCAAGTCAATTCTTTGCCTCATACCAAAGAGGATATTTGCAACTGGATCCCTGTTAATGATTTCTCCAGCTCTGAGGCAATGTGCTTCTATCTTACACGAGGAGATTGTGACTCCTGCTTCTGGTTCCAGGAGGAGAATACATTTCCCCAATTACACCGTCTGCAGCATAGCTATAATCTCATTCCTCCCCGCACTTGAATGGCTCCTGGTATCACAACGCCATTGTCGTTGCTGCCGTTCCCATTCTCGTCCATGCAGCTTAGAATAACCGAGAACATTGAACATAGAACAATACAGCACAGAACAGGTCCTTCGGCCCACGATGTTGTGCCGAACATCTATCCTAGATTAAGCACCCATCCATGTACCTATCCAATTGCCGCTTAAAGGTCGCCAATGATTCTGACTCTACCACTCCCACGGGCAGTGCATTCCATTTCCCCACCACTTTCTGGGTAAAGAACCCACCCCTGACATCTCACCTATGCCTTCCACCCTTCACCTTAAATTTATGTCCCCTTGTAACACTCTGTTGTACCCGGGGAAAAAGTTTCGGACTGTCTACTCTATCTATTCCTCTGATCATCTTATAAACATCTATCAAGTCACCCCTCATCCTTCGCCGTTGCAACGAGAAAAGGCCAAGAACTCTCAACCTATCCTCGTACGACCTATTCTCCATTCCAGGCAAAATCCTGGTAAATCTTCTCTGCACCCTCTCCAAAGCATCCACATCTTTCCTAAAGTGAGGCGACCAGAACTGCACACAGTACTCCAAATGTGGCCTAACCAAAGTCCTGTACAGCTGCAACATCACTTCACGACACTTGAATTCAATCCCTCTGCTAATGAACGCTAATACACCATAGGCCTTCTTACAAGCTCTATCCACCTGAGTGGCAACTTTCAAAGATCTATGTACATAGACCCCAAGATCCCTCTGTTAGTCCACCTGGCTAAGAATCCTACCGTTAACCCTATATTCCGCATTCTTATTTGTTCTTCCAAAATGGACAACCTCACACTTGGCAGGGTTGAACTCCATCTGCCACTCCTCAGCCCAGCTCTGCATCATATCTAAGTCCCTTTGCAAACGACAATAGCCCTCCTCATTGTCCACAACTCCACCACTCTTCGTATCATCTGCAAATTTGCTGAACCACCCTTCGACTCCCTCATCCAAGTCATTAATAAAAATTACACACAGCAGAGGACCCAGAACTGATCCCTGCGGAACTCCACTTGTTACTGGGCTCCAGGCTGAATATTTAACATCTACCCCCACTCTCTGACTTCGACCGGTTAGCCAGTTTTCTATCCAATTGGCCAAGTTTCCCTCTGTCCCATGCCTCCTGACTTTCCGCATAAGCCTACCATGGGGAACCTTATCAAATGCCTTACTAAAATCCATGTACACTACATCCACTGCTCTACCTTCATCCACATGCTTGGTCACCTCCTCAAAGAATTCAATAAGAATTGTAAGGCAAAACCTACCCTTCACAAATCCGTGCTGGCTGTCCCGAATCAAGCAGTGTCTTTCCAGATACTCATAAATCCTATCCCTCAGTACCCTTTCCATTACTTTGCCTAGCACAGAAGTAAGACTAACTGGCCTGTAATTCCCGGGGTTATCCCTATTCCCTTTTTTGAACAGGGGCACAACATTCGCTACTCTCCAGTCCCCTGGTACCACCCCCGTTGACAGTGAAGAAGAAAAGATCATTGCCAACTGTACTGCAATTTCCTCTCTTGCTTCCCACATAATCCTAGGATATATCCCGTCAGGCCCGGGGGACTTGTCTATCCTCAAGTTGTTCAAAGTGTCCAACACATCTTCCTTCCTAACAAGTATCTCTTCTAGCTTACCAGTCCATTTCACACTCTCCTCTTCAACAATACGTTCCCTCTCGTTCGTAAATACTGAAGAAAAGTACTTGTTCAAGACCTCTCCTATCTCTTCTGACTCAATACACAATCTCCCACTACTGTCCTTGATCGGACCTACCCTCGTTCTCGTCATTCTCATGTTTCTCACATACGCATAAAATGCCTTGGGGTTATCCTTGATCCTATCCGCCAAGGATTTTTCATGCCCTCTCTTAGCTCTCCTAATCCCTTTCTTCAGGTCCCTTCTGGCTATCTTGTATCCCTCCACTGCTCTGTCTGAACCTATTTCCTCAACCTCATGTAAGCCTCCTTCTTCCTCTTTACTAGACATTACCGAGTACCAAATCCAATATGGCCTCCCCTCTGGTTGAACAATCTACATACAGAGTGAGAATAGCTTCCTGGACACACTGCACAAACACCGCCCCATCCAATCTACTTGATCTAAAGAGCTTCCAATCAATCTTTGGGAAGTTGAAGTCGCCCATGATTACGACCCTGTGGCTTCTGCACCTTTCCAAAATCTGTTTCCCAATCTGTTTCTCCACATCTCTGCTGCTATTGGGGGGCCTATAGTAAACACCCAACAAAGTGACTGCACCTTTCCTATTTCTGACTTCAGCCCATACTACCTCCAAAGGCAGATCCCCCTCAAACTTCCTTTCTGCAGCCGTTATACCATTTCTAATAAGCAATGCCACCCCCCTCCTTTTTTACCACCCTCCCTAATCTTACTGAAACATCTGTAACCAGGAACCTCCAACAACCATTCCTGTCCCTCATCTATCCACGTTTCCGTGATGGCCACAACATCGTAGTCCCAGGTACCGATCCACGCCTTAAGTTCACCCACCTTATTTCTGATACTCTCTCCCTATTCCTTGCCTCACTGTCACGTGGCAACGGCAACAACCCAGAGATGACGACTCTGTCTGTCCTAGCTTTTAGCTTCCAGCCTAACTCCCTGAGCTCTTGAATGACCTCCCCACCCCTCTTCCTACCTATGTCGTTGGTGCCAATGTGTATCACGACTTCTGGCTGCACACCCTCCCCCTTAAGGATTCTGAAGACACGGTCCGCGACGTCTCGGACCCTGCCACCCGGGAGGCAACAAACCATCCGAGAGTCTCGCCCATGTCCACAGAACCGCCTACCCGTCCCTCTAACTAGAGAGTCTCCTATAACTAGCGCTCTCCTGCTCTCCCCATTTCCCTTCTGAGTCTCAGAGCCAGACCTGACGCCACAGACCCCTTCACTGCAGCTTACACCTGCAAGGCTGCCCCCCCCCCAACAGTTTCCAAAGTTGTATACTTATTGTTTAGGGAACGACCACAGGGGAACCCTGCACTGCCTGCTTCTTCACCTTCCCACCTCGAACTGTTACCCAGCTACCTCTGTTCTCCGGCGTAACTATGTCCCTGTAGCTTCTATCAATCACCCTCTCAGCCTCTCGAATAATCCTCAGTTCATCCAATTCCAGTTCCAGTTCCCTAACTCGTTCAGTGAAGAGCAGGATCTGACTGCATTTCCTGCAGACGAAGTCGGCAGGAGTATCGGTGGTCACCCCTACCTCGCAACCATTGGACGATTGCCACGTGGCTCAGTGGTTTGCACTGTGAATTGGCCATGCTAAATTGCCAGTAGAGTTACGTGTAGGGGAATGGGGCTGGGTGGGTTGTGCTTCGGCGGGTCGGTGTGGACTTGTTGGGCCAAAGGATCAGTTTTCACACTGTAAGTAATCTAATCCTTGAGGAATCCTTGCTTGCGTTCCCATAGCACCCATGGGGTTTTGTCATTCACCTGGAGCAAAGCTTACATGTAACTACTCCTCTGCCTAAGGCAGTGCAATGACTGCAACTCAGCTTCTAGCTCCTTGCTTCAATTCTGCAGTTGCTTGAGCATTGAGCATTTGCTTTTTATGCATGAGATGCAGAGCATCTAGATATCCAAAACAATTGCTACAGCTAGATATCAAACGAGAAAAAGACACGAGTTGGGAGAATGGTATGCTCCCCTTCCATTGTAAAACTAAATTGTTCTTGCCTCTGCTTTAAAACCACTTTTCAAACAACATGCACGAAATTACCTTGTTAAAGTGACAGCATCATCGCAACTATGCTCCTGTTAACACCAGAGAAGTTTAAAGGGGCAAATGCCTGACATTTGTCCCAATTTTACACAAATCATGCATTTTAATGGTTTTCACTCTTTTTTTCAGGTCTTATACTTTTGAGTTGTTAAATGTTTTACCTGAATGACTGTGTTAAAACAAGGAAATCAATACCCATAACACACACCTTAATTATCGAAATTGTGCCACATTTCAAACTGCATATTTCACACAGCATCTTGGAAAATTGGCTATTATGTTGAACTTCAATACGCATATCCACAATCTGTTAAATCTTTATATCTCTGTCTCTCTATCTACTACAGCTAACCTGGCAGTAATTGTGCTCCTGTCTCAACGAAGATGTGGTCTCTCTGGATGTATCATTTATTACATCGTGTCCATAGCAGTGGCAGATCTTCTGGTTATGGTCATGACCGTAATATTAAACCGAATCGCTGGGATATATTTTCCATACAGCTTCCTGTCTATCACACCAGTATGCAGTGTACGTAATGCTTTAAATATGGCAGCTACGGATAGTTCTGCCTGGCTGACAGTCGTTTTCACCTTTGACCGATTTGTTGCCATTTCTTGCCAGAAACTGAAAGTAAAATATTGCACCAAGAAGATGGCAGCGCGTGTTGTAGGAATTGTGTGCACATTGACCTGCCTAAAAAATATCTTCAGATGCTTTCAATTTGAACCGAGGTACATAATTAATGGCATACCCTGGTTCTGTGACATAAAATCAATTTATTATACTTCACCAGCATGGACTGCATATGATTGGATTCGACCCACTTTAAACCCTTGTCTCCCATTCATTTTGATTTTCCTGCTCAATGCCCTGACCGTCAGACACATTCTAGCGGCTAACAGAGCCCGTAAGAGACTTCGGAATCAAAGAATTGAAGAGAATCAGAGTGACCCAGAGATAGAGAAGCGCAGAAAGTCCATTATTTTACTCTTTGCCATCTCAGGCAGCTTCATCCTGTTGAATTTATTGTATTTTGTAACAATCCTCTATGTCCGAATTGTGAATTCTACTTATTCCTCAATTTCTGACTTCAACAATTCCACATTTGTTCTCCAACAGACTGGATTTATGCTTCTGTTATTGAGCTCTTGCACCAACCCATTTATTTATGCTGGGACACAACGTAAATTCAGAGACGAGTTAAAGAATGTGATTAAATATCCAAAGATCCTATTTTTTAAAACTGTCAAACTGGAAAATAGAAAACTCTAACATGAACTATTCATTCTCTCTTTCCTTCTCTTTTCCTCAGAAACACCATTTGGAATCTGAATGGACACAGGGTACTTAAGTATATGTCAGAAGTTGTGTAAATTTCAGTCTCGTAAAATGCACCCAGATCGAATTCAACTCTCCCTCCTGTTCTTATTCAGGTTTTGCTCATTCCCAATTCCAAACAGTTCTTCCCAGACTAGATTTTGACCTGCCCTGTGCTCATTCCTCAATTGGGAATATTTAATCGTGCAACATCATTGCAAACATCGCTGACTGCTCACGCGCTGAAACGTCTACGTTTGCAGCTTGATGAAGATTCCAAGGTGTTGTTTCACTCACCAGTCATCAGTCATTAGCTACAGGCATTATAACCTCTACGACCCCATAGCATCTAAGGTATTGCTTATGGCCACGTGCACATTGTTTCACACAGAGACCACACAACCTAAACCTGAAAGAGAGACATTTTGTGAAACAGATCTAAGCTGCAGATTAATCAGCTTTGCAGTTTCTAGTCAAGAATCATGCTTCAGATTCATGCGAAACCACAAGTGACATCACCTTGCAAAACGACTTAGGACACATAGCTTTATACTGCTGAGAACCACCAAAGTTTTAACTGGGGCTCCTTGTATTCTCTAATTCTGGGTGGCAGAATTTTTCCAAGTCGTTACTTGTGCACTATCTTCACATAAGGTCACTTTCATCAGAGACAATTTTCTGCAGGAAAACATTTATTGATGGCACACAAATGACCCGCACAGCCAAAGCCATCTATCGTTGCGGTGAGCTTGAACATGATCCAGACAGTGCAGTGAAACAAACTGCTCATGTTCAACTTCCTTTTCCAAAATACACCAGCAAGATTACTGTGACTCCTGTCACTATCACAAGGCAATGCCTGATGGGCGTTCCTCAGTTAACAGAAAAAACTGGCTCATGGTAAATCCTCAACGCTTTCATGTTGTAGCTCGTTTTGTTTCTGTCTCTGCCTCCCCATCTCTTCACACGCAGGTCTTAGTCAAGTATGTAGAACATAGAACATGGGTAGTAAAATGAGAAAATGGCTGTGGTTGAAACCACTATTGCATTGGAAACTACAAATGATAGAGTTCTGGCATAGAAAGAGGATTTTCCAAAAGGTGTGTTATTTTGAAAGAACAGTTGAGGTTTAAAACGTAAGAACAGTCGAAAAGGTCATGACCGATTTTCTTGTAGATGCATCTCCAGTTACCTGCCAACTCATCGCTATCAATAATAACTTTACTTTTCAAAACTCTATCTAGCTTTGTCTTAAAAATATTCAACGAGGTTGCTTCAACTGCCTCATTGGGCTGGGAATTGTTCAGATTCACAACCCATTGGGTGAAGAAATTCCTACTCAACTGAGTTGTAAATCTGACCCCCCCTTCTTAATTTTGAAGCTATGACCCTTCCTTCTAGTTTCCCCCACCAGTGGAAATAACCTCCCTGTTTCTATGTTATCTTCTTGCTTCATAATTTTATCTGTTTCTATAAAAATCTCCCTCCTTTTTCTATTGCCCCAGTCTTCTCAATCGCTCTTCATAAGCCAACACTGTCAACTTTGGAATGAATTTAGTCAAACTTCTCTGCACTCCCTCTAGTGCCAGCACATCTTTTTCTCAAGTAAGGAGACCAAAACTACATAGTACTCTCGGTGTGGCCTCATCAGAATCGACACAACTGCCGCATAACCTTCCTCTTTTCAAACTCAATCGTTCTGTAGTACAATATTCCGTTTGCCTTCTTACTTCCTGCTGCACCTGCAAACCGACTGGTTTTTCTTGCCTTGTTGATGGAGAGTGACATTTGGAGCAATGTTAACAGCAGGAAGTTAAATCTTTCACATTATTACCAAGTATTTGCTTTGTACCATAAGCTATATTGTGTGTTTCCAATCCATTGCAACCTTTCTTTTCATGCCATCATTCCATCTTTACTTTGTGTTAAGGTTTAACAAGATGTGGCCATCACTGGCCAAAGCCAGCATTTTATTCTCCATTCCTCATTTGCCTGGAGAAAGTGGAGATAATCTGCTTTTTTTGGATGACTTCAGTCCTTGTGTTGAGGTTCCTGAGTGATTGCATTGGACATTTGCAGTTCTGGTGCGAAGCATCAACATTGAGAGTGAGTTGCTGGAAAAGCACAGTAGGTCAGGCAACATCCGAGGAGCAGGAAAGTGGACGTTTCGGGTGGGAGCCCTTCATCAGGAATGAGGGCTCATTCGTGATGAACGGCTCTGGCCCGGACGGTCGATTCTCCTGCTCCTCGTATGCTGCCTGACCTGCTGTGCTTTTCCACAACATGCTCTCCAACTCTGATCTCCAGCATCTGCAGTCCTCATTATCTCCTGTGAAGCATCAACACCAACTCCACTGATTCTGGTCGACCTATTGTCCCTTTTAAATTTCCAATCAGTAGGAAATGTATGTTCCTTTCAACATTTGCACTCAATGAATAATTCTTCATTGACTGAAGCCAGGAATCGCGCCCTGGTGGTTAAAATACCAAATCCTAGTAACTATGGCACCAGAGAAACTGTCTCTAAGCTTTAACACTTAATTTGCCTGCACTAACTTTCCCATTTTCTCTTTCATTTCCATCATTATCACCAGAGACAATTTTCTCTGACAAAATGGCATGTTTAAGTAGAACACAAGCAATTCCCTCAGTTAATTACACCCATTGCTTTGAGCTTATCGGTAATGCCAACACTTTTCCTCCTTTCGCACAGTTCCTAATGCCTACAGTCTTTGCCCAAGCTTTCACTTAACTCACCAGACATGTGTGCCGATGTCAAACTGTGCGTTGGGGCAGCGCCTTAGGATTTTTCATGAGGCTCAATGAGCTGCATCAATTTGAATTGTTGTCAGACAGAAACAGAAAGAGAAAAAATCATCTCTTGCACCTTTTTGTAAGGAGATTCTTCAAAAAGGTTCCACCAACAGGAGTTTTCTGACTATCTACTATGCCCAACACACCAGAAATTTGGAGACTTCAGTCAAAATACAACCTTCTGTTTGCAGGGGAGATTACTTCCAAATACTCATAGTTGTCCACAGAGTGGAACTGCCTTATCCCTGCTAATAGCCTTCTTAATCTTCGTTGAAAAATCTCTCGGGCATTTCCATTTTTACAGATGGTTAGTGCCAATCTGGATGCAATACATTGTTTGAAGCAAGCTACTGTTCAATATTCGTTCGAAATAAAATCTTTGCAAATGTTCTCAATGCCTCAATTTTCAAAGTCTGCAATGCTGTATCCCTCATTCATCCTGGTCTCAATGTATCATGGTACATTCACATTTTCATTCAAATATACATGCCAGGAGCCTCTGTGTATGCAATCTCTTTGTAGTCACATGTGTTACGTTACATTGTATCATTGTGTTTTTCAAAAAAATTGAAATACTTCACAGTTCTCTGAATTAAATTTCATATCCATCTTGACATCTATTCTGAAAATCTCTTAATAATTGCTTTGATGTTCTACTCTATGAACGCACTCATCAACATATCAGTGATTCTTACTGTACGCAGATTTTCCTCCAGCACCAAATTCAGGTCATCTCTAAATACCAAGTAAGCAGGCTCCTATAATTTGAACCATGAGGGTCTCCACTACAACATTGCATCCAGTTGGGTAAGTGAAAAGAAACTCGACTTGGTGATTTACACAATTCCACCAGTAATGGGAATTCAAGTTTAAAATAATCATAGAAAATGCTGTAAATTAGCAGAATCTTGGGCAGCACATGAAAAGCTAGAATAGTTTTTACATTTCATCTTGAGACATTCAGCCATTCCTCTTACTTATCTTAGTAATATGTTTTCTCTGAAACCATTTAATACGAAGGCTCACGCAGAAAAATAGAAGTGATTCAGTAGCCCAAAAACAAATACGCTTCATTCACCACAGGTGAAAAAGAAATCTAATCTCAAAAGTAACCCATTCGGCCGTACATTATTTTACATTATTGCACCATCATGATTACCTTTTGGAAATATTGCAGCACTGACCAACTTTTCAACAAATTTAATTTTATTAACAATCACCAAGGGAAGATGTTTCGACCTAGAAAGTACACAGTGAGAAAGAAATGAAACGCAGTAGAGTGGGGAACAAACAGATTTGGTGTTAGATGCATGTTTAAGAGGGTGAAAGAAACAGACAAATTACCATATAGAGAACCATGCTGACACAACAAGGAAGCAGAATTTATGTATGACTGTGGAACCTGTGCATCTAGACGTTTTTTTTTGGTGCATGTTTAAACAATGGAAAGGTTTATATAGGTGTGACATGTTGCACAGTTCAATTCTCATGTGTCCAGTTCTCCATAAAAATAGGCAGCAAAATGTAATCGGACGTGAATTAATATTTGAATTATTCTATAATTGCCGACCAGAAGAGGCATTCACTTCTTTGGTTCATATCTCATGCAAAACGATACCAACAACTCCATTAACCAGCCAGGTCGTACCTCTCAGTCTCTTGCTTCCTTCTCCAGTGAAACATTGCAACTCGTAATTCAATGGCATTTGGTATCACTGTAGTATGTCCTCTATAGGGGAAAAACAAAGCTTTCACATTGAAGCTGCCTCAACTATGCGCTGCAAAGTGAGATGATGAGAATTTGGAGACAGTGAAAAGGGGACCTCATCAGAAGTAAAAAATCAAAAATGGAACTGACAAAACTCATGGGAGGCCACGCAAAGACATTGGCACAAACATGAAACATCTATTCACAAGCATTCAACAACATGCAGGCACTCAAATATAAATGAGTACCTTTACGATTTTGACACTTTTTCTTGGATAGTGATGGCGAGCACGAGTGGACATGGCTATAAACTGATGAGTATTAAATATAGGACAGATGTCAAAGATAGTTTCTTTACTCAGAGAGTAGTAAGGGTGTGGAATGCACTGCCTGCAACAGTAGTAGACTCGTCAACATGAACGGCACTTAAATGATCAGTGGATAAACATATGGATGAGAATGGAATAATGTCGGATAGATAGGCTTCAGATTGGTCCTACCGGTCAGCACAACATCAAGGGCCAAAGGGCCTGGACTGCACTGTAACGTTCTATGCAGATGATTATGAATATTACTTAAGAGAATTTGCAGTTGCTGTGGTGCTGTAAATTGAGTATAATGTACACATTTTGATATAAGAGTTTTGTATTTAGTGGCACTAATCTAAATGTTGCAACTAACATCCAGAACGTAACAAATATTTCCATGTTTGTTTGACATTGTAATGACTGTGGCTTATGTCACAATGGGTTAAATGCTCTAAATATCAAGCCGACAAAGTAAGAGTTAAGTGTTTTTGAATTAGAGTCAGAGGGTCCTGGAGATGTACAGCATGGAAACAGATCATTCAGTCCAACTTGTACATGCCGACCAGATATCCCAACCCAATCTAGTCCAACCTGCCAGCGCCCGGCCCATATCTCTCCAAACGCTTCCTATTCATATACCCATTCAAATGCGTCTAAAATGTTGCAATTGTACCAGCCTCCACCACTTCCTCTAGCAACTCATTCCATACATGTACCACTCTCTGTGTGAAAACGTTGCCCCTTAGGTCTCTTTTATATCTTTCCCCTCTCACCCTAAACCTATGCCCTCTAGTTCTGGACTCCCCGACACCAGGGAAAAGATTTTCTCTATTTATCCTATCCATGCCCCTCATAATATTGTAAACATCTATAAGGTCACCCCTCAGTCTCCAATGTTCCAGGGAAAAAAAGCCCCAGCCTGTTCAGCCTCTCCTTGTAGTTCAAATCCTCCAACCCTGGCAACATCCTTATAAATCTTTTCTGAACCCTTTCAAGTTTCACAACATCTTTCTGATAGGAAAGAGACTAGAATTGCACACAATATTCCAACAGTGGCCGAACCAAGGTCCTGTACAGCCACAACATGACCACCCAACTCCTGTACTCAATATCCTGACCAATAAAGGAAAATATACCAACCACCTTCTTCGCTATCATATCTACCTGTGACTCCACTTTCAAGGAGCTATAAACCTGCACTCCAAGGTCTCTTTGTTCAGCAACACTCCCTCGGACCTTAGCAGTAAGTGTATATGTCCTGATAAGATTTGCTTTCCCAAAATGCAGCACCTCACATTTATCTGAATTAAACTCTATCTGCCACTTCTCAGCCCATTGGCCCACCCTGTTGTAATCTGACGTAACCCTATTCTCTGTCCACTACACCTCCAATTTTGGTGTCATCTGCAAACTTGCTAACTGTACCTCTTATGCTCGCATCCAAATCATTTATGCAAATGACAAAATTTAGGGGACCCAGCACTGATCCTTGTGGCACTCCAAGGGCTCCAGTCTGAAAGACATCCCTCCACCACCACCCTCTGTCTTCTACCTTTGAGCCATTTCTGTATCCAAGTGACAAGTTCTCCCAGCAATCGGGGAGATCTAACCTTGCTAATCATTATCCCATGGGGAACCTTGTCAAACGCATTACTGAAGTCCATATCGATTACATCTACCGCTCTGAAATCATCAATCCTCTCTGTTACTACCTCAAAAAACTCAATCACGTTTGTGAGACATGACTTCCCACGCACAAAGCCATGTTGATCATCCCTAATAAGTCTTTGCCTTTCCAAATACATGTGAATTCTACTGGTACTACTTTGATGTGTCCATTAATCTCTCCTGTACAATAATATTCTAAGCTCAAAGGATTCTATGAAATACTCTCTGATTTGGGAATATTCAAGGAAAAATCACTCGAATTCTCATTACACAATGAAAGCGAAGGACTTCGAGGGTAGTTCAGAAAAGAAGTGCAAATAAATAATTTGTTTTCTTCTTCACTTGTCCAACTCGTCTGTGCCAATCAGCTATACTGAAATGACCTCGTCCCATTTGCCAGCATTTGGCCCATTTCCCTCTAAACGCATCTTATTCACATAAACATGCCTCTTAAATGTTATAATTGTTTGCTCTTCCACTAGCACCTCGAGCAGTTCATTCCATATGCAGAGTAACCTCAATTATCCAGCAGTCAATTATCCGGATTTCAGATTATCCAGAAAGATCGCATGGTCTGATGCTTGGCTAAATAGTTATTCGACATTCAATCATATGATTTTCAACAAAATACTCCCCACACGTTTCTTATTGAACTATCGAGCGCACTTCAGAAGTCAAATGACTCACATCTGTCCATGAATCAGATAGTTACAGTTTGATTGTTTTGGTAGACAAGTCAACTTAAGCTCTGGAGCAAAGCTATATGGAGAGAGTGAAGGCACGTATGAGATGTGATCCAATTTACAATCAATCAAACCTTGGAAGAAAATGCACAATGGATAAAGATTTGTGTTTCTGGAACTTGAGGATACAACCTGAATTCTAGCGCAACAGTTTTGAGGACAGTGATTAGGAAGCATATCTGCACACAAAACCTGATCGAGGATTGGAACTTTCCTTCGCAAATGAAAGTGCTCCATGGAATATTCAATTACTTTAAAGCTGAGAGAGGTTTTTATTTGCTTAGCAGAACTATTATGGGAAATGGGCCAGAGGTAGAGATTAGGCACAGATCAGCCGTCATCTCATTGGATGGTGGAATAGTTTGGAGCAGCTGAGTGACCTACCTATGTTCTTCTGTTCCTCATAACCCATTCCTGTTCTTTTATATTTATTCAGCATATTGAATACATAACAGATTGAGCTTTTTAATATCCAGTACCATGTAGAATGCAGAACCCTCAATAACCCTTCTGAAACCATTCTACCACCATATGTAAGATCCACCAAATCATAGGGAAAAAGTGGGACCTATAGATGTGGTTCTCTGACTATCCGTGAGTTGAAAATATTATCAGAAACTAAAAGAGAATTGGGTATTGATGACATTAATTCGAGAAGTTAATTCAAATGGGTATTTCCTCTTTTCACACTTTTCATAAAGGGTTGAGTAATACATTTAATAATGAAGTTGAATTGCAGAATGTTGTTACAACTGAGGTAGACTGATTTTTTAATCACTTTTGATTGAATAATTAACAACCATATGATTGACGACGAGATTGCTGAACAGATCTCAAACATAAAACTACATGATTTAGTTTTAAGCAGAATTATACATTTAATACCGGACTCACAAATCAGATTCTCTACAGTGTGAAAACAGGCCCTTTGGTCCAACCAATCCAAACGGCCCCTCCGAAGAGTAACCCACCCAGACCCATTTCCCTCTCACTAATGAACCGAGCATTATTGCCAACTTAGCATGGCCAATTCTCCCTCACCTGCACATCTTTAGACTGTGGGAGTAAACCAGAGCACCCAGAGGAAACCCACGCGGACACGGAGAGAATGTGCAAACTCCACACAGACAGTCGCTCGAGGCTGCAATCAAACCAGGGACCCGAGTTCTGTGAGGCAGCAATGCCACCATTCAGTATTAATAGCAGGCTGCCAAATTCATGTGTAAAATTTGCATCTCATATGTTATTCCCTTCCTCACTTCTGATGAAGCAATATTGGACTCAAAATGCTAACTCTGTTTTCCTGCCACAAACACTGACCAGACCCATTAACTTCTTCCTGCAATTTCTCTTTTTCTTTTCCCCTTTGTCGTGTCAAACTTTCCTAATTCCAATTCATAGTCTCCCATGGAAAGAAGCCATTTAGCCCATCAGATGTGCACTGAACCTCTGAAGAGCAGCCAACCTTGTCCTCTAAACCCCACATTTACCAAGGCCTACCCACCTAGACTGCAAATCCCTGGACACTATGGTGAAATTTAGTATGGTCAAGCCATCTAAACTGTACATTTTTGGATTGTAGGAGGAAACTAATGCAGGCACTGGGAAACTGTGGAAACATTGCATAGTGACCCAAGGCTGGAACCGAACACAGGACCCTGGCGCTCTGAGGTAGCAGTGCTAACTGCACAGTCACCTACGCTGAGGAGATAACTTCATTTGTTACTGTTTATCATATCTGTTCACTTCACGTTTCATTTCTCCCGGACAATTGGTATTTCTTTTGATACTAACCTCAAGATTTGGATTGATTTTGTTTGTGGTCACGTGTACCAAAGTGCATTGAAAAGCTTTGTTTTGTGAGTAATACAGGCAGACCACAGCAAACAAGGACACACAGATCAGAGGTGTTTAGACAGAGAGAGGAATACAAGGTTACGATCGCACAGGTATACAAAGCAAGATCACCATGAGCAAGATCAATATTATTGAAGTTAGAGAAGTCCATTCAGCAGTCTAATAACAGTGGGGAAGAAGCTGTTCCTGAACCTGTTGGTGTGTGTGTTCCAGCTTCTGTATCTTCTGCCTGATGGGAGAGTTTGGAAGATAGTATTACTGGCGTGGGAGGGGTCTCTGATGATGTTAGCAGCCTTTCCGTGCAAGAAGAAATACAAATGGAGTTCGTGGATGGGAGGTTGTCTTCGGTGAGGGTTTGGGATATGCACATAACTTTCTTCCAGTCCTGGGCAGAGCAGTTGCCACACCAGGATATTATGCAGCAGATGGTGCATCTGTAAAGGCTGGTGAAAGTTCTTTTGCACATGCCTAATTTACTCAGCCACCTGAGGCAGGAGTCGCACTACTGCAACTTCTTGATCATTGTTATTGCATGGGAGATCCAGGACAGATCGTCGGTTATGGTCACTCCGAGGAACGTAAGAATCCCAACCCTCTCCACCTCAGCTTCCTTGACGTGGATAGGGCGATGTTCTCCTCCTTTCTTCCTGAAGTAAATGACCAGTTATTTTGTTTCAGTGACATTGAGAGAGAGGTGGTTGTCATTGCATGACGACAACAAACCTCCATCACCTTCCTGTACTCTGACTCATCAATGTTGATAGCCATCCAACCACAGTGTTGCTATCAGCAAACTTGTGGATGGTGTTCATGTGCAATTTGGTAATACAGTCATGGGTGTAACAAGGGGTACTGTAGCAGGCTGAGAAAGCATCCTTGCGAGGTGTTAATGCTGACCATTATTGTGGAGGAGGCACTGTTGTCTATCTTCATGGATGCCTGTGAGTCGGAAGCTGAGGATTCAGTGGCAGAGAAGGGAGCCATGACCTTAGTTTCAAAGATTTGAGATGAGTCTGAAAGGGATTATGCGGTTGAGGGAAGATCTATAGCCAATGAGCGAGTTCCTGATGTCGATGTCCTTGCTGTCTAGATGTTCCAGGGATGGGTGTAGGGCTAGGGAATGGCCCTCCCAATTTCCTTGCTCAAAACCAGCAATCATTTTAATGCTCTCCTGCTGACCTCTGTCTTGGTGTGTGTTGGTTCAACCAAATAGGTCTGAACTTTGGATTTTCCACATGTATGTGAGTTTGATGTGTTTTCATCCTGACCACGAGTTTTAGCTTCATTCAGTCAACTATTTGAAGCCGCAAAGCAGACAGAATCCAAAGCTCATCATTTGCTGTCCACAGAGTCATTCCATCATGGACTGCCCACAGAACTTCAATGTTGTTTGACCTGGTCAAAGTAAGTTTTGGCCTTACTTCTGTGTACCATTTCATGTGACCTGAGTTCACATCATGGTATTCTGGGTTCATACTGCACAATGTGTTAAAGTCCTAATATATTGTCATTGTCAGGCTGTGATTGCTGGCTATTTCACTGAAATCTCTGGCATTCACTCAATAGAATAACTCTGTCACACAGTGTCACTTAAATCTGTATCACTACTGGAGGTTGTACAGGATGTTCAGAACAGATTTGTACACCAAATAGACGATCGACTGAAGACCTGAGGCTTGTGCCAGATAAAAACACATAGACCGTGCTTACAAATGAGAAATTGAAATGGTAGACAGCCTGTTTCAGACCAAAGTTAAAAATCACACAACACCAGGTTATAGTCCAACAGGTTTAATTGGAAGCACACTCGCATTTGGAGCGACGCTCCTTCAGTCAAATGTCTCTATTTTGTTTCAATGCCTGCATTATATGAGCGAACTTTTGAATCCGTGAGCACGAAACATTGCTACTGTGCTGGAAAGCAGTCAGAGACTCAGAAAAAAATAAGGCAAAACATCCAGAAATTCCATTCTGTTGTGAGAGTGCTTTGAAATCTGGTATGATTTTTGTTTAGTGTATTGCAGCTTTGATTTGATTCTCTTTCAGTTCATTATAGAGTCATTATCATACAGTCCTACAGCACGGAGGCAATTCCTTCAGCACAAACAATGCTTGCCAATCAAAATTACATCCACACTAACCCAATTTCCTTGCACTTGGTTGAAAACTGCCTTTATGTAATTTTGCATGAAATACTTATTGCTGCATTTAATTTAAAATAGAATCATTAGTCCTTTCAATAACTTGGACATCTTAATTCATTCTAATCATGGTACTTTCCCTTTCAGTTTGAGTAATCTTTCATTCTCCAGATGTCTGTGGGCTGTGTCTACTGCATGTAATGGGGGTATCAGTTGCTATCATTTCAATTAACAAAGCTCTGACATTTGATCTCAGCTACAGCGGATATCCTTGATTGCCAGAAGCGTGCTCTGCAATTAAATTAAATCAAAGTGATTTTCCGAAGTGTGGTAGATGTACTCGGCATATTTTGTTGGCTGCAAATAAATTCTGTGCAACATGATTTCATCCCCTTTCATTGAATCTAGTGGTGATTGTGATACTGTCCACAGGAACGTGAAACCTCTCCAGAAGATATAAAAGAGACCTAAGAGGCAACGTATTCACGCAGAGGGTGGTGTGTGTGTGTGTGTGTGTATGGAATGAGCTGGCAGAGGATGTGGTGGACGTTAGTACAATTGCTACAATGAAAAGACATTTGGATGGTTATATGAATGGGAAGGGTTTGGAGGGATATGGGCTGTGTGCTGGCAAGTGGGACTAGATTGGGTTGGGATATCTGTTTGGCATGCACGGGTTGGACCGAAGGGTCTGTTTCCATGCTGTACATCTCTATGGCTCTATGCATCATGCTGTTTATGGCAGCACTGACCTCCCGGTCATTTTTGCTGCAGTGATATCATATCGAATTGCATTCCTTATTTTCCAGATTGTTTCTTATTCATTACGCGGGATTCAGTTTCTGCATTGCATGAATTTATGCACGCTGACTCCGTTCTATATGATTAACTACGATTTTCACATTTGACGGACATGCAACATTTTGTTGCCGAAAACCGAAACCAAAATATTACACTGAGAAAACAGCAGTTGCCGTTAGAGGAATGGTGCAAATGTATTAGCTTTTTCACTTAATATTCCCTGGTATTTTATTCATAAGCGAATTTGCAGAAGGAATAGCACAACATGGTTTTAGATTAAATCCTCTATAGTGTGGAAACAGGCCCTTCGGCCCAACCAGTCCACACCGACCCTCCGAAGAGTAACCCACCCTGACCCATTTCCCTCTGACTAATGCACCTAACACTATGGGCAATTGAGCACAGCCACTTCACCTGACCTGCACATATTTGGACTGTGAAAGGAAACCAGAACATGCGGAGTAAACCCACACAGACACAGGGACAGGGAGAATGTGCAAACTCCACACAGACAGCCGCCCAAGGCTGGAATCGAACCTGGGACCCTGGTGCTGAACCACTGTGGACAGAAGAGTACACACTATACTTTCCCGTTATGGAGCACATTTGATTGGTTTGAGCGTATTATCACTCCTTAGCTCCCACTCTTTCTGACTGCTCTGTTTAATGCTGTGACTGTTAGACATAAGTATGGAAGTTAGCTCACTGAGCTGGAAGTTTTGTTTTCAGATGTTTCATCACCACTACTAGGTAGCATCATCAGAGAGAGTCTCTGGTGAAGTGTTGGGGCATACTACCAGAGCTTCAACGGAGACTCTGACTGATGATATTATCTAGTCATGGTGACGAAACATCTGTAAGCAAACCTTCCTGCTCACTGAGCGAACTTACTTCATGACCATCAACCTGGGCTACAAATCTTCTCAAAAACCACCAATTGTTGGACACATTCTGGCGGCCAGTAGAAACCGTAAGGGGGCTCTGTGCTCAAGTGAGGAAAGCAAAGATTGTCAAAGAGACAGAGAGACAGAGAAAGTCTTATCATTTTACCACAGGTATTTGCAGTATCTGGTATTTTCGCCATGTCCAGAGTGCACTTCCTATTATAGGGTAGGGAAGCTTTTGCAATCTCCATGCACACCGCAGAAACTGGGAAAAAGGTGCAAAAGCACAACTTGCTACCCAACAACGCACCCTGTCCATGACTGGGCTCTGACATTGACCAAGGGAGGGTTTGCAAACGCTCGCGCCAGCGCAGTGACCGTCTCCTGACGCAGGCGCGCGACGCACGTGAGCGGAAACGCGCATGCGCGATGCAGCGTGCTGCGCCCCCCCCACCCAAGGACGGTGTTTCTCTCGCCTCGTTCCACTGGGTGAGAGGCTCAACATGATGCGGGCTAGAACGGGGATCGACTAACCTGGGGAGGCTTCTTCAACACACAGCAGAGGCCCCGATACTGGAATTAGGCCTTCCCAGTCCCGTGTTGACAGCGAACGGGCTGGAAGGCTGCGGGGTGCCGTCTCTTGGCGGCAGGCCCAGGGTGCCAGTCGCCATCTTTGTTGGGGGCAGCGGGTGGTCTGGGCGCATGCGCGGTCAGTGCTTGGGGGGTGTCAGGATCCAGAACATTGTTCAAGTCTTTCCTGAAAAGGCTGGAAGTGAACACCATGAACTCCTTTGACCAGGGGATTTACACACTGGGGGGAGCCAAGCCAACAGTAATGTTACATAGAACAGAAAGTGCCGGAAAAACTCAGGCTTGGCAGATTCTGCGTGTTGAAGAAGTCAGTGGATTTGAAATGTTAATTCAGACTTCCTCTCTGCAGATGCCACTGGACCTGCCAAGTTCTCCTTTTCCTGTTTCCATTCCAGGCCTTCAGTAGTTACAGTATTTTGCATCTACTCAAGTGAAATGTTTGCCTCTTCCGACAGTAAAGGGTTTGTGTCTGTTCTGTTGCAGGACATCAGGAGCAGCAAATTGACACCTGGAAACTGAAATCAAGGGTATATCAAAGTCTGACAGGGTCACTCAGTTCATCCGGATCCAAACATCAAGTTTTAAAATTGGAAGACAAAAGCGTTCGTATCTTCTGCGAGCAAAGACTTCAGCTAAGAATTCAAGTAATTGGGAGAAAGCAAACTTCAATTGGGTATGAGTGGATCTGATTCAGTTAAGCTGGAATCAAAATTGCAACTGAACATTGTACTACTTTTAAGCAGAGAAAGTTCTGACATTGTCAAGGTATATACCCACGAATGAGGGCACACAAGTCCAAAGCTCCCCAGATGACAAATTAGATAAATTAAGATGGAAAAGGAAAATGCACTTATGACAAATATGAGGTTGATGGTTTGACTGATACCCAGGCTCAATTTGGAATGTTCGGGGAGAATCAAATGATGAGCTATCAGAAACAGAGCAGAAGTACGAAAAGAAGCCAAAATTAATATAGACGTGAATAAAAATGTCTTCAGGACGCATATAACTAGTAAAAGTGTGTTAAATGAGAAGTAGATCCAATTAGGAACTGAAAAGGGAGCAGAGGAAATGGAAATTGATAGAATTTGTGATAGAAACTGAAGTGGAGATGGCTGAGATTTCAAATATAGATTTTGTACCCCCTGTGTAAACAAAGAAAATGCTATTCAGGCTTTAGAAAAATAGAACGAAATTAAGAGACCTAAAAGGTTTAACATTGTAACAGACATAAAGTTGAATAAGCTGTGAGCTGAAAAATGTGTTGCTGGAAAAGTGCAGCAGGTCAGGCAGCATCCAAGGAGCAGGAGAATCGACGTTTCGGGCATAAGCTTGAAAAAGTGATCTGATCAGGTCTGATCTCCAGCATCTGCAGTCCTCACTTTCTCCTTGTTGAATAAGCTGTGAGTCATACTTGATGGGATGCGTCCAAGGATTACTGAAGACAGTTACAGTAGACATCGTAGTGGCAAAGACTAATTTTCCCTGAGACTTGGGACTGGTGACAGTCCCTGATTCTATTCCTGATGAAGGGCTTTTGCCTGAAACGTCGATTTTCCTGCTCCTCGGAAGCTGCCTGACCTGCTCTGTTTTTCCAGCACCACTCTAATCTAGACTCTGGTTTTCAGCATCTGCAGTCCCTGGTTTTACCCTGGTAGCAGAAGGCTGGAGAATTGCAAATGTTACGCTTCTCATTCAATAAAGATAAGGTCAGCAACTACAAACCAGTTAACGTGGTGGGGAAGTTTTCAAAAATGATAATTGAAATTAAAATGAACAGACACTTGAGCAAATTTGGGTCTATTAAGGAGAGCCTTCATGTCTAATGACTTGATATTTTTGATGAGGTAATAAAGTTAGTTGTTAGGGTAATGTTGATGTGCTTTACATGGACTTCTGAAATACATCTGATAAAATGCTGTGCAACAGAAACTTGAAAGGATTCAGAAAAGATTTACAAGATGTTGCCAGGGTTGGAGGGTTTGAGCTATAGGGAGAGTCTGAACAGGCTGGGGCTGTTTTCCCTGGAGCATCGGAGGCCGAGGAGTGACCTTATAGAGGTTTATAAAATCCTGAGGGGCATACATAGGACAAATAGACAAGGTCTCTTCCCTGGGGTGGGGGAGTCCAGAATTAGAGGGTGTAGGTTCACGGTGAGAGGGGAAAGATTTAAAAGGAACTTAAGGTGCAACTGTTTCAAACATAGGGTGGTGTCTGTATGGAATGAGCTGCCAGAGAAAGTAGCGGAGGCTGGTACAACTGCAACATTTAAGAGGAATTTGGATGGGTATATGAATAGGAAGGGTTTGGAGGGATATGGGCCGGGTGCTGGCAGGTGGGACTAGATTGGGTTGGGATATCTGGCCGGCACGTACGGGTTGGACCGAAGGGTCTGTTTCCGTGCTGTACATCTCTATGATTCAATGACTGAGGTGGGAGCTCATGGAATAACAGAGGGGTTGACTTGTGGTGCAGTGTTAAGCGTCCGTAGCTCTGAACCAGGAGACCCAGATTCAAGTCCTACCTGCTCCAGAAGTGTGTAATAACATCCCTGAACAGATCGATTAGAAAAATCGTTTAGAAGGGACAGCATCACATTTAATCTGAAACTGACTGAGTGGCAGGAGAGAGAGAGAGAGGTTTCTCATTAATAGCTGCTTTCCGGACTGCGGGAATGTTAATCGTGGAGCTCCCAGGGATTGCTTTTTCTAACTTGCGTCAAGGCCCTTGAGTACAGAGTATAATTTTAGATTACTTACAGTGTGGCAACAGGCCCTTCAGCCCAACAAATCCACACCGACCCTCCAAAGAGCAACCCACCCAGACCCATTCCCCTACATTTACCCCTTCACCTAACACTACGGGCAATTTAACATAGCCAGTTCACCCTAACCTGCACATTTTTATATTTCGGCAGTCTCACGTGAGTTTGGACTTTCTGGCAGGTCCCTTTCCCAGAAGAAATTTATGACAATCCAGCAGCTTTCGCGGTCACACTTTTTGCCACTGCTGGCTCCACAAATGCTCGTTCATTTCAATTTCACTAACGTGCCTTTGTGTTTCCGTGGGTTCTTACTCACTCTGGTTTTCCTTTCTGAAATCAGTTTCACAGGGCGTTCGGATGGGAAGACCTCCGGTTGGGGAACCGGCGCCCAACCTCCCACCTGGATCTGATCGAGTCGTTCAATTTGTGTCAACCCAGACTCCGTAAAAGATTGAGGAGAAAGTCAGGTCTGCAGATGCTGGAGTATCAGAGTTGAAAATGTGTTGCTGGAAAAGCGCAGCAGGTCAGGCAGCATCCAAAGAGCAGGAAATTCAACGTTTCGGGCATAAGCCCTCCTGATGAATAGCTTATGCCCGAAACGTCGAATTTCCTGCTCCTTTGATGCTGCCTGACCTGCTGCGCTTTTCCAGCAACACATTGTCAGCTTCGTCAAAGATTGAGTATGGAAGGAGGGAACAGCGGTGGATAACTGTGTTCCAAGTGCGGGCAGAACTTCCGTCGGTCGCCTGACCTGCTTAGAGACGAAGGCGGGCCCATCGATGTGAACCATGGAGTTGTGAAGTCTTTGCAAAAGCGTTCCATTATCCGTCGGATCTGGACCTGCACCAGCGCAGTCACACTGGCGAGAGGCCGTTAATCTGCTCCACGTGCGGGAAGGGATTCGCTCGTTCCTCCTTCCTGCTGTTACACCAGCGGGTGCACACCGGGGAGAAGCCGTTCACCTGCTCTGTGTGTGGGAAGGGATTCACTCAGTCCTCCAACCTGCAGACACACCAGCGGGTTCACACCCAGTTTATGTTTCAACCCGAAATACATCCAGCAATGAAGTGTCCCCAATCTGTTGGGATGGACAATTCCAAATTCACATTCCTGCAATTGAGGTGGCGTCTCCTTATCTCACTGCTGAGAGATAAGGAGACGCCACCTCAATATATTTCGGGTTGAGACATAAACTGGGTCTTACAGTGAATGGGGGAAATGTAGGGGTGGACAAAAAGGTACAGTGAAGCCTGAGATCAGCCCTTATCCTGTCCAGTAACACAGCAGGCTGGACTTACCAAATGGTCCCAAAAATATCACACAGAGGAGGAGGAACCATAGTGTCTGCAGTGTCATAAAGCATGGAAACAGTCCCCTCAGTCCTTCTCATCCATGCAGACCAGATGTCCCAATGTAGTCTATCCCCATTTGCCAGCACTTGGCCAATATCCCTCTAAACCCTTCCTATTCATATACCCATCCAGATGCCTTTTAAATTTTTTAATTGAACCAGCCTCCACCACTTCCTCTGACAGTTTTCACCCGAAACTCAACTTTTCCACCTCCTGATGCTGCTATGTTCTTCCAGCCTCCTGCCTGTCCACATTCCATACACATACCACCCTCTGTGTGAAAAAGTTGACCCTTAGGTTCCTTTTCAACATTTCCCCTCTCACTCTGAACCTATGCCCTCTAGTTCTGGACTCTTTCCCCCTCCCCAACACACCACACAGAAAAGACTTTTTCAATTAACCCCATCCATGGCCCTCATGATTTTATAATCCTCCATAAGGTCACCCCTCAGCATCCGACGCAACAGGGAAAACAGACCCAGCCTGTTCAGCCTCTCCCTGTATCTCAAATCCTCCAACCCTGGCAACATCCTTGTTAATCATTTCTGAACGCTTTCAGGTTTCACAACATCTTTCCGATAGGAAGGAGACCAGAATTGCACGCAATATTGCAACAGTGGCCTAACCACTGTCCTGTACAGCAGCAACATGACTTCCCAACTCCTGTAATCAATACTCTGACCAATAAAGGAAAGCAGGCCAAACACCTTTTCACTATCCTACCTATCTGCGACTCCACTTGCAAGGAGCTATGAACCTGCACTCCAAGGTCTCTTTGTTCACCAACACTCCCAATGACCTTACCATTAAATGTATAAGTCCTGCTAAGATTTGCTTTTCCAAAATGCAGCACTTCACATTTATCTGAATTAAACTCCATACGCCACCTCTCAGTCCGCTGGCCCATCTGGTCCAGATCCTGTTGTAATCAGAGGTAACCTTCTTCGCTGTCCTCTACACCTCCAATTTTGGTGTAATTCGCAAACCTACGATATGTACCTCTTATGTTCACATCTCAATCATTTCAAGTTGCATGTCAACCTGGGTGGCACGGTGGCTCAGTGGTTAGTTCTGCTGCCTCACAATGTCAGGATCCCAGGTGCGATTCGGGCCTCAGGTGACTGTCTGTGTGGAGTTTGCACATTCTCCCCGTGTCTGCTTGGTTTCCTCCTACAGGTCAGCTAAATTGGCCAGGCTAAATTGCCCATTGTGTTAGGTGCATTAGTCAGAGGGAAATGGGTCTGGGTGGGTTACTCTTCGGAGGGTCGGTGTGGACTGGTTGGGCAGAAGGGCCTGTTTCCACACTAGGGAGCCTAATCTCATCTTTCCTAGGCTGGGAGACCAGAATTGCACACAGTATTCCAAATCTATTGTTGTAAATGAGTCCAGTCTCACTTACAATGTCCAGTACAGTCGCAGAATGACCTCCCAACTCTTATACTCAATGCACTGACCATTAGAAGTTGTAAAACTAAAAATGTGGTAGAATCATTTTTTTATGGATAAGACGTAGACTTGTTAGCTATTGTTTGATTTAGATGTGTTGGTCCAGAGAGCAGAAAGAAGCATTCCTGTAAATATTTAAGGCATTGCTGTATGCAAGTTTGATTCATTGGACTTTATTTTTTCATAATTCTTACATTAGAGTTTGAGTCCATTTGAATGAAAAAGATTAACTCTTGTACAATCAATCGAATAGTGATATAAAAAATGTCGTGAATTCCAGAAATCTTGTGGACACGTCCATCATTGTCAACAAATATTGCTTTGTACTTCTTTGTTTTAGGTTGGGATCATATGCAATTAATTATGCCTCTCATGAATGGTTCCTCAAATGTGAGAATCGGTAGTAAGGATGCTGGTTTTAACACTTTCTGAGGTTTTCCAATAACCTCACACTTAGGCCAGAAGAAATAAAAAGGTTTTTGGTTGAGGAAACCCACTGGAAAAACAGATTTGTGAAATCAGAATATGCAGCGAGTTTTGGAGAAGTAGGAATTCAAAGCACAGTAGAAGCTAAAAGGCTCACCAGAAGGCAAAATGTAGTCAGTGGTTGATTGCGAAGAAAGCACCGGTTTTCTTCAAATAATTTTCTAGTGAGAGTAAGTTTTACTTATATATGCGAGTCGGAACAGGTACAAAAAAAGGTTAAAGTGACAGGGATATGGGAAAAAGACAATCTCTGAAGTTGAGAGTTTATGAGGCATGTGATTCAGATGGCCTCTTGTCAACAATTGGGGTAATATGTGGAAATCACGGGAGGAAGAGCGGTGTCCCATTATATAAAGTGGAAACGGAGATTTTGGGTGAAGGTAGCAAAGTGGTGCAAAGAGAAATGGAGAAAATCTATGTTCTGGAAATATAGTTTATCCTTGGCAGAGTAATAGGTGAATCACAGGTAGCAGTGTTTCCAATTACAGTTGAAATGCCAGTGGACAATCAAGCAACTGTGACGTTGAACGAAGTATATGCTGAAATTTTGCCAAAATAGGTTGTAGAAAGTTCACAAAGCCACACTTTGAAATAGTTAAGAGAAATCAAAGATTGAAGATGAAGATGCTGAATTTCAATCATCAGAAACAATGCTACTCAATTAGCTGGACAAAAACAGGAACCATTGTATGAAGAAGTGGATAGATGTAGGTCAGAGAAATTAGTATAATTACAGCAGAAAGATGGAAAACCAAACTAATTGTGCCAAATAGTGTAAACAAAAAAAGAATCTGACACTATGTCAGTATGTTGCTATCTTAAAAGTGATGGATCCGACATTTCTTTATTGACATGATCATTTTAGTGCAATAGTAATTACAATTCAAAATGAACTTCCTTATCTTTCAAATAATTGTGGACGTCTCCATTTTGCTTTATGCCCATAATTCTTTTTTACTGCCAATGAGGGCGAACGAATTCAAAGGTGAAGTATTTGTTCCCATGTCCTGTCTCCAGCTGTTTCTATCCTCGAAAGTATCACTTGCTTTTGTCGGTGTATTTCCTTATGCATATTTCTGCCTAGCTACGGTGTCTTGAGTGGTGTCCAACTCTCTTTTCCTTCTCTTTCCATCTCTTTACTACCCTCTATTTCATCACACTTTTGATATAAAATAAGGCCTGCCTTAATAACTAATTATATAAAGAGAACAAAGAACAAAGAAAATTTACAGCCCATGAACAAGCCCTTCGGCCCGCCAAGTCTGAGCCAATCCAAATCCACTGTCTAAAACTATCGCCCAATTCCTACCCATCTGTATCCCTCTACATCCCAACTACTCATGCCTCTGTCCAGACGCATCTTAAACGAATCTACGGTGCCTGCCTCAACTCCCTCTGTTGGCAACACGTTTCAGACACCCTCCACCCTCTGTGTAAAGTATTTGCTGCGTGTATCCCCGTTAAACTTTTCACCTCTCAATTTGAACGCGTGACCTCTCGTTATTCAATCCCTCACACTGGGTAAAAGGTTATCTCTATCTACCCTGTTTATACCCTTCATGAATTTGTCCTCTAATCAGGTCCTCCATCAATCTCCTTTTTTCTAATGAAATCAATCCTAACCTATTCAACCTGTCTTCATAGCTAGCACATTCTATTCCAGGCAACATCGTCATAAGCCTGCTCTGCACTCTCTCCAAAACGTCCACACCCTTTTGGTAATGTGACGAACAGAACTGTACACAGTATTCTAAATATGGCCGAACCAAAGTCTTGTACAATTTTAACATGGCCTGCCTGCTCTTTTACTCAATATCCTGTCCAATGAAGGCAAGCATACCATATGTTTTCTTGACCATTCTGTCTACCTGTGCAGCCACCTTCGTGGAGCAATGGACCTCACCTCCCAGATATCTCTACCCATCAACTTTCCCCAAGGCTTTTCCATTTACTGTATAACTCGCTACAGAATTACACTCCTCAAAATGTGTCAACTCACATTTGCCTGAATTGAACACCAACTGTTACTTGTCTGCCCAACTCTCTAATCTATCTATATTCTCCGGTATTCTTTGACAGTCCCCTCTGTTTTCTGCTACTCCATCAATATTCGTGTCATCTGCAAACTTACTGATCAGACCCACAACGCCCTCTTCCATATCATGTATTTATATTCCAAACCACAAGAACCCTAGCACTGATCCCTGTGGAACACCACTGGTCACATTTCTCCGTTTTGAGAAACTCCCTTCAACTCCTACTTTCTGTCTCCTGTTGCTCAACCAGTTCTTTATCCACCTATTTAGAATATACTGCACACAATGTAACTTCATCTTCTCTATTCACCTACCATTGGAAACCCTATCAAACGCCTGATTAAAGTCCATATTTATGACATCTGCAGCTCTTCTTTCATCTATCAACCTGTCACTTCCTCAAAGAACTCAATTAAGTTTGTAAGTGATTATCTACCCCGCACAAAACCACGCTGTCTATCACTGATAAACTTATTCTTTTCCAAATATAAATAGATTTTATACCTCAGTACCTTCTCCAGCAACATTCCCACCAAGAATGTCAGGTTCACTGGTCTGCAGTTGCCTGGAGTATTAATACGACCTTTCTTGTACAGGCCGTTAACCTGAGCAAACCTTACGCCCGAAACGTCGATTTCGCTGCACTTTGGATCTGCCTGAACTGCTGCGCTCTTCCAGCACCACTAATCCAGAACGACTAACCCTGCAGTCCTGTGGCACTTAACCTGTTTAATGATGCTGCAACTATATCTGTCAGGGTCACAGCTATTTCCTCTCTCTCCTCCCTCAGCAACTTGGGATAGATCCAATTTGATCCTGGGATTTGTCCACCTTAATATCCTTTTGCATACCCAACACATCTTCGCACCTACTGTCAACGTGATCTAGAGTAAACAGACCTCGATCTCTAGTCTCAGCATTCATCATTTCCCGTTCCTCAGTGAACACAGATGCAAAGTATTCATTCAGAATCGCAACCATTTTCTCAGTTTTGACACATAATCTTCCTTCCTTATCCTTTACTGGACCAACCCTTTATCTGGTCACCCTCTTGTTTCCAATATAAGAATAAGACATCTTGGGATTCTTCCAAATTCTGAGCGACAAAGTTATTTCATGACCCTTTTTAGCCCGTTTGATTCCTCGTTTATGAATGCTCCAACTCACCCGATATTCCTCCAAGGGACATTCTGTTCTGAGCGTCTTGGACCTTATTCACGCTTCCCTTTTCCTCTTAGCCAGTCACACGTTTTCTCCTGTCATCCACGGTTCATGAATCTTGCTTTTCTTATCACTCGTTTTCAAAGGTTCATGGCTACACTGCACGATCTTCATCCTATCTATTAATGCCTCCCACATATCAAAGGTGGACTTTCCTTCAAATCGCTGTGTCCAATCGACATTTCCCAGAACCTGCCTTATTTTGACATCATGGCCAAGTCCCAGTTGAGCACTCATGAGTTAGGACTGCTCTCATCTATGTCGATGAGACTTCTAAAACTTACAGAATTGTGCTCACTATTCCCAAAAGAAATCAGCCACTGCAACTTCTCCCACGTGTCTTGGCTCATTCCCCAACACCAAGTCCAAAATGCCCCTTTTCCTTGTTGGTGTCTCAACATACTCCTTGAGAAAACATTCCTGGGCGCTCCTAACAAATTCTGCCCCATTCAGACTTTGACACTAAGTGTATCCCAGTCAATGTTGGGAAAGTTAAAAATCTATAACCGCTACCCTGTTGCTTCTCGATCTTTCCATAATCTATTTACCTATTTGCTTTTCTACCTCATGCTCAGTCTTGGGATGCCTGTAATAGTCCCTCCAATGTAACTACGTCATTCTTATTTCTCAGCTCCACCCATAACACCTCACTGTTCAAGACCTCCATAGTGTCCTCTATTAATACAGCCATGATATTATCCCTGGCCATCAATGCCACTCCTCCCCACCCCTTTTACATCCCTCCATATCATGTCTGAAGCGCTTGTAATCTGGAACATTTTGTTTCCAATCATGCCCTTCTTTCAACCAAGTCTCTGATCCCAATAACGTCATATTCCCAGGCACCAATCTAAGTTCTACGTTCTTCTGCCTTACCCATTATTCTGCCTTACCCATTATACTCTTTGCATTAAAGTATATGTACTTCAGGCCGCCAGTTCTTTTGTGTTGATCTGCACTCTGCCTATTCTTTCTTTTAGTCATGTTAACTTTGTAATGCTTACAGTCACCAGTTTCCATCTCACTGTCTAGTAGTCTTCGCTCCTGGTTCCAAAACCATTGCCTCACAACGTTAAAACATCTCCATCAGCAGCATTTATCTCAGCATTATTCCTGGTTGATTCCGACGCACAGGCGAGAAGAAATCACGATTTTTCATGGTTAAACTCTCACACAAGACATAAATTAACAACACCACGCATCACTTCTCTGTCTGCGTGACATAAATGTTAATGAGATGGTATGAAGTTGTAAAACTAAAGATGTGGTATAATCATTTTTTATGGATAAGACGTAGACTTGTTAACTGTGGCTTTATTTAGAGGTGTTGGTACAGAGAGCAGAAAGAAGCATTCCTGTAATTATTTAAGGCATTGCTGTATGCAAGTTTGATGCACTGGCTTTTATTTTTCCTTAATTCTTACTTTCATTTTTGGGTCCATTTGTCTGGAAACAGTAAATGCATCTCTTTAATTTAAAAAAAGCACAATAGGACAGTCAGTGGAAAAATTCATGCCTGTCAGATTACCTTCTAGCATAGTCATAATGTCAGAAAATTCGGATATATAATTTATAGTAGAGAACTTGGAAAACGTTAAGGTATTCAGATAGAGTCAATATTTGGCTTTCGAAGAACACAGTGAGGGACGAGCTGAACATTGGTTCTAAAGTGGCAGTGGAAGTTCAACTCTTACAAAACGTGATGACATCTATAACTCTGCTGCCCACGCCTTGACTCGTCAAAAATCGTATTCCAATTATTCCTGTCTAAAGGCAATAATCAATCTATAAAATATTCGTGTCTAATTTAAGTGCGTGGACAAACATCTGACAAAAGGAGCGCAGGTGAGGAAATTATTAAATGTTCCAACATGACATAAGGAAAGAAAGAAGAACCATATTACTTAATTGTTTGGCGATTGCAGAGCTTTGCATGCTGGGAGATCTGAACGTCCCAGTCCATGAATCACAAAGCATATGCGTGCAGTTAGAGCAAGTAATCAGGAATGTTGAGTAACTGTTCTATTCTATTGTGAGGGAAATTGACTAAAAGAGTTGTGAGGTTATGTTTCAGTTGTAGAAGACGTAGGTCACACAGCATCTGAAGTTTTGTATGCAGTACTGTTCACTGCATTTATGGAAGGATGGTAACATTCTGGAAACCATTTATTCCAGATTTATCTTAAGAGGAAAGGCTAGCCAGGCTAGGTTTGTAAAATTGTGAATTTCAATGAGACAGACGAATCCTAATTGAAAAATGCAAGATACTGAGGGTCATTCACCCAATGCAATTTGAGAATTATGCTCTCCATTGTGGAGCCATCTGGAACTGGACTTCACAGTTCAAAAATAAGTGCAACTCAATTGAAGCGTAAGTGATGGATAGAGGTAGACATGTGGTTAATTTTCACCGAAATGAAAGATTATTGGGGGTGGAGCCGGGGGGTGTGGGTGTTGGTGGCGGGAATATGCGTGAATGTGGAGTTAATGTGAAAAGCAGATCCATCATGATATATTGAATGGCAGCGAAGGCGTGAGGGACCAAAACATTTTCTCTAGCTTCGTTTTTTTGTGTGTGTGTACATGTACCACTCTACTTACTGAATAACACTTACTTCGGTCAAATAATATTTCTGTTATAAGTCCTTATTATTGTGTTCACCTCACTCAACTTTCTTCGAATGGAATCCCTACAGTGTGGAAAAAGGCTGGGCGTTTTGCCGAACAAGTCCACAACAATATATCTAAGAGTGCCCCATTCAGGCTCATCTCACTACCCTTTAACCCTACATTTCCGCTGACAAATGCACCAAGCCTACAATCCCTGATGACGATGGGCAATTTAGAATGGCTAATTCACCGAACTAGAGTCGAGATTTGAGAGGTGCTGGAAAAGTACAGCAGGTCAGGCAGTATCCGAGGAGCATGAAAATCTACGTCTCGGCCAAAAACACCTCATCAGGAATAGTCCTGATGAACGGCTTTTGCCTGAAACGTCGATTTTCCTGCTCCTCTAATGCTGCCGAACCTGCTGTGCTTTTTCAGCACCACTCTATTCTTGAGTCGGGTTTTCAGCATCTGCAATCCTTGTTTTTACCTAATTCACCCCACCAGCACATCGTTGAACTTTGGGAAAATCTCGAGAACCACCACCCCACCGCACCCCACCCCCAAAATACAATCCACACAGGTACAGGGTCAACTTGCAAACTCTACACCGGCAGTCACCCAAGACTGAAATCGAACCCTAGTCACTGGTGGTAGAGGCAGCAGGGCTAATCACTGAGCAATCGTCTACACTTCATACTACTGCAATCGCAACAAGGACCATGTGATGCTTCGAATCGCTATATTTCCTTTGCTATCACATTAACATGCCAGTTTGCAGTTAGATAACATATGATCTTAGCAAACTCTTTAAAGCGTTTCCCCCCTGATGTTAATCAAATGTGAAGTCCGTGAGATTATTAATATTCATTGTGTCTCAAAACCGTTTGCTACTGAGGAAAAGTAGGACATCACTGTCCAACAGGAAATGCATCTTCTCAGAGCAAGCATTCTGATGCTGATCAGCTTGAGATTTTCTGTGCACTGTTAAATCGTCAATGTTGAAAGCATCTTGGCAGCAGCTAGCATAAGGGAAGGGAATGAAGCCTGCAATATACACACTGAATGTCATAGCGCTGCTGAGAGGGATTTTTAAGCAAAGCCTTCAGTACTATGTTGAGCAGTAGAAATCGATCTTTATTGATCTTTCCTTACCAATGCAGCATGTTGCAGATCTCTGCCTTCCAACAATTACTATATTGACATCAGTGCTTGCCACCTCTTATTTGAGACAAATGTGGCAAATCCTGTTACAGCATGGTAAATGATGGACAACTGTATAGACTACCATGAACTTTCAATTTTTTTTTCCAGACATCCTAACTACCAATCCTTGTGCTTTCACAAGGCATCTCAGACAATTATATTAATAACGACAATTGAAGCCATTATTCAATCATTCCCCACCTCCCCACCCTCCCTCCTTCCTCCTTATCCTTCACCCCTCCCCAGACCCCCACCCTCGCCCACCGTTGTCAGGCTTCCTTGACATGAGAATGAGGACTGTCCATATTATTTAAGATTCACTGTTCATAGAAATATAGTTAAATCCTCTGACGCCAGTTTATTGTTTGCATTTATTATTTCAACATGAGTGGAAACGTTTATTGAAGATATAGCGGCATTGCACAATAGTCATGATTATTGTATGATGGTTTTTTTGAAGGATACTACTTATCAACATGATCGCTGTGCCTACATATGACTGTACAGTAATATAATTTAAATAACCAATGTCTAATAGACCAAATATTGAAGCTACTACTATTATTGTACGAATTTGTATAAATTGCACTATGCGCAGAGTTGAGAAATAGGAAAGGTGCAGTAACAATGTTGGGGTAGTACAACAGGCCTCCCAACAGCGAGCGTCAGATCTTGTCAAAACTATGTAAAATGATTTTGGAAAGATGAAGGAACCACAGGGTGATAGCGAAAGGAGATTATTCCCTCCGTATATTTATATTTTGTAGCTAATTTGGATTCTGATCATGTCTCGTAAATGATGTGTGTCTCCACATATGTCACTCTCCATGATACCTATGGCAGGAAAACATCTCCTGGTCATGATTACTGGTGTATTATTAAACCGTGTTTAAGGCAGATTCTTGTCACTAAGTATTCTCTCCACCACTCTGATAATTGTGTTCTAATTTATGCTGTCAGTGATTCTTTTGGATGGGTTATTGTCGCTTTTACTATGAGTCAATTTAGAGCAAATTGTCGCCAGAAGTTGAGAAACAAATATAGCACCGGCAAAACAGCAGTTGTTATGATAGTCTCTCTCTGTACTCTGAGATGTGATCGATATATTCCCTTGTACCTCACCTGCAAACCTGCCTTTGTAATTGATAATGTGCCTTGGTACTGCAACACCAGAATAATCAGTTATTCGTCACCTGGGTGGATTCCTTATGAAAGGTGATTTTAAAAGCTTGCCTTAGAATCATTATTATTTTCTGACTTAATGATTTAACCGAGTCGAGAGTATGTTGCTAGGAAAGTACATTAGGAAACTGATGAAGGGCTCATGTCCGAAACGTTGATCGTCCTGCTCCTCGGATGCTGCCTCACTTGCTGTGCTTTTCCGGCAACATACTCTCGACCTTGATAAAGCACCAGCATCTGCAGGCCTCACTTTCTCCTACTCAATGTTTTAACCATCAGACATGTCCTAGCAGCTGCTAATGCTCACTGATGGTCAGGAACCCATAGAAATGAGCGGGATGAGATTGACCCGGAAATGGGTAAAAGGAGAAAGTCCAAAATTTTATTTTCTGTGTCTCTGGAAGCTTAATCCTGTCCGAATCATTAAATCTTATAACATTCCCCTGTGTTCAATTAGCAATTTTTTTTTATTATTCATCACCTTCAGATTCCACCAAATCCAATAATATTCTGGAGGAAAGCGGTGATATGCTTCAGCTCTTGAGCTCCTGCGTTGACCAGTGCATTTATGCAGGTATCCAGGACAAATTTAGAAAGGAGTTAATGAATGGGATGAAACACTCTTTGAATCTGACTGTTACATTCAAACCCAAGATAAATTAAAAGCGAGATTATGTTCTTTACGTTTGACATTTCTCACATCGTGTTTACATTCCATAACTTCGTCGTTTCATTTCAGACTCTCACTCACCTTATAATTTTAATACTGCTTTCAGAACTCAGACAGTTCTCTTTTGGTTTTCTCCTCACAATCAAACTTTGTTCATTTAAAAAAGAGTCGGTGAATAAGTTGGCACCAACGTGGTAGTTAAAGTTTAAAGATTCTCATCTGTACTTATATACCATATTAAACTTTTGATATAAAACAAAAACAAAGCATTGTTATGCATCTGTCGAACAAACTGAAAATAAGGGTAGGCACTTAAGTGTGAACATAAAATCATCATGCATTATATATCACAAAAACATTACAATTCTGAAGGTCCGAAACCAAAAAAAGATTAATTGCTGAAGAAACGCATCAGGCTTAGAAGCAACACTTGTCAGCTGGAGTCAACGTTGCTAGTCCAGTGACCTTTCTGAAGAAGCGTCACTGGACTGGTAACATAAACTCTTCTTTCTCTCCTCATCCGTAGTTTTTCATTTATATTTTCAGCATCTCAACAGCATTTGTCTGTTCGTTACTTTGGGAACAATAGGTAACTGCAGAAAATGAATTAACACAATTACTCTTCCTATTTTGAATTCCAGACGTTGTTTTTAAAATGGCCAAATAAGTCGTCATTCTAGTGGTCATCAGGTCGAGACGAAGCAATATCCTTTCCTAAGTAAATCCCAATTATACATAACAAATTAATGACGAATATGTTTGCCTAATTGTTGGAATGACATCATTAATATTGGAAGTGCACAAAAGAACATTTCATACACAAATAAACAACAATAGCAATGAAGATAGATTTATGGAATGTTCTTCGGGATTAATCTATCTCTCTATCTGTCTTCTTCAGAGCTGGGAACGTACCTGGAAAGCGGATTTCCCATGAATCATTCCCACTTTTGTTTGATCGGACGTGAAAAACTACCTGTAACTGAGTGTGCTGTTGAGGCATTTCAGAGAGCGGTTTAGAGCCAGGTACCATTTGTCAAGTATTGAATCCCATACAGGCACATGATGATTAATTTGTAGTCTAAAGTACATTAGTGAAGTGGAATTTGAATGACAATCTGGAAGATGGTCTTTACTCATTAAATGAGATGAAAATTTTGTTGTCAACGACTGAATTAATTGGATTAAAATAACCTGAATATTATTTGGTGCACACATCTGCTCATCATGGAATTTTCCCAACAACGGCAAAATTCAGGATATCCATTTATAAGTCAACGATAGATTTCCACAATCAATAAATATAGGAAGAAAAGAACAAAGAGCAAAGAAAATCACAGCCCAGGAACACACAGACATGTGGTGAATGTGCAAACTCCACACAGACAGTCACTCTAGGCTGGAATCAAACCTTGGTACGTGGCACTGTGAGACAGTGGTGTTAAACTGTAAGCCATCGTGCCATCCGTTCTTTCAAGCTACTTCTCGGTCCATCAAGCTGTTACAATATCGACACCATGTAACTTCACATTCCTCTTTCCCATGCCATGTGGAATCCTCACCAACATCGTTCTGAATATCCTTGGTATTCCCATGAAAAAGACATTGATATAAGCAGATATTTACAGGAGTGTTTATCCTTGCACCAGACAAAAAAAAGGACTAAAATCAAACAGATGCAGTGGTGGTGATGACCTTGTCGTATTATCACTGGACAATTAATCCAGAAACGCAAAATCTTGTTCTGGAGAACTAAGTTCGAATCTCGTTCTGGCAGTTGAAGGAATTTGAATTCAATAAAATAAATCTTGTCGACTGGTGACCATGAAGCCATTATCAATTGCCAGAAAAACCCACTTGGTTCACTATTGTCCACAAGGGAATGAAATCTTTGCCTGGTCTGGCCTACCTGCGACTCCAGAGCCACACCAATGAGGTTGACTCTCAACTGCCTTCTGAAATGGCCTAGCAAGCCATTCAGTAGTGATATTCACAAGAAACGCTCGAGAAAGAAAACGAAACCAGTAGTTACCTTGGAATCGAAGGAGATAATGGCGAAAACACAACCAGCCTTGCAGACCATGTATTATCCTCCTCACCAACATCAGGGGGCGAGTGCCGAAAATGAGAAAGCTGTCACACAGACAAACCAAGCAATAACCTAACCAAGTCATTCTTATGGAAACAAAATTTACAGTAACACTCCAGACAAAACCATTAACATTCCTGCACATGTCCTGTCCCAATGGTAGGGCAGACACAGCAGAGATAGTGGCACAGTGGGGTAGAGTTGGAAGAGAGTTGCCCTGGGAGTCTTTGAATCGACTCCGAAATCCATTATATTTCATGGCTTCAGGTTACATTTTGACAAGGAAAGCACTTCCTGGTTGCACGGACTGTGCTCCCTCAGCTGATGGATTAGTCCTCCTCCATGTTGAACAACACTTTGAGGAAGTACTGAGGGTGGCAAGGGCACAAAATGTATCTGGGTGAGAGGTTTCAGTGTTCACCACCAAGAGTGGCTCGGCATCAGCATTACTGACCGAGCTGGCCAGGTCGGGAAACAAACGCTAGACTGAGTCTATGGCAGTTGGTGAAGGAACTAATAGGAGGAAAAAGTATATTTGACCTCAGTCTTACATATCTGCCTATTGCAGAAGCATCTGTCTATGACTGTACAGGTAAAACTGGTCAACCTATGGAGACCAAGCCCCGCCTTCACATCAAGAGCAAAATCCATCGTTTTGTGTGGCACTATCACCGTGCTGAATGGAACAGACTTCGAATCGATCTGGCAGCTCAAGACTGGGCAGGCATGAGGCGCTGTGGGCCATCAACAGCAGCAGATCTGTACTCCAGCACAAACGGCAAACACATGGTCTGGCATATTCCACCACCCAGCCATTACAATCAAGCCACTGGATCAACACTGGTTCAAAGGAGAGTAGAGCAGGACGAGCCAGGAACAGCATCAGGCATAGCTGAAACTGAAGAGTAAACATGGTGAATCGACCACACAGGACTACTTGCATGCCAAACGGTTTGAAGAGCAATTGACAGACAGAGTGAAGTGATCCCGCAGCCAATGGATCCAAAATAAGGTCTGCAGTCCATCCACATCCAGTCGTGAATATTGGTGGACAATTCAACAACTGACTGGAGGAGGAGGCTCCTCAAATATCCCTTTCCTCAATGATGGAGGAGCCCAGCACATCTGTGCAAAGGATAAGGCTGATGAATTCACAATAGTCTTCAGTTAGAAGTGCCGACTGAATGATCCGTCTCGGGCTCCGTCAGTGGTCCACAACATCACAATACCATTACCCAGCCAATTCGATTTACTCCACGTGCTACCCAGAAACGACTCGAGGCATTGGATACTGAAAAAGCATTGCGCCCTGAAAATATTCCAGCAATATTACTGAGAGCACCACTCTAGAATTTGCCGCTGCACTTGACAAGCTCTTCCAGTATAGTTAAAAAACAGGCTTCGATTCGACAATATGCAAAATTGCCCAGTTACGTCCTGGATACAAAAAGCAGGACAAATCCAATCCGGCCAAATACCACCCAATCAGTCTACTTTCTGTCATCAGTAAGGAGTGGAATGGTTAATAGTGCGATCAAGCAACACCGACTCAGGGACGCCCAGTTTCATTTTCTCTATGGTCATTCAGCTCCTGATCTCTATATCGCCTTGATTGAAACATGAACAAAAGAGTTGAACTGCAGAGGAGAAGTGAGTCACAGCATTTGACATCAAGGCGACATTTGACCTAGTATGGTAGCAAGATGCTTTTGCAAAACTGGAATCAATGGAATCAATCTGTGTAGGTTAGGGAGTGGTGGGAATGACCGCTTGTTATCGTCATGCCTGGCCCAAAAGAAGGTGGTTGTGGTTGTGGAAGGTCAGTCATCTCAGCTCCAGGACATTGCTGTAAGAGTACCTCCAGGTAATGTCCTCGTTCCAACAAAAAAAAACTGCTTCATTAATGACCTTTCCTCTGTCATAAGCTCAGAAGTAAGGTTGTTTGCTGATGAATCGCATCGTGTTAACCACCATTTCTTTCTCCTCAGGCACTGAAACAGTCGCGCTCAAATGCAACAAGATATGGACAATATCCAGGCTTGGGTCATTGAGTGGCAAATAATATTCGCACGACATTCAAAAGACTTAGAATGACCACCACCAATAAAGGTACACTCGCCACCTTCTTTCACATTCAACGGTACGACCATCACTGAATCCAGCACTGTCAACATCTTTATGGTTACCATTGACCAGATAGTGAACTGGACTCACCACGTAAACACAGTGACTCAAAGACCAGGTCAGAGATGAGGGATACCGCGGAAAGTAACTCACCTCCTGACACCCCAACTGATGTCTTCCACAAGTCAGGAGTGTGATAGAATACTCTCCCCTTGTCCGGATGGTGCAGCTCCAACAAATCTCAAGAAGCTTGACGTCATCCAGGACAAAGCAATCTACTGAATAGTACCACATCGAAAAACATTTCAAGCGTTAACCGCGGGTGCTTAGTAGCAGAAGTTTGTACTATATACGAGATGAAATAAAGAAATTCACCAAAGATCATTAGACATCCCTTTCCAAAATTAAAACCACTTCTACCCAGAAGGACAAGAGCAGCAGGTACTTGGAAACACAGTCAACTGCAAAGTACACTTCAAACCACTCATCATACGCACTTGGATAAATACTGTCTTTCCTTCAAAGTCATTTGGTCAATATCGTGGAATTCTCTCCCACCTCCGCCACCCCCCGCCCCCCACGCCGCGCCCAGCGTTGTGAGTCAACAATCAGCAAGTGGACTGCAGCGATCCAAGAAGGCAGCTCACCACTACCTTGTTCAAGGCAAATACAGATGGGCTATCAATAATGGACAGTCAGATAAACCCAAGTCTGACAAATGAATTTAAAATAATCTGTCACTGCATTCAAACTGAGTACAATGTTCATGGCTGTAATTGCATTCAGAATTTACCGATATTGACATTTCGATAAGCAATTTCGATCAGTGTGATATCATGATTTTTCGTTTTTTGCTCAAGTATCTGCTTCAACATCAGCCATTAGACTTCGACACCAATATGCCATATGTAAATGGTAGGTTTATACTTGACTACAGAAAATAGATTCATTTGCCCAGAAGTGACGCCATCGTTTACTGCAATGAATGGAAGGGTTTTGCTTTCTTATTTTGGACATTCCCGAGCAAACACTCTCTGGGATTGTATCAATAGTATTATGTTTTGGGAACATTTAAAGAATTTATTCCTGCGTATAAATAAAGATGCAGACAGAGGGGAAAAGAAACTACAGGAAATTCAGAGTGTACATAGGGTATGTGTATACGGAACCTGGATTAATGTATTGTGCAGCAAAGAATGATAGATACGCACACAGAGAGAAAAAAAATCAGAATTCGAAACGGATTGAGACCTATATTCAGAGACAAAGAGTTGCAGATACCTGTAACAAGTAAGTGCGAACTAATTACATTACTATAATTTTCTCATTCCCAAATTTCTGAAATGCCATTCAGGTTCTGAATTGCTAATTCAAATGTAACATTTGCATCAACTGTTTCTGCAGTCATGGCTCAAATTGTCAGCCCAGTTTTCCTTTGACCCAACGTTTTGCATTGGTAATGAAGCTGCATTTAAAGCAGCAAGTCAAGGTTGCACGCTCTGCTTCTATAGTTCCTCGGAAGTGACCTGGTTGGAAACCAGGCAGGAAAATTAGCATAAACTGCTGTGATCACCTTGGAGATGATTTTCACCATATACGATTCCTGTTCATTGTTAATTAAAGGCATTTTCGGGCAGAGTTATTTAATATTCTGCTGGCTACTTCAAATAACCGAAGGCATCAATTTTCCTGATAAGTACAAATTTATGCATATCAGGCGCAACAGCCATTCAGCCTGTCAAAAATATAAATCAATACAATTACACTTGCACATGAACACGTGAATTAATTGACTCAAACTATGATGTGTTCTTTGGATAACAGGCAAAAAAAAAATACCTCAAGTGAAATGGAGAAAATGAAAGACATTCTACAGCCACTTCATATGACTTCGTTTTCTTGTTATACGAGAGGTGCAGAGAATGAAAGAAAGAAAAACCTGGCGAGTCGAGGAAAATGATGGAAATACGTATCTGGCAAAATGTCTTTTATTTTTGCAGTTCAAACAATAAGACATTTGGAACAAAGAGCATTCAAACAAAGGTTTTTAAGTTTCCTATTTTCAAAGCTTATATACTTTAACATTAGAGTCATAAATGCACAGAGATCTCGAGCACAGAACATAGCCCTTCAATCCATCTTGCCCTCGCTGTTGCAACCGACCTTACTATGCAAATTCCACTTTCCAACACGCCGTCCATAGGTTTGGATGCCATGACATACAATTAACAACTTGGAAAGTGACCCTTCATTCCAACTGCTTCGCACTGACCAGATATCGTTCACCGGCCTAATTCTATTGACCAACATTTGTGAACAGTTTTAGGCACTGTATACATGGAGGGTGTGCTGGCATAAAGGAATTTCTGAGAAGTTTATTAAAAAGGATGAAGAGTTTGTCAATGCGGTGCGATTGCCGACTCTGGGCCTGATTTCCAAGGTGTGCCGAAGGATGACGGGAAGTTTATTTGAAACAGAATACGGAGAGAACTGGTGAGAGACAATATGGAGAAGACGTTTTCATGAGTAGCAGAGACTAGGACAAGAGGACACAACCGCAGAGTGACGGGATTGCCCTTTAAACTGAGAAGAAGGGAATGTTTATTGCTGGAAGATGTTGGCAAATTGAATTCTTTGCCACAGAAAGCTGTCGAGGTCAGGTTATTGAGTCTTTATCAGAAAGAGACAGATAATGTCTGATTGAAAAATTGGTCAAGGATTGCAGGGTGAAGGCAAGAAATGATGCTGAGAAACATATCAGCCATTATAGACTGCTGCTACAGAAGTTTTAAACCGAATGCTGTATTCTGCTCATGGATTTCATTGATATATAGACTTAAGGCTTGCCTCCAGTCCTCCAGTACCTCTAAGATGGCCTCAATGGAAGTAACTTTGTTTTTTGCAATGCCTTTCTCTTTCTTCCCTTGCTTCATTCAACCAACAGAGGCTCATTTTTTATTGAATCCTGGGCAATTACCTGTTTTATGCCTGCCAGACTACTCAGAGTCTTCTCTGTTCCAATCCTAAATTTTATAATTCCTTCACAGACTTTCGTGCTGACTTTCTGGCCATCATGTCCATCTCATTACTGAACACCAACGCAAATTATTCACTTTGAATCCGACCAGGATTTTCTTAGCTTTGAAAACATTATTGTTGTGATTATTTATTGTCCTTATAGTTTCCAGCGTTATCCTTCGATCCTTCATAAACCTGTGCAATAACTTAAAATACCGGGATGTTCTGCTGTCAGAACCCTTTTATATCGTCATTTTAGTCCTCCTAACCTCCTTCGGGAGTACAATCTTGCGCATACTACACTCTTCTGTGTCTCATGTTTGTCTTGTGCCCTCGGTATACTCAATAATTCTTTCTTTAACTGAATTTAAACTTCATGTTCAGGTACACTGGAACAGATATTCCTTGTGGTTCCTGTATTGAATCATGTGGAAAGCTTTTCGAGCGTCAGTGAGAACTCGGTCGGCCAAATGCCCAGCTCCCATACTGTTTGGATTCCTTAATTCTCTTCTAATCTATGTATTCTCCATTTTCTCCTGTTATGGGAGAGATGTACCTGAAGGATCTGCTTCCAATGCAAAATGGCTAAATTATGTTTTATAGTTAGGTTTCTTTCTCTTGGACAGTTCAAGGTCTAAAAAGCTTTCCAACAAGTGTGTTGGCTTCTTTGTTACTTTTACGTTCTGCCCATAGGACTGCAGTGAGATGAATGTTAGTAAAACGGCAGGAGAGTAGGTTGAACAGCTGTGTTTCCACAGAGAACCATGCTGGGAACATTATATTGTAAAGATTCAGTTATTCAATTTAATTGGATGCGTGGGACGATCTACAAAACGAGAACGATACCTATTATTACACATCTTTTACTTTGTCAGCGTTTTTGGACTCAGAACTGTGAGCAACGCCTGCAAGAAATGAAACACAAAGTAGTGATACTACTGAAAATCTTCAATGAAAAGAAAAAGTGCTGGAGGTACTCTGGAGGACACTCGTGGCCATTGATTCATACAGGTTTTCAGCACCGGACAAAAGGTTCTTTCGCACCATCGGGTTTGCACTGATAAAAAGCACGCAGGTATGCAAGCAAATATAGACACACACACTTTTTTCCATATGCTCCAGAGTGAAGTCATATAGAATGTGAAGAGTAAACAAGCTTAGATGTGTGACAGGAATTGAAAATACTGTAAATGAAACGTTTCCTGCCTATGAACGATCCTGTTTGAAGATGACGCTGGCAAGAAAGGAACACAAAGTCAGAAGATGGTCAGGAGTGGAAACCTCATCTGAACACAACTGTCAGACATACAAAAGTACTAAAATGTTCCGAGCCATGGAACCTGCCACAGACGATAGCGCATAGGTAATCTGCTAAAGCTCTATCCAATAAGTTTATGTCATCCATCACTGTCAGGCGAGGATAGAAATTCGAAACAGAAAACAATCCATTCCGTTTCAATTTGCTGATGCTATCTCACCACATCTGAAAGGGTTGTGCCTCTTCACTGCTATTCACTGCCCCTCAACATATTTGGCAATCACTTGTTTCGAAAACAACGTCTACACAGGGTCTTGAATTCTGTCCTAAGTATGCACGTGACAGAACAGAAAAGCAAATTTTGATACATGAGACATTATGATACTGGGTTTTGCAGCTCACCTAAAATATTCAGAAAAACTCTCCGTTCCACCCACCAGATTCATGACTCCCTCCGCTCCTCTCCATTCTCAAGAGTTTTTGGATCAGAGACCAAAACCTCGGTCAACAGACATTAATATTTCTGTGCATGCTTCGGACACTGTCTGGAACTGCTTCCTTTCTGGATAAGAAAGATTCACTAGAAGGAACAGTGAGATTCCGTTCTTCCTGGCAATGGGAAAACTGCTGACAAATTACAACAGTGACAACAGCATTTAACACAATTAACAGCATCAACCCTTCGTTGACACTTCAAGTCAGCGTTAACATTCCTCACTTCAAAAGAGTGAGTGTATGCCCGCTCTATTTACCCTTCAAGAAAGTGCAATCGTTTGTGTAAAATGAAAAACGTGAGTGTGTTCATTTTACCAAACGAACTCAGTGAGTCCATTAAAGAGTACATCCCTTTGCATGACATCCTTTCTGATGTATATTGCTTCTTATGAGTCAATCTGGAGGATCAGATGGCCATCTACCAGAGCATGGAAAATATAAGGGGAAAATCCGTCTGGGAGCACAAGGGCAGTAGTTCAACGTTCGTTCACTGCCACTGATTCAATATTCTGGAATTTCCTCATTCAGGACATTGTGAGTCAACCTGTGCATTGCAAACATTCAAGATATGAGTGCATCAGCACCTTCTCAAGTCTAACTATGAACACAGCGATGCCCATTTCACACGAATGAATAAGAATAAAAAGAAAACTAAGCAAAAGCTCACCCACATTTGATGGCCTTGGTACTTTGCACAGTCAGTTTTTCACGTAAAGTCATTTCCAATGCAAGCAAGATTCACATTTTCCACTGACCTGCCGGCCAGGAAATACATTAATTCCCATTCGGGGAATGAAGGTTCACTGCCCTTCTACAACCACTTTTTTTTATCCTTTCTTGCCAACTGAGTGAGAGCTGCGGACGAATACCTGAAGGAAGCATATTTGAGGAACAGGTAAAGAACAAGCCGAGAGGCCTCTAGAGAAAGTGAAATTAAAAATGGCCAGTGAGTGGTCACGATGCACTGACTGTTCTGAAAGTGGTAGTCGGCAGGTGATGATGACAATGTAGGTGCTACACAAGAGCATGCATGTTATTTCTGACAAATCTCAACTGGTTATTTATAGCATTACACAGGGCTGACTGGTCTCTTTCTGTGCATGAGTATCTCTGTATTCACTCCCTGCCTGCCTGTCTTGTTAATCTTCCCACGCAATTTTCTCAGCAAGATTGCGTGAGAAGATTAACAACAGTCCCAATATTAACAAGGACTGCAGAGGTTTCTGCAGCTGGAATTTTAATCAAGCAAAGACTCCATTTTTAATTCTGAGAGCAGGATAGATGAAATATGAGACAAATATGTGAAGCAGGGCAAGTAGTAGCGGTTCAGCATTGAGAATGGTTACGTTGCAGCTCATCATGACAAACCACAATCGTGATGGATTCAATGATCAGCTGCACAGAAGCAATCGTCCAAAAGCTTCATTTGAGCGCAATATAGAGGGACAGCCCTGTTCTGGCGCACCAGTGAAGGAGACGGAATTCATATTCACGACAACATTCCTGTTCAGTATCCAATCCTTCTGACAACCGTTTCCCATTTTATGTGATTTTAAACAAGTGCATTCCCAATCGTGCAAGAATTTCCCTCGGATGATTCTGTTTAAACACCGGACAAGAACGAAACGAGCTAGCTGTGATGAGTAATTGGCATTCATTATTCGGTCAATATACTCACTTCCGGCCATATGAATTTTCCCCTTCAGTTAAAAAGATGCTGAAATTACGAAATTTGAAATGTCCTGACACACAAATTAGAGGAAGAGTTTAATATTTTCACTCACACACAGTGAACTTCCATATCATTGATTCCATCAGAATTGCTTTGAATTTGTAACAAAATGATCAAATAAATTTTATTTCGACAATTTTCCCTCGAACAATGAACAGTCAATCCGTGAGAGGGATTTGAACCCCGTCTGTGGTAGGAAGCCAACTACTAGACCAATAGCGAATTAACAACCCTGCTCCCGACATTGCTCTTTGCCACTTGTTTTTTTTTTACACCTAGCCTCTTCTCTCCTCCAGACATCGTCTTCCCATGGAAACGAAACAATTCCCTCATCTGTACCAATAACAATTGCTGTTCCCCCGAACATGGTATGCATTCTTTTCCATCGGATAGTTCTGAAATCCTGCACTCTTTGAAATAGATTTTGCTCACATTCCCAAATGTGTCTCAGTGTCACATTGTTGTCTATGTCCCTGGAAGACCATCCAGGAATGTTCCCAGAGGCTAGGATGCAGGGCTTGCTGATCTGTCCGTAAGGGCGATAAAATGAAAATTGAAGAAATTATCTGACTCATTAATGTCCTTCACAGAAGGAAACTGCCATGCTTACCTGATTTCGTCGATATGTAGTCATTGGTTTCTGGAAATCCGTCGATCTCTAAATCAAACATGCACAACAACTCGGGGAGAAAATATATGCACTGGCCATGACTTGCCTTGAGAACTTAGGCGATCTTAAGATACTGTTTCCATGAGCGACACTCAAGATATAAGACTTCTCGTGAAATTCTGAGGAATTTTCGAGCAATAAACAAGAACAATAAACTTTATGCGAATGGATGATGACTGAATGTTCAATTGGGTTTAGAATAAAATGGTTATCAAATTGGAGTCCAAAATTGGCGACCGAACAAGAACAAAACAAGATCACAGAAACTTAAAATATATTCTTCAAGGATCAAACAGCCGAGATTATTCGACTGTGTTCTGACATAATTAGTTTCAGATCAAAAATTGTTTAAATATTTTTGCATTTATTGTCAAAAAAAGTGTTGTGAAAGACTGAATAATCATTGTCATCTCCAAGACCAGAGACTGAAATGTAGAAATTTGAATGGAATAGAGAAGAAAACAGTCTCATGAATTTGAGGCACAAATGAAATGATTATGTGGTTTGATGCTATCATGTAAAGGCAGTGGAGACGTCAGATGATATGTTGACCTTCATAATGGACGGAATGATCTGGAGGTTCTGGACTTGGGGTGCACAAAATAAAAAGCACACAAGCATTGTATAAGTGTTGGTCTAGGACCTGGTGTTATATGATTTTTAACTTCATAATAGAAGGATTGAATAGGAGAACACGGATGTCTTACTGCTTTGGCATAGGGTCATATTGAGACCACAGTATAATTTGGCTGTAGAGGGAATGCAACGTACGTTTGTTAGACTGATACCTGGGAGAGTAAGACTATCATATAAAGAGAGACTGAATTAGTTAGAGCTGTATGTGCTGCCGTTAGGAACAGTGAGGGGTATCTCATCGAAGACGATGAAAATCTCGCAGGAGTCACCAAAGATCAGGATTCCAGAACTAAGACAGTCTCCAAGAGTCGAATGGACTATTCAAATTACTATGTTTCTATATAGATACCCAACTGGGTTGGGGACCATATCGCGCTTCCACTGTGATCACAAGCCCTGAATAATGATCAGGAGGCCGAATTCGACAAAGTTTGCCATGAACGTTTCCTTTTTCATCGCAGGTAACCACGAAAATCAATGCTTTCGACTTATCTCAATGTAGGGGCCGCTATTGTCTCCGTTATGAAATACTATTGGGAAGGCTTTAGGTCTCAGCATATTGCACGCTAAAATATCAACAAGGTAAATAATTCATTTTTTTTAAAAAAGCATAAACACCACCTGAGCCACAACGGCTCAGATCTGCTTGTTACGAGGACGTCCATAAAACCTAACAAATAAATGAGGCCTCCAGAGACTGTAATGAGTTATAAAAAGCACAATTTTTCACTGAAATTCTGGACGAGCTGACAGCATCTAAGAAAAATGCATGAAACAGTAAAAGGCCCGCTGTTTGCCATTTACTATCCTGTAATTGCAGTAATCGGAGTTCCAGGTGAGGCACTCTACCTAGTTAGTGACTGTATTAATGGTCGGTAAGCAACAGTGATTAAGGCACTTCATGAGGAACGCTTCACCACTATTCAGGTACTCTCTATCCGAGTTAATGCCTTCTCAATTCACCTTCACCAGTACAGTGGACTTCCTTTAACTGTGATAATTGTTTTTCATCACACTTGTATTACTTCGGTTTTTCAACCTCATGATCTCTGCCACGTCAATCATTTTGACAAAATTTGGCGGGTTTAATCTGTAATTTCTCCACGTTATTCAAATTCTAAACTCTAAATCATAACGCTTCTTCATTATTCCATGTAATTTTATGTTCAGTAATATTTAATCTTTCGAAACGAATGCAATGTCATTGATCTAATTCTGTAATTCGTCCAGTTTAGTGTTATATCTTGCTCAGTCACTGTAATTCTAAAGGGCAAGTGGCTCTTTTCCTGTAGTGGATTTGAATATTGTTGTCGTGACGTCCATTCTGTTCTATGCTGGTATAGATTCTGTGCGTGTGGGTGAATTAAAGAATGCTTATTGTTGTATAAATGAGTTCTGTCGTCGTACTGAAGTTTGCATTTTATTATCAAAGTGCAAATTATGTCATGTTCTGTTATTCATTTCAGCTGTCCATAATTTGCCACATCATTCACATTGTGTAGTTGCTGATTTATGATGGCATTGACAACTACAGAAAATAAATACAATGATTCAATAATTGAGATGAATTAACAGTAGAATAATGTATCAATAAATTTAAATATGGAAAATGATAAAGGGAAAGCACATGACACGGAGATAATGACCAAATGTCTTTTTAACAGTCTATCTGGATATATTTGATTACATTTCCGTTGCCAAATTATCCTGAGATGGAACGTGAATCCAAACGTTCATACCCGTGGTAATGACGTTGCCCCTGCAACAACAACCTGAAATGACTTCTGGATAAGTATTGTGATCATTGCATTTTCATGGATACATGTTTTTTTTGTTGTCAGCCTCTCCAAACCTCAGTCCTTCAGCATTATTATCCTTCACAGCATTCGCTATTGTTGAGGGTTCTTTAATGACTGGTTTCCTTGCTTTTCCTTTTGTCTTCAGTCCTCAGAAATGCCCACACTCATTTTAATCATATTCTCCAGATTGAGTAAAATCCTACAAGTAGTACGATCTTTCATAGCCATGATGAATGGATTCTGCCTTTAAGTGTCTACTCAGCACTGAAATTGTTGAACCAGAAGCACGTGCATTGGGCGACATTTTAAAACAGCGTTTCATTGTTTGCACGTGGCAGTCTGTATTTGTACTCCATCCATTCGATGCCGACAAATTTCAATTTATTGCCTCTGTGTTGGAGCTCAAATATTCAGCTGAGCTCCAAAAAGCATTTCCTTTTAACAAAGTTGAAGATAAAATTATTGTCATTTTGCATTACGCTTGACCTGAGTATTTTTTCAGCAACTTCACATCTGGTGGTTCAACAGTCAATCATTTAAAATACCAATGTTTGGTGTGCAGTGTGACTTATTAAGTGTCCATACTGATTTAATTGCTTATTATCAGTTAGACTAGCTTCAGCTCATTCAAAACTTCCTGCAATTTTCTGTACTGTTTTCAAGTCAGTTCTGCCTTCTTCAATGTTATAAGGCATTAAGTTAGTTTTGCAATGTTCTTTCTGCTGGACGCTCTGATAAATTCGATAAATAGGTTTGGCTAGATTGCAGCACAATTCACATTGGAGTTTTGCATCATGAAAGCCTCAAATTTACGAACTAACATTGAAGAAGAATGACTTATTTTGGGATTAAAATTTGTAGCATACATCTTCTTTCTCTCTCTGTCTATTACAGCTAACTTAGCAGTTATTGTGATCCTCTCTCGAAGAAGGTGTGGTATTTCCGCATGCATCACTTATTATCTGGTGTCAATGGCGGTGGCAGATCTCTCGGTCATAGTGACAGCTGTCATATTAAACCGTGTTGCTGGAATTTATTTCCCTTTCAGTTTTCTCTCCATTACGCCCGTGTGCCGTTTGCGCTCTGCATTCAATTATGGATCTATTGATAGTTCTGCATATTTAACAGTTGCTTTCACCATTGATCGATTTATAGCTATCTGTTGTCAGACGCTCAAAATAACATATTGCACCAGGAGAATGGCGATGCGCGTTGTAGGAATTGTGATCACATTCAGTTGCATTAAAAATGCATTTTTGTACTTCATATATGAACCGCGGTACAAGGTAGAAAATACACCCTGGTTCTGTAACATAAAAGGTATATTTTTCACTTCACTTGCATGGACTGCATATGACTGGATTCGTACAATTTTAACCACTTGTCTCCCATTCATTCTGATTTTACTGCTCAATGTTCTGACCGTCAGATGCATTCTCATGGCTAATAGAGCCCGCACGAGACTCCAGAACCAGAATATTGGAAAAAATCAGAGCGATGCAGAGCTGGAGAAACGGAAAAGGTCAATTGTTTTGCTCTTCGCCATTTCAGGAAGTTTCCTTCTGTTCAATGCATTGTACTTTATAACAATCCTGTACGTCCGCATTGGGAATCTAACATATGCTTCGGGTTCTGACTTTAATAATCTGCCTTTTGTCCTCAATGAAAGTGCAATTATGCTTCAGTTTTTGAGTACCTGCATTAACCCGTTTATATATGCTGGAACTCAGAATAAGTTCAGGGCTGAGTTAAACAATATGGTGCAACATCCTCGGAGATTTTTAATCAAAAAGCTGAAGATCTGAAGGTAGGCAATAGAGAGAGAGCGCAGTGTTGTTGTCAATAAATTAGTCGTCTAAAGTTTCAGACTGATACTGAGAGCATACGTTGTGAAATGAGTGAAGAAAGTAGATCTGAATAACAGTGATTTCCAAGCTCTCACACCATTCCAACCTCATTCAGCGAAGGCTTTCAGGAATGGAAGTCTACAAAGTTGACCTAATTGTGTCTGTGTGTGACCACAATTCCTCTGAAATGTGATTGACTATGAACCGAAATGGTAGAGCAAATCATACTATTTAGGGGCCATTGGGGACAGGCAATTGATTTGACACTGAGATCGAAGCTTTGTGTTCATTAAACAGAACCACCCAGAAAAGCTCGTCTCAGCTGATCCTCTGTTAAAATGTGAGTGAGTGACAGACTCACTACTTCCACTATTGAAAGAAAAAGGAAAATTCATTTGCCTAACACAATACTAAACAAAACGGCTAACAAACATAACACTTTTTCCCCAAACTGAACACAATCCAATCATTATTTTGTTCCTATAACACACGTATTAACCATTACATTAACTTTATCTCAGGTCCCCACAGTGTCTGTTCCCTTCCCCCTCTCCCGGCCTTCTATCTTCCTCCTTCTTCATTCCCTTTACAGTGAGTTAATTTTACAGGAAAAAGGTACCGTTTAAATAGAGAAAATTTTATTATACTTAATTTGAGAGCAGGATTTTAAATGGGTAGTTAGATCTCCGGTCCAACAGCAGTTGCTCTTCCAATTAGTGACAGTCGGTTTGATGAAATGTACATGTTTTTATATCACCAATGTTTTTTGATGTCATTTATCCGATGTTGTCAAAACAATACATTCAGAGTCGATAAGACTTTGCTCTCTTAGGCATAACTTGATGTACTTGGTTAATTTTGAATTGTTGTCAAAACAGCATCCAAAACTTTGGGCAGCTGAGCCTACACTTTACGTTGGCATCAATATTCAGAAAACACGCTCTACCTCAAAGTGGTCATACATGCTTTCGACTTCGTAACTCAATGACTGTTGAGTTTGAAAGCAATTGCCCATCAAGTAATTGAGGGTTGCACAATAAGACTTATAAACAGATTGATTGGGATATATCTTTGATGAGAACTGTTTGTGTTCTGTAAATAAAGTAGAATGCAACACGATTTGATTTTTCTTTCACATATTCAACTGTATTACCACATTTTTAATTTTGTTACTAACATGATAACTGATCGCAATTCGATGGATGAGTATAATATGCCATTTTGGCAAATCTGAAAGTGTAAGCAGGCAAAATCCAACAGAGAGGACACCGGGAATCTTATTTGTTCGTGTGTTAATTTGTAATATGCTAAACCGAAGGTATCAATGATTTTGGATCCTTGAGACTATTTGAATGCTTTTCAACACCAAATGGAAGCACAAAAAGTGAAGATGAGCTATTTGAGAAGAGATTATGCACAGTTCTGCCATCCTCATCACACGATGGATGTGCAAGTATTGGAAAAGGTATAGAGGAGATTTCCCAAGAAGTTGCCTGGTCTGGGGGGAAGGTCTTATGAGGAAAGGCTGAGAGAGTTGGGACTGTACTCATTGGAAAGAAGAAAGCTAAGGGGGATTCATAGAGACATACAAGATTATCAGAGGATTAGATAGGGTAGAGAGTGAAAGACTTCCACCCTCCTCTCTGACCAATCACCTCCAACCCCACCCCCATTCACCTATTGTACTCTATGTTACTTTTTCCCCACACCAACACCCTCCCATTCATCCCTCCAGTCTGCAGGCACCTGCCTCTATTCCTGATGAAGGGCTTTTGCCCGAAATGTCGATTTTACTGCTCCTCAGATGCTGCCTGATCTGCTGGGCTTTTCCAGCACCACTCTTATCGAGACTGTGGTGTCCAAAATCTACAGTCCTTGTTTTTACCTCGTTGATTTTAACTCTTCTGCGAATCCTCTTGTAAGGATGCCTGCCGTGATGAAGTTTTCCACCTCTCCCTACAACAATCTCAGTGAGTCTCTCTCCCACTGCAACCCCCACCCTTCTCCTCTGCCCTGAAGCTCTTGAACCATGTCCTGAAACAGACTCCCTACCACAACATCTTCCACCTCGGAACGCTTCAACCTCAGGGCATCAACGTGGACTTCATCAGTTTCCCCATTTCCCCACCCCCCCATCTCACTTCAGATCCAATCTTCCAGCTCAGTACCGTCCTTCATGACCTATCCTACCTGCCTACCTTCCTTTCCACCTATCCACTCCACCCCACTGTCTGACATAGCACCTTCATTCCCACTCCCATACACCCATTGTACTCTTTGCTACCTTCCCCACCCTCCTCTCTGACCTATCACCGACATTCCCCATCCCCATTCATCTATTGTACTCCATGCTACTTTCTCTCCAACCCCACCCCATTACCTGCTAACGTAGTCATCTCAGCCACATGAGGGAAATTTTAAAAATCCTGAGATAAGCACATGGATGATTTTGGGATAGTGTGGGGGACGAGATGAGAATAGTTCACGTGTCTGCGCAACATCGAGCATGAAGGGCCTGTTTTAGGCTGAAGTGTACTATGTTCCATCCTCAGCGCCACTCACTGAAACAGTGGGCATTGCTGATATAAGAACAGAAAGAGAAGAGTAAGCCATTCAGTCCCTCAAGCCTCTTCCACCACTTATTGAAATCATGATTGACGTTTGGCATGACTCCACGTATCTGCCTGTGATCCATAACCGTGAATTATTTATAATTACAGTGAAAAAATCCCAGATTTAAAACTACAAACATAAAACCTTGGTCGTTCTAATGAAAACCATCCTAATCTACTCAACCTCTCTTCGTAGCTGGCGCCCTCCATGTCAGGCAACATCCTCGTGAACTTCCTTTGCACCGTCTCAAAAGCATCGACATCATTTTCATAATGTGGCAACCAGAAATTTATGCAGTATTCCAATCGTGGCCGAAGCAAAATCCGGTCCAACTGTAACATGGCCTGCCAACTCTTGTACTCAATACCCCGACCAAGGAAGGAAAGCATACCGGATAACGTCTTGATCACTGTGTTGACTTCCATTGACATCTTCAGGGAACAATGGACCTGAACACTCAGATTCCTCTGTACATCAATTTTCACCAGTACTTTTCCATTTACCGGATAGTTCGCTCTTGAATTGGATCTTCCAAAATGCATCACTCAACATTTGCACGGATTGAACTCCATCTGCCATTTCTTTCCCAACTCTACAATCTATTCATATTCTGCTGTCTTCTCTGACAGTCGCCTTCACTAGCTGCCTCGCTACCAAACTTATTGTCATCTGCAAACTTGCTAACCAGACCACCATACCTTCCTCCAGATTATTTATGTATATCACAAACAACAGTGGTCCCAGCACAGATCCCTGTGCAACACCCACTGGTCAAATTTGTCCATTTTGATGAACACCCTTTCCACTACTACTCTCTGTCTCTTGCTGCTCAGCCAGTTTTCTATCCATCTACATCATACACCCTGGATCCCATGCAAATTCACTTTCTTCATCAGTCTACCGGGTGAACATTATCAAACGCCTTACTGAAGTCCATGCCCATGATTTCTCCAGCCCTTCCCTCATCAGTCAACTTTGTCACTTCTTCAAAGAATTCTATTAAGTTGGTAGGTCATGATCTTCCCTGCAGAAAACCATACTGCCTATTACTGATATACCCATTTTCTTCCAAATTGGAACAGATCTTATCCATCAGTATGTTCTCCAAAGTTAGGGTCATCGGTCTACAATTACCTGGATTATCCCTGCTACTCTTCTTAAACAAGGGGCAATAATACCAATTCTCCAGTCATCCGGGATGACACCCATTTTCAAGGATGCTGCAAAGATACCTGTTGAGGCCACAGCTATTTCTTCTCTCGCTTCCCTCAGTAACCTGTGATCAATCCCATCCAGACTTGGGGACTTGTTCACCTTAATGCCTTTTTCAATACCCAACACTTCCTCTCTCCTTGTGCCGATTTGGTCGAGAATAATCAAACATCTATCCCCAACCACAGTATCCGTCATGTATCTCTCCTTGGTGAATCCCGATTCAAAGTACTCGTTAAGAATCTCTCCCATTTTCTGTCTCCAAGAGTAACTTTCTTCCTTTCTGTTTGAGTTTGCAAATCGTTTGTCTACCTACACTCTTGCTCCTTTCATTTGAATCAAAGGCTTAGGATTTCCCTTAACCCAGTTTGCCAAAGATGTCCGATGACCCCTGTTTGCCATCGGAAAACTCGTTTCAGATCGATCCTGTATTCCTGATATTCTTTCAAAGATTCGTCTGTTTTTAATCGCCGAGACCTGATGTATTGCGCCTTTTTTCACGGTAAACCAGTCTCACAATTTCATCTGTCATCTGTTTAGGGAACAGGAGAGGGAGCTGGATGAACTTTGGGCCATTAGGAAGGCAGAGCCTGTGATAGACAAGAGTTACAGGGAAACAATGATTCCTAGGCACGAAGAAAGCTGGATAACTGTTCAAACTGGGGAAAGCATTCAGTGGAGGGATCCCTTGTGGTCATTTCCCTGAAAAACAAACATACCGTTTTGGATACTCTTTGGTTGGATGACTTACCAAGGGTGGACAGTGGGCTGCACGCATCGGGCGCAGAGTCTTTCTCTGTTGAACAGAAGGGAAGAAGGAAAAATAGAAAGTGAGGACTGCAGATGTTGAGATCAGAGCTGAAAATGTGTTGCTGGAAAAGCGCAGCAGGTCAGGCAGCATCCAAGGAACAGGAGAATCTACATTTCGGGCATAAGCCCTTCCTCAGGAATGAAGAAAGTGTGGACACACTTTCCTCATTCCTGAAGAAGGTCTTATGCCCAAAACGTCGATTCTCCTGTTCCTTCGATGCTGCCTGACCTGCTGCGCTTTTCCAGCAAGAAGGAAAAGGAGGAGAGCGTAAGTCATTGGGGACTCAATAGTTAGAGGTTCAGATAGAAGGTTTATTAGAAACGGACGAGACTCACAGGGGTCAGAATTCGTGATGTCTCGGATCATGTCTTTGGGTTCCTGAAGGGAAAGGGAGACAAGCCCCAAGTCGTGATCCACGTCAGTACCAGCGAGAGACAGGAATGTAAGGCAGTATTTCCGGGAGCTAGGGTGGAAGCTGAGAGCTAAAACTAACAAAGTTGTTATCTCTGAGTTGTTCCCCGTGCCACGTGATAGCGAGAAAAGGAGAATGATGAGACATCCACATGTGGCTGCACGATGAAGCGTTTAAGATACGTGGATAATTGGGGCTCATTCTGGAGAAGGTGGGACCTCTATAAACAGGACAGTATTCACTTGAACCAGCGGTGTATTAATATCCTGGTTGAGAAATTGTTGTTGTCACTCAGGTAGGTTTAAACTAGCTCAGCAGGGAGATGGGAACCTGAGGTGTGGTTCCAATGCTCAAGCGTATGAGAGTAGGGTGGGCATGGAAAGGATTTCGCGGTCACGGGTATGTGCAGGCAGACAACAAGCTGGCTTGAAAGTGTCCACTTCAACACCAGACACATCCGAAATCAGGTTGGGGAACTTGCAGCATGCATGGATACCTGGAACTTCGATGTTGTGGCCATTTCAGAGAATAGGATAGAGCAGGACCAGGCATGGGTGTTGCAGGTTCCAGGGCTAAGATATTTCATCAAGAACAGGCAAGAGGTGAATGAGGGAGAATTAAAAATCACACAACAACAGGTTATAGTCCACTTGGTTTATTTAGAAGCACACTAGCTGTCGGAGGGCCGCTTCTTCATCACAATGACCTGATGAAGGAGCGGCGCTCCAAAAGCTAGTGCACTTCCAGTTAAACCTATTGGACTATAACCTGATGTTGTGTGATTTTTAACTTTGAACACCCCAGTCCGACACCGACATCTTCAACAATGAGGGAGAGATGTGGCCTTGTTTGTCAAGGATAGTATAACGGTGGCTGAAAAGAATTACTGACGAGGACTCTGCTACTGAGGTAGTCTGGGCTGGTGTTCGGAATAGGAGAGGCGAGGTTGGTTCAATTTAGTAGGCATCTGCACGTTTCCAAGGAGGTGGATGAGAGGATTGGCAAAATGGTTCTAGGAAGGAAAGGTACAGGGAAAGGACTGGGGGACTGTAACTTCTCCAATATTGACTGGAAATGCTATAATTCTAGTACCTCGGATTGGATCACTTTTTGTCCAAAGTGTGTAGGAGGGTTTCCTGTCACAGTCGGTCGAATGAGGGACAATACGGGAGGCCACATTGAATCTGGTGCTTGACAATGAACCAAGCCAGGTGTTTGATTTAGTGGGAGGTCATCACTTTGGAGAGAGTGACCATAGTTCAGTTACATCTAGTTTAGCGATGGAAAGGGATAGGTACATGCCACAGGGAAAGAGCTATCTATGGGGGGGCAAGAGCGATTATAATCTGATTAGGCAAGACTTAGGACGCATAGAAAAGGGTATATGGGGACAATTGAATCTTTTTAAGGATCAGATATTGCATGTCCTTCATAGGTATGTGCCTGTCAGGAAGGGAGGAAATGATAAGTTAAGGGACCCGTGGTTTGCAAAAGAAATTTCATCTCTGGTTAAGCAAAGGAAGGAGGTTTATGTGATGATGAGATGAGGTGTTTCAGATGAAGCGATGGAGATTTTACAGATTACATCGGATCGATTTAAAGAGAGAGTTAAGAAGAACAAAGGGAGGACATGGGAAACCTTCAGCTGATAAAATAAAGGAGACACCTCAGCCTTCTATAGGTATGTGAGGAATAAAAGGTTTAATTCGGGAGGAATAAGGCCAGACAAGGACGGAAGGGGAAAGTTATGTGTGGACCCTGTGGAGATTGGAGAGGTGCTAAACGAATATTTCTCTTCTGTTCTCACTCAGGGAAAGGAAAACATTGCAAAGCAGAAGAATGAGATGTGTGATATTCGACGAGAAATGATCAAGGTTAGTATGGAAGAGGTGCTAACAATTTTAGACAGGATGAAAATAGACAAGTCTACTTCGTCGGATGGGATTTGTCTAAGGATTCTCTGGGAAGCTAGGGAGGAGATGGCGGAGCCTGTGGCTTCGATCTTTGATTCGTCATTGTCTGCAGGTTTAGTTCCAGAGAACTCAGGAATGCAAATGTTGTACCCTTGTACAAGAAGGGCATTGGAGATGATTCAGGTAATTATAGACCAACGAGCCTGACGTCTGTTGTATGAAAAGTTTTGGAAAGGATTATAGGAGATAGAATTTATAACCATCTAGCAAGCATCAATTTGATTTCAGATAGCCGACGTGGGTTTGTCAAGAGTAGGTTATGTCTCACAAACCTCAGTGAGTTTTGTTTCCGCGAAGATTATCACTCATGTGGATGAGTCGCGCCGCACTTGGAATATTATGGACCGTTCTGCTCGCCCCATTACAGGGAGGATGCGGAAGTATTAGAAAAGTTGCAGAGGAGATTTGCCAGAATGTTGCCTGGTCTGGAGGGAAGGTCTTATGAGGAAAGCCTGAGGGACTTGGGTCTGTTCTCATTGGAAAGGAGAAGGCTAAGTGTGGATTTGATATAGATATACAAGATGATCATGGACTTAGATAGGGTAGGCAATTAATGCTTTGTTTTCTAGAATGATGACGTCAGCTTGTACAAGAGAGCATATTTGCATAGGTAAGTGGGTGGGAGGAAAATAGAAGGTTACCAACCAAATGCAGGCAATTGGACATATTGGAAGCTATAATGGGGCACCGCAATCAGCATGGACCAGTTGGGCCGAAATGCCTGTTTCAATGTTGCTGTGTACGAAACGTGAGACCTGAGACTAATCATAATTTAACACTTTGCATCCAAAGTCTCTCCTTTGCAACGAAAGAAATTCTGAACTTCCAATTATTAGCTTGCATTTCCAATATTATTTTTGACGTTGTTTTCACAAATGCTGTCACGGCTGCTGCGCTTCTCCAGCAGTTTCTGATTTCAATTTAGTCTAAATTCGTAAGTAGTATTTTGCTAGTGTAAAACATCCAAAGGTTATCAGTCAATGCCCATAATAGTTCGAAACGTTCTTCATGCTCTGAAATGGACAAGTTGGTTTCGAGAGAGCTTTTGTCGTACTTTTGATGTCATCGGGCAGGATAAATATTCGTCCTGTATATACTTTCAGACCACGTCACAGAATTTACCTTTGGCTCTTTATTCCTATCAGGAATATCGGTGCAGTTTCCTCGATCTCTCCTTAAGAGATCTAAAAATCGATTGAGAGGCCAATACAAAGTTGATGTGTGATAGTATCATACGAATTACAAATAAAATCATTCCCCTATCATTCTCTCCCTTAACACAGATCTGAAACGGCAGTAAATTTGTCGAATTTTGAAATGCTTCTCAGTTAAAATTTCATTCTTTCGGCTTTAGTGAAAGACTCACACAGTTAATTTATCATCTAACGGTCGTCTCACCACAAGATGAAACTCTTATTTTTATTGCGGAAACGCTTGGTAAGCAACTGCTCATGGTGAGACTGGTGCGCAGGACACAGAAGAATAAAAAGTTAAGCGAAGGGAGAAAGGACATTCTCTGCACAATAGAACATTGATTCCAAGGTATGAGACGGAACTAGAATGGATAATAAGCTTAAGTCCCAACCACATAGCTCTTCAGCATCTTGAATTCATCCACAAGGTGAATCGTGTTACATAATGGCACTCATGATTTAACCAGAAAAAGGATTGAGGATATAAAAAGTGATTTCAGGGGGTTAGGATGGAAGCTGCAAAGCAGGACGAACAGAGTAGTGTTCTCGAGTTTACCACCGATGCCACGAGATAGCGAGGCGAGGAACAGGGAGCGGGCACAGCTTAACCCGTGGCTGTGCAGCTGGTGGAGGAGGGAGGGCTTCATATATGTAGCTAATTGTGATGCCTTCTGGGGAAGTTGGTACCTGTACAGGAAGGACGGATTGCATCTGAACTGGAAGGGAACCAATGTCCTGGGTGGAATGTTGGATCGAGTAGTTCGAGAGGATTTAAACTATTGTGGCAGAGGTGAGAGTTGATGCATGTGGCAATAGCAAGAAGTAGACCAGCTAGTGGGAAGGACTTGCCTGGGAAGGAAACAAGGGATCACTTAAAGTGTGTTTGCTTTGAGGCAAGGATTATCAGGAATAAAAGTGATGGACTGAGATCATGGATCAGTACCTGGTGCTGTGATGTTGCGGTCATAACAGAAACATGGGTTTCTCAGGGGCAGGAATGTTTGCTGGATGTTTCAGGGTTTAGAGCATTTCAAAAGAATAGGGAAGGGGGAAAAGAGGAGGGGGCTTAGCACTACTAAGTAGAGAGGGCATCACAGCTCCACAAGCTGCCATTGTCGAGGAAGATCTGCCTACTGAGTCAGTATGGGTGGAAATTAGGAACAGCAAGGGAGCAGCCACTTCGTTAGGGGTTTACTGCAACCCCCCACCCCCCCACCCCAATAGCAGCAGGGAGATGGAAGAGAGTTTAGGTCGGCAGATTTTCGAAAAGTGTGGACATAGTAGGGTTGTTGGAATGGGTGACTTTAACTTTCCCAATATTGATTGGAACTTTCTTCGAGCAGAACATTGAATGGAGCTGTTTTTTATAAAGTGTGTTCAGGAGGGGTTGCTCACTCAGTACGTTGACAGGCCGATGAGGGGAGAGTCCATTCCAGACTTGGTGCTCGGAAACTAGCCGGGGCAGGTATCAGAAATTGTGGTTGGACTGCATTTTGGTGATAGTGGCGACAACTGCCTCACATTCTACACAGCTATGGAGAAGCAGAGGATTTGGCAAAATGGTAGGACATTTAATTGGGGAAGAGGAAACTATGATGCGATTAGACATGAACTGGAAGCATGGACTGGGAGCAATTGTTCCCTGTTAAAGGCCCTATAGACATGTGGAGAATGTTTATGGAACAGTTGTTGCGAGTGATGAAGAAATATGTCCCTCTGACACAGGCAAGAATGGATAAGATAAAGGAACCTTGGATGACGGGAGCGGTGGATCTACTTGCCAAAAGGAAGAAGATAGCTTACATAAGGTGGAGGAAGCTAAGGTCAAGCTCAGCTCTAGATGATACAGACAGGCGAGGAAGGAGCTCAAAAATGGTCTGAGGAGAACTGGAAGGCGGCACGAGAAAAGCTTGGCAGAATGGATTTGGGAGAACCCAAAGGCATTTTACACTTAGGTGAGGAATAAGAGCATGGTCAAAGAAAGAGTAGGGCCGATCAGGGACAGCATAAGGAAGTTGTGTGAGGAGTCTGAAGAGGTAGGGGAAGCCCTAAATTTGCTTCTGTCTTTCCACAAGAAACGAACTTTGAAGGGAATGAAACCTTTGAAGAGCAGGTGTGCATGCTGGAATGGATAGGGGTAGAGGAAGCTGATGTGCTGAAAATTGTGGCAAACATTAAGATTGACAATTTGCCAGGCCCGGACCAGATTTGTCCTCAGCTGCTTTGGGAAACGAGAAATGCAATTGCTTCGCCACCTGTGAAGATCTTTGCATCCTCGCTTTCCCCTGGAGTCGTACTTGAGGAGTGGAGAGAGGCAAATGTAATTCCTCTCTTCACACCCGGCAATTACAGACCAGTAGGTCTCACGTCTGTCGTCTGCAAGGTGTTACAAATGATTCTGAATGACAGGAGTTATGACCATCTGGAAGAGCATGGCTTGATTAAATGTAGTCAACACGGATTTGTGAGGAGCAGGTCATGCCTCAAAAACCTGATCGAGTTCTTTGAGGATGTGACTGGAAACGTTGATGAGGGCTGAGAAGTGGATGTGGTGTATTTGGATTTCAGCAAGGCATTTGATAAGGCTCCCCATGGTAGGCTCATTCAGAAGATAAAGAGGAATGGGGTAGAGGGGAATTAAGCTGTCCGGATCGAGAATTGGATGGCCAACAGAAAACAGCGAATGGTAGTAGAAGGAAAATATTCTGCCTGGGAGTCTGTGGTGAGTGGTGTTCAACAGGGTTCTATCCTTGGGCCTCAACCGTTTGTAAATTTTATCAATGACTTGGATGAGGGGATTGACGGACGGGTAAGCACGTCTGAAGACGACACAAAGGATGGAGGTGTCATTGACAGGATAGAGGGCTGTTGTAGGCTGCAGCAGGACATTGACAGTATGCAGAGATTGGCTGAGAGGTGACAGAATGAGTTAAACCAGGGTAAATGAGAAGTGATGCATTTTGGAAGGTCGAATTTGAAAGCTGAGTGCAGGATTAAGGATAGGATTCTTGGCAGTGTGGAGGAACAGAGGGATCTTGGTGTGCAGGTACATAGATCCCTTAAAATTAATACCTAAGTGGACAGGGTTTTTGAGAAAGCATATGGTGATTTGGCTTTCATGAACGGGGGGATTGAGTTTAAGTGTCGTGAGACCTTGTTACAGTTCTATAAAATTTTGGTTAGACCGCACTTGGAATACTGCGTCCAGTTCTGATCGCCCTATCATAAGAAAGATGTGGATGCTTTGGAGAGGGTTCAGAGGAGGATTACCAGGATGCTGTCTGAAGTGGAGAGCGTATCTTATGAAGAGAGCTCGGACATCCTTCGTTGGAGAAAAGGAGGAGAAGAGGGGACCTCATTGAGGTATACGAGATAATGAGAGGCTTAGATAGAGTCGATATTTCCCAGGGCAGAAATGCCTAACATGAGGGGTCATAGTCTTAAGCTGGTTGGAGGAAAGTATAGAGGGAATGTTAGAGGCGCGTTCATTACACAGAGAGTTGTGAGAGCATGGAATGCGTTGCCAGCAGCAGTTGTGGAAGCAAGAACATTGGGGACATCCAAGAGACTGTTGGACATGCATATGGCCACAGAAATTTGAGGGTGCATATATGAGGATCAATGGTCGGGACAACATTATGGGCTGTAGCAAATGTTCTGTGTTGTAATGTTGTATGTTTTCAGAGCAGACAAGTCCTGAGACGTGGCAATATGCGACAGATCCTGAACAGGGGAAGTGGGATGTGCAGGAGGAGCTATAAAATTTCACTGCATCCTACACGAAAGTTTGTACCAGAGGAGCCATAGCAGAGTTAAATATCAACAAAACCAGCACACACTAACTTAACCAGTTTAATCACGCATTTAAAGATATTGCCGCCTACTCAGAAATCTGTCAGAATGTCAGGTGACGTTATACATGAGACTCAAGACTCTGGAGGCATCAACAAGGCGACTCATATAAATTCTGTGCTAGGATAATAGCCAAGTACCTGCCACAGCACCAATAAACTACGCACAACTATGTACAAAGTAAACTCGGTCCAGAACAAGTATGAATACAGGATTAGGGAAATGCAAACGTGTACTAACTTCTCTCCCTTGTCAATGGACCAATGATCGCAACTTTCTGACCCCACCAATCCCAACTGGGAGGAAAGATTGAAATTATAATTTGTTCTGGTCCAGACCAGACTCCTCAAAACATTTCAAGTCGGCAGTCCAGTCACTTATGAAAGGATCCTTAAACACAGAAATATGTATTAAGGATGTAGAATTTGTTACTGTCTGTGGTTTTCCGATTACCTGGCATTAGTGACACATCTGCCAAAATCAACTGCATGCGTGTGCTGTCTAGAGAAACACATGTTTGTGTTTTTTTCACTCCCAATTGGTAACTCGTGCGCCACTCGCAAAACCTCCTTACTATACCTAACTGCCAAAGCGATTTAATGAGTTTCTGCACATTGATCATCTGTCTGAACATGGGATTGGCTCCATTTCCACATTATCACGTCTTTTTTTAAGGTAATAACATTCAAAGATACATTCGGCCTCTGATTCTGTGTATGCCTTTTGATACAAATCCTTCAAATCTTCACCTTTCTGTTGTAAGTCAAGTAATTTGCCAGAGCTCAGGATGTCTGCATTGTCATCTACTTGCACCTCCTTTGTCTGTGCTAATTGCACTTCAACTTCCATATCTGTAACTTTTCGATCTCTCCTATTTCAGCTGTTGGCTTTGTGACCTCCTCACCAAACAATCATAGAAAATTCCAGGACGTGTGTCCTACAGTTGCTCAGTTGCTTGGATTTCCTCCAGCTTTTCAGCCACAGTAGTCAGCACTTCGAACGGTGAGCCAAGGACAAATTCTATTCCTGGGGATAAGATTTTGTTCAGTACTTCTAGCACGAATTCTCCATTCCTCTCTGGACACTCTGACCTCACTTGACATACTTGAGCCCTTTTTGTCTCACCATGAATTCCCGTTACCGGGATGTCTTCTGGCAATAGTCCTTCAGAAGTGCACACCTCCTCCTTTTCCAAAATCACAGACTGAGAGGATCCTGTGTCGCTTAATATTACAACCTCATTATGTGCTGAACTCCAGCATGATCTTTTGCCATCAACCACAACACTGTTTTCATCAGCTCACCAACTTATGATCCAATCCGCTCAATCACCCTCAATCCAATGCCTCGTCATTTTATACAATAGCCTACCGTGGGGAAACATGTCAAACACATTACTAAAACGCATTTACAACACCAAATGGAGCACCTGTAGAGGATGTGCACATTCTTAGTCAATCATTCATATTCGATAGGCTTCATTGAAAACAAACATGTGTTGTCCAATAGTTACTCAGCAGAAGAACTTTACAGACCCAGGCACCTTCATCTGAAGTATCTACAACTCATTTTTGTTTATTTTGTACGCAACAGTGGACAATTGCACGCAGTCTCCGAGAAGCTGTATTAACAGTTCAATGTTTGGCTGAATCTTGAATCCAAACATTGATGTTCAATTCCACTCGTAATGTAATAAATGATTAACAATCCTAATTATGTACTGCGTCTGTGTATTAAGCATTTTTGTGACTTGTCAAAGGGAACAGCTAGATCTTGTTGTTGTTCTATGGTCATTGTCTGGATAAGGACAAATTGTTTTCCATTGTTTCAACTAAAATGAAAACTGTCATGCTTTGTCACATTATCTACTTTTGCCAGAATATTTCTTATTCATTCAACCGATCTCTTTCGACCTTTATTATTATTATGTCTTTTTTGCATAATGGTTTCCAACCTTCGTTTTTTATTTTCCTCAGCAAATGAAACCTTGATATTTTCGTTTCCCTCATCTGACACGGAGATACATTTTAACTTTAAATTGTACAAATTTGAATGCCTGACACTGACCTGTGTCGGACTAGGTTCGTCCCATGCTACCAATATTAAAAAAAGGTCAGTATAGGAATTTTGATTTAATTACTGCCAATAAACCAATCTTCCATCCATGCTGGTATGTTTACTCCTTACACATTAAGCTTATATTAAACGGTCCTCATGAAAAATGGTATTTCAGTTTCAATTCAAATAGAATGAGTTGTAAACAAAGACCATTAATGAGGTAGACACAAAAACTGCGAAACAAATTTTGGGGAAGTTCAATCCAGTGCAAAGAAGGAACTGAAAGCGAACGAAACAAAACAACAAAGCAGTGTGAAATGCAGGACCATTTGCGAATAAAATGCATATTCAAGTTGGATTTCATAAACATCATGTCACGATTACGTAAAAATCACTCCGAAAGCAAAGTAATGAGGACGAGAGGCACCAGAACTAAAAAAAAAGAACATAATTAATGAGTCTACCCGGAGTAAACCTTTTCTTTTTTACCGATATACACACAGGCTCCCTTTACACATTTTGCTTCTCTAACCGATCATTACTGCCCTTGAAATTGCTGCATGAGACATTTTGACATTCAATCTCTTCTCCAGTTCATCCGATGAAAGTCCTTCCATTTTGTTCATTTCCCAAAATCCAGTACCTACCATTGCAAAATCTGTTGCTTTACAATTTATTCCCCTGATCTGCTCACATGACAATATTATTTTAAAGTCCTCATGTAAAAACCTCAACCTATTTCAGCTTACAGCCAAACGTGTTTCTATCTCATATTCCCTGCCATTGCAATGTTCTCCTTTTACATAATGTACATGAGAGCTTATAAGAAATCGTACAATCAACACAGTATCAAAGTGGCACTCTGGCCTTATCTGGATAGTTTGCCTGAGTACACATTCTAAAATATCTGGGACCTGCATTCAAGCCATTCCTGCTCTTTTTTTTTAAGTACTATTGTTTCGTGGAGACAATGGCCTAACTGTGTTATAGCTAGACTATTAATTCACAAACACAGCTGACGTTGGTGGGACAGAGGTTTGAATTCCGCCAAGACAGGATTCGTGGAACTTGAACTCAATGAAGTAAAAAAAAACAACCTGGAATTAAATTTCTACTCATGAACAACCCATTGCTAATTATTGTCAAAAGGCATCAGAATTAATTACGTCCTCTTGGGAAAGAGGTCTGCCATTCTTACCCAGTATGGTTTTTACAATTTGCAAGGCAAGCATTGCAGTTGAAGGACAACTGGGAACAGCGAATAAATGCTGGCCAGCCAGTGCCAGATACGCCCAAAAGTTAAAAAGAAAGACATTTCATCTATTATGAGTGGGAGTCAGAAACAGCCAAAATATTGGTGCGTTTGAAATGCAAAATAGATGGTACTTCAGAAAGTCATTTGACTGTCACGACTTTCAGAAAATAAGACGAGGTTAACTTTTCGAATCCACTCAATCTTTTCTTCAGAACATTTCCAAATGAGGTGAATTGGTCGCGAAATCTGTTCTCTCTCCGCAGAAGTTTTCAGAACTGTTGAGTCGCTCCAGCAATTTCAGTTTAATTTAAAACTTCTAGAATCCTTAGTCATTTTTTTAAAATTGTTGGTCATGATCTGGACATTTTTCACATTTCTTAGTGTAGCATGATAACTTCTTTGGTTCCTCGGACGCTGTTTAATTAAAATTTGTTACATTCAAACATTGATCAGGAGAACATATTTGACATAAGTTTGTCAGAGGATATTTATTACCTTAGCTTTAAAATTTCAAATAAACTATCAAATTGAAAGGGAAATTTCTGGTCACGGCCAGTCATTCTGTAATAAAATGACGGATGTGAGCAGGGTTTGTCGGTGTCAAAGCAGTAAGACAGGAAAGTATCAAGACCAACAAAAGTATCCACAAAACTGCCTGTACCTTTTAAAAATAAAATCTTCAAAACAAGAGAAATGTTAAATGTCTGTGATTCAGTGTGTCTTCCACTGAATTCGGATGCTGGGTAAAATAAAAAGCCAAAATAGGAAGGACACTTCGTTGCTGATCGTGCAATGGGACTGGTGAAAATCTGTGGGGAAAGAAAACAATAGAGATTTTAACTGGCGCGTTCAGAGTACACCTCAGCACATAGGCTCCAAATGGAATGAATGGAAAGATTTAACAGGACAAGGAAACATGCAAAAAAGACCAAGTGTATGAATGTTCTTCTGCATAAACTGAGCACGCTCACTCTCAGCAAAGTCGCGTTATAATGAACAATTGTAAAGTAAATGCAAACGGCAAACATTGCCGGAGTTTGTGGTCTGAAATAAGATTAAAGAAACATCTGTAACAAAAATCGGAACTTCTTGAACATTTTCTCTGAGTATTTCTAGCTGACAGTGATTTGTCCTGTCAGAGAGTAACAGTAAATGTGAAGCAAACAAATGTTAAATGCAGCTGCCAATCGAGAAAATGCCGCTAAATATGATCTTTCCAGCTCAGAATTCAAGCACTAGAAACTGCAGTTTTATGAACTGTATATAACTGAGCTGAAGAGGACATAGAGAAACTGAAAATAATCACCTTAAGCTAATCATGTGAGGGAAAATAAATCTGGGTAGGTTACACTTCGGAGGGTCGGTGTGTACTGGTTGGGCCGAGGGGCTTGTTTCCACACTGTATGGAATCTAATCTAATCTAAAACTCTGATTTTCAACATGGTCTTAATCATTGCAAACCGATCTCCCGCACTGGGTTGAACATGTCAAATGTAAATAGGCGGAATTGAGGTTACTCGTGGTGTGATAATACTACGTCTTTAAGAGACATATTATGTTCTGTTTAGTTTTATGAAGAAAGGTTGGGACAGTTCGGTTAAGCGGTCTGCTCCAAAACCAATGAAGCGGGGTATGTGATTTTTGTTGCTCTTTTAAATTTAGATTAGTAGAAGCGGGGTCAGCTCGTTTGCTTAAGTTACCACAGAGAGATGAGCTTGTTTTAGGTTTATCTTTGGTAACATTTGTTGGAATATTGAATCCGGTTGAGGAAGCTTTTATTCCTCTTTGTTACAGATAAAAACACAAGAGTTCTATTGCATGCGAGACAATATAATTAACTGAATATGTGTTAGTCAAGAATGTTTTTTCTGATGAGATGTTACAATACTGGAGGAGCTAATTAGTCGTGGTTAACACAACAAATATCTTGTTTAGCACTTTGATAAACTTACAGTTCATCCAATTGATTTCCTTTATTTTTACTTTGTATTTTAATGATTGTGTATGAATAATGTATATTTTGCTTCAAACTTGGAAGTTTGACCAGTCCAACTGCACCCAAAGCACAACGCCTCACACTTACCTTATAACAAGAAAATACGTAAGAGTGTTAATAACCTTCTTAAAATATTTTGTGGGGATTGATTTTGGCCATAGCAAATTGGCAGCTCTTGTCAGGATCAAAATCTCAAATTCCAGTTTCGGTTCAGGAATACTGGAGTGAAAGGCAGGGGATGGTGAGCATTGGAACATTTTTTATTTCGGGTGATAATTGGTACGGTTCAAATAAGGTGTGCCTTGTCTCGAAATTGTTCTTTCAGGCATTACGAGTTTCCTGGGGTGGAAGAAATCATTTTGGGCGTTTTACAGAAAGTGAGCAAAGCAAAGTGAATGGAATTGCCAGAAAAGATGAAGTAGGGGTTACCTTTCTGTTTGTGGGCCGTATCTAATAATTTAAGAAGATAACAGATTAACTCTTGTACAATCAACCAAATAGTGATATTGAAAAATGGCATGGATTCCAGAAATCTTGCGGACACGTCCATCATTGTCAACAAATATTGCTTTGTACTTCTTTGTTTTAGGTTGGGGTCATATGCAATTAATTAAGTCTCTCATGAATGGTTCCTCAAATGTGAGAATCGGCAGGAAGGATGCTGGTTTTAACACTGTCTGAGGTTTTCCAATAACCTCACAATTAGGCCAGAAGAAGACAAAGGGTTGGTGGTTGAGGAAAACCACTGGAAAAACAGATTTGGGAAATCAGGATATGCAGCAAGTTTTGGAGAAGTAGGAATGCAAAGCACAGTAGAAGCTGAAAGGCTGACCAGAATGCAAAATGTGGTCAGTGGTTGATTGTGAAGAAAGCATCGGTTTTCTTCAAATAATTTACTGGTGAGAGTAAGGTTTACTTATATTTGCTAGTCGGAACAGGTTTTAAAAAAGGTAAAATTTTCAGGGATATGGGAAAAAGACAATCTCTGAAGTTGAGAGTTTATGAGGCATGTGATTCAGATGCCCTATTGTCAACAATTGGGATGATATGTGGAAATCACGGGAGGAAGGGCAGTGTCCAATTATATAAAGTGAAAACTGAGAGTTTGGGTTAAGGTAGCAAAGTGGTGCAATGAGAAATGGAGAAAGTCTTTGTTCTGGAAATACAGTTTATCCTTGGCAGAGTAATAGATGGATCACAGGTAGCAGTGATTCCAATTATAGTTGAAATGCCAGTGGACAATCAGGCAACTGTGATTTTAAACGAAGTATATGCTGAAATTTTGCCGAAATGGGTTGTAGCAAGTTCACAAAGCCACACTTTGAAATAGTGAGAGTAATCAAAGATTGCAGATGAAGAAGCTGAATTTCAATCATCAGAAACAATACTGCTCAATTAGCTGGACAAAAACAGGAACCATTGTATGAAAAAGTGGATGGATGTAGGTCAGAGGAATTAGTTTAATTACAGGAGAAAGATGGAAAACCAAACTAATTGTGCCAAAGTGTGCAAACAAAAATGAATCTGCCACTATGTCAGTATGCTGCTATCTTAAAAGTGACGGATCCGGCATTTCTTTTTTGACACGATCATTCTAGTGCAACAGTAATTGCAATTCAAAATGAACTTCCTTATCTTTCAAATAATTGTGGACGTCTCCATTTTGCTTTATGCCCATAATCCTTTTTTTACTGCCAACGAGGACGAACGAATCCAAAGGTGAAGTATTTATTCCCATGTCCTGTCTCCAGCTGTTTGTATCCTCGAAAGTATCACTTGCTTTTGTCTACGTATTTTCTCGCGCATATTTTTGCTCTTGAGTGGTGTCCAACTCTCTTTGTTTCCTTCTTTCCATCTCTTTACTACTCTCTATTTGATCACACTTCCTAATGAAAATAATGTCTGCCTTAATAACTAATTATACAAAGAGAACAAAGAACAAAGAAAATTTACAGCCCAGGAACAAGCCCTTCGGCCCGCCAAGTCTGAGCCAATCCAAATCCACTGTCTAAAACTATCGCCCAATTCCTACACATCTGTATCCATCTGCACCCCACCTACTCATGCATCTGTCCAGACGAACCTTTAGCGAATCTACCGTGCCTGCCTCTACTACCTCTGTTGGCAACACGTTTCAGAACCCACCGCCCTCTGTGTAAAGTACTTCTTGCGCGTCTCCCCGTTAACCTTTTCACCTCTCAAATTGAACGCGTGACCTCTCGTTATTCAATCCCTCACCCTGGGAAAAAAGGTTATCTCTATCTACCCTGTTTATACCCTTCATGAATTTGTCCTCCAATCAGGTCCTCCATCAATTTCCTTTTTTCAAATGAAAGCAATCCTAACCTATTCAACCTGTCTTCATAGCTAGCACCTGTTATGCCAGGCAACATCGTCGTAAACCTTCTCTGCACTCTCTCCAAAGCGTCCACATCCTTTTGGTAATGTGACGACCAGAACTGTACACAATATTCTAAATATGGCCGAACCAATGTCTTGAACAATTTTAACATGACCTGCCTGCTCTTTTACTCAATACCCTGTCCAATGAAGGCAAGCATACCATATGTTTTCTTGACCATGCTGTCTACCAGTGCAGCCACCTTCGTGGAGCAATGGACCTCACCTCCCAGATATCTCTGCCCATCAACTTTCCCCAAGGCTCTTCCATTTACTGTATAACTCGCTCCAGAATTAAACTCCTCAATATGTATCAAGTCACATTTGCCTGGATTGAACACCAACTGTTACTTGTCCGCCCAACTCTCTAATCTATCTATATTCTGCCGTATTCTTTGACAGTCCTCTACGTTTTCTGCTACTCCATCAATCTTCGTGTCATCTGCAAACTTACTGATCAGACCCACAACGCCATCTTCCATATCATTTATTTATATTATAAACCACAGTGGCCCCAACACTGATCCCTGTGGAACACCATTGGTCACCTTTCTCCGTTTTGAGAAACTCCTTTCAACTCCTACTTTCTGTCTCCTGTTGCTCAAGCAGTTCTTTGTCCACCTGTTCTTCAACTTCAACTTCAACTTCTCCGTTAACCTACCATTGGAAACCCTATCAAACGCCTGATTAAAGTCCATATTTATGATATCTACAGCTCTTCTTTCATCTATCATCCTGTCACTTCCTCAAAGAACTCCCTTAAGTTTGTAAGGGACGATCTACCCCGCACAAAACCACACTGTCTATCACTGATAAACCTATTCTTTTCCATGTATAAATAGATTTTATACCTCAGTACCTTCTCCAGCAACATTCCCACCACTGATGTCAGGTTTACTGGTTTGCAATTGCCTGGAGTATTCATACGACCTTTCTTGTACAAGCCGGTAACCTGAGCAAACCTTTCACCCGAAACGTCGATTTCGCTGCACTCTGGATGCCGCCTGGACTGCTGTGCTCGTCCAGCATCACTAATCCAGAATGAGCAAACCTGCAGTCCTGCAGCACTTAAATTGTGTTTAATGATGCTGGACCTATATCTGTCAGGGCCACAGCTATTACCTCTCTCGCCTCCGTTAGCAACTTGGGATAGATCCAATTTGATCCTGCGATTTGTCCACCTTAATATCCTTCAGCCTCCTCAACACATCTTCACCCCGACTGTCAACGTGATCTAGAGTAAATAAAAGTCTATCTCTAGTCTCAGCATTCATCATTTCCCGTTCCTCAGTGAACACAGATGCAAATTATTCATTCAGAATCGCAAACATTTACTCAGTTTTGACACGCAACCTTCCTTCCTTATCCTTTACTGGACCAACCCTTTATCTGGTTACCCTCATGTTGCCAATATAAGAATAAGAGATCTTGGAATTCTCCAAAATTCTGCCCGGCAAAGCTATTTCATGAACCTTTCTAGCCCGTTTGGTTCCACGTTTATGAATGGTCCAATTCACCCGATATTCCTCCAAGGGACATTCTGTTCTGAACGTCTTGGACCTTATTTACACTTCCCTTTTCCTCTTGGCCAATCACACGATTTCTCCTGTCATCCACTGTTCACGAATCTTGTCTTTCCTATCACTTGTTTTCAAATGGTTATGGCTACCCTGAACTATCTTCATCCTATCTTTGAACGCCTCCCACATATCAAAGGTGGATTTTCCTTCAAATCGCTGTATCCAATCGACATTTCCCAGAACCTGCCTAATTTTGACATCATAGGCCAAGGCCCAGTTGAGCACTCATCACTTAGGACTACTGTCATCTATGTCGACGAGACTTCAAAAACTTACAGAATTGTGCTCACTATTCCCTAGGAAATCACCCACTGCAACTTCTAACACGTGTCCTTGCGCATTCCCCAACACCAAGTCCAAAATAGCCCTTTTCCTTTATGGTGTACTAACATACTACTTGAGAAAACTTTCCTGGGCGCTCCTAACAAATTCTGCCCCATTCAGACTTCGACACTAAGTGAATCTCAGTAAATGTTAGGAAACTTAAAATCTATCACCACTACCCTGTTGCTTGTAGATCTTTCCATACTCTATTTCCGTATTTGCTTTTCGACCTCATGCTCAGTCTTGGGATGCCTGTAATACAGCACCACCAATGTAACTGAGCCCTTCTTATTTCTCAGCTCCACCCATAACACCTCACTATTCAAGACCTCCATAGTGTCCTCTATTAACACAGCCATGATATTATCCCTGACCATCAATGCAACTCCTCCCCACCCCCTTTACATCCCTCCCTATCCTGTCTGAAGCATTTGTAATCTGGAACATTTTGTTGTCAATCATACCCTTCTTTCAACCACGTCTCTGATTGCAATAATGTCATACTCCCAGGCACGAATCTAAGTTCGAAGTTCTTATGCCTTACCCATTATACTCCTTGCATTAACGTATATGTACTTCGGGCATCCAATTCTTTAATGGTGATCTGCACTCTGCCTATTCTTTCTCTTGGTCATGCTAACTTTGTGATGCTTACAGTCGCCAGTTTCCATCTCACTGTCTAGTGGTCTTCTCTCGTGGTTCTCGAACCACTGCCACACAACTTTAAAACATCTCAAAAAGCAGCATTTAACTCAGTATTATTCCTGGTTGATTCCTACGCACAGTCGAGAAGAAATCACGATTTTTCATGTTTAAACTCTCACAGAAGACATAAATTAACAACACCAGGCATCACTTCTCTCTCTGCGTGATATAAATGTTAATGAGATAGTAGAACTTGTAAAACTAAAGGTGGGTTAGAATCTTTTTTATGGATAAGACGTAGACTTGTTAGCTATGGCTTTATTTAGAGGTGTTGGTCCAGAAAGCAGAAAGAAGGATTCCTATGATTATTTAAGGAATTGCTGTATGCAAGTTTGATTCATTGGCTTTTATTTTTCCATAATTCTTACTTTCGAGTTTGGGTCCATTTGACCGGAAACAGGAAATGCATCTCTTTAATTAAAAAAAGCACAATAGGACAGTCAGTGGTCAAATTCATACCTGTCGGATTACATTCTAGCATCGTTATAATGTCAGAAAATTCGGATAAATAATTTATAGTAGGGAACTTGGAAAACTTTAAGGTATTCAGATAGAGTCAATATTTGTCTTTCAAAGAACTCAGTGAGGGACTACCAGAACATTAGTTCTAAAGTGGTAGTGGAAGTGCAACTTTTCCAAAACGTGATGACATCGAAAACTCTGCTGCCCACGCCTTGACTCGTCAAAAATCGCATTCCAATTATTAGAGTGTAGATAGACAATAATCAATCTACAAACTATTCGTGTCTAATTTAAGTGCGTGGACAAACATCTGACAAAGGAGCGCAGGTTAGGAAATTATGAAATGTTTCAACATGACATAAGGAAAGAAAGAAGAAACATATTACTTAATTGTTTGAGATTGCAGAGCTTTGCATGCTGGGAGATCTGAACGTCCCAGCCCATGAATCACAAAGCATATGTATGCAGTTAGAGCAAATAATCAGGAATGTTGAGTAACTGTTCTATTCTTTTGTGAGGGAAATAGACTAAAAGAGTTGTGAGGTTATGTTTCAGTTGTCGAAGAAGTAGGTCAAACAGCATCTGAAGTTTTGTGTGCAGTACTGTTCACTGCATTTATGGAAGGATGGCAAAATTCTGGAAACAATTTATTCCAGATTTATCTGATGAGGAAAGGTTAGCCAGGCTAGGTTTGTAAAATTGTGAATTTCAATGAGGCAGACGAATCCTAATTGAAAAATGCAAGATACTGAGGGTCATTGACCCAAAGCAATTTGGGAATTATGCTCTCCATTGTGGGGCCATCTGGAACTGGACTTCGCACTTCAAAAATAAGTGCAACTCAATTGAAGCGTAAGTGATGAATAGAGCTAGATACATGCTTAATTTTCCCCGAAATGAAAGATTATCGCGGTGGGGCGGGTGGGGGTGGTGTGGAATATGCGTGAATGTGGAGTTAATGTGAAAATAAGATCCATCACGATATATTGAATGGTAGCGAAGGCGTGAGGGACCAAAGCATTTTCTCTGGCTTCGTTTTTTTATGTGTACATGTACCACTCTACTTATTGAATAACACTTATTTCGGTCAAAAAATATTTCTTTATAAGTCCTTATTATTGTGTTCACCTCACCCAACTTTCTTCGAATGGAATCCCTCCAGTGTGGAAAAAGGCTGGGCGTTTGGCCGAACAATTCCACAACAATATTCCTAAGAGTGTCCCATTCAGGCTCATCCCACTACCCTTTAACTCTACATTTCCGCTGACAAATGCACCAAGCCTACAATCCCTGATGACGATGGACAATTTAGAATGGCTAATTCACCTAACCAGAATCTAGATTTGGGAGCTGCTGGAAAAATACAGCAGGTCAGACAGCAGCCGAGGAGCATGAAAATCTATGTCTCGGGCAAAAACACTTAATCAAGAATCGTCCTGATGAAGGGCTTATGCCAGAAGTGTCGATTTTCCTGATCCTCTGATGCTGCCGAACCTGCTGTGCTTTTTCAGCACCACTCTAATCTTGACTCGGGTTTCCAGCATCTGCAGTCTTTGTTTTTATCTAATTCACCACACCAGCACATCGTTGAACTTTGGGAAAATCCCGAGTCCCCACCACCCCCTTCCCCCCCAACCCGCAAAACAAAATCTACACAGGTACAGGGTCAACTTGCAAACTCTACACCGGCAGTCACCCAAGAATGAAATCGAACCCTCTATCACTGGTGGTAGAGGCAGCAGGGCTAATCACTGAGACATCGTGCTTACCTTCAAGATCCAACAAAAGCCAATCTTGAATTAGCAGTCAAGGTTTTATTCAAAATCCGGACCGGCAGTAAATAGTAAACCACTTTTGTAACTGGATGTATACCTAAACCCTAGCATGGAGGACTTAGACATAGTTATTCATGAAGTCGGATTTCAGGCATTCATGCATGCAATTGCAATTAGATAAGGATTCCCAAATTTATGCTGCAATTAATATCCATAAGATTTCTTCAGATATGCGAGACTGCCTTTTGGGTTCTGATAAGTCGATGAGAATTTCCAGTAAATAATGCAGAATATTTTACCACAGGTAATTAGTTATCTCGATGTTGTGCTAATAACATGGAAGAGCAGTAACGATAATTGAAAGAACTTAGACGTCTTTCTTAAACATTTCTCCAAACAAACTTGATTGAGATTTTTCATGAAGTAACAAAGAGGATTGATTATGGCAGAGCGGTAGATGTGATCGATATGGACTTCAGTGAGGCGTTCGACAAGGTTCCCATGGGACACTGATTAGAAAGGTAAGATCTCACGGAATACAGGGAGAACTAGCCATTTGGATTCAGAACTGGCTCAAAGGTAGAAGACAGAGTGTGGTGGTGGAGGGTTGTTTTTCAGACTGGAGGCCTGTGACCAGTGGAGTGCTACAAGGATTGGTGCTAGGTCCTCTACTTGTTGACATCGACTTAAATAATGTGGTTACGAGTATAAGAGTTACACCTAGTAAGTTTGCAGTTGACACCAAAATTGGTGGTGTAGTGGAGAGTGAAGAGGGAATTGGATTATTTCCAAAAGTCGAATGGCATTTTATAAAGTAGTAAGGATATCTCCATACAATCCAGCTTCCAATAACCTGGTGGAAAATTCATAGCAAACTTTGAAGGCAAGCTTATAGAAGCAGTTTACAGTTTCACTCGATACCAAACTATCCCAGTTCCTAGTTCATTTTTGGCTGATCCCACATGCAACTACAATGACAGTTCCAGTCGAGTCGCGGATGGGGCCCAGTTTTTACCTAGTTGATTTTTACCCTACTGCGAATCCTCTTACAAGGATGCCTGCCTTGAAGAAGTTTTCCTCCTCGCTCTACAAGAATCTCAGTGAGTCCCTCTCCCACTGCAACTCCCAGGTCATTTCCTCTGCCCTGAAGCTCTTCAACCATGTCGTGAAACAAACTCAGTACCACAGGCACATTTGCTTCCTCAGTGCCTGCCTCCGTAACCAACTCATCCTACACGGACTCCGAACCACCTTTAAACCAGCAGAGTTTGGACCCGAACAGGACAAACAGTACAGACTACAGATTCAAAAACACCAGCAACAGTTCTCTTTCAGGATCCTCCGCTCCACGCTTGCAGAAATGCGCGGGCACCTAACCTCTCTACAGTCAGCCCTGCCTCAGCAGAGGGCCACACTCTCTCAGAATTGCAAAGGACACACTCTTTACTACATCCTTAGGAGAATTCATACTCTCAACAAACTGTATTTCAATTCCATCTCAAACATCAAAAACTGTAAGCACAACAATCTTTTATCCACCCACCTCCATGACCAGCGCTCCTCAAACATTCCAGAAGATTCCCCTGGCCTCGGAAACGCTATTAGCCATGCCGTTGATGCAGCTTCCACCCCCATGCAGATTGATGATGTCGCTTCCACCCCCATCATGGCCACTCCCAAAGCCACTTCCGGCACTCACATCACCGCTGATGCCACATGCTTAGTGACTTCCACCACCCCTGTGTCTGTGTCTGCCACCACTTCTTCCCCCACCAGCGCCACTCACCTGCAGTCTGCTGACACGCCCCCCACAGACCCCACTGTCACTATCCCCACCCCCCAGAACCCTGAGGGGCACATTATCCGTTCTCATGACTCCCCCCCATTCCCCCCACCATCACACCCACTCCAGTTACCGGCTTTGCCCCACTCCCAGCTCCACACTCACACCAGATCCCAGCTCCCAGCCTTGCCAGCTTTTCACCATCCCCCCCAGACCTCCCCTTCACTGAGGACGAACGATCAGTCCTCAGCAAAGGAGTCACCTTCATCCCCCTCCATCCACGCATCAACGAATTTAATACACGCCGTGACGTCGAACAATTCTTCCGTCGCCTCCGCCTCCGAACTTACATTCAGGATTCCCGCCCACCTTCCCAGGACCCCTTCACCCACCTCCAACACACTGCATCCACTTGGACACCCCGCGCTGGCCTATTACCTGCCCTCGATCTCTTCATTTCCAACTGCCGCGGTAACATCAACCGCTTCAATCTGTCTACAACCCTTCCCCACTCTAACCTCTCACCCTCACAACGCACAGCCCTCCAATCCCTCTGCTTCAATCCCAACCTCACCATTAAGCCAGCGGATAAAGGGAGTGCAGTGGTAGTCTGGCGCACTGACCTCTACACAGCTGAAACTAAACGCCAACTCGAGGACACCTCTTCCTACTGCCTCCTAGTCTATGACCCCAACCCCATCACCAAACCGTCATCTCCCAGACCATACAGAACCTCATCACCTCAGGAGATCTCCCACCCACAGCTTCCAACCTCATAGTCCAGGAACCCCACACTGCCGGGTTCTACATCCTTCCCAAGATCCACAAGCCTGACCACCCTGGCCGACCCATTGTCTCAGCATGCTCCTGCCCCACTGAACTCATCTCTACATACCTCGACACTGTCCTATCCCCTCTAGTCCAGGTACTCCGCACATACGTTCGTGACACCACCCACGCCCTCCATCTCCTCCAAGACTTCCGTTTCCCGGTCCCACAACGCCTCATCTTCACCATGGATATCCAATCCCTCTACACCTCCATCCGCCATGACGAGGGCCTCCAAGCCCTCCGTTTGTTCCTCTCCAGACGTCCCCAACAGTACCCTTCCACCGACACTCTCATTCTTTTGGCCGAACTGGTCCTCACCCTCAACAATTTCTCCTTTGAATCCTCCCACTTCTTCCAGACCAAAGAGGTAGCCATGGTCACACGTATGGGCCCCAGCTATGCCTGTCTCTTTGTTGGCTACGTAGAACAGTTGATCTTCCGTAATTACACCGGCACCACTCCACACCTCTTCCTCCGCTACATTGATGACTGCATTGGCGCCACTTCGTGCTCCCGCAAGGACGTTGAGCAATTCATCAACTTCACCAACACATTCCACCCTGACCTTAAATTTACCTGGACCATCTCTGACACCTCCCTCCCCTTCCTGGAACTCTCCATCTCCATTAATGATGACCGACTTGACCGGGACATTTTTTACAAACCCACTGACTCCCACAGCTACCTGGATTACACCTCTTCCCACCCTATCTCTTCCAAAAATGACATCCCGTATTCCCAAATCCTCCGCCTCCGCCGTATCTGCTCCCAGGAGGACCAGTTCCACCATAGAACACACCAGATGACCTCCTTCTTTAGAGACCGCAATTTCCCTTCCCATGTGGTTAAAGATGCCCTCCAATGCATCTCGTCTATATCCCGCACCTCCGCCCTCAGACCACACCCCTCCAACCGTAACAAGGACAGAACGTCCCTGGTGCTTACCTTCCACCCTACCAACCTTCGCATAAACCAAACCATCCACAGACATTTCTGCCACCTCCAAAAAGACCACACCACCAGGGATATATTTCCCTCCTCACCCCTTTCCTCCTTCCGCAAAGACCGTTCCCTCCGAGACTACCTGGTCAGGTCCACGCCCCCTACGACCCACCCTCTCATCCTGGCACTTTCCCCAGCCACCACAGGAACTATAAAACCTGGGCTCATACCTCCACCCTTACCTCTATCCAAGGCCCTAAAGCAGCCTTCCACATTCATCAAATATCATTTGCACATTTGCACAACCACTAATATCATTTATTGTCTCCGTTGCTCCCGATGCGGTCTCCTCTACATTGGGGAGACTGGGCGCCTCCGAGCAGAGCACTTTAGGGAACATCTCCGAGATGCCTGCACCAATCAACCACACCGCCCCGTGGCCCAACATTTCAATTCCCCCTCCCACTCTGCCGCGGACATGAAGGTCCTGGGCCTCCTTCACCACCGCTCCCTCACCATCAGACGCCTGGAGGATGAATGCCTCATCTTCCGCCTCGGAAGAGTTCAACCCCAGGGCATCAATGTGGACTTCAACAGCTTCCTCATTTCCCCTTCCCCCACCTCATTCCTAGTTTCAAACTTCCAGTTCAGCACCTCCCCCATGACTTGTCCGGACTTGTCCAACCGGCTTATCTTCTTTTCCACCTATCCACTCCACCCTCTCCTCCCTGAACTATCACCTTCATCTCCACCCCCACTCACCCATTGTACTCTATGCTACTCTCTCCCCACCCCACCCTGGTCTAGCTTATCTCTTCATGCTTCCAGCTCACTGCCTTATTCCTGATGAAGGGCTTTTACCCGAAACGTCGATTTCGCTGTTCGTTGGATGCTGCCTGAACTGCTGTGCTCTTCCAGCACCACTGATCCAGAATCTGGTTTCCAGCATCTGCACTCATTGTTTTTGCCTTTTACGAAGTACGTGCGTCAAGTAAAACCCGATCTTCCCAGATCTGCTGTGGGGTGGGGGGTGTTGCAGAATGCTGACAATGAATCAGGAACGCCAATGTCGGAGAGAAGACTCCTCAAAATGAAAGACGACCTTTCCTTTTGGGGGAGGAAGTTTGCTGTTGAAATTACGAAAGTGGCCCTGCATGGAAAGAGGCATGTTCGACCATCAGGTCAAAACAAGTGATGCACCAACTTAGGGTAGAAGAGGATGCTCTGAATAAGCACGTGGACTACATGAATTCTGCAACCTTGCATATGGAGCAAGAGGAAAATTTATCCAGCCCCTCAGAATACCCAGCAAGGCTCTCAGACTCCATGGGCTCGCCTCCTTTTTGAGGAGATGGGTAAGGAAGGTATGACATCCTCGACGGAGTTACCACCTGAAGATGTCGAATCTCTTCTAAGATACTCAAGGCACAAAGGCATGTCATGATTTGATACACACTACCAATTTCAGAGGCAGAATCGGAGGGAATGAACCAGTTGCGATAATGCCCTCGGAGAGATTAGTGACTTGGTGACGGGATACCAGATGCCATGAAGTAATTTCAGCATTGACATGGTCCGTGGCTTCTATTCCTTACCTATTCACGCCTCTGTTATGATGACTTTAAAACCTCGCACATGTTCACCAGTATACTTTTATAGAATTCGTATTGAGCTAGCCTTAGTAATTTAATTCAAATGTGCTGAGTAAGATCCTGTCAACGCAAAATATTTGCGTAGGAGGAGCCTGTGTACAATGAATGAAATCATTTTGTGATGTACTTGGTAACAGTGAATGCCTTGCAGTGAATCACATTTCACGCGAGTATGCGGAACAGAATCACACATGTCAAGTCTGAATGTAGATTTACTCAACTGATGATGTCCTAAATAGATATAACTGTGCAGATTTATTTAAAAATCCACATGTATTTTATGCTGATGAACTGGAACAGGTCGTGCTGAACTTAACCACGACGAATCATATTTCAGCATATCAGGTATAGATGCAATGCACTGAACCTGAATCTCACTCTACAAAATTTAATTGTCGTGAGATTACATCAAAGAACCGTGAATCTAACAAAGCTGAAGACATCTTTAAAAAATCTATTCAGACGAATAGTTTACTGGATCGATATTGACGAGATGCATGTTTCAGCTGAATCATGGCCCAAATGATAGAGTAGTCATCGAACCTGACTGTGCTTTCTTTGAAATATTTGCTTATCTCATTAAAGTTTCTCGAGAACGTCACTGCTTTGTACTGAAGCCAATATTCAGGTAGCAATTTTTTTTAAAACAAAATAAAACCTTGATCCTCAGTTAATTGCAGTACGTGTCACTTTAGATTAATTTTATGCCTCATGAAATAAAAGTCCAATCCAATAAGAGGGCAGCCAAGGAGAAACTGCACTAATCTGTTTATTGCGATATACATAATTACAGAAAAAAATCTTACTAATTAACTCCCTGGAGCCTGCTATGCACATGTCACCCTGTATAAACGTAGTCCCGTTCGATGATTCTTGGAAAGTGCTCCGAACATCTGTCAGAAATGCATGAAATACCAAAAGGATTGGTCTTTGCCATTTACTATCCAGTCCTTGCAGCTATTGGTCTTCCAGGTAAAACGTTGCGAGTGTAAACTGCATATAACGTTTGACTTCAACACTTTGATATGTTGAAGTTGCACAGATTTTTGTACTACATTCCCACTGTATTCAAGGCAACTGTAATGCAAATGAATTACAATTACTGCCACATAGCCAACCCAGTTCCACTGTCGACGTGGCAACACGACGTTCCATGCATTACCAAATAGATCCACTGTGGCATTGATACTTATTCAGGTGACTTCTCTCGTTATTATCACATTTTAGATAATTTTGCGGGTTATTTCCGCAATCAACCCGACGTGTATGCAGTATTATCATACAGTTTTCTTTGAAAGTACGAGGTAATAACCATGAATGAGTTTTGCTTGAGTAGTTTGAATTATTGAAAATATTCCATCTGCATTTAATGATTGATTTTATTGAAGGGGAATAATTAGTTATCGAAATGGGCGGCACGACGGCACAGTGGTTAGCACTGCTGCCTCACAGCGCCGGAAAACCGGGTCCAATTCCCGCTTCAGGCAACTGTCTGTATGGAGTTTGCACATTCTCCCCGTGTGTGCGTGGGGTTGCTCCGGTTTCCTCCCACAGTCCAAAAACGAACCGGTTAGGGTGATTTGGCCATGCTAAATCGCCTGTAGTGTTTGGTGAAGCATAAATGTAGGGGAATGGGTTTGGGTGGGTTGCTCTTCGGAGGGTCGGTGTGGACTTGTTCGGGCGAAGGGCCTGTTTCCACACTGTAAGTAATCTAATCTAATCAACTTTTCAAAGACATATAGCAATATCCTATTTTCTTTTAAAGGAAGATTGGAAGTTGGTCCTAATGCACAGATCATAGATTACTGTTTTCAGTCACTAATGATCACTGTTTTAGGATTGCACTCCCATTCTGCATTCACTGTTTCTGATTATTCTACTGTGATGACTGCTGATTTGGGATTTCCACATAATTCCAGAATCTGTCAATGTCTTATACTATTTCTAACTTGGATGTTCCTCACAGATTGAGTGAATCCATCGATCTGCTGAAATCTATTGTATTTCATTTTGAAGCCTTAATTTCGAAAGTGAAAATGAGAAAGAAATCGTTATCTATGTTGACAATACAAAGGCACACTGATAAATTTCGATAGGAAGTTCTTAAGACAACCAATGATCAGCAGCAGTTCAAATGGTTAACATTAACACCAAAAATCACAGATGATTGTCACGTGAACAGCTGCATTCTTGACTCCATTCCAGCATGAATTGCATGAATTTGGAGAGTTACGAATTGTCAGTTTGTTTCCAACATAATATTCAACAAGTCGAATGCCTGCTTTTCCAACTGTGAAAATGATGTCAACAATTCATTAAAAATGTGCCATTTTTGATCCAATATAATATATATTATTGTTAGTTTCCAATCTCATTGTTGGTGTTTAGTAACCTATCCATTCGACACAGTCTATGATTTATTTGTCAGTGTGATTTTGCTTCAGTTTGCTATTGATATTTTTGCGATAAATTAAACGCATCTTTCAAACGTATACTCACTCTAGGATGAATCGTAACTAAGTATTTTTCCTTGCTGCATCATGAATTTGGTTTCTACTTAAACGGCATTTCAATGTTTAATTTAAAAATTAATTATTTGTCATTTGAGAAATAATGTCCCAGTTAAGATTTTCATTTCAAATCTCACTTGCTGTGTTCGAAAGCACAAATGCTTCTACTAAAACTCATTCTCTACCTTTCTTACAGCTAATCTGGCAGTGGTTGCAATCCTGTCTCAAAACTCCTGTGGTCTATCTAAGTGCATCACGTACTACTTGGTGTCAATGGCAGTGACAGATCTTTTGGTCATGGTCACAGCTGTAATTTTAAATCTGATCGTCGGGATTTATTCCCCATCCAGTTTCCTTTCTATCACGCCAGTGTGCAGTTTTCGCACTGTACTAAATATGGCAGTTATTGACAACTCCGCCTGGTTAACCATCGCTTTTACCTTTGATCGATTTGTAGCGATATCATGCCAGAACCTGAAAGCAAATTATTGCACTAAGAAGGTGGCAGCGTGGGTGATAGGGGTAGTCTCTACTCTGTGCTGCATGAAAAACAGTTTCTTATATTTTATATTGGAACCTAGGTATGAACTTAACAGCATACCCTGGTTTTGTAGCATAAAGGAAATATATTATACATCATCTGCTTGGGCTGCATATGACTGGATCCGTTCTATTCTAAATCCGTGTCTACCTTTCATTCTAATTTTACTACTGAATGTGTTGACCATCAGACGCATTCTCTTGGCTAATAGAGCCCGTTGGAGACTTCAGCTTCAGAACAATGGAGAGAATCAGTGTGACCCAGAGATGGAGAAGCGGAGAAAGTCCATTATTTTGCTTCTTTCTATTTCGGGCACTTTCATTCTGTTATATTTGCTATTTTTCCTAAATATTCTCTATGTTCAAGCTGCGAATATCACTTATTCCTCAGGACCAACGTCACATTATTCCATGTTTTATTTGGAGCAAACGGGATACATGCTGCAGTTATTGAGTTCCTGCATCAACCCATTCATTTATGCTATGACGCAGAACAAAATTAGAGACGAGTTAAAGAATGGAGTGAGATTTGCTTTGAAGATATTTATTAATATATTTAAGTATTGATAAGGGGGTAATCAAAAATCATTTGTATAATGTAGGGCAGCAAATGCTTTCTTTGACACATCGCATCACAGAAGGGACTTTTCAGATATTGCCTATGGATAAATACAGAAATGCATAAATGATGTTGCATGACTACAAAAATCAGTGTTTTACTTTGCAGTCAATTTCCAATTTTCTTACACCTACAAGTTCAAGATTATTGTGGTGCATGAACGTGTCTCAGTGGTTAGTTCTGCTGTCTCACAGTGCCAGGGGCCTGGGTTCCAACACTAAGCCACTGTCGGTGTGGAGTTTACACATTTTCCCTGTGTCTGTGTGGGGTTCCACTGGCTGCTCTGGTTTCCTCGACGTTTCAAAGATGCGCAGGTTAAATGGATTGGCCCTGCTAAATTACTAATAGTGTTGAGAGATGTGTAGAACGGGTACGTTAGCCATGGGAATTGCAAGGTTTCAGAGATAGGTTAGGGGAATAGGTCTGGATGGGATACTCTTAAGAAGGTCCGTATGGACATGTTGAGCTGAACGGCAAGCTTCCACACTTTGGAGATTCGGTAATTTATCCAGAACACTGATGGCAAGAGTTGTATTCATTATATAATTCAGTCAGGAAGGATTGGTTGCAATTATTGTCGCATATTTGTTCGTCGTCTGTAATTCCTTTCGGCCATCAGAGACATTGGGGCAATTCTGGTCATGTGGGCTTCGCCTTTTTCCACCTCAGCACATGTCCTTGAGTTTATGTCACATATTTGCAGACCTCCGGCACAGCAGTTGTGCCTTCAGTTTTGTTGATGACTTACAAAAGATGCAACCACCCTGACATTGAATATCTCCCGATATTGCCGTTTATTTCAAATGAAAGACACAGTAGTCTTCACTTCCCTTGTCAGCTGATCAAACATGACTGAGGTAGAAACATAGATAATAGAGCAGTAGGAGACCAGTCTTCCCATCGAGGCTACGGGGCCATTTAATATGTTTATGGCTAAATAGCGTGTGGACTCTGGCAGTTCTGGACAGCCAACCTTTCAGTTATCAGCCAAATGAGTTGACCAATTAAGACACAAAGACTGAGGCAAAATAGCCTACAATATCCTATAAAGTAGCATGGCAGTAAGTTAATGCTTCTTGCTGCTCATTGGAGAGGTATCTGTTGTTGATCAGTTTTATCTTCTAAAGGAAAGGCGAGAACATTCGTTCTGGAGAAATTGGAACAGTCCAATCCCATTTAATGCAGACATTGCACTGTTCATTCCGCCCGTTCACCACATTCCTCTTGTTCCATTTAGCTGTAAGAATTGTACCTGACTCCTTCTTGAAAACATTCAACATTTTGGCGATAACTGTTTTCAGGGCAAATAATTTCAAAGGCTTATCCAACTCCCTGGGTAGTATAATTTCTCCTCATCTGAGACTTAACTAGGCTGTTCTGTTCCTAGATTGGTGACCCCTCTGTCTGGATTCCCCTGTCATCAGGAACATATTCAGCCCAACATGCCTATCAGAAAATGCCGAATCTTCCCTGGCAAGTCCAGCTAGAATTTTATAGGTTTCTATCAAATAACCCATCACGCACCCCCCACCCCCTCAATTTTTGTGCACTCCAGGTATGATACTGATAACCAGTCTAATCTCTTGTCGTATGGCAATCCGGCCATCCGAGAAATTAATCTGCTAAGCTCCCTCTTTTGCCAGAACATCCGTCCTCAGGTAAGGAGATCAAAACTGCACAATAGACTTCACATGTGATATCACCTAGGCGCAGTAGTATTGCAGCAAGACATCTCCGTTACAATGCCACATAACAGTATTAGTTATCATGCCTGTATGCTTACGTTCATCAACTCAAAACAGCTCCTCTTTTCGAGAAAGAAGTTGAGGTGATTAAATTATACCAATCAAAATCAGGCAGCTATTGCCTAATTGAACAATTTTACTTACTTCCCAAATCTTACTGTAAACCAACAAACGGAAATTAGAACATGCATCCAATTGACTTTCCAATTTGAATAAAATTTCCAATAGTAGTCAGTCAGCAATTCCCTCGGCCATGGTTACTCTTCTTTTGCAGTTTCACTCTGCTGAGTTCCACAATGTTAAATTTGTCCAAAATGACTCTCGAAGTCGCGAAGTGCGCGAATGCTGTTGATGGTTTATTGAATGGAACATACTCTCCTGACTGTGTTCAATGTATTGCGGGATTTGACACGGTATGGAGGATCTTGCATTTCAGATTTGGGAAGGAAGCCACTGCTGACGCTAAATGGTCGGTTTCTGCTGGCAGTGGGGGATTGCAGAACTTGGGATAAAATTCTGCTCCTTGTCCCCATCTCATTCAGTTGGAGAAGAGAAAATCCACGATGTGTTTGTTTGAATTCAATCTCTGCATAAAGCTATACTGAATTAAATGTAATTATATATTCTGTCAAATAATTTGATTCTTGCAGTGGAAAATTCATGCAATAAAATTTGCCTGTTGGCGTCTTCCAGGATAACAATGAAGCTACCAGTGGGAGATATCGTCTTCCAGTCAGAAGTCCCAGTTGACGATTTTAAAATCTGTCAAAAAGAATGCTGATGAGGAATGAGAAACAGGGTTATGGACTCTGGGAGCTCCGGATAGCCAGCCTTTCAGTTAACAGCCAAATGAGTTGACGAATTAAGACAAAAGATTGATGTAAAATAGCTTGCAAGATCCTGTGAAGTAGTATGGCAGATGGTTAATGCCGTCTGCTGCACATTGGAAAGGTATCTGTTCTCGTTCAGTTTTATCTTCTGAAGGAAAGGTTACAGCATTCATTCAGAAAATACTGGATCAATCCAAACCCATTCATTGCAGACACATTCTTGTCTCGAGGTTTCCAGTATCTCTCAAACTGGGGTAGTTCCATTTCGATGCTTTCGCTGTCTTTTCTGCTTCCAATTTCTGAATGTTCCGAAGCTGAAATAAGGTTTGAGTGTCCCATGAACAGGAATGAGAATTCTTTCATTGTCTCAGAAAAGCTAATGCCACCAAGAGGCAATAATTTAATGTCGTAAAGAAACGAAATGTTGCTTGACTGTTTGTGCTTATTAGCACAGTTGTTCTCTGACTTGGATTCCCGGAGAGTTTCGGAAGATTCACAAAGAAGGAGACTGGAATTTTTGTTTTCTTTCTTTCCAATTTCCCATCCTGACAACGCTCAATCTTTTCCAAGCTACTGTTGCAATTTTCCACCTCGTGTCACGTGCACAAATGAGGAATTTTGGAGAAATTTCAGAAGCTAAGATTGCCATCTTTCGAGCAAAAAAAAGTTAATTAGAGACTCATTAACTTGATTATAATGATTGAGTGTGTCGCGAGGTAAATAGGCACTTTGATCGAATTCAAGGCCCCAAAGGAGCCTTTCACATTCATCAGAGTTTTACCTGCACTACCACACATGTCATTTACTGTACCTATCACTCCAGATGCTGTTTCCTCTCCAATGACGAAATAAGACACCAGCCTGAAGAGCCCTTCAGAGAACATCTCTGGATACCTGCACAACCTAGCCCCACCCGCACCGTGGCCAAACGCTTCTACTCCCCCTCCCACGCCGCCAAGGACATGCTGGTGCAGGGCCTCCTCCATGACTACTCCCTAACCACCCCACACCTGGAGGAAGAGCGGCTCATTTTCTGCCCTTGCACCCACCAAACACAGGGCATCAATGTGGATTTCATCAGTTTCCTCATTTCACCTCCACCCCCCGATCTTATCCCAGATCAAACCTCCCAACTTGTCTCTACACTCATGATCTGTCCTACTTGTCCATCTTTCTTCCCATATATCCGCTCCACCCGACTCTGACAAATGTACATTACTTCACCTCAATCTAACTGTCGCAATCTCAGTTGCCTTCTGCCCAGCCCCACCCTCCCTCCCTCCAATTTGTCTTTCTACAGCCTTGCCTCACGGCCTCATTCCAGATGATGAGCTTTTGCCTGATACTTCGATTCTCCTGCTCCTCGGATGCTGCCTGACCTGTTGTGCACTTTCAGCACCATACTTTTCAATCTAATCTCCAGTATCTACAGGCCTCAGTTTTGCAATTTTGATAGAATAGACAGAGACAAGTGGTTTCAACTGACCAGGTCCACGAATCTGCGTCCCAGCTCCGACCTCACTTCCCCCCAGCTCCAGTCACTCTCGGCTGTATAAAAGGTAGCTGTTATTTAAACTTAATTTAAAATTTCACCAAGGTGCATAGAATGAATTATCAGCTTAACGGAGTAAAATCCATCAGTCATGAACACTGTTGATAATATCATCACAGTACAATAGCTTTGAGCCGTCCAGCAGAGGAGGAAAATGTGTTAGATGTGTGGGGCTGAGCAATGACACGGCTCATGAAGTAAGTCTTTAAAAGGATATTTAACATTGCCCTGACATTGTTACAGATGATGTAAGTGGACACCATGTGGGAAGAGGCAAAGAAATATGTAAAACTGCGTTCACTCACAGTCATTGTTATTAACCTGTGGAATGTATGTCAATAAGTTCCAACAGTGCTCTAACCACCTGCGAGAGCAGACAATGCAAATAGGAACTGGCTGTGTTCGGCTTCCATGTTTTGCACAGAACTTCCTTCACGACTTCCACTTGCCAAATCAGTGTCATAAGGGAAGGCGATTGTCTAATGCTGTTGCCACTGTATTGTCAATCTGGAAACCCAGGTAATGTTCTGGGGATTGGGTTCAAAATATTACAATAACTTCACGACACGTGTTGGAATTTGAATTCATTTTTTTCCTGGCATTAAGAGTCTAATGTCTACGAACCCATTGCAGATTGTCCAATTCAAAAATAAAATTTCATCTTGTTCACTTTGGAGAAAGAAACGATGGTCCTTAACTGGTCTCGCTCTGAACTGCCAACTGGACAATTTTGGTATAGCAATAAATGCTCCTCATTGCATGGTGATTTGTCTTTGAAACTTCAGTATCCCATGATTCAAGACGTCCTCAAAAATAATGACACGTCCACATATTCATAGTTAGAGGAAGTAATGTCATAAGATGAGGCAATAGCTTGTTAATTCGGGGATCCAGGTAATGTTCTGGGGACATGGGTTCGATCCCGTCACCGACGCTTTTCAACTGAATGCTCAACATTTGGAGGGACTTTCGGTCCGCTTGTTCCTCCTAACCATCCTTTACAGTCAGAAAGTAGTCCATTGGGAAATTCCTTTAAATCTTCATCCCAACATTGCATTACTGTTACTCATCCAATCAGTTCATTTGAACGGAAAAGCCATCCTCGGACACCAAATGCTTTCTCCTTGAACGTCGTGCTCAGATCGTGACTGCAACGTCAAAAGTAGCATTAATCCTTGCAGAAGTGACACAAAGAATGTTAGATCAAAATCAAACCAAAACATTAGTGTGCTCAGATGTAGTATAAAGTTATTAGCTTCAGTTATTTGATTTCCATTAAAATATTTATTAGCTTCAGAAAATGGCTAACTTAAAGTAATTGGATCTATTTAAACAAGTACATCTCGTGTCCTTTTGTACATTGAGGACTCCATCGCCATGACAATGGAGCTCCGCAATAATTTCCATGGCAGCAGTCGCACACTCAGCCCAAAAGCCAAGTCGAATCACAGTCCAAATATTTCTTTATGCTTGCTGGTCTAAAATAATTCCAAGTACCGCAGCAAAACTGTCTCTTCTCAAGTCAAGGCCATCTTCATGCAAAACAGCCTGGTATCACGTGCATTTTCATTCTTCAGTAGTTGCTTATTGTTATGCATATTTAATGCCTTAAATATATGGTTTGAAGATATCATGTTTGGTCTCATGCACGACTACAACTTGGCTCATCATATATTTGTTGAGAGATGTACTGGACAAAAAAGCAAATGCGGCCAATCTTGGCAAGCTTTCAGCAATGATCATTAGTCAATCCATAGGACAAGGGCTCACAGGCGACATGATTCCATACTATCTTGAGACTGTACATTCACTTTAGTACAATTATCTACAGTGTGACATATTCCTGTTGCATATAGATGTGTGGTCTCGGCTTAGCACAACATTTCACAATTACATTCAATGCGAGTTTATACAGGTCAGTGGTTCCATATCCAATCTGGCACATGTTTCAGATGTGAAAGAACGCATTGTAAAAGACATGGTTAAGTTGTATTACCAGTAAAGGAGTATCTCAAGTCTGTATTGAGGGACCATATATCAGAGGACTCGTGCAGCGAGGTTATATGGATAGGCCACCGGAATAGGAAACATGAAATCGCAATGCTGAGCTTCCTGATCCTCCCAACAGTCAGTGGCAGATGGAGGAGAGACTACGTAGATAGACTTTAGAAACATGCAAAAACAGCATGGTTGTTATAGAGAGTGATATTAACTTCCCCTATAATGATTGGGACTCACTTCATGCTTGGGTCAGGGTTGGGTAGAATTTTTAAGGACCATTCAGGAGGGTTTGTTTACACAGCATGTGAACAGTCCAACCAGGTAAGGGGTTATGCTGACCTGGCTCTTGTAAAATAAGCCCTGTCAGGTGAATGAAGTTCCAGTGGGCGAGAGTTTCTTGCAGTGTGAACATAATGCCGTGAGATTTAAGATACTCATAGATAGGCAAAACAGCAGTCGTCGGGTGAAGGTGTTAAAATTGGGGAAGGCGAATTACGATAATATTAGGCATGAACTGGAGAATGTTGATAGTCAGCAGCTGTTTGAGAGGTAACCCAGCAGCAGGCATGCTGGACTATTTCAAACGTCAATTGATAAGAGTTCAGGAGCGGCACAATCTTACGAGAATGAAGGATAGGAGTGGCAAATTACGTGAACATTACATGACGAGGCATGATCCGAACTTGGTCAAAAAGAAGGAAGAATGCAGAAAGTCTAACAGGATGTGAGCAGATGAAACCATTGAATTGTTTGAAGCAAGTAGGGAAGAACTGAAACAAGGAACTCAAAGGACCAAAAGGATCGCGAAAAGTCGTTATCAAACATAATTAAACAGAATCCCAGAAGCTTCTTAGTCATATGTAAACAGCAACATCATAACCAGGGAAAGGGTTGGCCCACTCAAGAACAAATGAGGGAATCGACGTGTGGAGCCAGAAGATGTCGGTGAGGCCCTAAACACTCCGTTGTCTCTGCATTCACTAAGGGGAGGTAATTGGCGCAGGATGATCTCAAGGAAGGGAGTGTCGAATTTCTAAGCCAAGTTGCTCCTAATAAGGTAGACATGCTAAACATCTTAAACAAAAGAAGTATTTATCCAGATAGGCCCCTGTGTCCTGATGGGATCTATCCCAGAATGTGGAGGGAGGCAAGAGAACACTTTGCTTGACCATTGGTCGATATCTTTGTATCCTCTTTGGCCACAGGTGATGTCCCAGAGAACTGAAGAACAATCAATGTAGTCTCTTTGTTTCAGAAGGATAGAAAGAATAATCTATAAAATTACAGCGCTGTGACTCTCAAGTCGATGAAAGGGAAATTGTTGGAAAAGATTCTCAGGGGCATGTTCTATACACATTTAGAAGCAAATGAACTATTAGTGAGAGAGAGAATGATATAGTGCGGGGGCGATAGTGACTCACAAACTTGATCAAGGTTTCTCAGGAAGTGACGATGATGTTTGATGATGGAAAAGTGATCAGTGTTGTCTAAAAAGGCATCTATGAAGCCTTTGACCAGGTGTATCATGTCAGACTGGTACAAAAGGTGAAGTCAGGGGTGAGTTGGCAAGATCGATACAAAGCTGGCTTAGTTGTATAATTCAGAGGGTAGCGGTGGAAGATATTTTAACAGATTGGAGGGCTGTGACTAATGGTGTTCGTCATCTACATAAATGATTTAGAGGAAAACGTAGCTGGTCTAATTGATAAGTTTGTGGATTATGCAAGAATTGGTGGAATTGCGGATAGTGAAGATGACTTCCCGAGGATGCAGTAGGATATTGTTGATTTAGAGGCATGGGCATAAAAATGGTATATGTAGATTAATCCATACTGTGGCAGTGCTGCCTCCTTCAAAAAGGTCACGTTGTCCTTGATAATATTTTAAAGAGGGTTCATAAAGTCGTGGGTTCCGGGCTGCCTTGGTTTATCAACTTGTGGAAATTTTTAAGTTAAAAAATACACATGTACGATGAAAGTGGCCAGTTCGCCCAGCACAACTTTTCTATGATCTGCATTAGCATAAATTGTCTGGCCATTCAGAGCTGTTGGTCAATTTCAGCTGGGAATTCCAAATAAATAGTAGTGGAAGGTGATCCCATTAAATCTCTCCGTCATCTTTCTCTCCTCGAATGACCTGTGTCTGATTTTACATGTTTGTCGAGGGTCTGTTTATGGGGTCTGTTGCAGGAATTTAGAATAGCTTCAATTTTATTTTCCGATTAGATGAATTTATTTTCTATTCTGTTCTCTTTTGTTTGCGTTTAATTAGGTACTGTTTTTTGTTTAAACTTGAGGGCTTTTGAGCAGCTGCATCACTCCTGCAATACCCACTATACACCTACCAAAATCAAGTAGAAAATTTAGGGTGTGAGTTGTCTTCTTCAGCTGTTTTGAGGGAGTTCTGGCCTGTCCAAAACAGACTGGGGTCTCGCTCTGGACTTGGTCTATTTTTTCTGATTTGGTATTAGGGTTCCTGAACTGGAAGGCAGTGTTAGTGTCTTTTACTCTTGGTGTTGATTTCATTTCGTTTATATATGACTATGATAGCAATGACCTTGTCAGTCATTGCGAGGTTTCTGGGATGGAAGAAGTGACTTTGGGGGTTTTACAAAAGGTGAACAAAACAAAACTGCTGGAATTAGCAGTCAGTCTGGAACTGAAATTGCCGATGTCACGGGAAATCTTCGTGGTCATTACCGAAATAGCTGAATGTTAAACTGTGCTTGAAAGACAGTTAGAACTTTGGAAAGCGCTCTGAAATTGCTCAAGAGGTTCTGGCTTTTGAAGCTGCTTCCCAAATTTCCTAAGGCAGTTTAGAAGGACACAAGATGAGGAAACAGGTTAGAATTGGGTTTAACCAGGAACAGAATGAAAGGTGAAAGTGTAATGACATTGGTTAAATTCTTGGATCAATCGGATAAATAACCAACCACAGTGGAGATGGAAAGTTTTAAATTTCAAGTGAGGCAGCGGGAGTTAGAAGATTAAAAAAAGGGAAAGAAGTGCCATTTTCAAAGATATAGAAATGCGAAGGAGGTTTTTAGCCGAACAAAAGGAAAAGGAGAGAAAGGCTGGAACACAGGAAGGAGAGGGGAAAAAAACTAATCGCTTTAGTAAACCAAAAGAAAGAAAGAGAGAAGAATGAGAATAGGAAAGAGACGACAGGAAGAAAGAGATAGAGTTTGAACTTCTGAAATTGGCACTTAGACAGGAAAGTCAGCTTAAAAGAATGTCGATGAAGGCTGAAAATAAACCTCGTGAGGAAGACAGTGAAGAGGCGCTAACCTATGATAGCCAATGCAGTGAGAATTTGGTTTAAACATATTCAAACATTGACCAATTTTGATGAAAAGCACGTGGATAACTTTTTCAACTCATTTGAAAAGTTGACTAAAAAAATGCAGTGACCAGTGGCGATGAAGGTTTTGTTGATGCAAACAAAACTCTTGGTCGCAGCTCGTGAGGTTTTGGCATCACGATCAGAGCAGGTATCTATGGCGTATGAGAAGGTGAAACGATCATCTCAAGCCCATATGTGCCTGTGCCAGGAGCTTCTAGACAACTTATCAAGAATCTAACGAGGAACCTGTTCAAATTCACATTGTGTTTGAAAGGATCAAACGAAGTAATTTTGGTAGGTGGATAAAGGCATGATGTTATTATTCATAAAGGTTTACTTATTTCACAACAATTTTAAAACTAATACAATTATTATCTTCACTTGTCTGAAAGTGATCCTCATTATCACTTCAGCCACTTGATCTCCATATAATCCAAGAGAAAATCAAGCTTGTCCGTCCGAATATTTGCATATTCTAAAGGTTTTTTTTGGAAAACATTAACGAATTCTTTACGATCAAAACCTTTAATACTGTAGTACTCGCAGCCAGTATTTTCAATATTAACGTCATCAACTATTGCAACCTGGTTATTCTTACACATATTGGAAATCTCTCTGCATATTTGTTTCTCGAATAACTTCTGACTGTGTTGGGGGGCTTGGAATAATAAGTGAGGTGGAGGTGTGCGCTATAATACTATCCTAAAAAGGTGTACATTCCTGTCACATTTCTAATTTCAACACATATATTTGCATGCCACACTTATGTAAAATACCTTTTTTATAGTCGCAATTGTATAGATTTCCTTAATCAAAAACGCTACTCCCCTTTTCTTTTGTCTCGTTTATCCTTCTTGTAACATGTGAATCCAGAACACTGTGCTGCCAGTCTTGCTCTTTCACAGCCAAATTTCTGTAATGCCTATGACGTCCCAGTGCCACGTTCCCAAACAAGCCCTGAGTTAATCAACCTTCCCAATAAAACCGCCGACTTAAAATAAATGCAGTTTAATTCTTCAGCGATACTTTGTTCTCTGACTTACTGTTCTCTGTCTTTTCCAATTACCTTTTTTTAACATTCAGAACCATTCTCATGTATACTTCTATTGACTCTGCTATATCCGTTGGTTCCAATACCTCTGCCATAATCTGTTCTATAGGCGAAGGAATGAGGAATGAGACATGTTGGGATTTGAAGATTTTTAAGTCTTATCGTGAAATTTTCTTCACTCTGGTCCATTTTATCTAGTGTAACATTATTTGTATCAGATGACACAATGATTGTAAACACATAGATACAGATATATATTAAACTCTCTTTATTCATTGCCAGTCTTTTGATTCCTGATCTTTGTCAGCAGAATAAATTTTTCTCTGCCCTTTTACCTCTCCACGTTTTAAATCATTGTAAACAACTTCATTAATGTTTGTTAAACTTTGTTTTTGTTTTGCTTTCAAGTTAACAATTCCAATCAAAAAGTGGTGCTAGAACAGTATAACCAGTCAGACAGCATTCGAAGTTCAGGAGAGTCGACTTTTGAAGCACAGGTTTGTCATCAGGCAGAGCTTGTGACCGACATGTTGGCTCTCCCGTTTCTCGGATCACGCCTGCCCGGCTGTGCCTTTCCACCAGCACACTTTTTGACACTGATCTCCAGCGTCTGCCGTCCTCACTTTCTCCCAGATAACAACCCCAGCTTCCCGGTTCTCTCGAAAAGCCCCTTCCTCAGCTATGATGCAACGTGGAGAATTGCAGCCAGATTTTGGAAAATATCGTCAGTTCTTAGGGTGGGAAGGTGGAAATGGAGAAATTAAGAATGTCAACCTCCTGTTTTATGAACTTTTCAAAACACTCTCGGAACGAGAATCAGAGAAGAACAAACCTGACGTCTCCAAACAGTTAAGGTACATCGTTTCTTTCAAACGCTGAATAATTAAGTCTGATGTTCTCAGTGACATTAGCTGATCTGAGATATTGAAAGTATTGTCGTTCCTGCTTATGAGAAATCCAAAACTCATCCCGGCTTCGGAACATTCAGATTTTGAGAGCAAGCACGTCCCAGAAAGTCTGGAAGTGGATAGCTGGATTGGCAACCAGTGGCAAGGATGTCTCTAGCTTAAGTGGGGTCAGGCTGTGCCAATGTTTTCGGCATTAATGCTGTAGCCTTTACTTTAGACAAGTAAAACTCAACGAGGACAGATACCAATCCAAACACCAGAAAGAAGCAATAATTCGCTGACACGCTGCCTTAGGGATCACGCAGGTTACTTTTCCCCTGTCTTTGAGGCGTAGTTGATCAGCTGATTTGGCTGTACACCGAAAAGGGTTTTTGTCTGGATCTCCAGGGTCGAACTCCCGCCTCTTTCCCCATCAGAGTTAACTGAGACAGATTTCTAGATAGTCAAATGGGACTTCTGGCTGCAAGAAGATTTCTCAGTTTGATTCTCATCCCGTGAGACACAAACAGGCACATTTATTGCCTGAATATTTCCAATGCAACAATCAAAGGGTTACACGCAACATGCATCGACATTTAACCCACTACGAATTTATGAAGAGATTGAACTCAAACAAACACTTCAATGATATTTCCTTCTCCGATTCCAGTTGAATGAGATAGGGACAAGCAGCGTTTTTCCCACGTGCAGTAATCCACCACTGCAAACAGAAATCGATGACTGCAGCGTCAAACAGAGGCATCCTGCCTGTTTGTGGAATGCAACATCCTCCATCGCAGGCCAAACCTCTCAACACATTGACGATAGGCCTAGGGAAACGCAGGTGGATTATATTCCACTCAAGAAACTTACAAGAGGATTTAGGCATTCCACGAGTGAGAGAGTCATTTTGGACAAATGCATCATTGTCGACCTCAGCGTAGTGAAATCTCAGCAAAGCTTAACCAACAGCGAGCGGATTACTGACAGACTACTTTTGGAAATTTGATTCAAACTGGAAACTACGTTCAGTTTGCAGATTTAATGTCAGATGAGTGAAGTAAATCATGTAGCCCAATTAAATAATTTAGTTGGCTGATTCTCGCTGTTCTTCTTTAGTCACTTGGACTTCTTTCTGGAGAAAAGGTGTTTTTGTTTAGTCACTGTAAGCAAGCATGCAAGTGCAAACAAGAAAAATGGTACAGTTGGCATTCATAGTGAGAGGCTTTGACATCAGGAATGCGATGTCTTGCTGCAGTAGCGCTGATCCAGTTTTTAATTTCCTTATCTGAGGAAGGGTGTTCTGGCTAAATTGCGGGTTCAACAATTTCTATCACTGGAGAACGGACGTATGACTACAGGTTGTGTTAAGAATTTTGTGTCTGGCTTTTCAAAGAACTGGAGGACGTTGTGCTATCTCAAAGAAACCAATGAAAATCTCGCACGACTAGATAGGGTTGAACATATAGTGATGGAATAGCAAAGATACTCAGGCAGCACCCGAGGAGCAGGAGGCCTCATTCCTGATGAAAGGCTTATACCGAAACATCAATTCTGCTCCTCAGATATTGCCTGATAGGCTGTGCATTTTCAGCACCACACTGTTGGCTCTGACTTCTAGCATCTGCAGTCCTCACTTTGTCCTTTCGACGAGATAGGGTACATTCCCAAAGGATGCTCATTCCCAAGGAAAGAAAGATCACCAAAGTAAGCCAATTAGGACTGAGATGAGGAGAAATTTTGTCACTCAGAGAGCGCGGTGACCGTGTACAATTCTTTGCCACTCCACTGAAATCGGATAACATCAAAATGGGGAACGTTTTGAAGAAGGAGACAGAAATAATTGTTAGGTCAGAAGTGATCAAAGGGTATGTGTTGAAAGGGGGAATAGACGACTGAGTTAGATAGGCAGCCATAAGCTCGGTGGATTAGTGGCTAACACTGCTGACTCACAGCACCAGGGACATGAGTTTGATTCCACCCTCGGGTGACTGTCTGTATGGAGCTCACGAATTCTCCTATTGTAAACGTGGGTTTCCCACTGGTGCTCCGGCTTACTCCTGCAGTGCAAGGATGCTTGTTGGATTGGCCATTCTAAGTTGCATATAGTGTCCAAAGACGTGTAGGTTCGGAGGCTTGGCCACGGGGATGGCCAGGGGTTGGTGTGCGATTCTCTTCGAAGGATAGGTCTGGACTCGATGTACCAAATGGTAAGCTAGCACGTTCTAAGGATTCTTACAAAATGAAAGTCTCGGTGGGAATAATAATCAACTCCTGCTCTATTGTCTACGTTTCTGTTTCAGTCATTTTTGAGTAGCTGACAAGGGCAGTGAATCACGAGTGTGACTATTATTTGAAATGCAAAAGGATATCGAGTGAAACCCACTGTCAGAATGATGACAGGACTCTTGACTCATCAAACTGACGGCAGCGACAGCTGCTCTACGGAGGTCTGTGTATATTTGATATAGCTACAAAGACTGCAGTTCTGGGCAAAGGTATTGGACAGATGGACAGAATTAAAGGAATGTTTCTGATTGGAGACGGGCATTGGGAATGAGTAAAATGGTTGCACCCGTTCGCAATACACCTCTGAGAGGAAAAAATGCACAATAGTAATTGCCAGCAATCATTCTTGACTGACTTACATAGTGAATTCAATTCTCATCGTCAGCGTTCTGGAAAAATCCTGAATAAGCAGGAAAATTGGAAATTAACTGCAAACAAATTGGCTTTTCTACTCATACAACATTCCTCGTGCGTTTCTAAATTGACCCGCTTAGACAATATCTGAAAAGCCCCTTCTGTGAAGCTGTATGATGCGCTTCCTTATAGTAAACAAATTATTTTTGACTATCCACTTATCAATATTTAACTAATTTAATGAATAGGTTTACAGAAAATCTCATCCCATTTTTTAATTCATCTCTAATTTTGCTCTGCGTCACAGCATATATAAATGGATTAATGCAGGAACTTAATAACTGAAGCATATATCCAGTTTGTTCCAAATAAAACGTGGAATTACGCAAAGTGGATCCTGAGGAATAAGTAATGTTCGCAATTCGAACATAGAGAATATTAATGAAAAATAACACATACAAGAGAATGAAACTGCCCGAGATGGCAAAGAGTAAAATAATGGACCTTCTCCGCTTCTCCATCTCTGTGTCACATTCAGTCTCTCCATTTTTCTGAAGCTGTCGTCTCCTAAGGGCTCTATTGGCCAATACAATGCATCTCACAGTCAGCGCATTCAGTAGTAAATTTAGAATGAAAGGGAGACACGGATTTAGAATAGAACGAATCCAGTCATATGCAGCCCAAGCGGGTGATGTATAACATATATCCTTTATGTTACACAGCCAGGGTGCATCGTTACTTACATACTTAGGTTCAAATTCAAAATATATGAAAATGTTTTTCATGCAGCACAGAGTAGACACTACTCCTATCACCCGTGCTGCCACCTTCTTGGTGCAATATTTTACTTTCAGGTTCTGGCAAGATATAGCCACAAATCGATCAAAGGTAAAAGCGACGGTTAACCAGGCGGAGTTGTCAATAACTGCCATATTTAATGCCGCGCGAAAGCTGCACACTGGTGTGATAGAAAGGAAACTGGATGGAAAATAAATGCCAACGATCCGATTTAAAATCACAGCTGTGACCATGACCAGGAGATCTGTCACTGCAATTGACACCAGGTAGGAAGCAATGCATCTCGAGAGACCACAGTTTCTTCGAGACAGGATTGTAATCACAGCTACATTAGCTGTAAGAAAAATAGAGCGTGATTTGCAATCAGAGTATTTGTGGTTCGGACCACAATCAAGTTTGTAATTTTACAGGAGTTTTTGAGAAGATGCAAGATTTGAGAAGGAAAACATCATTGGGACATCATTCCTTACGTGATGAACAATTGATTTTTAAATTAAACATTGAAGTGTAGATGAATTCGAAAAAAAGATCATGATGCTACAAGAAAAAGTATTTAAAAATGTTCGTGGACATCAACAATTCACCCAGTAACAATTCATCACTATATTTAGTTGGCACAAATCTCAGACCAAGAATAAACTTTAAAAATAAATGTAATATATCACAAGCATATAAATACTGCAGCAAATCAAAATCATATCAACAACGAAACATAGAATATGTTGAAGAGGTCGTCTGCAAAACACCAACAATAATTTGGCAACGAAGAAAAACATGGATAATGTCTAATTTTCGATCAAATGTGGCTGTTTCGATGAGTTCATGCTATGATTTACACTGTTGAAAAAACACGCATTGAACTTTTGAATATACAAACTTGCAATCTGCAACTCACCAACTTCACGGAGTTCATTCTGGGATTGGTTCAATAATAGAACTGTTCATGTGAGAGTCACCTGTCATTTCTGCTGTTGATATAAACAGTTGGAACTGTCTGATGATGAGAATTTGTTCAGTGAAAGACCAACCTAAAGTGTACCATTTCATCAGTGTTTCAATTCGCCATCACATAAATAACGTCTCCTTTCTCATTTGCATTGACAAAATTAAACCTTGTAATTGAAATACAACTGATGCGAAAAGTCTAGAGATTCATTCAATATTGGTAGAACAAAAAAAAAACAAGGAAAAGTCTAAGATATTGCAATATTTGGGAGTTTGGTGAAAATCCCAGATCAGCAATCATCATACCAGAGCCATCAAGAACAGCCACCAGGAGAATGCGAGCACCAGTGAAAGAAAGAAAAACAACTGTGCTCTGTGCATCAGTGGCAAATTCCAATCTTTGCTTCAAGGACAAATAGAATATTGTTACATATCTTTGAACATTTCGAAAAGAAATTGTTCCTATCAAATAAAATCAGTCATTCAATGTGGATAGAAATTATTCAACAGTTCAAGTCACTCAAGCAATGATAAATTAATACGTATTGCTCGTTACTTTCAAAGAAAATTGTACAACAAATCAACATGTATGTTTGAACGATGGTAGAAAAGAAACTAAATTGCAACGATAACGTGAAAACTCAGCTGAAAAAGTATCAAAACCGCAATGTATCCACTTTGCAAGAAATGAATTGCTCGGCAATTTAACTAATATATTGTTACCAATACTATAATTGAACTGGATTGCCATCGTAAGTCATTTCTACTGTTATTGCCTTTAACATGGAAAAAATGTTATCCAAAAAGTATGCACCTTCCACGGCACACATCACAATGTTGAAGTCAACCATTATATCCTATTGAATAGGAGAAACAATATACGTGATGTGGTGAAGTGTTCCTGGTAAAACAGGAGAACTGATGCAGCTAAACAATAACTCTGCAGTTTGAACGAGCAACATTTACCTGGAAGACCAATAACTGCAAGACCTGGATAGTAAATGGCAAAGACCAAACCTCTTGGTATTTCATGCATTTCTGTCAGATGTTATCAGCATTTTCCATGAATCATCGAAACATGGCTACATTTATACATGGCTGCATATGCAACACAGGCTCCAGGGAGTTAATTATTTAGATTTACGTTTTACCATAATTGGTTTCAAAGCCATAAGTCGATAAGTACAGTTTTTGCTTGGCTGACCTTTCAATAGAATTGACGAACCATTTCACGAGGCTTAAAATTGACCTGATTTCACATGCTAAGTGATTACACGATCAAGATTGTGTTTCGTTCTAAAACCCATTGTTACCTGGATATTGGTGTCAGATCCAATTCAATAGTGTTTTCCAGACACTTTAATAGGATAAGTGAGTATTTCAAAGAAAGCAACATCAGGTTCTCCCGTTATTCGATGCGTTGATTCATGATTAAGGTGCAACATACTCCTAGTTAATATAGATCCAGTAAAATATTCGTCCAGAACGACGGGATTATGTTGTTCTCAAATTGGTTTTTTTTCAGGGTTCTTTGTTGCAATGTCACGACAATTAAATTTAGTACAGCGAGATTTGGGTTCAGTACTGTGCATCTATAATCCATATGTCGAGATTAGAGTGGTGCTGGAAAAGCACAGCAAGTCATGCAGCATCCGAGTAGCAAGAAAATTGACGTTTCGTGTAAAAGCACTTCATCAGGAAGGGCTGATGAAGGGCTTTTGCCCGAAACGTCGATTTTCCTGCTCCTGGGATGATGACTGACCCGCTGTGCTTTTCCAGCACCACTCTACTCTAGATTCTGGTTTCCAGCATCTGCAGTCCTTGTTTTTGTTTGTAACCCATATGCTGAGATGTGCTTCACCATGTTTAAATTCATTACGGATTGTTCCAGTCCATCAACGTTAAAATCGATGTGAAATCTAATATATCAGCACAGTGATATGTAGTTAGGACATCGCCAGTTGAGAAAATCTACATTATGACGTGACAGGCACACCTCTGCTCAACATATTCACGTGAAGTGAGATTTGCAGCAATGTTGCATTCAGTGTTGTCACATCCATCACAAAACAATTTTTTTCGTCATATACAGGTCTCGTATTGCACAGATATTTTGCATTCAGATGATCATTCTTAGAATGTTTGATTTCAAGTTACAAAGGTCAGTTCAATACTAATATTACAACATGTACTGATGAACGTTTGTTATGCTTTCAGGTGAATCTTAGCAGATGCATGAATAGGCAGGAAATAATGAATATGGACAGCGTGAAGGCCGAAATTACTCCACGAAGGCTGCTATCGCATCACTAAGTCGCCGTTTATTCACATGTGCATAGTAAATGGCAATGATTTAGCCAGCTCAGAGCTGGCTCTGAGAGTGAACAGAAGCTCTGACACTGCAGTTTATTTGTGAGCCAGTACTCCCTTATTGGTCTAGTTTAACAACCCCAATCAGGCAATTTATGTTCTACGAACTGGCTGCCTCATTCCAATCCCCACTTGCATTACCTCTCCAAATCCTGAGACGGAGGCCCATTCTGTTTTCTGCAGCCTCAGTTCCTCCTGGCGCATTTTCCAGTTTCTCCCACTCTGCATCAGCTACTGGTGATGGGAACTGGACTTGAGCCTAACTCTTACGCCTAAACGTCTAGAATGAGCTTCATCTCCTTCAGGTGGTAACAGTGTTGATTCTGTAACATCTGCCCTATCTATTTCTCCCTCAGACCTTTCTTTTGCGCTGTGCAGAGGAGGAAAACCCATGGAATGTGACAGCCTTGCTGCATGTTCTGAGAGGTCGGGTATGTTTTGCTTTTTTTTTCCCGATTTGCGAGTTTGCATCTTTCATGTGGTCGACATGCATGTTGCGAATTGCCTGTCTTGCCACTCCTGGGACTGTTTGATACCAAATTATACTGCCAGCATTTTCGTTCAGCATCCCTTCAAAGATTGGACTGCACTCTCCACCAGACCGTTGCAAAAAGGATGGTGTGGAGCTATTATAGAATCAGAGGAAGTACTGGAAATCTCTGCTGGTAAATGATAACCTCTGTCTGTGTCTGTGTGTCCGATTATTGCAAAAGATGCTCGCAGATTTTCAAATGCCATCCCCATATTTGACGAATGGATTATATGCACTTTCAACTACTTTGAAAGGACATGTAAAATGACTTAAACATAGAATCCAAGATCGAACCTTCATGTTCGACATGTAACTGAGTCCACTGTGTACCAGAATTCCCAGAGATGTGTGGGACCTTTGGGTTTTAATTTTTGTCCTTGTTGGCACTCTGGGCTTTGGTGCAAAAACGTCGGTATTTCTGCATCCAATCCTAGCTACGAGGCGGAACTTCGCGCCAGCATCTTCATTTTAGAAACCCCTGGATGATTCACTGTCTGGTTGTGATCTTTGCTCGAGACAATTACGCTTGTTTCCCATAATGATGTGACAATCTCAATGATAATCTGGTGTTCTCCCATCCAGAAAGTTTTTAATTCTGATTGTGATGTCCTTTTCATTTCACCCATAACCAACAGCTGTTTAGAATATTGCAATGAGGGGATCATTTTAGGTTTAGACTGATATTGTCAGTGATGACCAATAGGTTGTCCCGAAAATTTAAAACCACAACAGACTTTTCTCATTTCAGTCCCAGCACTGTTTGCATATCCGCCAGTGTTAAAATGATGCAATTAATCCGCACTTGCCACATGGCCTCCCAGATGGTTTTCTAACTTGTAATTGTGCACCCTCTAAACAAGAGCCCACTGCAGATATCGACCTGACGTTATGGGTAGCCATGCCCTGCCCACTGTATGCAGCCCGAGCAGGGGATTGTGGTATGTGACTATTACGAATTGATATGCCTAAATTTATTGGTGGAAATCTCTCATACCTCGTCCACGATCTGAGTGTATTTTATTTGACCTCCGCCAAAGTCTGGGAAGCATAGACAATCTGGTTTTCTATTCCTCCGGCCACTGATGAGCTAACACATCTGATATTGTATGGGTTTTGGAGTGGTGGGTCTGCGGAATCGCATGTCAGTACTTCACCTCATTTTGGATGTGCAGCGCCAACGGTAGTGCTTCTTCACTTCCCTGAAGGTTACATTTTCATTAAGAGGCCATTTCCACAGCTGATATTTTCAATCCTAAATGCATGTTTTCCAGGATGAAGATGAGGTTATTTCTGAACTTTCTGTAATAATTCACCAATTCGAGGAAAGATCTAATCTTTTAGAGACATGGGAGCCAGAGTGCATGTAATTGCCCTCGCTTTATCTTCCAATATGTTGTGTCCTGATACTGTTGACAATAGATGACAATGGGTGCCAGGAACACACTTTTATTTAACCTCGTATGGCTACACCTTATTTGGAGAAACGTTTATGTACTATGTCCAGTTTATCCAAAATATCTTCTCCGTAATCAACACACATAAGTGGTGACCGGAGGGAAACCTTGTAAAATGCTCCCATCGTCCACTGTAAATGACAGACAGGCTGATGACACCTAAAAATCCTGTCCCCTATAATGGTGCAATGCTGACTGGGTATTAATTGCAGCACACTTCTGGGAATCCTCAGTATGCACTGATCATGTCCAGCTACGTGAAGGGCTCTCCATCACCAGTTTTGCAGATAACTCTGCGATGCAAAGGTTAGATATTTACTCATCTGCGAAAAGTGGCTTGCCATTTGTTTAAAATCCGTACAAATGTGAACCAATCCATCGGGCATCAGAATTTTTTGGACTAATGATGCCCATTCTGCAAGCTGCCCTGGTTTTCTGATTCCTTCACTTTCCAGCCTCCTGATTTCTGTGTCTACTTTGCATTTAAGGCAGGTGGCACTGAGCAGGCCTCACGGATTTATGGAATTTATTCCTGCTCAACATGAAAAGTGACCTTATTTCTTTTGATAGGGCTTAGACCTTCCTGAACATCTTCTGGGCATTAAATTAGTACTTCAGTCTGGCAGCCGTTTTCTAACTGAAAAATGCTGAGCCAATAAATTTGAGTCTCTCTCATTCAATTTCGCTGCATCCAGTTTTATACTACAATCAATACTAACTTACCCAGCTGCTTCTCATAATAAACCAGAGCTGAAGTTGTATCCTTAATTTGTAAGCTTCCCTATCTCCAGTACAAATCCTCAAATTACTACTCTGCTCATCCTGCCTTTAACGTCCAGTGTAACTCCCTATATTCGCCTTGCAGGTCCTCATCCCTTTTCCGAGCTATGTCTTTGGCACTGATATGTACTACGACTTCTGCTTGCTCATCCTCCCTCTTAAGAATCCTGTTGATTCAATCAGAGACAGTCCTGCCCCTGGCATCCGGAAGGCAACATCCCATCTGATATTTTCATTCGCGACAACGGAAACTCCCGTCTATTTTTCTAACCATTGACACTCCTCTCAATATCGCTCTAGAATTCCCCCCACCCTTCCTTTCTGAGCCACAGAACTCGGCTCACTGCCAGAAACTGGCCGCTTTGTTTTCCCCGGTAGGTCATCCCCTCCCCACATAGGTATCCAAAACGCGATATTTATTATTGCAGTGAGCAGGTCCAGGGGATCACTGTACTGACTGCTTATTCCCTTTCGCTGTCCTGACGGACAAACAGCTACCTTTATGCTGTAAATGAGGCTTGACTACCTCCAAATAACTTCTCTGTATCACCTTCTCAGCCTTCCATATATTACAATGTTCATCCAGCTCCAGCTGCTGTTTCTGAACGCCGTCTGTGAGGAGCTGGAGTTGTGCGCAATTTTCGCAAGTGAAGTCAACAGAGACAAAAGTGGTGACCCTTATCTCCTACATCCTGCAAGACGAGCATGCAACTATCCTAGTTTCCATCATATCCTCTCTAAATTGTCAGAAGTAATAAAACACACCCTTACCCTTCCAACCCTCCACATAGAGTCTTTATTTAGTTAAGGGAGGACAACGGGTAGGATGCACTACACGTGTAATTTTAGTTTTACACAAGATTCCGCATGGCAGGTAGGGATTCGGGTTGCTTCTGTGAATTTTATTCAAAACTTGTTTAATATCAGGAGACAGAGTGTTGACGACAGATGTCAAAGCGCAGCCTCGAATTCCGTGTTCAGATGGGTAATCGATCTGTATTCCACCTCTTTACCACGCATGTTGGAGAGGCCAGAGAACAGTCCGAAACTGGCCTGTCAATGTCTTAATTCCAGCTCAGATCGGAAGTCAATGACGCTCTGACCTCCCCAGTGGGATACAGTTTTTTTTAATGTTTTAGCATTACAGTAAGTACATGCAGCATTGTCATTGTACTTTCCCTCTTAATGTATGCATCCAATCCTGTGAAATACCTGATCAAGAATGGATACCATGAGGACAGACCCAGGAGGTTTGCCAGAAATATAAATCATTAGGCAGTGGGATCTAACAAAGCATCCCATTAATTCATATTCCAAAGTTAACGGATATTCACTTTTCCACACATTTCCCAGACCCGCTTGTGTCTATGGGCCGCTCAAATTCTATTATTCATTTTGTTCATCGCTATCACCATCAGGTTATGTTCTTTATTGTTTTAGTCACAGGGGATACAAAGGAAGTAAGTGCTTATTCCATTGTTTAAACATAAATCACAATAATTAGAATATAAAGTTAGTTCAATGTGGAGTTTTATGCTTCCACCCATTGTTAGAAGGCTTTAGCTAATGGTTTCTGAGCAGCTTCTGCCCACCTGAGCAGTTAGTTACTGCCCCTCTATTTTGCAACTGCATTATAAATCATTTTCGTCACATGCTGTCTTCGGAGATGAATTTTACTGTCCTTACCATGAGTTTCTTCCTAACAAGGCATCATATTTTCCATTGGAAAGGCTAGAACTCAGTCACATTATGGCTCAATGAACTTATGTGATCTCGTTGAGTGTTACGATCCATAATTCCACCCTCATCATTTGTCTATCGTTATTGTGGTATTCTACTTTTACTTTCATACCTGCTCCTAACGTCAGGCTGTCTGTTCTCACACTTCCATTTCCCAACTGTCTCCTGTACTGATCCGCAGCTGTTATTTATTTAACGGACCTCCCTATACATTAATTTACAAGCCTCTTTTATCAAAATATGCTCTGTCATCTTGGAATAAGCCCGTTCAAAGCTAGCACAGTGCTAACATATGGACTCACTTTCATGCTGTATCAGGCAAGCTTATTATAATATTGCTACCGTGTGTATGCCAATGGGATACTGTGGCACCTCTGACCAGGGGATGCCCCAACAGAGGGAACGATGGTTGAGGATTTTTTTTAAACCGGAGTCCTGTGGCCAGCAATGTTACCTTGGAATCAGTACTAGGTCCACCTTTGTTAGTCATTTATATAAATGATTTAGATGAGAATATAGAAGGCATGATTATTAAATCTGCAGTTGACACCAGATTTGGGGATACTTCAGACAGCAATGAAAGTAATTTAAGATTATTAAACAATCGTGATCAATCGGGCCAATGACCTGGAGAATTACAAATGGAGCTTAAGTTGGAAAAATTTGAGGTATTGCATCGAAATAAAAGGAACAAGTGCAGAACATATGCAATTACAAGTAGGACTTGGGTAGCGTTGCAAAACAGAGAGACCGAAGTGTTCAGATGCGTTATGTTTTTGAAGTTTGAGTCACTATAGGTAGGGAGGCCCAAAAGGCATTTATCTCATTTGCATTCATTGCTCATATTTTTTAATTTGGCTTTGTGACGCAATGTTGCGATTCTTCAAGACGTTAGTGTGGCCTCTTCTGAAGAACTGGGTCTAGTCTGGTCTCCCTATTATAGGAAGGATATTGTTAAGTTGGAGTATGTTCAGAAGATATTTACGAGGACGCTTCGGGGAATGGAGGGTTTGAGTTATAAATCGAGGCTGGATAAATTTTGCAAAATCGTGAGGCTTATACATAAGGTGAATGGTAGGCGTCTGTTCCCTGCTCATCAGATTTCAATGACTGGGGACATATTTTTATGATGAAACAGAGAAAAAAAATTAAAGAGACGTGAGAGGCAGAGGGGCATTTTTTTTAAAAATCAGAGCATGGTCCATGTTTGGGGAGAAAGTGGAGGATTCGGATACAATTGCAATTTTTAAAAGGCATTCGGTTAAGTAATTGAGTAGGACAGGTTATGAGGGACTATTACAAAGTGCAGGCGGATGGAACTCGTTTTGTTCGGGATGATAGTTGGCGTGGTCTGTATGGACCTAAGGTTCTGTTACCGTGCTGTATATCTGTATGACTTGCTGACGAAAATAAAGTTCTCAGTTCGAACATCACTACTGTTTTCTTTAGATGACAACATGTTTAATAATTTGCATCAAATCACTGCTAAATAATCGTCAACCCAAGATATAACAAGAGTTCAAGGTGTGAATACAATGGTCTTGATAGTACCATCGCTTGTGTAATGAAAGCAATAGCAATACCACAGAAGTCTGCAGACTCTGCTGAAGTTAAATTCTCTGGCTTCCACTTAGTTTTGTCAACCCTATCCACCAGTTTAATGTATATTATTAGTCCTTCTCTGATGTTCTGCAGCTCAAATGTATAAAGACGGGTAACAGATTAAAGTTATAGAAGCCTCCCTGAAAAAAATGAGGTGTCCAGTGTGAAACTCCTGAATAGAATAAAGCAGATTGACTCTATACCTGTCTTGAATATTGATCATCGTCCCATAATGAATGGTCAGAATTAACAGAGTTTATTACTAGATTTGATTAGTAAATGCAAACTAAGCAGAAATAAATCCACGTTTTCAAGTGGGATTTGAAATAATTTACAATGTTCCCTCTACTCCTTGTCTCTCGGACGTCTACAGAAAGTGTGAGTTCCCTTCCCAAGACAGGGCAGGTGAACAGCCTTTCATCAAAGTGGTTGACTTGGTTCTTCTCCAGAGTTTCATACATTTTAACCATTCACCAAGCCCAAACCATTGAAAGGTTTCTGACGAGAATGAAAATTTTGGTTTTAATTTTGATGGGCTATAAGATAATCCTCTAACATGTGCACTAAAGCTAAAATAGCCTTCTCCCATTGTGATTTTACACAGGTTCTCACTTTTAGAGGGGGAAGCGAGTGTGTTCACATATAGGGAAACCTTGATTATCTGAACGAGATGGGCAGGCACTATTTCGTTCGGATAATTGATTATTCAGTTCATCATTTAAATGCCTTTCCACTGGAGCCCGGAATTTTTCATGTCTGCTCTCCATTCAGCAGACGCCCCCCCCCCCCCAAAATCGCCTCAGCCCGCCTCCAGAACCCCGTCTGAGGCACCCCACCCCAAACCCGTACAACCCCATTCCCACCCCCAACCCTGTCCAACACATAGCACGCACTGCCTCCTCCCAACAAATCTATCCAATACTGCCCCTTGCCCCTTCCAACACCGACACTACCCGCCATCAAACTCCTTCCAACACCTTTGTGGGCGGCACGGTGGCACAGTGGTTAGCACTGCTACCTCACAGCGCCTGTCGACCCGGGTTCAATTCCCGACTCAGGCGACTGACTGTGTGGAGTTTGCACGTTCTCCCCGTGTCTGCGTGGGTTTCCTCCGGGTGCTCCGGTTTCCTCCCACAGTCACAAAGATGTGCGGGTCAGGTGAATTGGTCAAGCTAAATTGCCCGTAGTGTTAGGTAAGGGGTAAATGTAGGGGTATGGGTGGGTTGCGGGTCGGTGTGGGCTTGTTGGGCCGAAGGGCCTGTTTCCACACTGTAAGTCTAATCTAATCTAATCTAAAAAAAACTTGTCCCTGCCTGCCCCAGAACAACGTCTAGCCTCACCAACCCACCCACTACCCCATCGAAATCCCCCCAACCCTAACCGCGTCCAACACAAGCCCTAGCACCAACCTGCCCCCAACCCCGTCCAAAACAGGCCCTCGTCTGTCCTCAACCCCTCTCCAGTGCAGTCGGACTGTACATCAAGTACAAGAGTGCTGCTGCTGTTGCTGCAGCTGCCTTTGTGAGGTATTTTTCCAAATAGTACACATATGCGCGCACGCATACACACACACACACACACACACACACACACACACACACACAACCACAGCAACATTTTACTGTTACGTTTAGACACGTTCCATGTTTGCCCTGTACAGGACAATGGTGGAGAGATAATCTGGGGACAGAAGGTTATAGTAATCTCCTCTGTAGAACTCCAGAGAAGGTGTGTGGAGTGAGAAAGAGTGGGAGGTAAGTCATTTGGAGATGGTGCCTGTTTAATCACTGTCAACAAAAGACACAGTTGTTGTCTTTGATTTATGTTTCTATGAGGAACTGGAGACCTACGGATAATCTGATTTTCGGATAATTGCTATTCGGATAATCGATGTGCCTCTGTACACGGAAATCACAAACGGTGTTCTTCACTGGGAACATGTTTGTGCATCAGCAGAGTTGCCAAAAACCAATTCGGGCTCCACGTTCTAGCATGAAAACTGTAATCGATTCTTGTCATTTCCCCGTTTACCTTCACTTTGTCTTGAATCTCAGAATCATTGCTAATTCACTGAGATCACTCTCAAACTAGTTGATTTTCCCTGAACTCCTATCACACTGTGATTTGTGGCATTATTCTACTGTTTGTCATAATGCCAGTTGACCGCTCGATATGCGGCATTTCTCGAGAACGCAATGTTTACTTTCCTGCAAGTAGATATTTCCCCTTCTACTCCGAATTCACACTTTGGAAGCAACATCACAGATGAATGCATTTGTTCGGGATCATCTGTGATTTACAATCTAATAAAGGGTCACGAAGAATTCAACACTATTGTAAAAGTGAGTGGATTATATTTCTATGCAGTGTGGAAACAGGCCCAACAAGTCCACACCGACCCTAGGAAGAGTAACCAACCGAGACCCATTTCCCTCTGAGTAATGCATCCAACGCTATTGTCAATTTCTTATAGCCAATTCACCAGACCTGCACATCTTTGCACTGTGGGAGGAAACCCACGCAGGCACGGAGAGAATGTGCACACTCCACGCAGACAGTCATCCAAGGCTGGAATCGAACCTAGAACACTGGTTTTGTAAGCAGCAGTGCTCACCACCGAGCCACTAATAGTAATCTGAAGAAGAATATCTTAAAACAAAAACAAACTATTAAGGTGTACGTAAACGCATGAAAAGGAAGAGAATAACTTATGTCGAAATTGGCTTCTTACAGTGAACTGAAATTATTTTTGTGAGTGAGGAAACCGCAGATGCATTGCTAATGTAATCACAACAGACTCACAGGACTGGAGTTTTTGAATTATTCCTTCTATCCTTATGAAACTATGTACCTTTATTGACTGCTCTTCAGTCCCCTGGGAGATCATCTGTGGCCAAATATGTCAATCAATTTTCCAGCAACGTGTTGTCTTGCCTCCCTCAATAATCTGGGATAGCTCTAAAAAAAGACCGGGCACCCATCTAGTTTAATAATTTTTAAAAATGCACGACACCTTTTTCTTATTAAGAGCGACTTTGCTTAGAAATTCGACACTCCCTTCCCTGAGATCATCCTCAATAAGTCCTTCTCTTTCGTGAGTACCAAGACACCTATTTGTTTAGGACCTCAGCTACCTCTTCTGGCTCCACAAGTAGATTCCCTCGTTTGTTCTTGAGTGGGCCAACACTTTGCCGACTACCCTGTTGCTTTTCATACATGTACAGGTAGATTTGGGATTCTGCTTAATCCTGTTTGATAACGATTGTTCATGACCCGTTGAGCCCTTCCAATTGTTTATGTAAGTTCTTTCCCTCTTTTCTGATGTAATTCAACAGTTCCATCTGTTCCCATCCTCCGGGACTTTATGTCTGCTTCCTTTTCCTTTTTGACCAAGATCATGACATGCCTCATCATCTAAGGTTCACGTCACTTGCCATACCACTCATTCATTCTCTCAAGAATGTGCCACTCCTGGCGTTTGGAATACTCCAACATGTCAGAAGTGGAGTTACCTTCAAACAATAGATGTCAATCAACATTCTCCAATTCCTGCCGAATGCTGTTGGAGCTCACCTTCGCCAATTTAACACTTTCACCCGATAACTGCTGCTTTACCTACTTATGAGTACCTTAAATCTCACGGTATTATGTTCACACTGTAAGAACTTCTACCCCACTGAAACTTCACTCACCTGGCCGGGCTTATTTCCCAAAAACCAGGCGAGCATAACCCCTTACCTGGTTGTACTGTTGACATACTGTGTCAAGAAACCCTCCTGAATGGTCCTCACAAATTCAGTCGCAATCAAGCTATGAGCACAAAGTGAGTCCTAGTTACGATAGGGGAAGTTAATATCACTCTCTACAATAACCATGCTGTTTTCATATCTTTCCAAAATATATCTATGTAGTCTCTCCTCCATGTCTCACTGAATGTTGGGAGGCGCAACATTGTGATTTCATATTTCCTATTCCTGAGTTCTACCCATATTGCCTCGCTATCTGGTGCTCTGATATGTGCTCATCAGAACAGCCTTCAGATGCTCCTTTACCATTAATGCAACTCCCCAACCTCTTTTACATTCCCTTCTTTTACATCTGAAACATATGCAGACCCACCGTGTTTGTATATGAAATCAGAGACCTGGATAAACTCGCACTGAACGGAGAAGTGGGAATGTTGCTGTAAGCTGACAGCACACATCCGTATTCAACTGGAATTGGCACACTGTAAGCAATTGTACTGAAGTAAATGTAGAGTCTCAGAATGGTGCCATATTGCTGCTGAGCCGTTGTCGTATGGACTGGCTAATGATCAATACTGAAAGCTTGCTGAGATTGGCCGCAGTTGCCTTTCTGCCCTGTGCATCTCTCAACAAATGTGCGATTTGCCAAGTTGTAGTAATGCATGATATCAAAAATGATACCTTCAAACCATATCATAAAGGCTTTAAATAGAAAAAAAATACGCAATTGCTGAAGAATGAAAATGTACGTGATACCAGGCTGTTTGGCGTGAGAACAGACTATTTTCCGAAGATGCATTGAATTATTTTTGACCACCAAGAACAAAGAAGTGTTTGGACTTTAATTAGGCTTAACATTCGGGCCGAGTTTGTGACTGCTGTCATGGAAATTAATGCAGAACTCCATTGCCGTGGTGATGGGATCCTCAACTTGTGAAAGGACATGAGTGGTAATTGTTTGAACATATCTAATTACTTTAGCTGTACATTTTCTCAAGCAAGTAACTATTTTTCAAAGGAAATCAAGTAATTGAAGGTAATAAATTAGTATTTCAACCGTGCACGCTTAATTATTTGTAGTAATGTTGATCAAACGGTATTTTAGGCACTTCTCCAAGGACTGATGTTCCTTTTCGAGTTGCATTCAGGACTTGAGTAAGACCATCAAGCAGGAAACATTCAGTATTCCTGGATGACTTTGGGGTTTTAATTATCTAGTTGAATGAGTTAGGGCAAAGACAGTTTAGGATAAGGCTTTCGAGGAAATTTCCAAAGGACTAGTTTACAACCACAAAGGGAGGTTGGTAGGAACCAGCCTTTACCAAGCGTACTGACGGTGAATTTCTTGCAACATTTCGAACGAATGTACTCAGAACATTACCCGGGTCTCTAGATTAACAGTAAAGTGGTAATAGCATGAGGCACTCGCCTTCCCTTATAACACTGTGATTTGGCAAGGTTAAGGTGTGAATGAAGTTCTATGCAAAACAGGAAAGCCGAACACAGCCTTGTCTGACTGGCAATCTGCTATCTCGGTGGGGGAGAGAACTGTGTGAACTGATTTATGTCAATTCCACAAGTTAAAGAAACCGATTTTTGTGAATGCATAACAGTTTATACATTTTCCTCTTCCTCTTCCCACATGGAATCTGCTTACATCAACTGTAACAATGTCATAACAATGTGATGTACCCTTCTAAACTTTCTTTCATTATCCATGCCATTGCGCGGCCCCAAACATGAACCATATCTTCCCATCTGCTGGACTGCTCAAAGCTTGTTGAACGATATTGTACTGTGATGATTTTATCAATAGTTTTGATTAATGGCATATTTTACTCCGCTAAACTGAAAATTCATTCTGATGCATGTTGGCTGAAATTTGAATTTAAATTGAAATGCCAGCAATCTTCATTGCACGTGAAAACAAATATAGATTTCTTGAACTATCACTTTGGGTAAATTAATGTTAGATTTAGAAGATAATTAACATCAACAATGTGAAATTGTATTTCTAGATTGCCTGTTAATATAGAATGTAATTTTCACATCTCTAAACATCTTATACTTTTTGACTCAGTTACCAACTTGTGTCACTTAACAGCACGGAAGTAGGACATAATTACATTTACATCAGATTTATCATTTTTTATTACCAGTCGAGTACGTGGTGATCAAGTATTTTGGTGCGTGATTACCCCACAGCAAATCCGGATGTTCAGTTCCATTGAAGTTTGCCTGATCACAGCACTTAAATATGGAATTCACTATTGAAAAGATTGGTTCATTAAGTGCTCTCCGGGCAAATGAGCAGGTCAGAGTCTCTGACGAAACACCAGTGGCGATGGCGCTGCTATGCTACACAATCAGCCAGGTTTCCATTCGAAGGCATGAATAACCGGAAAGAGACATTGACATATGAGACTTTGCAGAAGGCAGAAGAAAAGCTGCTCCTAATTCTGCGCAATATTCGAACTTGGCGGGGTTTACCAGACTCTTTTTTTTCTCTCTCGATAAAACACCAGGTGAATTTCGGGCCAAATTAGACAGCGTTGTATGGAGAAAGATTTGGAGCTGAATAACCATTTGGTGGCACCTGACTGCGTGGCTGAATGAGGATAAATAATTGGAAGCTTTCAGCCATTGTGCCTGCAGTATCAGCAATTCAAAAGTTTTACAAGCAATCTCTGTGGATATCTTAACCCATTCTTTAACTCGTCTCTGAATTTATTCTGGGTCCCCGCATAAATAAACGGATTTATACAGGAACTCAGAAACTGAAGCATATAACCGGTTTCCTCCAGGATAAAGGATGACTTGCTATAGTCAGAAACTGAGTAATAAGTAACTTTCGCAATTCGGACATAGAGCACTGTTGCAAAATATACTGAATACAACAGAACAAAACTGCCTGAAATGCCAAAGAGTAAGATAATGGACTTCTTCCGTTTTTCCAACTCTGGATCAGTCTGATCCTCTCCATTGCTCCGGACACAAAGTCTTCTGCGTGCTCGATTGGCCGCTAAAATATGTCTGACTGTCAGAGCATTGAGCAGTAAAATCAGAATGAATGGAAGACAGGGGACCAGAATGGAACGAATCAAATCATATGCGGCCCAGGCCTGTGAGGTACTAACTATTAATTTTATAACACAGAACCAGGGTACGTTATTAATTACGTACAATGGTTCAAATATAAAATATGAAAACGTATTCTTGAAACAGCTCAACGTGCAGACACCCCCTATAACCCACTTCGCTGTTATTTCTGAGCAGTATTTGATTTTCAGCTTCTGGCAACAAATGGCCACAAATCGATCAAAGGTGAAAGCAACCGTTAACCAAGCAGAAATATCTACGACTGAATAAATTAGGACAACGCGGAGACTGCATATCGGTGTGATGAATAAGAAGCTGAATGGGAAATAAATACCAGCAGTCCGGTTGATAATCACATTAACAATAATGACGAAGAGATCGGCTAGCGCCATGGATACCACATAGTAAATGATGCATCCAGCGAGACCACATCTTCTTCGGTACAGGATTATGATCACTGCCACGTTAGCTGTAACAGAGAGAATAAAGAGGGATTAGTGGGAATTCTGCCCGGGATAGGGAGAGCAAAAAATTCATTTGTCCAAATTTAGGCAAAACCTTCCATTTTCCAGAAATCCCTGTGAAAGCCAAACACTTGTGATGAGCTTTTGTTTCACCCACTTGACCTGACAAAGTATTGATGATCTAAAAGCTTGTGATTTCAAATGAACCTGATGAAATGTGACTTGGTTTAATCTGGATAACATCTCCAACAACGCCACAATCCTCGATACTGCAGCACACCCTCAGAATTAATGATTACTTCTGATGATGTTAGATATTTGTTTTCTCATCTTCATTCATGAAACATAAGCTTTTTCAGTCGAGAGTACAGAAGCAACAGCAAGTAATCTGAGAGAGGAGAAACAGGCTTAAAGAGCGAGTTTTCTGGTGGAAAATAGTGGCTCAGCACGAGTTAGTTGCTTCAGTGATTGGACGCTGCTGCATTATTAATGGCTTTATTAGTGGCGCAGTGCTTACAATGATTGGTGTATAAACTGGAATTGGACCTGTGACCCCGTTGCTCTGAGGCAACGATGCTAACCACAGAGCCACCATGTGGAGTGGTTTCCTCTGGGTGATCCGGTTTCCTCCCACAGTTCAACGATGTGCAGGTCAGGTGAATTGGCCATTCTATATTGCCCACAGTGTTAGTTGCATGAGTCAGAGGGAAATGGGTCTGGGTGAGTTACACTTTGGACGGTCAGTGCGGACTTGTTGGGTAAAACTGCCTACAATAACTTCTGTTGTGAAGTGCTAGATTCTTCAAACACTACAAATAATCTATTGTCATTTCTTAGTTTCAGTGTCAGTTATCCAACATATTCAAACTTGCAACATGATAACAATGTGATAGACCTCCCCCAAAAAAAACAACAGAAGTGGTCGACGTTTACATAGTCTCAAAAATGCAATGATCCCAGGCAACAAGACAGTCAACAACATGGTATGATTCCATTTTGCAGAATGGCTCTCTACTAATTCACTCACAGTAACAGTGTCCAAAGCAGAATATACATCAATCAACAAAGCTGCATCTGAATGAGTAAATGGCGATAGAAAATCAACAAGACTGCCACATTTTGACATTTACACCATAATAACTTTACAATTTTCACTCACAGCAGCCTTTTTTATGAGCACAACAGAAAAAAAAATATCAAGATGATAGTGGTACAGGCACAAATGACATTAAAAGGATCAGAAGTTAATTAGAATGGAACATTTGTTTCCATTTGAGTAACAATATACAATAGTTATGTCTAAAATGTTCACACAGGGCTGGGAACAGTGTTTGACGGAGGTAACATTCAAAATTGAATTGAAGAATGTGCAGCTTTACTGGGAGAAAATGAGAGAAGAACATCTGCTGAGCGGATGCACATAAGATTGGTCGAATACCCTCCTTCAGCGCTGGGCTATTACTGTAAAAAGAAGGTACGGTACAGCTATCAGATACACGTATAAAGTTAATATGGAAACATCCCAAAGAAACTTAATTAGGAATAAAGATAAAGCATATTCCTAAAAGTGAGAACATCGGCGATTTATAATGAAAAGCAATGTCAACAAGTCAAGTCAGTAGTTCAATAAATGTGGAGAATATTCTGAATGGAAGATTTTTAAAATGCCATCTGAAGATAGAAGAGATTCGCTATTGAAGAAAAACAGAGTACTTTAAGTTGGATATTAAATATTTGCAATGTGTAAATGGGGAACTAATGTAAAACAAAGAAGGTCAATTCAACAAATCAACGAGTTAAGAAATAATAAGAAACATTTACCTGATATCCCAATAGCTGCAAGAAAATTATAATAAATGGAAAACAACAGGCCTTTTGGTGATATGTGCATTTCTAACAGAAGTTTTATGCAAATTGCTTGTTACACTATACTTTCCCACAGTTATATACGAGTCAGGCTCAAGGGGTTTAATTAGTTGGTTGAAACGTTTACAGCAACTACCATGTATAACAAAACAGATAAGTGCAGCTGCAATTCTCCATACTCTGATGGCCTGGAACTAGAATGGGAAATGTCCAGGGATTGCAGAACGCCTTAACTGCGTTTCTTTTTCAAAATCCAGGCCCTGGGTCTTCAGTTCATGTTTGAAAGAATGTGGTTGTCTCATGGTAAAGCTTAAAGTTGCGAATTCCCCTAGTTCGTTGTCACTACAATTAATTTAAATCTCTGTCTGATGTATTGTTAGCCAAATAACGCTTCGGTGCAGCCCAGTGAAGAGGTCAAATCTGGGAAAAGTCACGTCCCATAATAGCCTGGCTGGTCGAAAACAATCTTATTCGTATCCGTTTTTTTTATTTCAAAGGAAGCGATGTACTTTCTGATGACCCCATGACCTCTTTCAAATAAACTGGAAACTCGATTGTTTCATTCTTCTAATTCAGTTGAAAATACAGTGGTCTATCTATGTAAGATTCATCAAAGAAGGCAACACCTTCCAACCGCACGGCCACTTCCATCCAGAAGGACAAGGGCTGCAGGTTCTTGGGAACACTACTTCATGCAAATTCCCCTACAAGCAGCTCACCACCCTGACTTGGAAGTACACTGCCGTTCTCACTCCTGGCATTATGGGTCAACACACAGCATGTGGGCTGCAGCGATTCAAGAAGGCAGCTCACCAACACCTTTGCATTTGCAACTGTGGATGGGCTATCAATGCTGGTCAGCCAGCGACGTTCAAATCCCACAAATGAATTTTTAAAAGTCTAATTACATTGGATGCTACAAATGTGAAAAAGTAAACAGTAATTGCTCGAGAAACCCAGATGGCCAGGAAAAATCTTTTCAGAGAGAAAGTTAACATTTCCAATTCTATTTTCCTATCATTAATCAGATGAAATTGCTTTCAGCGCCAGAACAGAAATGGGAATTACTGTAGAATGGAAATCACTTTATGTCTTGCCCAAAGCCTGGCAATCTACTAAATCATTCACAAGGTACAAGTCATAAGTCTGACAGAATATTCACCACTGATTTGTACGAGTGCAGCTCCGATAACACTGGAATCGTTTGGCAGCAATTGAGGACAAAACAGCCCACAGCAAGTGTGATTTGAACTCGGGTCTCCTAGCTTAATAGTAGAGTCGCTACCACTGCACCACAAGGGCTTTGTCTTCTTGTTTTGGAAGCATGCAGCTATCGAACCATCAAAAGTGAAAAGAGCTACCATCAGACAGAACAATCTATGAATGCTTTTATCAGTTGAAAATCCAAACTACAGTAGAATTGAATGATAAAAACGTTAATGGACGATAAACATATAAAATACGCGTTTCTATCACAGCTATGAAAATACCCAGATCTGTTGAAACCATGGAGACCCAATATACCGCGGCATATCTGGAGATGGCTCACATTCACTGGGACAGAATCATAATCACTGACTAATTAGCGGGTTTAAGGCTCGGTGAATTGACGATGGGAAATGAGAGGTCACAGAGATTGAGTGGGAGGAAGGGAAAACGTGAGAGTGTGGGTATGGCTCTGTTCAGTGAGGACTCAATGGGCCACATGAGCTGCTTCCACACGATAAACATGCTATGATTCTAGACATGAGGTTATAAGTGCACAAAATAGGTTATTTGAATAATATAAACTGTTGTAAACTGTCACGTCACTTGCTCATTGCATTCTGCTTGATTTATTCATTTTCTTTGATTGTGGTATTGATATATATCTCTGAGTACAGCAGTTTATCTCGTACAGTAAAGAGCTGGCAGGAAATTTCAAGGCTTATATACAGTTTGGAGACGTAGTAAGAGAAAATACAATCATCAATATCCTTATTCAAAATGTAAAACGAGTGATCACAGAACAGCTTGAGAGGTTGACAAATGTAAGGAGCGGAGTTTGACACTGAGGGAGCAGCTTATATTTCATGCTGAACAGACAAAATGCTTTCCATTCGGAGTGAAATAAGGAAAAGGCCAATTACAAAATGGAAAGGAATTGGACTGCATGGAAATTATGAGAGGCAGGACTCAATAGAGGCTGGATAGTCTGGGACTGTTTTGCACTGGTTGAGAGTGGACTTTATAAATTTTGCAAAATCATGAGGCGTATACATAAGGTAGGCGTCTGTTCCCTGCGCAGCAGATTTCAATGACTGTAGACATACTTTTATGATGAAACAGAGAAAAATATTAAAGAGACGTTAGAGGCAGCGGGGCATGTTTTTAAAAAAAAATCAGAGCATGGTCAATGTTTGGAGAGAAAGTGGAGGATACGGATACAATTGCAATTTTTAAAAGTCATTTAGTTAAGTAATTGAGTAGGACAGGTTACAAAGTGCCCTACTTTACAACAGAGACTGTTACAAAGTGCAGGCGGATAGGACTCGTTTTGTTCGGGATGATAGTTGGCGTGGTCTGTATGGACCTAAGGTTCTGTTTCCGTGATGTATATCTGTATGACTTACTGACGAAAATAAAGTTCGAACATGACTACTGTTTTCTTTAGATTTCAGCATGTTTAATAATTTGCATCAAATCACTGCGAAATAATCATCAACCCAAGATATAACAAGAGTTCGAGGTGCGAAAACAATGTTCTTGATAGTGCCATCGCTTGTGTAATGAAAGCAATAGCAATACCGCATAAGGCTGCAGACTTTGCTGAAGTTAAATTCTCTGGCTTCCACTTAGTTTCACCAGCCCTATATACCAGTTTAATCTAGATTATCAATACCTCTTTGATGTTCTGCAGCTCAATTGTATCAAGACGGGTAACAGATTAAAATTATAGAAGTATCCATTGAAAAAAAACATGAAGTGTCCACTGTGAAACTCCTGAATATAATAAAGCAGATTGACTGTATTCCTGTCTTGAAAATGGAGCATCCTCCCATAATGAATGGTCAGAATTAAGAGTTTATTACTGGATGTGGTTATTAAATGCAGACTAAGCAGAAATAAATCCATGTTTTCAAGTGGTTTTTGGCATAATTTGCAATGTTCCCTCTACTCCTTGTCTCTCGGATGTCTACAGAAAGTATGAGTTCCCTTCTCAAGACAGGGCTCTTTCATCAAAGTGATTGACTTGGTTCTTCACCAGAGATTCATACATTTCAACCATTCGACATGCCAAAACCATTGAAATGTTTCTGACTAGAATGAAAAAGTTGGTTTTAATATTGATGGGCAATAAGATAATCCTCTAACATGTGCACTAAACCTAAAATAGCCTTCTCCCATTGTGACTTTAACACACGTTCTCACTTTTCGAGGTGGAAGTGAGTGTGAACACATATAGGGAAACCTTGATTATCTGAACGAGATGGGCAGGCACTATTTCGTTTGGATAATCGATTATTCAGTTAATCAATTAAATGCCTTTCCTTTGGAGCACGGAGTTTTTAATATCTGCTCTCCATTCAGGAGACCCCACCCCGAACATTGCTTCAGTCCTCATCCAGAACCCCGACCGAGGCACCCCACATCCCAAACTCGTACAACCTCATCCCCACCCCCATCCCTGTCCAACACATAGCACGCACTGCCTCCTCCCAACAACCCCATTGAATACTCCCCCCTGCCTCATCCAACACCGACACTACCCGCCCTCAAACTCCTTCCGACACCCTGTCCCTGCCTGTCCCAAAACACCGTCTAGCCTCACCACCCCACCCCCAACCCAGTCGAAATCCGCCCCCTACCCTAACCGTGTCCAACACCACCACCGCCTGCCCCGCCCCCAATGCATTTTAGGCACTTCTCCAAGGACTGATGTTCCTTTTCGAGTTGCGTTCAGGACCTGCGCAAGACCATCAAGCAGGAAACATTCAGTATTCCTGATGCCTTTGTGGTTTTAATGATCTATTTGAATGCGTTAGGGCAAAGCCCGTTTCGGAAAAGGCTTTCGAGGAAATTTCCAAAGGACTACTTTACAACCACAAAGGGAGGTTGGTAGGAACCAGACTTTAACAAGTGGACTGAAAGTCTCACCAAATGAGGTACATTCAATTGAACAGCGTCGATGATCAGCCTCTAACCCAAGTCCCCAGAACATTGTCTGCGCCTCCACATTAACAAGCCATCACCTCTCCTTATGAAATTACTTCCCCACACTATCAACATGTGTGCGCATCACTACTATCGAGGAGGTCGTGAATATTGGAATATTGAAGATTTAAAACAAATCATTCATGGGATGAGGAAGTCTCTGCCTCGGCCAGGATTTATTGCTAAACCAAAATAGTCCAGAAGGCAGTTAATAGCTACATGTGTGCAAGACCATTGAAGGACGAACGTTTCTTTCTCTAAAGTCATCAAGATGGCGTTTGTGTTTTTACTTGAGCAATCTGCAACGGTTTCGTTGTCAATAGACTCTTAATGCCAGAAAATGTTGAATTCAAATTACAATATGTGCGGTGAATTTCCTGCAAGATTTCGAACCAATGTACACAGAGTATTACCCGGGTCTCAAGATTAACAGTCAAGTGGTAATAGCATGAAGCACTCGCCTTCCCTTATAACACTGTGATTTGGCAAGTTGAAAGTGTGAATGAAGTTCTATGCAAAACAAGAAAGCCGAACACAGCCTTGACCTCCTGGAAAACTAGAATCTCGGTGGGCTAGAGAACTGTGTGAACTGATTTATGTACATTCCACAAGTTAAAGAAACCGACTTTTGTGAATGCACGACAGTTTATACATCTTCCTCTTCCACTTCCCCTTCCCACATGTAATCTGCTTACATCATCTGTAACAATGTCAGAACAAAGTGATATACCCTTCTAAACTTTCTATCATTATCCATGTCATTGCAAGGCCCCACACATGAACCATATCTTCCCACTCTGCTGAACTGCTCAAAGCTCTGTTGAACGATATTGTACTGTGATGATTTTATCAATAGATTTAATTAATGGCATATTTTACTCTGCTAAACTGAGAATTCAGTCTGATGTATCTTGGCTAAATTTTGAATTTAAATTGAAATGCCAGCTATCTTCATTGCACGTGAAAACAAATATAGATGGCTTGAACTATCACTTTGGGTAAATTAACGGTAGATTTAGAAGATAATTAACAGCAACAATGTGAAATTGTATTTCAAGATTGTCTGTTAATATAGAATGCTAATTTTCACATCTCTAAACATCTTATTCTTTTTGACTCAGTTACCAACTTGTGTCACTGAGCAGCACGGAAGTAGGGCATAATTACATTTACATCAGAATTATCAATTTTTTTATTACCAGTCGAGTACGTGGTGATCAAGTATTTTGGTGCGTGATTACTCCACAGCAAATCCCGATGTTCGGTTTCATTGAAGTTTGCCTGATCATAGCACTTTAATATGGAATTCACTATTGAAAAGATTGGTTCATTAAGTTCTCTCCGGGCAAATGAGAAGGTCAGAGTCTCAGACGAAACACCAGTGGCGTTGGCTCTGCTATGCTACACAATCAGCCAGATTTCCATTCGAAGGCATGAATAACCGGAAAGAGACATTGACATATGAGACTTTGCAGAAGGCAGAAGAAAAGCTTTACTAAATCTGCACATAATTCGAACTTGGCGGGGTTTACCAGACTCTTTTGTTTTTCTCTCAAGGTAAAGCACCAGGTGAATTTCTGGTCAAATTAGACAGCCTTGTGTGGAGAAAGATTTGGAGCTGAATAACCGTTTGGTGGCACCTGGCTGCGTGGCTAAATGAGGAGAAACAATTGGAAGTTTTCAGCCATTGTGCCTGCAGTATCAGCACTTTAAAAGTTTTACAAGCAATCTCTGTGGATATCTTAAACCAATCTTTAACTCGTCTCTGAATTTGTTCTGGGTCCCCGCATAAATAAACGGATTTATACAGGAACTCAGAAACTGAAGCATATACCCGGTTTCCTCCAGGATAAAGGATGCATTGCTAAAGTCAGTAACTGAGTAATAAGTAACTTTCGCAATTCGGACATAGAGCGCTGTTGCAAAATATACTGAATAAAACAGAATAAAACTGCCTGAAATGCCAAAGAGTAAGATAATGGACTTCTTCCGCTTTTCCAACTCTGGATCAGTCTGATCCTCTCCATTGCTCCGGACACAAAGTCTTCTGCGTGCTCGATTGGCCGCTAAAATATGTCTGATTGTCAGAGCATTGAGCAGTAAAATCAGAATGAATGGTAGACAGGGGGCCAGAATGGAACGAACCAAATCATATGCAACCCAGGCCTGTGAGGTACTAAATATTAACTTTATAACACAGAACCAGGGTACCTTATTAATTATGTACAATGGTTCAAATATAAAATATGAAAACACATTTTTAAAACAGCTCAGCACGCAGACGCTTCCTATCACCCACTTTGCTGTTATTTCTGAGCAGTATTTGATTTTCAGCTTCTGGCAACAAATGGCCACAAATCGATCAAAGGTGAAAGCAACCGTTAACCAGGCAGAAATATCTACGACCGAATAAATTAGGACAACGCGGAGACTGCATATTGGTGTGATGAATAAGAAGCTGAATGGGAAATAAATGCCAGCAGTCCGGTTTATAACCACATGAACTATCATGACCAAGAGATCTGCTAGAGCCATGGATACCACATAGTAAATGATGCATCCAGCGAGACCACATCTTCTTCGGTATAGGATTATGATCACTGCCAAGTTAGCTGTAACAGAGAGAATAAAGAGGGATTAGTGAGAATTCTGCCCGGGACAGGAAGAGCAAAAAAGTCATTTGTCCAAATTTCGGCAAAATCTTCCAGTTTTCAGAAATCCCTGTGAAAGCCAAACACTTGTGATGAGCTTTTGTTTCTCCCACTTGACCTGACAAAGGATTAATGATCTAAAAACTTGTGATTTCAAATGAACCTGTCGAACTGTGACATGGTTTAATCTGGATAACATCTCCAACCATGCCACAACTCTCGATGCTTCAGTTCACCCTTATAATTAATGATTACTTCTGATGGTGGAAGATATTTGCTTTCTCATCTTAATTCATGAAACTCTAGCTTTTTCAGTCGCGAATACAGAAGCAGCAGCAATTAATCTGAGAAAGTAGAAACAGGCTTGAAGAGCGAGTTTTCTGGTGGAAAATAATGGCGTGTGTTAGTTGCTTCAGTGATCGGATGCTACGGCATTATTAATGGTTTTATTAGTGACTCAGTGCTTATAATGGTTGGCTTATGAACTGGAATGGAACCTGCAACTCTGTTGCTATGCGGTACTAATGCTAACCACAGATCCACCGTGTAGAGCTTACACTGGTCTGCAAGTCTGCATGGGTTTCCTCAAGGTGATCCGGTTCCCTCCCACAGTTCAAAGAGGTGCAGGTCAGGTGAATTGGCCATTCTATATTGCCCACAATGTTGGTGCTTTAGTTAGAGGGAAATGGGTCTGGGTTACTTACTCTTTGCAGGGTCAGTGTGGACTTGTTGGGTTAAAGGCCTATTTCCACACTTTAGGGAATCTGATTTTAAAACTGCCTACAATAACTTCTGCTGTGTAGTGCTCAATTCTTCAAACACAACAAATAATCAATCGTCATCTCTTCGTTTCAGTGTCAGTTATCCAACATATTCAAACTTGCAACATGATAACAATGTGATTGACCCCCTCCAAAACAAAAAAAGAACAACAGAAGTGGTCGACGTTTACATCGGCTCTAAAATGCAACGACCTCAGGCAACAAGACAGTCAACGACATGGAATGTTTCCATTTAGCAGAACGGCTGTCTACGAATTCACTCACAGTGACAGTGCCCAAAGCAGAATAGACATCAATCAACAAAGCTACATCTGAATGAATATATGGCGAAAGCAATATAGACAAGACTGCCACATTTTGACATTTGCACCATAATAACTTTACAAATTTCACTCACAGAAGCCTTTTTATCAGCACAACTGAAAAAAAACACACATATCGAGATGATAGTGGTACAGGCACAAATGATATTAAAAGGATCTGAAGTAAATTAGAATGGAACATTTGTTTCCATTTGAGTAACAATATGCAATAGTTATGTGCAAAATTTTCACACAGGGCTGGGAAATGCTGCCCCGTTGATTGACGGAGGCAACATTCAAAATTGAATTGAAGATTGTGCAGCTTTACTGGGAGAAAATGGGAGAAGTGCACATAAGATTGGTAGAATACCCTCCTTCAGCGCTGGGCTATTATTGTAATTCAGTAAAGAGAAGGTAGAGTACAGCTATCAAATACACGTATGAGGTTAATGTGGAAACATCCGAAAGAAACTTAACTAGGAATGAAGATAAAGCATATTCGTAAAAGTGAGAATATAGGCGATTTATAATGAAAAGCAAAGTCACCAAGTCAAGAAGGTCGTTCAATAAATGTGGAGAATATTCTGAAAGAAGATTTTTAAAATGCTATCTTTAGATAGCTATCAAAGAAAAATAGAGTACTTTCAGTTGGAGATGAAATATTTGCAATATGTAAATGGGCAACTAATGTTAAACAAAGAAGGTCAATTCAACAAATCAACACGTTAGGAAATAATGAGAAATCTTTACCTGATATCCCAATAGCTGCAAGAAAATTATAATAAATGGAAAACAACGGGCCTTTTGGTGATATGTGCATTTCTATCAGAAGTTTTAAGCACATTGCTGGTTACACTGTACTTTCCAACAGTTATATACGAGTCAGGCTCAAGGGGTTTAATTAGTTGGTTGAAGCTTTGAAAGAAATTACCATGTTCATCAAAACAAAACAGATACGTGCAGCTGCAATTCTCCATATTTTGATGGTCTGGAACTAAAATGAGAAATGTCCATGGATTGCAGAAAGCCTTAACTGAGTTTCTTTTTCAAAGTCCACCGCCTGGGGCTTCAGTTCATGTTTGAAAGAATGTGGCTCTCTCATGGTAAAGCTTAAAGTTGCGAATTCCCCTAGTTCGTTGTCACTACAATTAATTTCAATTTCTGTCTGATGTATTGTTAGCCAAATAACGCTTCGGTGCAGCCCAGCGAAGAGGTCAAATCTGGGAAAAGTCACGTCCCATAATTGCCTGGCTGGTCGAAAACAATCTTATTCGTATCAATTTTTTAGTTCAAAGGAAGTGATATACTTTCTGATGACCCCATGATCTCTTCCAAATAAACTGAAAACTTGATTGTTTAATTCTTCTAATTCAGTTGAAAATACAGTGGTCTATCTATGTAGAAATTCTTCAAAGAACGCAACACCTTCCAACCCCACGGCCACTTCCATCCAAAAGGACAAGGGCTGCAGGTTCTTGAGAACACGACTTCATGCAAATTCCCCTCCAAGTCGCTCGCCAGCCTTACTTGAAAGAACACTGCCGTTCTCACTACTGGCATTATGGGTCAACACACAGTATGTGGACTGCAGCGATTCAAGAAGGCAGCTCACCTACACCTTTGCATTTACAATTGTGGATGGGCTATCAATGCTGGTCAACCAGCGACGTTCAAATTCCACAAAAGAATTTTTAAAAGTCTAATTACCTTGGATGCTGAAAATATGGAAAAAAAACAGTAAATGCTCGAGAAACTCAGACGGACAGAAAATATCTTTTCAGAGAGAAAGTTAACATATCAAATTCTATTTTCCGATCATTACTCAGATGAAACTGTTTTCAACGCCAGAACAGAAATGGGAATTACTGTAGAATGGAAATCACCTTATGTCTCCCCAAAGCCTGGCAATCTACAAAATCATTTACAAGGCACAAGTCAGAAGTCTGACAGAATATTCACCACTCATTTGTCCGAGTGCAGCTCCGAAAACTCTGGAATTGTTTGGCAGCAATTGAGGACAAAACAGCCTATGAAAATGCCCAGATATGTTGAAACCATGGAGACCCAATGTACCGCGGCATATCTGGAGATGGCTCAGATTCACTGGGCCAGGATCATAATCACTGCCAAATTAGCAGGTTTGAGGCTCATTGACGATGGGAAATGAAAGGTCACAGAGATCGAGTGGGAGGAAGGGGAAAGTGTGAGAGCGTGGGTATGGGAAGGATTCCCGTCAGGTTTGGTGAGGACTCAATGGGCCACATGAGCTGCTTCCACACGATAAGCATGCTATGATTCTAGACATGAGGTTAGAAGTGCTCAAAATAGGTTACTTGAATAACATAAACTGTTGTAAATTGTCACGTCACTTGCTCAGTGCATTCTGCTTGTTTTATTCAATTTTTTGATTCTGCTATAGATATTTATCACTGCGTACAGCAGTTTATCTCGTACAGTCAAGAGCTGGCAGGAAATTTCAAGCCTTATATACAGTTTGGCGACGTAGTTAGAGAAAATACAATCATCAATATCCTTATTCAACATGTAAAACAAGAACAGCCTGAGAGGTTGACAAACGTAAGGAGTGGAGTTGACACTGAGGGAACAGCTTATATTTCATGCGGAACAGACAAAATGTTTTCCATTCGGAAAGCAATAAGGAAAAGGGCAATTGCAAAACGGAAGGAAATTGATCTGCATGGAAATTATGAGAGGCATGACTCCAGATAATCATTTGATAGTATTGCAAAATGCTGAAGGTAACATTTGAAGCAAGTCATGTACGTAGCGTTCCCAGGTTTGAAAGGTAGCTCTTTTACTCCTGAGTCAAAACATTGTTGTTTATAGTGCCATTCTAAGACAGGAGTGCCACGGTAACGCTTGAGGTATATCTTTTCACATAGGTTGCTAAACTGAAGCAAAATCGAAATACAGTGTGTGTACGGAATCAGCACCAATTTATTGGAGAGCTGTCTTTCACATTCCAGGACAATGAACAACATGCATACAGGTCAAAATTAAAGCAACACAATGATGAGAGTCTTGAATAACTAGATTTGCGCTTTGTGTGTGATGATTTACACAACAAAAAGCATCAATACACAACACAGTTAAGTTTATATCATGACAAGGAATGATAGTACTCCCACAGTAAGAGAATCGATAACACAAATCAACCAAGTTTTCCGCATAATAAACTGTGACAACCGAAGGAAGAAACAAGAAGAGGTTACTGTGGCCTAATGATGTCTCTCTAACTGTGGCACACTACCAAAAACTCTGCCAGAGTCCATATCTCAGAGGCTTGAATCCCCATTGCTAAGGACGTTTATCATATTTCAGAACAGATTGATTAGTGAAGAGAACCTGGAACCAAATTTCCAACATGATTTTGAATGAAAGTATATGCACACTCTAAGCATAATTAACAGATCAGAATTATATTGAAGAATGAGATGTGAGCAAGCAGTGGAAAATGTCGAGGGGACATGACTTTACTCTTTGCATGTTAGCCTATCGATAAGGAAAACCTTGAATATGAACACACTGTATCTCAAAACGTTTTAATATCACTATGAGGAAGATGAAACATACAACAGTAATGAAGACTCATTATGGTAGTAAAGAATAAATGGAGTGTTGAAATGGATAGTTGGAAGAAATGATGCTCGTCGTGGGTGACGGATATACCTGTTAAAGGTTAAAAAAAGTTTGTTCTATTAATAGACAAGGGATCCTCTGAGATATGGAAATAACATCACCACCATGACGAAGTACAAGATGAAAATGCGAAATTGAGAGGTATGCAAAGAATCCCATAACTTGCAGTTGGCTCAGAATCTATATCTGGAAGCCCAGTTATTGAAAGAAAGGGTTAGTAAATGACAAACACTAAGCCTTTGGTAATGAATACATTTCTGTTCAAATTTCTGAGCATGTCCTTCACTAAGTTCAGAGATGGTAACGTTTACTCTTCGTGTCTTTCTCCATTGAGAAAATTATTTGATTTTGCCTGTTACATCCATAGCACGAATTGAAAGATGGAAAAGTAGCACAAAGTTGTAAAGTTGTCACTGTTCTTACCCAGGTATTCTGATCAAATGGATATTTTTGCAACCGCAGTTTTTCCAATTTTGAAACAAATGGAGACAATGAAAAGCTAGTCACGCTTTTTCTTTGCTCTCCACAAGCAAAATATTAAATTAAAAGTAAGAGATATATCGTGAAAGTCAAATTTGGAATCAAAGAACTATTACTTTAAGCTCCTCAGGATGAACTCAATGATCATTGCACAATTTACAATTGAGCATGAACATCTTGAATACATACGTTGATAACTTTCAGCGTACATACATTCACCACAAAGTTAACCATGCAGAGTTGTCAAAAACCGCCATATTTGATGCAGCACGAAAACTGCCCACTAGCGAGATAGAAAGGAGCCTGGTTGGGAAACAAATCCGAGTAGTCCGATTTTAACTCACACCTGTGACCATGGCCAGGAGATCTGTCACTGCAATAGATAGCAGGTTGTAAGCGATGCATCTAGACTGATCACAGGTTCCTCGAGACTCGATTGGAATCTCTGCTAGATTAGCTTTAAGAAAGACAGAGTGATTTAAAATCAGAAAAATTGTGGTTCTAATCACAATCAAGTTTCTCATTTTACGGCAATTTTGCGAAGATGTAAGATTTGAGAAGGTAATCATAATTGGGACGACATTCCTTACATGAGGAAAAATTGATGTTTGAATTAAATATGGAAGCATAGCTGAAGTAGAAACCAAATTCATGATGTAACGAGGAAAATTGTTTAGAAAACTTCACAGACAACAACAGTTCACCCAGCAACAATACAACACTATTCATTTGTGACCCAACTCAGGGCAAGACTTTTTTTTTATGCAGTTGATGTATTACAAATTTATAAGTACTGAAATAATGTAAAATCATGCTGACGACGAATCAAAGAATATGATGAAAGTGGTCGGCTGCAAAATACCAACAATAACTTGGCAACGAACAAAAACATGGATTATGTCTAATTTGGGATCAAAATGGCTGTTTCAATGAAGCCATGTAATTATTTTCACTGCAGGAAAAGTAGACATTGAACCTTTGAATATTACGTTGGAGTAAAAAATGAGGTCTGCAGATGCTGGAGATCACAGCTGCAAATGTGTTGCTGGTCAAAGCACAGCAGGTTAGGCAGCATCTCAGGAATAGAGAATTCGACGTTTCGAGCATAAGCCCTTCATCAGGAATAAGAGAGAGAGAGCCAAGCCGGCTGAGATAAAAGGTAGGGAGGAGGGACTAGGGGGAGGGGCGATGGAGGTGGGATAGGTGGAAGGAGGTCAAGGTGAGGGTGATAGGCCGGAGTGGGGTGGGGGCGGAGAGGTCAGGAAGAGGATTGCAGGTTAGGAGGGCGGTGCTGAGTTGAGGGAACCGACTGAGACAAGGTGGGGGGAGGGGAAATGAGGAAGCTGGAGAAATCTGAATTCATACCTTGTGGTTGGAGGGTTCCCAGGCGGAAGATGAGGCGCTCCTCCTCCAGCCGTCGTGTAGTTGTGTTCTGCCGGTGGAGGAGTCCAAGGACCTGCATGTCCTCGGTGGAGTGGGAGGGGGAGTTAAAGTGTTGAGCCACGGGGTGATTGGGTTGGTTGGTTCGGGCGGCCCAGAGGTGTTCTCTGAAGCGTTCCGCAAGTAAGCGGCCTGTCTCACCAATATAGAGGAGGCCACATCGGTTGCAGCGGATGCAATAGATGATGTGTGTGGAGGTACAGGTGAACTTGTGGCGGATATGGAAGGATCCCTTGGGGCCTTGGAGGGAAGTGAGTGTGGAGGTGTGGGCGCAAGTTTTACATTTCCTGCGGTTGCAGGGGAAGGTGCCGGGGGTGGAGGTTGGGTCGGTGGGGGGTGTGGATCTGACAAGGGAGTCACGAAGGGAGTGGTCCTTGCGGAACGCTGATAGGGGAGGGGAGGGAAATATATCCTTGGTGGTGGGGTCCGTTTGGAGGTGGCGGAAATGGCGGCGGATAATACGTTGTATGCGCAGGTTGGTGGGGTGGTAGGTGAGAACCAGTGGGGTTCTGTCTTGGTGGCGGTTGGAGGAGCGGGGCTCAAGGGCGGAGGAGCGGGAAGTGGAGGAGATGCGGTGGAGGGCATCGTCGATCACGTCTGGGGGGAATCTGCGGTCCTTGAAGAAGGAGGCCATCTGGGTTGTGCGGTGTTGGAATTGGTCCTCCTGGGAGCAGATGCGGCGGAGACGAAGGAATTGGGAATATGGGATGGCGTTTTTACAGGGGGCAGGGTGGGAGGAGGTGTAGTCCAGGTAGCTGTGGGAGTCAGTCGGTTTATAATAGATGTCTGTGTTGAGTCGGTCGCCCGAGATAGAAATGGAAAGGTCTAGGAAGGGGAGGGAGGAGTCTGAGACAGTCCAGGTGAATTTCAGGTCGGGATGGAAGGTGTTAGTAAAGTTGATGAACTGTTCAACCTCCTCGTGGGAGCACGAGGCAGCGCCGATACAGTCATCGATGTAGCGGAGGAAAAGGTGGGGGGTGGTGCCAGTGTAGTTGCGGAAGATGGACTGTTCCACATATCCTACAAAGAGGCAGGCATAGCTGGGGCCCATGCGGGTGCCCATGGCAACTCCTTTAGTTTGGAGGAAGTGGGAGGATTGAAAAGAGAAGTTATTCAGGGTGAGGACCAGTTCAGTCAGTCGAAGGAGGGTGTCAGTGGAAGGGTACTGGTTAGTGCGGCGGGAAAGGAAGAAGCGGAGGGCTTTGAGTCCTTCGTGATGGGGGATGGAGGTGTACAGGGACTGGATGTCCATAGTGAAAATAAGGCGTTGGGGACCGGGGAAGCGAAAATCCTGGAGGAGGTGGAGGGCGTGGGTGGTGTCCCGAACGTAGGTGGGGAGTTCTTGGACTAAAGGGGACAGGACCGTGTCGAGGTATTGGGAGATGAGTTCGGTGGGGCAGGAGCAGGCTGAGACAATGGGTCGGCCGGGGCAGGCAGGTTTGTGGATTTTGGGCAGGAGGTAGAAACGGGCGGTGCGGGGTTGTGGGACTCCCCTTTAGTCCAACCCAATACCTCGACACGGTCCTGTCCCCTTTAGTCCAACCCAATACCTCGACACGGTCCTGTCCCCTTTAGTCCAACCCAATACCTCGACACGGTCCTGTCCCCTTTAGTCCAAGCCACCGCCTCCAACCTCATAGTCCCACAACCCCGCACCGCCCGTTTCTACCTCCTGCCCAAAATCCACAAACCTGCCTGCCCCGGCCGACCCATTGTCTCAGCCTGCTCCTGCCCCACCGAACTCATCTCCCAATACCTCGACACGGTCCTGTCCCCTTTAGTCCAAGAACTCCCCACCTACGTTCGGGACACCACCCACGCCCTCCACCTCCTCCAGGATTTTCGCTTCCCCGGTCCCCAACGCCTTATTTTCACTATGGACATCCAGTCCCTGTACACCTCCATCCCCCATCACGAAGGACTCAAAGCCCTCCGCTTCTTCCTTTCCCGCCGCACTAACCAGTACCCTTCCACTGACACCCTCCTTCGACTGACTGAACTGGTCCTCACCCTGAATAACTTCTCTTTTCAATCCTCCCACTTCCTCCAAACTAAAGGAGTTGCCATGGGCACCCGCATGGGCCCCAGCTATGCCTGCCTCTTTGTAGGATATGTGGAACAGTCCATCTTCCGCAACTACACTGGCACCACCCCCCACCTTTTCCTCCGCTACATCGATGACTGTATCGGCGCTGCCTCGTGCTCCCACGAGGAGTTTGAACAGTTCATCAACTTTACTAACACCTTCCATCCCGACCTGAAATTCACCTGGACTGTCTCAGACTCCTCCCTCCCCTTCCTAGACCTTTCCATTTCTATCTCGGGCGACCGACTCAACACAGACATCTATTATAAACCGACTGACTCCCACAGCTACCTGGACTACACCTCCTCCCACCCTGCCCCCTGTAAAAACGCCATCCCATATTCCCAATTCCTTCGTCTCCGCCGCATCTGCTCCCAGGAGGACCAATTCCAACACCGCACAACCCAGATGGCCTCCTTCTTCAAGGACCGCAGATTCCCCCCAGACGTGATCGACGATGCCCTCCACCGCATCTCCTCCACTTCCCGCTCCTCCGCCCTTGAGCCCCGCTCCTCCAACCGCCACCAAGACAGAACCCCACTGGTTCTCACCTACCACCCCACCAACCTGCGCATACAACGTATTATCCGCCGCCATTTCCGCCACCTCCAAACGGACCCCACCACCAAGGATATATTTCCCTCCCCTCCCCTATCAGCGTTCCGCAAGGACCACTCCCTTCGTGACTCCCTTGTCAGATCCACACCCCCCACCAACCCAACCTCCACCCCCGGCACCTTCCCCTGCAACCGCAGGAAATGTAAAACTTGCGCCCACACCTCCACACTCACTTCCCTCCAAGGCCCCAAGGGATCCTTCCATATCCGCCACAAGTTCACCTGTACCTCCACACACATCATCTATTGCATCCGCTGCACCCGATGTGGCCTCCTCTATATTGGTGAGACAGGCCGCTTACTTGCGGAACGCTTCAGAGAACACCTCTGGGCCGCCCGAACCAACCAACCCAATCACCCCGTGGCTCAACACTTTAACTCCCCCTCCCACTCCACCGAGGACATGCAGGTCCTTGGACTCCTCCACCGGCAGAACACAACTACACGACGGCTGGAGGAGGAGCGCCTCATCTTCCGCCTGGGAACCCTCCAACCACAAGGTATGAATTCAGATTTCTCCAGCTTCCTCATTTCCCCTCCCCCCACCTTGTCTCAGTCGGTTCCCTCAACTCAGCACCGCCCTCCAAACCTGCAATCCTCTTCCTGACCTCTCCGCCCCCACCCCACTCCGGCCTATCACCCTCACCTTGACCTCCTTCCACCTATCCCACCTCCATCGCCCCTCCCCCTAGTCCCTCCTCCCTACCTTTTATCTCAGCCGGCTTGGCTCTCTCTCTCTTATTCCTGATGAAGGGCTTATGCTCGAAACGTCGAATTCTCTATTCCTGAGATGCTGCCTAACCTGCTGTGCTTTGACCAGCAACACATATTACGTTGGAGTCAAACTGGCAAGATGCAACTCACCAACGTCACGGAGTTAATTTTGGGATGGATTCAATGATAGGGCTGATCATGTGAGAATCACCTGTAATTTCTGCTGTCGATATAAACCATTGGAGCTGTCTGCTGATGTGAATTTGTTCAGAGAAATACCTTGCTGCATTGTAGCATTTCATCAGTGGTACATTGCACCGTCAGGGTAAATAATGGTTTTTTCCTCATTTGCACTTGCAAAATTACACCTTTGAAATGAAATCCGACAGATGCCAATATGTCCAGAGATTCAGTTAATATTGGGAGAACAACAAATCTAGAATACGTTTCAGACATTGCCAATTTAGGAGTCAGGTGGAAATCCGACATCAGCAATCATCATATCTGAGCCATCAGGAACAATCAATGCAGGATGAGAGCACAAGCAGCAGTGACTGTAAGAAAAATGACAATGCTCTGTGCATTGGTTGCAAATTCCAATAATCACTTCAAGGACAAACAGAATATTGTTATTTATCGAGTCATAGAGTTATAGAGATGTACAGCATGGAAACAGATCCTTCGGTCCAATCCGTCCATGCCGACCAGATATCCCAAACCAATCTAGTCCCAACTGCCAGCACCCGGCCCCTCTCCGTCCAAATCCCTTGCTATTCACATACCCATCCAAATGCCACTTAAATGTTGCAATTTTACCAGCCTCCACCACTTCCTCTGGCAGCTCAATCCACACACGCACCGCCCTCTGTGTGAAAAAGCTGCACCTTAGGTCTCTTTTATATATTTCCCCACTTACATTAAAACCTATGCCCTCTAATTCTGGACTCTTAGAAGCCAGGGAAAAGACTTTGCCTACTTCCACTATCCATGACTCTCATAATTTTGTAAACATATATAAGGTCACCACTCAGTCTACAACGCTCCAGCGAAACAGCCCCAGCCTGTTCAGCATCTCCCAGTAGCTCAAATTATCCAACCTTGGTGACATCCTTGTAAATCTTTTCTGAACTCTTTCAAGTTTCATATCTTTCCAATAGAAAAGGGACCAGAATTTCAAGCAATATTCCAACAGTGGCCTAACCAATGTCCTGGTTAGCTCCAACCTGACCTCCCAACTCCTGTACTCAATACTCTGACAAATAAAAGAATGTATACCAAACGCCTTCTTCACTATTCTATCTACCTCCGACTCCACATCCAAGGAGCTATGAACCTATACTTCAAGGTCTCTTTGTTCAGCAACACTCCCTAGGACCTTACCGTTAAGTGTACAAGTCCTACTAAGATTTGCATTCCCAAATTGCAACACCTCGCATTTATCTGAATTAAACTCCTTCTACCACTTCTCAGCCCATTGGCCCATCTGGTCAAGATCCTGTTGTAATCTGAGGTCACCCTCTTCGCTGTCCACTACATTTCCAATTTTGGTGTCATCTGAAAAGGTTCCAGCACCAATCTGTATGACATTCTACTCTTCACAGGCGTCCAGTTTGACAAAACACCCTCCAACGCCAACCTCTTTCTTTTACCTTTTATCTTTGAGCCAGTTCTGTATCCAAACCGGTAGTTCTCCCTGTATTCCATGAGATCTAACCTTTCTAATCAGTCACTCATGGGGAATCTTTCTGAACGCCTTACTGAAGTCTATATAGGTCACATCTACCACTCTGCACACATCAATCCTCTTTGTTCCTTACTCAAAAATCTCAATCAAGTCTGTGAGACATGATTTCCCACGCAGAAACCCTCAATTTCTTTAGTCATCCAGCATTCACTATACCTACAAGGCTTTGCTTTCACCCTGATAGGAATATACCTATTCTGGATTCTAGTTATCTCATTTCTAAAGGCTTCCCATTTTCCAGCAGTAACTTTATGTGCGAACGTCTAGCCCCTACCAGCTTTCGAAAGTTCTTGCCTAATACCATCAAAACTGACCTTTCTCCAATTTAGAACTTCAACTTTTAGATCTGGTTTATTCTTTTCCATCACTATTTTAAATCGAAGAGAATTATGGTCGCTGGTCCCAAAGTGCGCCCCCACTGACACCTCAGTGACCTGCCCTGCCTTATTTCCAAAGAGTAGGTCAAGTTTTGCATCTTGTCTGCTCGGTACATCATCATACTGAATCATATTTTTTTCTTGTATGCACTTAACAAATTCCTTTCCATCTAAACCGTTAACACAATGGCAGTCCCACTCTATGTTTGAAATTTGGATATTTATCTTTGAACATTTCGAAATCCAACTATTTCTCAAAAATGAAATCAGTCATTAAATGCAGATGGGAATTATTCAACAGTTCAAATTACTCAAGCAACAATACATTCATACGTATTACTCGCTTTTTTCAAAGAAAATTGCACAATAAGTCTATATGTATACTCGAACGATGGTGGAAAAAATGCAAAATTGTAATGATGTCATGAAAATTCAGTTGAATAAGTATCAGTGCCTCAATGGAGCGAGTTTACAAGATGTTCATTGTTCGGTAATTTAACTAATATATTGTTGCCAATACTATAATTGGAATTGGATTACCCTTGGATCTCATTTCTACTATTATTGCCTTTAACATGATCCCACTCTGCTGGACTGCTCAAAACTCCGTGAACGATATTGTACTGTGATGATTTTATCAATAGTTTTGATAAGTGAAATATTTTACTTTGCCAAATTGATAATTCATTCGAATGAAACTTCTTTAAATTTTGAATTTAAGTTGAAATGCCCGCCATCTACCATTGCATGTGAAACCAAATATAAACGTTTGAACTAGAACTTTCTGTAAATTAATGTAGATTTAGAAGAAAATTGTTAGCAGCAAATATGAATTAGTATTTTAGGGCTGTATGTTAATATGGAATACTAATCTACACATTGCAAAACATCTTATTGTTTTCTATTCAATTACCAACTTGTGTCACTGAGCAGCACAAAAGTGAGATGTCATGATCTGCCTGTGTCTTTGAATTCCTCACTAGTGGGTCGAGACGTCACAACAGCGTTCCTGCATATGACTGATCTGTGGGTCAGTGGAATGCACATGGAGTAAGTAAGTATGAATACTGGAAGCGAAAGCCCACTCAGAATAGGGGACACGACTGTACATTACACATCCTTGACTTAATTCAGCGTGCCATTATCAAAGTATGTGTGAAACACTATATGCGTCAATGGGTATATGCTATGGACAAAGAAAATAAAGAATCAATTACAATGTGCAACACATGCACACAATTTATTAATTTGACCAAGTGGATATTTTACACCTCCTTTAAGTATTTTTATATTATTAAAATTATCATCACTGAACGCAGAATGGACCCCACTATCACTTCAGTCACTTCCTCTGGCCAATTAAGCGAAGGGCATATTCTGCTCTTGTTGTATTAGTGACAGGTCGGAGAAGTGGGTGGAGCGATACCTAGGAAGGAAGATAGGCAGTTGGGATAGGTTATGAGGGTGTTACCGAGTGGGAAGGTGTGAACGTGGCTCAGGTGGAGGGAGGGGATATGAGTAAACTTGTGAAATCACATTAATGCCATGTCCTTGAACGGTACCGAAGTGGAAGATGTGGCATTCTTCCACCATGCATCGGGTAGTTAGGGTGTGGCTATGGAATAGGCCCAGCACCTGCATGTCTTTGGCTGAGTGTGAGGGGGAGCTGATGTGCTCGGCAATGAGGCGGTGGCGTTGGTTGGTGTGGATTTACCTGAGATGTTCCCTGAAGCATTCTACAAGTAGGCGTGCTGTCTGATCAATGTAAAGGAGACCATATCTTGAGTAACGGATACAGTAAATGACATTTGTGGAAGTGCAGGTAAAACTCTACAGGATTTGGAAGGCTTTGGGTCGTTGAACTCGATCGAAGTGCCTATTAACCTCTCGACGCCCTCAATCATTATAAACAACTGCATGAATCTCCATTTGACGTTTTCTTTTGCTGGAATAATAACAATCAGAGCCTCTGGAATTTCACCAAAATTCCTCTTTCCTAGACGTGATGCGAGGTGTTCAAAGCAACAGTGTTTCGGAAAATAATGTCAATTTTCAGAATGTGAAATTTGCAAGAAAGAAAACAAGATTTCCAGTTTGCTTATTGTGAATCTTTCGAAACTCTCCGGGAATCTGAAACCGAGAACAGCTGTGCTAATGTACACAAACAGTCAACGAACAGTCAAGTTCCTTTCAGACACTGAATTATTGACTCTGATGTTATTGGTGGTATTAACTGATCTGAAACAATGAAAGAATTCTCATCCCTGCTCTTAACATTTTAAACCTTACCTCAGCTTTAAATATTCCGAATTTGGAAGCAGAAACGCAAGTGAAAGCCTCAAAATTGACCTACCCCGGTGTGGGAGATACTGAACAGCTGGAGTCAAGAATGTCTCTGCAGTAAACGGGATTGGACTGCTCCAATATTTTCAGAATGAATGCTCTAACCTTTTCTTTAGAAGTTAAAACTGATCGATGGCAGATGCCTTTCCAAAGAGCAGCAAGAGGCATTAACAGGAAACCACACTACTTTAGAGGATGTTGCAATCTATTTCGACTTAATCATTGTCTTAACTGGTCAACTCATCTGGCTGTTAACTGAATGGTTGTTTGTCCGGAGCTCCTAGGACCCGTAACCCTGTTGCTTTTTCCATATCTGAATTCATTTTTTATATAGTCAACTAGGATTTGTGGCTGCAAGATTATTTCTCTGGTGTTAGCATTATTATTCCAACAATCAGCTTTTATTGCATGAATGTTTCCACAGAAATAATCAAACAATTAGACAGAATATACACTTATATATACAGCTTTATGAAGAGATCCAGTTTAACGAAACACATCTATGGTTTTGTCTTCTTCAATTCCAACTGAATGAGACAGGGACAAGGAGCAGGATTTTATGCCATGTTCTGCAAACACCAGTGCCAGCAGAAACTGGTGATTAGGCTTCAAACAGTGCCTTCCTTCCGATATCTGAAATGCAAGATCCTCCATCCCGGGTCAAATCTCCCCAAACATTGAGCACAAGCTCAGGGGAGTACATTCCACTCAGGAAACCTCCGAGAACATTCGTGTATTCCGCGAGTTAGTGAGTCATTGTGAACAAATGCAACACTGGCGGAATCCAGCAGAGAGAAACTGCTAAACAAAGTGACCAAGGCCGAGGGAATTACTGACTGAAATTTTACTCAAAGTGGAATCTCAGTTGGATACATGTTCTAAGTTCAGTTTGGGGAATCAAAGTCAGATTTGGGAAGTAAGTAAAATATCCCAATTACAGGAAATAGACGCCTGATTTTGGTTGTTTTAATTTAGTACCCTCAACTTCTTTCTCGAAAAGAGATACTGTTTCGAATCGCTGAATGCAATCATGCAGACCCGATGAGAAAAGTTGTTGTGATGGCGTTTATAGTGACAGAATGTGACTGTTGGAAAGGAGATATCTTGCTGCAATAGTACTGTTCCGAGGTAAAACCACATCCGAAATACTGTGTGCAGTTTTGATCTCCTTTTCTGAGGAAGGATGTTCTGACTAAAGAGGGAGCTGAGTAAATTGATTTCTAGGCTGGCAGGACTGCCATACGAAGACAGATTGGACGGATTATAACTCTCATACATTTGGCAAAATTGAATAAGGAGGGTGATAACTTATAGATGCCTATAAAGTTCTAGCAGGAATATACACACAGAAAATTCGATGGAATGTTTTTAATGGGGAATCCAGAAAGAGTATCACCAATCACGGATACAGAATATACCAGTTCAGTCTCAAATGAGGAGAAATTATGTCACTTGGAGAGCTGGATGACCAAATGAAATTCTTTGCCAGTTATCGCCAAAATGTTGAATGTTTTCAAGAAGGAGTCAGGTAGAATTATTATGGCTAAAGGGATCAAGGGTATGTTGTGAAAGGAGGGGACAGGGCCTCGATGGTAGTATTGGTCTACTTCTTCTCGATATTCCAGAATCAGCTGATCAGTGAAGGTTACTGAGTCTATCATTTAAAATGCAATGGCAATATCGGGTGATATTCAGTGTCACAGCGGTCCCAGGTTTTGTGAGTCCTCAAAAAACTGAAGGCATAGCTACTGTGGTAGAGGTCTGCAAATATTTGACATAGTTTCAAGGACCTGTGAAGACATGAACAAAGGCGAAGCCGAGATGACCAGAATTGAACCCACGTCTCTGATCTGAAAGAGGCATGAGAGTTGAGGAACAGTCATATAATGGGAACAAATATGCGACAATAATTTCAAGTAATCCTTCCTGACTTACTTACATGATGAATACAACTCTTGCCATCAGTTTTCTGAATAAATTATTGAATCCTGAAAATGTGTAACTTACCATTTGGTCCAACAGGCGCAACGGACCATATTTAGAGTACCTCACCCATATCCACTTACCTACTCCTGCATTTCCCATGCCAATTGCGCCCCACCTGAAACACTCTGAGCACTATGGGTTATTTAGCATGGCCAATCCACCAAAATTGCACATCCTTGAAGCATGCGAGGAAACTGGAGAACCGACAACAACCCACAAAGACACAGGGAGAACATGTGATCTCTACACTGCCAGCGGACTGAGGTTGAAGCTAAACCCAGGGCCCTGACGCTGTGAGGCAGCAGTGCTCAACATTGAACCACACCTTCGCTCTGTTGTAACTCTGAATACGTAGGTACAAGAAAATAGAAAATTTACTGCAAGTTACCACAATGACTTTTGTCGTCATACAACATTTTTTGCCCATTTCTAAATTCACCCCTCAAGCAATGACTGATTACATGCTTACGTGATACAATGTGTCAGAAAAAAAGTTGCCTTGTATTATGCAAAAGATTCTTGATTACTCCCTATCAATATTTGAATATTTTAATAAAGACGTTCAAAGCAAATCTCACTCCATGCTTTAACTTGTCTCTAATTTTGCACTGCGTCACAGCATAAATAAATAACCTCAAGTCGAATATGCCACTTACCACCCAGGGCCATTTACGTGATTTCAATAGCAGAAGTCTTCACCAAAAAGGAAAGTCCCTCTCTCATTCAGAGGTGTTCTCTGTCCGACATTGGCGTTCCTGATGTGTTGTCAGCGTTACTCGCCCCTCCCTACCCCCAGGTCTGGGAAGATCAGGTTTTACCCGACGCCGAGTCTTCACCCCATGAGCGACTCTACTGGAACTGTCGTTGTAGTTGCGTGAGGGAAAGACTGATAGACAATCAGAAACTGTGAACTGTTTCTATAAGCTTGCCTTCAAAGTCTGGGATGGTCTTTCCACCAGATTATTGGACGCTGGATTATATGGAGCTGTCATTCCCACTTTATAAAATGGCATTCAACTTTAGGAAATACTCGAATTCCCTGCTAGTGAAGAATGGTCCGCTGACAGTAACCATTACATCCAAGTTCCGACGAGTGCAATTGATGCTCGCTGCTTTTCAGTCATCGTCCCCGTGTTTGATGAATTAACTCTACACAGGTGCAACCATAATAACTAAGAACATTGAGCCTATGAGACGTTTTCCACAGCAGATGTGTGACCGTCCATTACCACGAATGTCTGGAAGCTGACGGCTGTAATTTTTATCCTTGTTAGCACTCGCGGCAGTTCTCCAGAAGTGTTACTATTTCATCATCCAATCCTGGCCATCAGACAACGTCTTGTCAATATTTTCATTTTGAAATCTCTGAATGGCCCAGTCTCGGGCAGCAATCTTTGATCAGGCAATCTGCTGCTTCCCATATGCCAATCTTAATAGTGAGCTGGTGGCACGGGGTCCAGAGAGGTTTCAGCTCCGATTGTAATTGCCTTTTGTTCTCCCCAACTGTTTCAGTTTTTCCAGTACGGCATTTTTATGTTTCCGTAGTTTGATTTTTTTGGAAGTGACCAGAAGGCAAGAATCCCTACAGTGTGGAAAAAAGGCTTTATGTCCCAGTATGTCCACATCAACCCTTCAATACTATCCCACACAGACTCATTCACTTACCCTGTTACCTTACATTTTCTGACTAATGTACTGAGTAATGTAGATAATCTACACATCACTGAACACTCGAGGCAATTTAGCCTTGCCAATTTACCTAAACTTCACAACTTTAGACAGTGGGAGGAAGCATTATTAAGTATAAAGCTGGAAATAGTGCAATATATCCTATCTTGGTAGTATGCAAGTTACTGTAGGAAATTTGACATGTAGAATTCATGAGAACTTGGAAGGGAATAAACAAGAATAGTCAGTATAAGTTTGCTAAAGTGAAATCATGTCTGAATAACTTGAATGATTTTTTGAAGAGATGTCCAAGTGTATATAGTTTTTTCAGAAAGGAGTTTGTTAATGTTTCACATGATAGGGTATTTCTCAAAATATGGAGGCATGGGATTGAGTGCTTTGGATCAGAAATTGGCAAGCTGAAAGAAGACAGACAGTGGTGGTTGATGGGAAACATTTGTCCTGGAATTCAGTTACCAGTGGTGTACTGCAAGGATCTGTTTTGGGTCCACTGCTATTTGCCATTTTTATAAATGACCTGGATGAGAGTGTAGAAGGATGGGTTAGTAAATTTGCGGATGAGATCAAAGTCGGTATAGCTGTGGATAGTGACGAAACATGTTGTAGGTTACAGAGGGACATAGATAAACTGGGCTGAGACGTGGCAAATGGAATTTAATGCGGAAAAGTGCGAGGTGATTCACTTTGGAAGGAATAACATGAATAAAGGGCACTGATTTTTTGGTAGATACTCGGTGCTGTAGATGAGCAGAGAGATTATGGTGTCCAGGTGCATAGATCCTTGAAAATTACCACACAGTTTGTGAGGGTTGTTAAGAAGGCTTCCTGCGTGTCAACTTTTATTGAAAGTGTGATTAAATTTTGGAACGATGAGGTTATTGTGCAGCTGTACAAAATTCTACTGCAACCGCGCTTGGAGTATTGCTTTCAGTTCTGGTCACCATATTAGAGGAAGGATGTGAAAACTTTGGAAGAGGTTCAGAAGAGATTTACCAGGATGTAGCCTGGTATGGAGAGTAGGATTTACGAGGAAAGGCTGAGGGACTTGAAGCTGTTTTCGTTAGAGAGAAGAAGATTGAGAGGTGACTTAATTGAGACATATGAGATAATCAGATGTTTTGATAGGGTGGACAGTGAGAGCTGTTTCCTCGGATGGTGATGGTTAGCACAAAGGGACGCACCTTTAAATTGAGGGGTGATAGATATAAGGCACATGCCAGAGGTCATATCTGTAATCAGGGAGGAATAGGGACATGGAACGCACTGCCTGCAACAGTAGTAAACTCGCCTACTTTAAGGCCATTTGAATGGTCATTGGATAGGCATATGGACGAGAAACGAATAGTGTCCGTTCGATGGGCTTCCGACTGATTTCACTGAACAACGCAACATTGAGGGCTGAGGGGTCTGTACTGCAGTGTAATGTTCTATGTTCTATATGGTCCAGTATGGGAGACTGGTAGCTAAGCTAAGATTCTACGGGATACAGAAGTTAGTCTATACGATCCATAATTTTCTGAGTGGCAGGAAGCAGAGGTGCCCAGTCAATTCGAGGGTGATTTTGTGTTTGGAACCTCATGTACAGTGGGGAATCAGCTGGATTCAGTGATGGGGCCTTTCTGTTTTGTTTTGTTTTACATATAAATGATTTAGATCCGAATGCAGGAGAATTGATTTATCAGTTGACAGACGATATAAAAAGTGATGAGTTGATAAAAAAAGTGAGGGAGTTATTCGGACAAACTTGAGGATATCGACAGGCTGGTCAAGTGGTTGATCAGTGGAACTCAATCAGAATAAGTGTGAGGTAATTCACTGCCGCACGAAACAAGAACAGGAAATACATGGTGAACAGTAAGACTGGGTAGCATTAAGGATCTGATGTACTTTGATGTTCACATCTCATATGATGTTCATAATGAATGTTGAAGGTTCTGCCTGACCAGAAAAGAATGTCCAATGTATCATATTTAATTTAGAACACAATGTAACCCCCAACACCGGGGCCAGCTCATTGTGATAAGTCTTCAAATAAAACACAAAGTTTTCGTCAAGGTCAGCAGATATGGCCGCCTCTGAGGATAAATCCATAAAATGAATATTTCGAGTCAAATCTCATTTTCCATCGAAAGGATTTCTGAAGATGATTCGTTGAGGACGAGGGTAGCGCGTTTCATAAATTGGTCATGCCACAGGTTAAGATTGCTGAGGGAGAAACTACATGGATAACTAAATGGCAGACAAAGAGCAGGAAGGCAGCGCAGTATTCCCTGCAGTCATCGTCCTCTAAATACGTCCACTCTTTTGGATATTATTGGGGGAGATGGCTGAACAGGGGAAGGCAGTAGTATGCAGGTCAATGGCATCGTGGCTTTCTCTGATGTACAGAGGGCGGGAAAAATGATGAAAGGGCTATGGTCATAGGGATATCAATTGTAATGTGAGTAAAAAGGCGATTCTGCAGTCGAAAGTGAGACTCCCGAATGGTATGTTGCCTCCCAGGTACACGGGTCAGGGATGTCTCCGATCAGCTGTAGGACATTCTGAAGGGGGAGGGTGAGCAGCCATTAGTCTTTGTGCATAGAGGCACCAATGATATAGACAATAAACAGGATGAGGTCTTACAAACGGAATTTAGTGAGTTAGAAGCCAAGTTAAAATGCAAGGCATCAGATGGAATAATCTCGTGATTGCTACCAGTGCCACGTTGTAGTCAGAGCAGAAATGAAGGAATAGGTAGAGTGAGTGAGTGGCTTGTGAGAGGGTGCCAGAAGGAAGGGTCCAGATTTCTGCGACATTGGGACTGTTTCTCGGGGATGTGGTCCTATTTTATAAAAAAAAGGACGATCTACACCTGGGCTGGACAGTACCAATATTTTAGGGTTTGCATTTTCTAACGCTTTTTGGGAGGTGTAACTCATGTGGCAGGGCCGAGGAACCAAACGAGGAGGCTAGTGGACAGTAAAAAAGTGGTAACTAAAGCCTGTAAGGAAACAGATAATGAAATCAGCTTGACGTAGGGTGTGAGTAGGTACGGAGCAGATGATGAACGCAAAGGGACAGGTGGCCTAAGGTGCATTTGTTTTAATGCATAAAGTGTAGGAGGTAAGGTAGATGAACTTAGAGCTTGGTTTGGTAACAGGGTGTATAACGTTATTGCAATTACTGAAACTTGCTTGAGGTAAAGGCATGATTTGACTGGATACCGATGATTCGGACGAGATACAGAGGGAAGTAGAAGGGGTGGAGGAGTTGCTTTACTGGTCAGAGCAGATATCATAGCAGCACTAAAGGAAAGCACTATGGAGGACTATCGCAGTGAGGCAATATGGACAGAGTTTAAAAATAGGAAGTGTGCAGGACCAATTTTGGTGCCGTATTACAGGTCTCCCAACGGTGAGCATGAAATAAAGGTACAATTATGTAAACAGATTATGGAAAGGCTCAGGAGCAACAGGGTGGTGGTGATAGGATATTTTAATTTTCTCAGCATCGACTGGGATTCAGTTAGTGTTAGAAGTCAATATGTAGCATCCAGAAGAATTTTATACAGCAGCATGTAAATACAAAAACTTGGAAAGGGGACATGTTGTGGAATGAAGCTGAGCAGATGATTGACGTTTCAGTAAGGGATTATTTTGCAATGGTAATTCGGGAGGGTTTAAACTAGTTTGGCAGGGTGATGGTAATCAGAGCCACACATCTGAGGGTGGAGGGCAGTTGCAGACAGGGCAGTGGCAGGATGTCATGAATCTATCGAGAAGGTTTCTCACGCCATGAAACAAAGGGATCAGTTAAAGTGCGTCTGCTTGAATGCAAGGAGTGTCTCAGAAATAAGAGTGATGAAATTAGAGCATGGATCAGTACTTGGGCTACGATGTTGTGGCTATATCGGAGACGTGGGTCTCGCATTGGCGCGAATGGTTACTTGATTTTCCAGGAATTATAACATTTAAAAGGAACAGGGAGAGTAGAAAAAGAGGAGAGCGTTTAGCATGGCAGAGAGTGCATCACAGCTACAGAAACGAAGGGTGTTGAGGAAGGTTTGTCTGCTGAACCATTATGGATGGCAGTTAGGAGCAGCAAGGGAACAGATACCTCATTGGGTGTTTTCTACAGACTCCCTAATATCAATAGAGAGATTGAGGAACACACAGGCGTCAGATTCTGGAAAAATGCAAATGTAGCAGGGTTGTTGTAATGGGCTATTTCAACCTTCCCAATAAAGACTGTAACTTCCTACGTGCAGATGGTTTGGATGGAACCGTTCATGTACGGTGTATTCAGTAGGGTTTCCTTACTGTTATGTAGCGAGGGGAGAGGCCATTTTGGATTTGGAGTTCAGCAATGAGCCAGGACAGGTGTTAAATCTCGCGGTGGAAGAACACTTTGGTGACACTCACAATCGTCTCACATTTACTGTAGCTTTGGAGAGGGAAAGTGGCAGTTACCTAGGGAAGATATTTAACTGTGGAAAAGGAACTTATGACGCTATCAGACAGGAGTAGGGAAGTACAGACTGGGATCAGTTGTTCCACAGAAACAGCACAGCAGACATGTGAAGAGTATTTAAGAAGCAGTTGTTGCGAGTGATGCATAAATTTGTTTCTCAAGACAGGTACGAAGGGGTAAGATTAAGGAATCTTGGATGACGAGAACAGATGAGCTTCTTGTCAAAAGGAAGAAGGCAGCACACGTAAGGTGGAGGAAGAAAGGATCTAGCACATCTTTCGATGATAAGAGCCGTGCTAGAAAGGACTGAGGACAGCCAGGAGGGGGCACAAGAAAGGCTTGGCAGTAAGGATGACGGAGAGCCCAAGAGCATTTTACTCATACGTGAGGAATAAGAGAATGATCAGGGAGAAGGTAGGGCCGGTCAGGGATAGTGTAGGGAACATGTGTGTGGAGTCTGAGCAGATTGGAGAAGTCTTAATGAGTTTCTTGATTCGGTTTTCACTAAGGAAAGAGGAAACCGTTGTGAATGAGAATTTTGAGGAGCTGGAATATAAGCTTGACCAGATGAAGATCGATGGGTTGATGTGCTTGAAAGTTTGGAAAATATTAAGATTGATCAGTCCCCAGGGCCAAACCAGATTTATCCTATGCTGCTCCGGGAATTGAGAAAGCCACTGGTGAAGATCTTTGCCTCCTCACTCTCCACGGGAGTCATACCGAAGGATTGGAAGGAGGCGAGTGTTGCTTCTCTTTTCAAGAAGGGTAATAGAGAAATCCCTGGCATTTACAGACCAGTCAGTCTTACGTCTGTGATCAGTAAAGTTTTGGAAAGAATTCTGAGGGATAGGATTTTTTACTATTTAGCAAAGCATAACGTGATTAAAGGCAGTCGGCATGGCTTTGTGAGGGGCAGGTCATGCCTCACTAATCTCATTGATTATTTCAGGAGATGACAAGACATTTCGACAAAGGTCGAGCAGTGAATGCAATGTATATGGACTTCAAAAAGGCATTTGATAAGGTTCCCCATGGTAGGCCCATTCATAAAATCAGGAAATATGGAGTGCAGGGCGATTTGGCTATCTGGATTCAGAACTGGCTCGCTTACAGAAAGCAGAGAGTGGTTGTAGATGGTAAGTATTCTGCCAGAAGATCAGTGTTGAGTGGGGTCCGCAGGGTTCTGTTCTTGGGTCTCTGCTCTTTGTAGTTTTTATACATAATTTGGACGAGGTGGTTGAGGGGTGGGTTAGTAAATTTGCAGATGACACAAAGGTTGGAGGTGTCGTCGATAGTATCGAGGCTATTGCAGGCGGCAGCGCGACAGAGACAGGATGCAGAGCTGGGCTGGGAAATGGCAGATGGAGTTCATCCAGGATAAATGTGAAATGATGCATTTTGGAAAGTCGAACTCGAAAGCTGAATAGAGGATTAAAGACAGGATTCTTGGCAGTGTAGAGGAACAGGGGGTTTTTGGTGTGCAAGTACATTGATCCTTCAAAGTCGCCATCTAAGTGGATAGGGTTGTTAAGAAAGCATATGGTGTTTTAGCTTTCATTAACAGGGGGGTTGCGATTAATGGCCGCGAGGTTTTGATACAGTTCTACAAGTCCCTGGTGAGATCACACTTCGAATATTGTATCCAGTTCTGGTAGCCCTACTATAGGAAAGATGCAGAGGCTTTGGAGAGGGTGAAAAGAAGCTTTACCAGAATGCTGCCTGGACTAGAGTGCTTGTCTTACGAAGAAAGGTTGAATAAGCTCGGAATTTTCTCTCAGGAGAGAAGGAGGAAGAGAAGTGACCTGATCTAGGTGTACAAAATAATGAGAGGAATAGATAGAGTCAATTGCCAGAGACTTTTCCACAGGACAGAATTGACTGGTACGAGGAGGGTCATAGTTTTAAGATGTAAGGAGAAATATATAGGAGGAAGGTTCTTTACGCAGAGATTTGTGAATGCATGGAATGTACTACCAGTGGTGGTGGTGGAAGCAGAGTCATTCGGGACATTAGGGGAATGGATAGCAGTGAGTTGAGGAATGCGTAGTTTAAGTTATTTTATTTTACATATCCCACCGCACAACATCGTGGGTCAAAGGGCCTGTTCTGTGCTGTTCTTATCGATGTTATATTTTCTTTGTTAATCCGCATTTGATTTGTGAGAGCCTTTGAAAGAGAGATTGATCAGAGTGCAGGAGAGACATGTTCCTGTCAAAATGACGAACAGAAAAGGCAATGTTAGGGAATTATGAATGACAGTTGAAATTTTGAAACCAGTTTAAAGTATAAAAGAAGCATACCTACTGTCTAGTCGACTGAAGACAGACGAGGCTTTGAAACAATATCGGAAATGTAGAACCAATCTGGAAAGAGGAATTAAGAGAGCTAAAAGTAATCATAAAATACATTGCACAAACAAGGTTAAGGAAAATCCCAAAGTCTTTTATTCATATGCAAGAAACAAGAGGGTAACTAGAGAAACGGTTGGCCCACTCAAGGATAAGGGAGAAAAGTGAAGCGTTAAGTCAGATAAAATGGGTGAGATTCTTAGGGAGCACTTTGCATCGGAGAAATTATGACGGATTTCGAGGATCGATGTTTGATTACTGTAGTTAATGTCGGCATAAGGAGGGAGGAAGTGTTGGGTATTCTAAAAGGCCTGAAGTCCCCAGGTCCAGATCGGATCTTACTGAGGAAAGTGAGAAAAGAAAACCCTGACGCCTTTCAGATATCTTTGCAGCGTCCTCGAAAAGGGGTGAGAAAATGTGGGAATTGCTAATGTTGTCCTCCTGTTTAAGAAGGGTGACCGGCATAATCAATGTAATGATAGACCGGTGAACCTGACGCCAGTGGTAGGGAACTGCTGGAGAAGGTACGAAGGGAAAATATCTATTCCCATTTGGAAGAAAATGGGTTTATCAATGATAGGCTGCATGGTTTTGTACAGGGAAGGTCATGTCTTACCAACTTAATGGAATTATTTGATGAAGCGACAAAGTAGTTTGTGGAGGGGAGGACTGTAGATGTCATATACATGGACTGAAGTGTGACTTTTTTAAAGATTCCCCTTGGTAGACAGATTGAGAAAGAGAAGTCGCAGGAGGCCCAGGGTGTGCTCGCTGGATGAATAAAGAACTGGCTGGGCAACAGGAGACAAAGAGTCATAATGGAAGGTAGTTTCTCAAAATGGAGAACTCTTACCGGTATTGTTCGACAGTCATCCGTGCTGGGACAAATGTTTTTTGCGATAGACATAAATGATGTGGTGGAAGGAATATGTGGTCTAATTAGCAAACTTGCAGATAACACTCAGATTGTTGGAGTAGCGGTAATGAAGGGGTTTGTCAGAGAATCCAGCAGAATAAAAATAGATTGGAGAGTTGGATTGAGAGAGAGCAGATGGAGTTCAATCTGAGAAACTGTAAGGTGATGCATTTTGGACGATCCAATTCAAGAGTGAACTATACAGTAAACGGAAAAGTCCTGAGGAAAATTGACGCAAAAAGAGATCTGGGTGTTCTGGTCAATTGTACCCTGAAAGTGGCCAGGCAGGCCAATAGAGTGGTCACAAGGCATACAACATACTGACCTTCAGCAGGCGGGGTACTGAGTACAAGAGTTGGCAGATCATGTTACAGTTGTACAAGGCTCGGCCACGTTTGCAATACTGCGTACTGCTTCTGTCACTGCATCAGCAAAAGGATGAGGGTGCTTTGGAGAGGGTGCAGAGGAGGTTCATCAAGATGTTGCCTGGTATGAAGGGCGTTGGTTATGAAGAGCGGGTCAGTAGATTAGGAATATTTTCATCAGAAAGACAAGGCTGAATGGGGACCTGATTGAGGTCTGCAAAATTATGAAAGGGATCGACAGGGTGGACAGCAAGAAGCTTTTTCCCATAATGGGGGACACAATTACGAGCTGTCACGACGCGAAACAGAGAGTGGAAACATTTCAGGGAAATATGCTTGAGATGTTTTTTACACAGATGGTGGTGAGTGCCTGGAATGCATAGCCAGCATCGGTAGTATGGCGGGCATGATAGCATCATCTAAGATCTATCTAGACAGACACATGAAAAGATAGGGAACAGAGGGATACGATCCTTCGAAAATAGGTGACAGGTTTAGATGGAGGATCTGGATCAGCGCATGCTTGGAGAACCAAAGGGCCTGTTTCCGTGCTGTAATTTTCTTTGTTGTGCCATTTGTGTTCGAAGTGTTAATCCTTTTTCTCTCTCCACAAGTATTCCCACTCCTGCTCTATTTCTAATTTAGTTTTAGTTCTCCAGCGTACAGAGTACGATGCTTTTATGAAAGTAGCTGTGTTAATTTAAATGTGTTGATAACAAGTTTGTCACCTCAGAACGTAGCTTGATGGCTTTGGATACATCAATGCTGCATTCAATCACTTTAACATGAATATATCCGTACGCAATCGTTCTGAGATTGCACTAGCCCATTCGGAAAGTGTCCTTATTAATTTGGGTTAAATCTCTAAATGCATTATTGAATGATTCTCCTCGCAGTTGACAAAACTATATTGACCCATCGAAGTGCACACTGATTTTAAGGTTGTTGAACAGGAGTGGTTCACATTGAACTTACTGTTGTCAAATATTCCTGCTCAGAGGATGAATACCCTGATTTAACCTTGGATTACATACTAAATATAATCATACTAAAATGAACCTGAGTACCCTAAATGTAGCATCATATAATGAATTATAGAGTTCAGGACAGGCCATTTGGTCTTTCCCTCTGCATTGACAATTATTTTATATGTTTAACTGAAATGCACATGCAAATGATTTTAAAAGTATTGTGAGGTTACCACCTCAATTACATTCCCCGGAAGTGAGTGTCAGGCCAATCCCTCCCTCCCCTAGGATGAAAACGTTTTTCCTCAAATCCAATGTAAAACTCATGGCTTTCACTTTAAAATTATACCCATGTATCATTGACTTCGGACTCAGAGGAAGAATTGCTTTCTATTCACCTTGTCCATGACCCTCATAATATTCTGCACTTTCTTCGGGTTCCCGCATCAACCTCTCTACGCCAAAGAAAATAGGCTGAGCATATCTAGCTTCTCTTCATAGCTGAAAGGCTCCATCCCAAGTATTCTGATGAACATCCTTTGCATCGCTGACAATGCAATGACACCCATCATCTCATGCGGTGACCCGAAGTGTGCAGAGTACTGCAGCTATGGCATAACCAAATTGCCGTTCGGCGCGACCATATTCTCGATGCTCATATAATCTGCACCACAGCCAATAGAGGCAAGCGCCCTTTATGCCTTCTTATCTCCGCTTATTAGCCTGTCCTGCTGCCTTCAGGAATACATGGACAAACATCCCAAGGTACCGCTGCTCCCCAGAGCTTTCTATACGTTCAATGTGACGTGTCTGCCATTATTTGAATCCCCACAATCAATTTTGTACTCACTGAACGCAGCCACAAGGACCAAAACCTGTACATTCATATGTCATTAACTAAAAAACAAATTTGCGCATTGAATTTACATGCATAGGGCATATTGGCACTGCACATGACAGTGTTGTCACCTGTTCATGGTGAGCGGGCACATTCCACGTTGCCCATGACGAAGGACCCGTGGAAAAGGCCATATCGAATATGTTAATAAGGAACAGAGCCTTTACACGTTAAATGTAATTATATTAGACTGGTCCGATCTGCAATTGCACGAAAATGATTGTAAATGGCGAAAATATCGATCATGGGGGGCATAACTTTATTTTGATTAAAGGAAAGTTTGGGAGTGATGTCGGGGTAGGTTCTTTGCGCAGAGAGTGGGTGGTGCATGTAATTCACTGCCAGCATTGGTAGCAGAGTCAAATGCACTGGTGATATTTAAGCGACTCTTTAATAGACAAATGTAAGATAGTAGAATGAAGGGCATTTAGGTTAGTCTTACCTTAAAGTAGGATAAAATATCGGCTTAACATCGAGGGCCGAATGGCCTGTACTGATAGGGAATAAAAGGTGCGGGCGAGATCTGGAAACATGTTGCAGCTAATGAGCAATTACGTCGACAAAGAAATGATTTGAAGTGAAGAACAGATTAATTCTCCTTAAGATTGTTGTTACTTATTAAATGTGGTCAACAGTGAGAACCAATGCTTTGACATTGCACAGTATATGGACAGTTTGTGTATCTGCGCACAATATTACTACGATAATTCAATCGTTTCTGGATATTTCATGATAAGGCATTCTATGTTCCCATGAAACGATAAACATTCCTTTCAATCAAATCAGAAATCCTGCCAAGCATCAGCTGTACTTACCTGTTTGTGGCAATTGCTTTAATTTCATGCAAAAAAAATCAAAGTTCTTAAGTCCCAGGAGCATTCAATACGCTATAAAAGGACTATTCTGGCGTGAATGGTACATTGCAGAGAATATCGTTGATAAAAATGCACCAAGTGTCATCAGGCCTGCTATTTGCTATTTACTACCCCGCAATTGCAGTGATCGGAGTTCCAGGTAGAATGCTGTCGATATTTGTGAACTGCAACCATTTTCCATTTTGCCAATTGCGCATTGCAATTTGCTGATATCCTTTCTTCCATTAAATAGGATGTAATATGCTAGTCACCAGTTTAATGTTGACGTTTTAAACGTTGTTTCTTTCTTCTGCTCTTATAATATCATTTTCGTTATTTCATATCATTAGTTTTTTTTAAAATCATTATGATTTCTTCGATATTTTTACATATTTGCATGGCACTTTATGTCTAATTCGTTCCACAAACATTCTAATTTCAGACCCTTACCAAAGTAACCCGTTGCATCTAATTTGTCGGCTTTTTGTTACGTTTTGTAATTATTATATTATCGCATTGATGATGTATTCTTCTCACATTTGCAATGCAATTTGATTTTTTGTTGGATTATTGGCACGATAACAGCACTTTTCTCACAGATATTATAAATCCATTGTGTTATAAACTATGATATTGTGGTTAAATGCTGAAAACATCTGATGATATGAATGCAGTTCAGATGTAGCAATCATATATTTCTTGAGACTGAGGTTTAAGTACAACATGATTGTGTTTCTATTGTCAGGTTGCAATGTCTTTGTTGGTCAATTTTCACAGATTGCACTGTAATTCTAGTTCCATTGTAGTATACACGTTGATGTTGCTGGTGAATGGAGCTGTGTTATTTGATTGAAAGTGTATGTATGGATGGATTTTTGCATTGCAATTGCTGGCAGTTTTAGTGACGGAATAATTCCCACAAATTAACACATCAGTGAAGAGTTCTGTAATATTAAATAATTGCCAACTGAGTAAATTTAGTGAACACACGACATTTGCACCTAAATTTTGACATTACAGTTGCCCTTCCATGGAAGGCAGTATTTGCCGAGAATTAACAGTTATGTTGTTTTTATTCTTAGCTTGTGGAACATGGGTATATTTGCAGTTTGCTTCATTGAAAAGTAACTAATGCTGATGCTTGTAGTTCGCCAATTAAATTATCTCCGATTTCTGGTGTAATTCATTAGCATGAACGTCTTTGCATTTAGATAATGTGAAATGTAGAGGAGACATGGATTTCCTCGTGAATAAGATATGACACGTAGAATTCCTTACAGGTCACCTCTGAGGCCTCACCTGTGATTTGTTCAAATGACTTTGATGAATTGGGATTGCACTGGAGGGGTGCATCGAAGGTTCACCACTATGAAGTCGGGCAGCGGGGAGCATTTCAGCTTTAACAAGATGCCAGATAAGTCTTGGTTGTTTTCGTTGAAGTAGAGAAGTTTGAGGAGCGATCTAATGGAGGGCGATAAGATTTTGAGTGTCATTGGTAAGCCAAATAGAGATCTTCGTCAGAAGGCCACGGATAAAGTCGTTTATCTGAACTGAAAGGAGTGAGCTTTCGCTTGGATTGAAGGATAAACATTTGCACCCAATCAGTTGCTGGAATCCGGAATGCATCTCCAGAAGGGTAATTGAAGTGACAAAAGTCACATCTTTGAAAACGAATTCGTTGAGCATTATGAACTTCACAACATTGAAGTCCATTGGAATAGTATGGGAACACGGGCTAGGTTATGCAACCGTGCATTTATAGCGGTACAGACTCAATGGGCTGAATCGCTACTTCTGTATTTTATGGTTCTATGATTATATGAATAGATCCAATATATGATTCCACATTTTATTCATTGTACAAAGATGAGTAAATGCCCATAATTGTGGAGAGGACTTATAGAGTCCCCAGATATAAATAGATGTGTTAAATTAGTGGCAAAGATATGTCTCGTGAGACAACGTGAGAAGATGTGGATGAAATATCATTGACAGGAAGGAATAGAAATGCAAGATATGTAAAAAAAAAGTACAACATGCAAAAATACCGTATACAAATGAATTTGTGTGCCTTATACAGAAATAAAGCGCAAGATATCGAATGGTGTAATATGCCGATCGCGAAATGAAACCTAAATATTATTGTATCGATGCTGTTGCACAGGGGAAACGTGAAAAGGTATCCCGAGTTTGGTAAAACTTTAGTCTTCGTATTTAAGAAAGGATAACATTTCATCAGAACAGTTCAGCTAAGACATACTGACTAATGCAATTGGTGAATGCGTTATGAGGAAGGATTGCACAGCTGCAGACTTGAACATGTACTGAGCGGACATGACTGGTGAATTGCAAAAGAATATTTCCTCGAGAAGCGTGGATACTATTTCAAAATGATGGGGTTTATATTTGTGATGGAGTTCTGACAATGTTGTTTGTTATTTCTAATAAAGACCCAGAATCCGTGGAAGGCTGGGTCCAAACGAATGGTGGAAACATGCTCTTAGAAACTTTAAGATGTTTGATGATATTCAAAATTTGAGTAACAAAGGAGACACAGGGGTCGATGGCAGATTTTAAAATGGGTTTAATGCTACAATCAGATTACTCATGGCCCTCCTGAATAACAGAGCAAGCTAATGTGGCTCAGCAGTCGTTTCCTGTTGCTATACTGATACAGTTTCTTTTTCACCTGTATTCATATGACTGTCAATGAGATTGTTTTCTACTTTTTTCAACTGATTATGTCTCAGGTTGTTCACATCTTCACTATTTTATTCACATGAAGACAGACGTCATAACTAGTGAAACTTATAATCGATATGAATCTTTTTACTCAATTATCCGATTGGGGCAACATTGATCAGTTAGTCCCGGCGTGTAATGCAACATAAAGTTTTGCATTGCTTAAAACAAAAGGTTTTGTCAGAGGGACACTTCGTCATTAATGAAACTCTGCAATTCAGGTCTGCTAATAACACCCCAAGTGATCCTTAAGTCACCAGTACACAGTTTCACCGACATCTGAACGGGGAACTGAGAGGAACATAAAATTCTTCATTCTCTTTCTGATGTTTTGCAAGTTTTGAGCAAATAATTGCCAACTTTTCCGACCGTGACTGACATTAAAATAATTTATTTCAAGGACAGCAATTGGGTTCGCGGTAAGATATAATCTGTGTTTTGAGATCATATCTAATTTTTTTCAATTTCCGTTATTTGGTTGCAGTGATACTCTCTACAATTATCTGTTAATGTGTTATTTTCTTTGTATATTTGATGCCCTCTTTTGGCTGTGATGTGAATATGATTTCATCTTGTCCTTTATTGGTTGCTATTAGGCTGTGTTACCTTATTATTACACTGTTAATTTGAAGTTTGAGAGAGACTTCTTTTTTTTAAATGAAAAAAGTGTTAGAAGGAATACAGGCTAAAGACAGTTAACTGTAATTAGGCCAGCGATCTGCCATGATATCATTAAAATGCAGAGCACTTTTGAGGGATTGAATGGGCTACGCGTGTTCTGAGGTCCCAAATATGACATTTAGCTATTTAAGTTTTAATCTCTGTTGCCTTTTCAAAATCAGTAATTTTTGGTTCTGACTTTGACATAGAAGTTTGCAAACCATGTAATTATGATGAAAATTTAAGTTGTAACATTCGAGTTCCCATTCATACTCTCTCTGTCTCTCCTCTCTCCAATTTCCCCCAACCCCCACCCCCGTTGCCTCATTATTACAGCTAACGTTGCTGCGATCATGATTTTGTCTCGAAGCAGAAGTGGTCTCTCTGGGTGTATCACATATTACCTGGTTTCCATGGCTGTGACAGATCTTCTGGTTATGATAACAGTTGTAATATTAAATCGGATTGCTGGAATTTATTTCTCATCCAGTTTCCTGTCTATCACACCAGTGTGCAGTATTCGTTCCGTCTTAAATATTGCAGCAATTGACAGTTCTGCATGGTTAACGGTAGTTTTTACTGTTGATCGATTTATATCTATTTCCTGTCAGAAACTGAAAATAAAATATTGCACCAAGAAAATGGCATCACGCATTATAGGAACTGTGTGCATGCTCAGCTGCGTAAAAAATATTTTCGTCTACTTTGAATTGGAACCTAGATATACAATGGACAACATACCTTGGTTCTGCAACATAAAAGATATTATTTATATCTTTCCAGCATGGATCGCTTATGACTGGATACGTTCCATGTTAACCCCTTTCCTCCCATTCGTTCTGATTTTGCTGCTCAATGCTCTGACTGTCAAACACATTCGAGTGGCCAATCAAGCACGGAGGAGACTTTGGACCAAGAGAGGTGGAGTGAATCTGATTGACCCAGAGATGGAAAAGCGGAGAAAGTCCATTGTTTTGCTAATTGCGATCTCAGCTAATTTCATTGTATTGTATTTATTATCTTTTGTAACGATGCTTTACGTCCGAATTGCAAACACAACGTATTCCTCAGGTTCAGGTAATAGTAATTATGTATTTATTCTCCAACAATGTGGGTATATGTTACAATTACTGAGCTCTTGCATCAATCCTTTTATTTATGCTGGAACACAGAAAATTCAGAGAAGAGTTAAAGAATGGAGTTAGATACATCCTGAGACACTTTGTCAAACTATTTTATGTTTGCAAATAGAATAATCCATAATTAACTCCTGTTGCGTTTGCACCATACTCCATACTTGCCTTCTATCGTAATGTCCTCCTTTCGAGGTGCACTTACTTTATACAGTGCTTGATTTGGAGAATGTACGAAAAGAGGAAAGAAGGGAGGAAGCATGGATTCGGAACTTTAAATGTGCTCGATCATTTCATTAGATTTTACATGATCTATCACAATGCCATTCCCTTGCCCTGCGTTTTGAATTGTTCTATACCTCGAAATCTATCAACAGAAATTCCCGGAAAGGTCAGCAGGTCTGGCAGTCTAGGTGGAGACAAAACAGAATTAACATTTCGAATTCAGTGATCCTTCTTCTGAAGTCTCTCCATAGATGCCGCCAGACTTGCTGAGTTTCTCTTGGCTTTCCAGTTTTTCGTTTGTTTCAGATTTTCAATTTCTGAGTTCTTGGTTTTACTGATAGAAACCCGTCAATTCCTGTCTTGAATATACTGAGTAGATGATGATATACAACATTGTCTTGGCAGGGAACTGAAGCCGTCATTAGTGATGCTCAAAATCTGTGTTAGTGGATTGAGTCATCTCTGGTTTGAGTCTTTTAAAATTGACATGATACCAATCGGGAACTTAGGTGGATATGAACTGGAATTGTGTGGGATAACCTCTTCATGTCCAGAATTGGAAACATGCTCGTTGTCTGAGCAACAAAATAGTCTTTCAAGCAGTTTTTCTGTTTAATTTATGCTTTTGATTTCTTGGTTTGACTTGTGTTCTTGTGTTATAAAATACAGAGATAAAAGGAAGCGTAAAACAATATACAAAACGACAATGAGTCTCACTGCCGTTAATTAAGGGTAGAATCTCAAAGAATCGTTCTTGTGCTTTGTTTCTTTTTCCCCACTTCTTGTTCTTCAGTGTGTTGTTTTGAACATTCTTCGTCCATTTCTGGTCATTTTCTTCCTGCTTCTGTCCCTCCTCCTTAGTTATCTCCATTTCCTTCTCCTTTTTTGCCACCTCCCCTTCATCCGCATTCTGTGTGATTCTCGCATAAAAGCATCAGGTTGATCGAATGCAGCTCCTAACATATCAAGGACGAAAATAAAAGAAAGTCTAACTGGGCAATAAAGGATCATAGAAGTCTGCACCAAAGCAAAGAGGCCTTTGAACAATTGCAATCATGTTGGTGCAAAATAATAGTGAGAGAAAAGCCGCTTGGAAATCGAGTTCCGTGTATTGTGAAAGGATATTGAATGAATTTTCAACATCTGCTTTTGTGTTATCATGTAAGCCTTCAATTGCAAATCAGCTACATTAATGCAGTCTTGGATTCAACGAACAAAGAACAGTGCAGCTCAGGATGCCCTCCGAGCCTGCGTTAACAGATTTTCTCCTTCCACAATAAAACTTTCTACATTTACAAAATCTGTATCATTGTATTTCCTTCCTGTTCATGTATTTGTCCAGATTCTTACAGTACACTGCTATTGTGTCTGCTTCCACTACCTCGTCTGGAAGCTCAATGCACGCACTCACCACCCTTTGTCTGAAAAACGTACATCGCACATGTATTTTAAACTCATCTCCATCCTCTCCCACAACCTTGAATCATTGTCCCCAAATTATTGATCCTGCCAGCGTGGAAACAAAATACGCATACTGTTCACTCTACCCATTTACAATTGTATAAACACCTATCAGGTCACCCTACAACTCCTGCATTCAAATGAAAACAAACCCAATTTATCCCAATTGTCTTCATAGCTAAAATCCGTTATACCAGGCAACATGCTAGTACACCTTTTCTGTATCTTCTTCAAAGCACTCGTGTCCCTCTGGAAGTGTGGAGACCAGAACGCTATGCAGTATTTGACGTGTGGCCAAATTATAGTTCTATGAAGCTGCATTATAAATCGCCTATTCTGATACGCAATGATACTTCCCATGAATGCAAGCATGCCACAGGCGTTTTTGTTTTAACTAACTTAGCAACCTGAGCTGACACCTTCAGTGATCTGTGGACACCACCGCAGATCTCTCCTCATATCAATATACCTAAGCGTTCTGCCATTCACTGCAGTACAGTTTTCACCTGTACTTGACCTTCCAAAATGCATTACCTCACATTTCTCTGGATTAAACTCAATGTACCATTTTCCTGCTGATACCTCCAGCTGATCTACAACCTGCTGTATCCTCTGATAATCCTTCTCACTATCTGCATAAGACAGATCTTGGCATTCACCGGAAACTTTCTAATTAGGCCATCTACGTTTTACTGGAAATCAATTGTGTTGACCACGAACAGGAAAAGTCCCAGAATAGATGCTTGTGGAACACAACCCTTCATTCGAAGAAGCATTTTTCCACTGCAACACTTAATCTTCTATGACTTAATCTTCTCAGCTCACTCCGATAGCAAATGAGTTCGCCTTCTGTCTGTCTGCTATGACGGAAATTGTCAAACGATTTACTGAAGTCGACATAGACGACATCAAACACCTTTTCACTCATCAAATATCTTTGTCCCCTCATTAAAACATTCCATCAAGTTAAGGAGGCACGACCTCACCCACACAAAATATTATTTTCTATCGCTGAAAAAGTCCATCTGCTTCTAAAAGTGGAAAGATATTGTCCTTAAGAACCTTTTCCACTAATTTTCTGATCACAGACGTGAGGCTTACAGGTCTGTAATTTCCTGGATTATTCTTGCTGCCCTTGTTAAACAAGTTACTATTCTCCAGTCATCTGGAATTTCACCTGCGGCCAAAGAGAATACGAAGGTGTCTGTAAATGTTCCAACAAGTATTTTGTTGCCTCCATCAATATTCTGAGATAGATCCCATTAAGACCCGAGGACTTATCGACCTTAACACTTCTTTAATTTTCAACATGTCTTCCCTTTCAATAGCAATTTGTTTTAGAACTTCGTCATTTTTTTGCCTTAGATCATCCTCCAACAATTCTTTTTCTTTGGTGAATACCGACACAAAGTATTCATTGAAGTCCTCACCCATTTCATTTAATAAATAGCGGCAGCGCACTTCGTAGAATTCTTTAACTTGACAAGTTTGAAAAACGTACTTCGTGGGTTATGCGAAAGCAAAAGAATTGCACATGGAATTTCTTCTCTGCTTCTTTGATAAAACATCTGAATGTTGTCCGATATAGCGAGTCCATTAATTCTTACTGGAAAGTAAATTACGTGATTTTTTTAAAAACACTTTCAATGGACTCTGTTTATTTCCATATTAAACTCATTAAAACAGACAAGATCAAATTTTAAGAAGATGGAGAATGCAAATATAGTAATTCCAATAACAATGTAAATGCTGATGAATTACGATCAAGTGCAACTTATATTGAGGAAAATAAATAACCATATAGAAATGACAGTGACTGAATTCCCGCAATATTATCTGCCACAGGATGCCCCATTCTGAAACATACTTTAGAATTTAACTGAAATGAAAAAGAACATAACTTGAGTCCACTTGAGTTCAAGTCACCTGAACCTGCCAATTTGCAGCTGAAATAAAACCAAACCTGCCTCTGTAATGTTCGGATGAAGACTCGTTGATATGCGTCTATATCTTTGTACTCAGCTGGATGCCAAAGATAGCCTGGAATCTGTTCTGAAGATTATCAGAGGAGAGGGCAGCAAGTGGTCACTCAGCCAATACTTAGACTGCAATCAACAATCACTCTGAACGTATTGCACATCAATTATCCCTTCTGATTTGTCTAAGTTTACTGCGTACATGGTGGCGATGACTTATACGAAATTAGAACAGACAGCATATTTGCAAAAGTACATCATTTGCCATCCATGATTTTGCAGGTGAGATGTTGGTAGAAAGTACAACGTAAAGAAACGTATATAGTGTTAGTTCCTCAGTCAAAAGAATTTCAATCATCCCTGTGATAGGATGAATTTTTTTCCTTATTAATTGGAAAATTCTCATCATATATATCAACTGCTGAACTGCAAACTAAATGTCAAGCATTCTCTGATGATTTTTAACATTGCAAAATGTTCAATATATTTCACAATTCTACAAAACGCTAGAGAAGCCCAATTCCACCTCTGCATCAGAAACACAGGGGGACAAAACAGGAAAACGTGTCTCTTATCGGTTTGATGTGGACATTGTAAAATTGTGCATCACAATTCCCGTGCATGTCAGTATTGAAAGAATCAAGAAAACGTCTGTTTCTGGAAAGGAATAAATGGATTTTCTGAGATGGCAACATAAGTAACACTGCAACAACAGCCATTGCAAGACTGAGATGATTTATGTAAAAACTGGCTCTTTTCAGAGCTGTTCAGGAAGGTCGGCAGTGCTGGTGTGGCATTCCGGAGCGTTATGCGTCCACGTCAAAGGCTGTATTACAGAACCATCGAATCATACAATACAGAAGATATCCGTCTGCCTACCGTGTCTATATTGGTAAAAAGATGCTACAACCTATAACAGTCGCACGTTCCTTCATTCCAGAAAACAACCACCCTGTAGGTATTGGATATTTTCCTCAGATCCTATCAAAATTCTTTGATTTCACTGTTACCGTATGCCCACTTGTTATTGAACAAACAATAAGTTTGACAAAAATTATCAATGATTTTTTATCATGTTCACTACCACTTATGTGTTAATTTGTGACCTTGAAAAGACATGTGAAAATATTGCAACATTTGGCAATTTATTGAAGAGTTTGAAATGCACTGCTATATTTTATGTGTAACAGAAATTTGGCCGTATAACTTACATGTGGTGACGTTATAGAGGGAGAAGAGATAGAGGAGAAGTTGGGCACTGAAAAGAATGTGGATGCTGGCAAATCCGAAACAGAAAGGGAAATTACTTAGAAACCAAAACTCAGCAGGTCTCGCAGCATCAATGTTACTGGCATTTATGATGTTCAAGTTAAAGAGACTTGGCAATATGTAGGAGAGTACTTCCTCAGAACAATCACATCAAATCCACCTCTCCTTTTATTTCACAGGGCACGGTCTGCAGTATGTGTCGTCCAGTGCCCACCAAGCATTTAGAGCTTGGAACACTGAAAGGCCCAACTTACACATTTTCCATAACTTTGTTGAGTTGCAAAGTCACAATTTGGTGAAGATCATTTCTGCTATTCAAACAGCTGTCCAAACGCAATGTTTAATCAATATCTACGCATTTCTTTATTGAATATCATTCTTCATGGTATTGAAATTAACATCCCTTTCCACTAAAACAGCTCTTTCTGAGCAAGTGGAGATGAGGCTCAGTTCGCTTTGAATATTCTTCTCGGATTTTCAAGAAATACAACACTGATCACAGATTTGAAAGCAATAATGGCAGGGCGAAAACACAGTGAGTTGTTTGAATTGCAAGATTTTGTAATTCCAAGTAAGCAAAGATGACTTCAACCATTTGTCAGTGAGAGGGGACTCCTCCCAGTTTTATATCAGCGACACTTATGTCATGGTCAAAACCTGCGGTTGGTACATTAATTCGATTCTCTATCTGATGTGTCTTGTTCATCATCAGCAAGTTCCCCACTGGGATTTTTCTAATTATGTTCGACTCGAGTCATGTCACTATTTCAGATATATATTCTTTTAATCGATCTCCGACATCATCAGTCAAGTAAAATCATAGAAAATAAAGTTTCATTGGACTATTATTCTTTGGCATCAGGATTGAGAACCAGTCTAGATACAATGAGCGGAACGGTATCAGATTGCACTGTTTACATGTCGGTATTTCATCATTTTTACTTGCCTAATAATTCCTCAATTTTCCTTCCACTTTCAGGTGCTATGTAACCCAGAGTTATTACAATGATTACAATCTTGGCAAACCAGTCACAAATTGATTAATTGTTCATATATCTGAAGGGGTCTATTTGTATTTGCAAATAAGTATCAGAAATAATCTATCTGAAATGAAGGAGAGTGGGAATTATCATATTTGAATGTTTCCTTGCACTGAGCACAGGCAGAGACGCATTGTCCGTGATAATTTCGCTCACATGAGGCCAGTGATTTGACAACTCGTCGTGTTCATTCGCTTCGCTGATCATTGAAGACTGGAACTTGAAAGGAAGCCATACTTATTCAGTCACGAGTCACTGCGACATAAGAAATGTGTACCTTTTCCAAGGTTCTGAATGGTCTTATTGCTAGCGGGAAGATTTTAAATTCCTTTATAATTTCCTCAGGACAAACGCTGATGAGAGCCTTTGCAACCAACATAAAGTTCTGTTGAAGGAAGGATAGACTGGTTAGCATTTATAGATGAACACCCACAACAACACTATTTATTTGTGACGCAAAATTAGTGCAAAGCATGAGTTCATGCAAGCCTGGAGAAGAGGATATTGGCACAATATTGACTGATTACTGAGGGCAAGAACAGTTTGCAGTGAACAGGCCAAGATTAATTGTCGTGTCTTGTCCGTACGTGAAACTTCACATGTTAACACAAAGAGTGAGATGTTACTTGTTGAAACTTATATGGGCAGTTCTGTTCTAATTTTGCAGATGTAAAATTTTATTTACAACATTTCCCTGCTTCAATGTGAGCGAAAATGTTGACTGCAGGAATTGAATCTGTTTAATGCAATGAATAAGCAAAAACGGCAATAATTTATAGACATGAAAAAAGTGCATTTAATAACCGTGAAGTGGTTACAAATCAATGTTCTAGATACCTTCCGGTTTAAAAATGGCTGGTAACAATGCTGTGAGGAAGGATAGACTCTTGACAGGGCAGTGTGATGCAATGAACTGTGCCTATTTTTATGCATCAATTGTCAGGAATAAGGCTGAAGAACTTAGAGCATAGATCAGTACTTTGAGCTATGATGTTGTAGTCATGGTGGAGAATTGGAAATTACAGAGGCAGGAAGGGTTGTCAGATGCTTCAGGGTTTAGGTGTATCAAAAAGAATAGTGAGGGAGCTAAAAATGTTGGGTGAGTGGCATTGGTAGTTATGTACAGAGCAACATCTGCATAAAGGGAGGTCGTTGAGGAGGGTTTGACGACTGAATCATGATGGGTGAAAGTCAGAAACATGAAAGAGGCAGTCGCTTTATTGGCAGATTTCTAAAAATCCCCAATCGCAAAAGAGACACGGAGGAGAAGATTGGGAGGCACATTTTGGAAATATGCAGAAGTAACAGGGTTGTTGTCATGATGACTTCAAGTTCCCTAACGTTGATTGGAATCTTCTTAGTTCAAATAGTTTGGATGGAACAACTTCTGCCAGGTGTGACCAGGAAATAATTCTGACGCAATATAGACTGAAGAGAGGGCAGCCATATTGGATTTGGTGATCGACCAAAACCTGCAATAATTTATTTAAATGAAGAGGGCAATGTGGGAGGAGAAGTGCCATTGCACGAGCAATTTTAAACCACAGTTCAAATTTCGTAGACTTTGGTTCGAATGCCAAGATGGGAGAGAATAAAGCATGTCTCTAGTTGGAGCTCGAAAGTGACAAACTAGCATAATGTTCACTAGGCCCAACCCCCATCCCCAAACCAATCCAATTGTATTTTCTTTCAGAAATGTTGCATGTAGTAAACAAATACTTGCTAAGAAACAGAATGTGAAATCGCCAGTCTATGATTAAGATTCACTGAACTGAAGTTGACAATAATTCTCAGTAAAATTACTGACAAAGCAATCAATTATATCAACAGTCAGTGCACTGTGAAAGACAGAAATGCAGCCGAATGGACTGCCTGATAGTAATGTCATGCGCTGAAAATATCTCCATATCACCACTTTCTCATTACCCCCGCTGTTTTAAGATAAGAGCATTCCAGAACTCCTTTGACCTCGATCTCAATACGATATGAGTGCGCTAATTTTTAAATTCAGGATTCGTTTTATAGCACTGAAATCACGCTATATACTCACCTTGGATTATCTTCACCCTTATGAAAGCCATGGCTCCCCTTTAACTTGCTTGATGGTGTCACATCAACGCTTATTGACTGATCTTGTTTAACAACTTCTGTTGTAGCTATTCACAAAGGAACAATAGCATGAATCTGTTCATGCAATTGTTCTTTTTCTTGTACCTCCTTTGGGTGTTCTGTGATTATGGATGAATGTCGTGGTTTTTTTTTTAAATTACATCTTCAAACAAGACCATTAAGTGTTAATCATTAAGTGTTAATTGGATGTGACAATGAGGAAGTAAAGACAAGTGAAAAATTATAGGTTTAGCGCAAGGCAGTGTTTAGTGTTTCGGACCACGTGACACGGACAACTGAAAGATGTTTATATGCCCATTGGAACGACTGGAAGTACTCAAAAATTCTATTAATATCAGGGGTTCAGCAGCACTTGTGGGGTCCCACCTCAAACTGAGATCACGACCGATAACTGGAAAACTGTGTGCTTCTCCCCACCCGTGTCTTAACATATCTAAAGTAATTTAAGCTCAAAGATCCCGCCGCAATTTACACATGCTTCTAATATATCTAACATAGGTCTTTTTTTTTGAAATATACACTCATACTCTATTTGTGTACTTACTATTTTTAAGGTATTGTTCAATATAACTTACTGAACCAGATATTAGTTTAACACAACATTATCATCACTGGTTAACATGCATAGACGTAACAATAAATTTGTGAATTAGAACAATTTAAATCGTTGAGTATTTCATTACATCCAACCAAAACTCCAAACAATCAATTTTGGTGTAGTCAGCAGGATTTGGTGCGATATTCAAAATATTCAGAAAGGAAGAACAACCCACAAAGATGATCTGTATCATAGGGTGGAACACTAATGATGAGGAATATTGATCATTAGCAAATTTGCTAGTCCATTTCCCCAGTCATGGTAAATTCTCTTAAAGGAAGCTTTGACCAGAAACGCTCATCTAGAATGTTGAAGGACTGTTTGGTAGAAGTGGGCTTCACCAAGGAGATGGGAATGGATGAATGGATTTATGAAATTTATTCATTGCTTTGATATATGAACATAGTGTTCTAATGGAGTGAGAACAGGAGAGTAAGATGTTAAAGGCTGCGTTGGCGCTGTCAGAGAATCAACATGTGATGTTGATTGATGTGACTAAAACAATACAGGACAGCGACACAAAAGCAGATTCAAATTGTCTGTTGGTTGGCGGCAGTGCAAGACAAAAAAAAACTGCAGTTGCAGGGAGTGTTAGTTTGACAGACTGAAAGTGTGCCGGCTATTTACATCAAATGTGGATGGGGACATATGGCATTCATTGTCTCAGGATATGAGTGGTCTAAGGGGGAAGAAAATGATAATATGCTGGGCACCCGTATTTGTCACCCATCCAATAATAACAGAAAAGGCAAAACAATAGAGAAATACACTGGCATTTGTACCCAGCACAAAACTGTTCAATAGCAGATTGACAGGATCTGTGTAAGAGACAGCAGCCCGAGGAATAGTTAGCATCATTTAAGACAGAGAAGAGAGGTTGATTGTCAGGCGATAAAATATTACAGGGAGAAAGTGGGACAATGGTTATGAGAAACCTTTCAGCAATGATTGAGAGGTGGAGCAAAGTTGATAGGATAAATGGCCTAATATCTGCTCGTATGCATTATGGTGTAACATGGGTAACATGGGATTGGGTGATAAAAGAGCCGCTACTATTCAGCCAAATCCAGTGGAAATCATTTTAAAAAGGGGCAATCAAGTACGGGCCCTCAAATTAACAATGTAAATCGGAGCACCGAGGGTACTGCAAATGTCACAGTACGTTCAGAGGGTGATGAGACATAACCGTCAACTATGGATTCCGAAGGGGGCATGTGTACGTGATATTATTATACTGGAACAGTTGATTAGTCAAGTCATTTAATTGTAAACTTATTCTAAATTCCACTGTCTTTTGTTCATGTTTCAACTGTAATGCTTGAGTAAACTCTGTTTTGCTTAAATCCGAGTGTTTGACTAGTTGTATCACACCTGGACAACCCACTTTACATCTACCTTGAAAGTAAGCATGTGCAATGGTCCAGGCTGCCTTCTTAAAATATTTTGATGGAGTCTGTTTTGGTCCATAATATATACTTACTACTAAATAGGTTAAAGTTGGAGAAAGTGAGGACGACAGATGGTGGATTTCAGAATCGAAAGGTGTGGTGCTGGAAAACAATTGTTGTTTTCCAAATGAGGAACATATGCTCGAAACTTCGACTCTCCTCAGATGCTGCCTGACAGGCTGTGCTTTTCCAGCACCACACTTTTCGAAAATATGAATGTGCCACTTAATATGTTCATCACTGCTTAATATATATGATCAGCAATAAACGTTTTAAGTAGAATCAGAAATCAGAAATCTCTCTGCATATTTGTTTCTCGATTTCCATCTGACTGTGTTGGGGAGTGGCGGGTGGTGGTGTAAGGGAGGTGGGGGTGGGCGCTGTCCTATCAAGGTGGTCATTCCTGTCTTATTTCTAACTTCAACCCATATGTTTTCATTACACAATTATGTAGACATATTATTTTTCGTCGCAACTGTATTGATTTTCTTAATCAAAAACGCCACTCACCGTACTCTTTTGCCTTGCTTTTGCCCTTCTTATGACATCTGAATCCTGGAACATGGAACTGCCAGTCTTGACCTTGCCACAGACAAATTTCTATATTAATTATGACGTCCCTATGACGTTTCAATTTAATTCTTCAGAATTATTTTTTTCTTGGTCTTGCTCTTGTCTGTCCTTTCCAATGAACTGATTTCACTTTAAAGATTCAGCACTACTCTCAACTGCATTTCCATTTACTCTGCTACTTCGGATGCCGCAAATACCTCTGTAATCATTTGTTTTGCAGTTGGATAAATTACGAAAGTGACGTGTTGGAACTCGAAGGTGTTTAATTCTTATTATAAAGGTTTCTTCACCCTGGTCCACTTTGTCTACCTTAACTCTTGTGCTCCTCGGATGCTGCCTGACCTGCTGTGATTTTTCCAGCACCACACGTTTTCACTCAGACTGACCGGCATCGGCAGTGGTGACTTCCTGCTCGACAACAAACCCAGCCTACTGTGTCTCAGCGCAAAGCCCCAGGCTTGGATATGATACATGGTGGAGAATTGCAGTAAGATATTGGAAGCCATTGCCAGTTATCAGGGTGGGAAATTGGAAACAAAGAAAACAAGAATAACAATCTCCCGCTTTTTGAATTTTTTTTCAAAGCTCTCTGCGAACCAGAATCAGAAGAGAACAACCCTGATATCTGCAAACAGTCAAGGTCCCTTTCGTTTCTTGACCACATTGAATAACTGAGTCTGATGTTCTTGGTGACATTAGCTGATCTGAGATACTGAAATGATTCTCGTTCCTGTTCAAGAGAAATTCAAGATTCATCTCGGCTTTGGAACAGTCAGATTTAGGAACAGATAAGACCCTGAAAGGCTAGAAGTGGATAGCTGGATGGACATCGGTGACAAGATGTGTCTGGAGTAAGTGGGATCTGACTGTTCCAATTTTTTTGGAATGATTATTGTAGACTTTACTTTAGATGAGTAAACTGATACGAGGACAGATACCGTTCCAAAGAGCAGAAAGAAGCACTAATTCGCTCATTCACTGCTTTCGGGGATCATGCAGGCGACTTTGCCTCAGTCTCAGGCGTAATTGATCAGCTGATTTGGCTGTAAACTGAATGCTTTGTAGTCTAGTCCTCTCACGGACGAAATCCCTGTTCCTCATTCACCATCAACGTTCCCTGTGGCAGAATCCTCGATCGTCAAATGGGACTTCTGGCTGTAAGAAGATGTCTCTCATTGCCAGATTGATTGTTATCCTGTGAGACACAAACAGTCAGAGTTTATTGCATGCAGTTTTCCAATGCATCAATTAAACAGTTAGACAGAACATGCACCGACTTTTAACCCAGTACGAATTCATGACGAGATTTAATTCAAACAAACCTTTCAATTCTGTATCCTTTTCCGACTCCAACTGAATGAAATACGGACAAGCAATCAGGTTGTTTTTTTTACACGCGCTGTGATGTATCAATACACACCAACATTTATGACTTCAGCTTCAAACAGTGGCTTCCTGCCTATCTGTGGAATGCAACATCGCCCATCCTAGACCAAATCTCTCAATACATTGACGACAGCCTCCGGAAAACGTAGGTGAATCATCTTCCACTCACGAAACTTGCAAGAGCATTTATGCATTCCATGAGTGGAAGAGTCATTGTGGACAAATGCATCACTGCTGACCTCAGCAGAGTGAAACCTCAGCAAAGTATAATCAACGCGAGTGAATTGGCGATTGACTACTTTTGGAAATGTGATTTAAACTGGTAACTCAATTTGATATATATCCAATGTTCAGTTTGTCGATATAAAGTCAGATGAGAGAATCAAGGAGCCCAAATGAAACAATTTAGCTGGCTGATTCTACCTGTCCTATTTTAGTCACTTGATTTTTTTTCTCGAAAAGAGGTATTTGTTCTAATGGATGAATGGAAGCAAGCAGATGCAAAGTAAAGAATGCTATAGTTGCCTTCATAGTGAGAGGATTCGACTTCAGGAACAAAATGTCTTGCTGCTGTAGTGCTGGTGTCGTTTTGATTTCCTTATCTGAGGAAGGGTGCTCTACCTAAATGGTGGGCTTAACAATTATTAGTACTGGAGAACTGACGTACGAACAGAGATTGAATGCATTTGGAGGATCCTGTCCTGCTTTTCACAGAATTCGGGGACGGTGTGCAATCTCATGGAAACTCATGAAAATCAAGCATGACTAGACAGGGTCGACAGGGTATTGCTGGAAAAACAAAGCCAGTCAGGCAGCATTCTCGGGGCAAGAGAATGGACGCTTCAGGCAAAAGCCTTCCATCAGGAATGAGACCTCAATCCTGATGAAGGCCTTATGCCCGAAACATCGATTCTCTTGCTCCTCGTTTGCTGCCTGACTGGCTCTGATTTTCCAGCACCACACTCTCGACTGTGATCTCCAGCATCTGCAGTCCTCACTTCTTCTCTACGACGAGACAAGGTATATTCCTGAAGGATGTTCCAAATGATTCAGGAGCCCAGAAAGTGAGATTACCAACAGATACACAGAGCACTCCAGTTAGGACTGAGGTGAGGAGAAATTTTGTAACTCAGAGAGCTGGTGAGCCTGTATAATTATTTGATATTTAATGTGGTTGACACCAAAACCGTGAATGTTTGAAGAAGGAATCAGAAATAATTGTTAGATCCAAAGGGATCAAAGGGTATGTGGTGAGAGAGGGAATAGGGTAGATGCACAACCACAAACATACTAGGAGTCTCGGTTCCTCGCTGGATAAAACTGCTGCCTTACAGCACCAGGGGCATGAGTTTGAATCCACACTAAGGCGACTGTCGATATGGAGCTCACAAAATCTCACCCTGTCTGTGTGGGTTTTCTTTGGGTGTTCTAGCTTTCTCCTTCAGTGCAATGATATTTGGTGGTTTAGCCATTCTGAATTGCCTATAGTGTCCAATTCTGTGTGGCTTAGGTGGCTTGGCCATGAGGATGCGATGAGTTTAGGTGGGATGCTCTTCGAAAGATATGTGTTGACTCTATGTGCCAAATGGAATGCAACCACACTGTAGGGATACTTACCAAACGAAAGTCATGGTGGGCTCGATACGAAGAATAATCTACTTCTGCTTTCTTGTCGACGTCTCTGTTTCAGTCATATTTGAGCAGACAACAAGGGTAATGACAAACGAGTATTACTATTATTTGAAATGTAAAGGAATATCGCGTGATGCTTAGTATCAGAGTGATGGCAGGACTCTTGATTCATCAACACGACTGAGGGTATAGCTGCTGCTCCGGTGGTCCGTGAATATTGGACCTAGCCATAATAGTTGCCAACAATCGTTCCTAACTGACTTGCATTTTGAATTCAGCTCACATCATCAGCGTTCTGGAAAAATACTGAATAAGTTGGGACTAAAGAATGGAAATTAGCTGCAAGCAAACTGGCTTTTATAGTCATACAACATTCATCGTGAATTTCGGAATTGACACTTTAGGCAATGTCTGAACATCCCCTTATTTGAAGCAAAACAAGTATATGTTGCCCTATGGTATACAAAGTATTTTTGTCACCCACTTATCAATCGTTGAATATTTAATGAATAAGTTCAAACCAAATGTCACTCCGTTCTTCATTCATGTTTAACTTTGCTCTGCATCACAGCAAATAGGTTGATGCAAGAACTCAATAGCTGAAGCATATATCCGGTTTTTGTTTTCAAATAAAATGTGGAATTTCGCAAAGTGGATCCTGAGGATTAAGTCATATTCACAGTTTGAACATAGAGAATATTTAGGTAAAATAGCCCGTGAAACTGCCCAAGGAGTAAAATAATGGACTTCTGCTTCTCCATCTCTGGGCCATACTCAATCGCTCCGTTGTTCTGAAGCTGGAGTGTCCTACGGGCTTTATTGGCCAAGGCAATGTGTCTCATGGTCAGCACGTTTAGTCGTAAAATTAGAATGAAGGGGAAACACAGACTTAACATAGAACAGATCCTGCCATATGCGGCTCAAGCAGATGATGTTTAATATATATTCTTTATACTACAGTGTATGTTGTTAAATACATATCTTGGTTCAAATTGAACGAGATGAAAATGTTATCATTCAGCACAGAGTAGACACTACTCCTATCACACACGCTGTCGCCTTCTTGGTGCAGTATATTACTTTCAGGTTCTGTCAACGTACAGCCACAAACGTAAAAGCATCTTTTAACCAGACGAAGTTGTCAATAATGGCCATATTTAATGCAGCACCAAAACTGCAGTATGGTGTGATAAAAAGGAAAACTGGATGGGAAATAAATCCCAGCAGGTATATTTAAAACCACAGCTGTGACCATGACCAGAAGATCTGTCACTGCAATTGACACCAGGAAGTATGCGATGCATCTAGATAGACCATAAGCTCGTAGAGCGAGAATTGAAATCAATGCTAGATGAGCTTTAAGAAAGGTAGAGTGAGTCACTATCAGCTCATTTGTGGTTCTGAACAGAATCAACTTTCACATTTTACGGGATTGTTAAAGATGATTTGACATGCATACCTCTGTTCAAAGCAATGTTGTGAAGTTTGATGTGCTGCAAGGTTGTATTCAATGTTGACGAGTCCATTACAAAGTAACTGCATTTGTCATACACAGGGCAAGTATTACACAGATATTTTGCCTTGAGATGATTCTCCCTCGGACATGTGATTTCAACTGCAAAGGCCAGCTCAGCATTTGTATTATGAAATGTATTGATAAGTGTTTTTGAGATTTTAAGGTACATCTTTATAGATACATGAATACGCAGGAAGAGTGGATGTGGATGACATGAAGGCTGAACTCGGTCCACAAAGCCAGCTATTGTGTCAACAAGTCAGCATTTATTTACATTTGCGCAGTTTGGAGCAATGATCCAGCTCGCTGAGTGTGAACAGAATTCTGACATTGCTGTTCATTTGTGAGTCTGGGGTCCTTTATTGGACGTGGTTAACAGCTCTGATCAGATAATTCATATTATATGACATGGCTGCCTCATTCCAATCAATTCATTCATTCCCTCTCTCAGTCCTGAGACATGGGCCCATTCTGTTTCCCAGAAGAAAGTGAGGATCTGAAGCCCTTCATTCCTGAAGGGCTTCATTTTAGCCAGAAACCACGATGTTCCAGCTCCTCGGAAGCTGCCTGACCTGCTGTGCATTTCCAGAACCACTCTGATCATGACCCAAATTCTGTTTCCTGTCGCCTCTCCTGGCGCGTTTTTGCACAGGGTGCATTTCCTCCCACTCTGCCTCGGACGACTTGAAGTGTGAACCGGACTCTAGCCCGACCCTTCATCCTAGAGTGTGTCGGAAAAGATCCACTTCCTTGAGGCGGTAAAGATGGTGAGCTCTAACCTATGCAATTTCCATCTCTTCCTCAGATGTTTCTTCAGCGCGATGCAATGGAGGAGAACACGTGGATTCTGACTTCCTTGTTGCTAGTTCAGAAGGTTCGGGGTATGTTTTTTTTTACCCGTTTCCAAAGTTGCAGCTTCCATGTAGTCCACATGCATATTCAGAACTGCATTTCCGAACTTGGCTGGGACTGTTCTGTTCCAAGTGAATCTTTCAGCATTTTCTTTTATCATCCCTTTAAAGTTTGGACTGCTGTCGCCACCAGACCATTGAAAGATTGATGTTACATAACTGTCTTTCGACAAAAGCAAATACTGGAATTCCCTGCTGGTAAATGATGACTCCTGTCCGTGACCATGCATCCGATGATTTCAAAAGATGCTGGCAGATTTTTAAATGTCGTCCGCGTATTTGAGGAATGAATTTAATGAACTTCCAATCACTTTGAACGGACATCTACAATGACTGAGAACATTGAGTCCATGAATGGACCTCAACATGAAACCAAGTCCATTCTTCCCCGGCATTCCCACGGATGTGTCAGAGGTGCTGGCCATAATTTGTGTCCTTGTGGGCACTCTGGGAACTGCCTCACCAACTTAAATATTTCTGCATTCAACCCTAGCCACTAGACAAAACTTTCAGCCAACATCTTCAAGCTTTGAATGTTATACTATCATTGTACTGTACTCCTACTGAAAGAGAGAAAGATGTGGTTTGGGTCGCTATCCCTTTGCTGTCAGAAAGATACGAATTGGCTTGAGGCAACGGGATTAATATAAAAATGCTGTTACAGACTATGTAAATTTATGTTCTGGACCAGGCCAGACCTCCTCAAAACATTTCAAGAAAGCAGCCCGGGCTTTAGCTTTGGTAGTTGTTTGAAGCAAGTGCAATGCAGATATTTCAGGAAGGATGCAGCTAGTCAAACCACTTAGTTTTAAACAAAGCAGCATTTATTTCCAGGATTACGGAATGAAGCATGAACAAAAGAGAACCGAATACAGAAAAGCTTAACCTATCTGATTATACAAACTTAATGATGCTGTTCCCAGTACTTGCAACAATCCCATTTACACCCCTTGGCAGAAAAGGTACAATCAAACATGTTCTTACAGGAGTGAAGTCAGACAGAGAACAGCATGGACTTGCTACTTTGGGTCCAGCAGCTTTACCATCTGCCTGACTGCATGCTAACCTAATCAGAGTAAAGCTGAGTTGGCAGAGCTGGCCCCTCCCCTTTCATGCTACAATTTATTAAAAGATCTAAAACAAAACATTTTGCCTGTTTGTTATAATCAAATTGACCCCGAAATCCTTCAGTCTTTGACCTTTCAGAGTCTCTGTCTTCTACGAACTCTGAAAAAAAGACAAGGATGGCATAACTTTGTTAACGGAGTAGCTTTGTAACACAACAGTATTTAAAATTCATCGTCAAGCAAAACATGCATTTTAAGTACTTAGGAAGAACCACATTTGAAGAACAACAAAGTATTAGGACTGCGTATATTGTGATTATAGTTGCATAGTTGTGCAATGAAGAATGTAAAGACATTCACTTTATTGAATAGATGTGAAGGAGAAGTACAAAAGCATTTTAGGAACGGACACTCAGAATTTATGAAAATCTTAAATAAAATGTTTATCTATTATTTGATTTGAGTTAGACGGCTATTTCTAATTTATTATTTTTATGTGCTTGCAAATTTTGTGCATTTGAAACTTTCGAGATACCTCCCTTTCTTTTAAAGTCTGTTATTCAGTGACTCCTAGCTCCGTTCATTTAATTAGCAATAAGTTAGTAATGAGGATTCCGAGACCCAGCGTTCAACAGGGTACTGCTTTGTCATTGAAATTGCATTTCCGCCCACATACTGCAATGAATGTAACGAGGTTAGTCAGGTGGGCAACATAGAATAGAAGTTTCCTGATTGGGGTTGTTAATCTGGTCTAATCAGGGGGACTTGGCTGACAGACACAAACAGAAGTGAGCGTTTTCTTTTTTGTCTCTCTCCTTGTTTCAGGTAGGTATTTGATTTTGTTGTTTCCTTTTTTGTTTGTTGTGATTGTTTTATTTCTGTTTATGAAACGAGGAAAAATGAACAGAAAAGTCAGAGGTTCTGTTAACTCTGAGAGATTGATTTGAGTAGCTGGATCAGTGTCAAGGACTCTCCACGTGTAAATAAAGGTTGACCTGGTGATGGGATATTCACCTCCACCGAGCTATTTCCGTTCAATGAGAGAGAGAAAAACCATGCTGCTGAAGACATTCATTCGCAACAGTAAACATTTATTTTCGGTAAGCATTTCTGGCATAGGCTGTTGTTTGTGAAGCCTGAATCATTCAATCCTGCTATAGAGGGCTCGGTTCGGTATGTGGAAAGAAGAATGAACAAAGAAAATTCCTGCACAGGAACAGGCCCCTCGTCCCTTGAAGACTGTGCTGTTCCAGAACTTCCCTCTATATTCTGCTGCATTCTCTGACAGTCCTCTTCATGATCTGCCACTGCAGCCACTGCCAAAATGTGTCAGTTCACTTACCTTCACAGAGCGCAATTCGTCATGCAAAAGTACCGACTAATCAAAACGCGACTGGACTTCAAACAGTCACTCGACCTGGCTTTAAAATCGGAAAATGAAGCAATTGAGGCACATGATTTGGAGTGCATTCCAATGTAACTGGACATCCTCGCCAGTCCGCCTGAGTTTGGGGCACACCATTTGAGTGAATGTAATTGCATAGCCCCACACAGGATATAGCCTGAACAGAAGGACTCATGGTCAGCCCACAGGAAAACCAAAACAAAGCCAAGTATTTGACTAGCTGTCAAAATTTTACTCATAATCGGGGCCGTCGGCAAATGGTGAACCTGTTTTTGAAGCTGGATATATACCCAATCCCTTGCATAGAGGACTTTACCACAAACATTCCGGTGGTCCATTCTTCACGAAGCTGGAAATGAGCCATGCATATATGTAATTATAGTTTTATAAGGATACCTAAAAGTATGCTACAATTAATATCCATAAGGGTACCTTCTAATTTGTATGATGGCTTTTTGGGGTGTGATCAGAATATGAGAATTGACAGCAGATGATGGAAAATATTTGTCTACTGGTCACCAGTATTCTGGATGTTGTGCTAATAACCGAGAAGACCAATAAAGAGAATTTAAAGAACTTGGACAGAATTCTTAAATATTTCTACAAGGAGTAGGTATGAATTTGGAAGTAAAGATGGGTTTTCCAGGTACTCCATGTGATCTGCTTGGGCTATACAGACCTCAGAACCGTCTTCCCACGTTTGGAAGTTAAAGTGAGAGCGATTAAAGCTGGCCAGGCTCTTAGGTTTCTCGGCATTTACATCTTCCCTCGAGTTAGTGAATCATTATGGAAAATCCATGTATCACTTGGCCCCCATGCTGGAAACCCTACATTTAATTTTGAAAAAGGGACAGCCTTGAAAATGGCCTCGTAGTCATGGTATAACCTTTAGGGGAAAAAAGAAGCAGCGATTGTTGGCACACTGTGATCAGCATTGGCATGTGATTGGTCCTCGTGTTGTATCACGATTGTGCTGGCTCACCGGTGACCCAGCAGAGAGGAATGCTCGATTCTGCATCTTTTTAAAATTTTGGCTGATGCTAAACGAAATTAGACCCAGGTAGATAAGGAAAGTTTGACGGTTCTCTTTGATGTGGAAAAGTTCCACCAGTATCTTTACAGATGTTATTTTGCAATAGCAACGACCCACAACCCCCAATAGAGCTCTATAGGACAGTGTTGCCCATAGCTTCAGGTCAAATTCAGCGTCGGCTGTCATTCTGACAGTGTTCAGTTAACAATTGGAATGCCATCCGCAGGGCCAAGTGGCAAATGCGGATGCCTTGAGTGACTCACGATTGTTGGTTCAGCCACGAGAAGAGTCTGCTCTACTTTTAAACGTCCTGGAAATCTGAATGGCATGATAACTCCCTGCTTAGCACTGCTGCCTCACAGCAACAGAGACGCACGTCCGATTCCAGCCTCGATTGACTGTCACGGTGGAGTTTGCACATTCTCTCGTTGTCGGCGTTGGTTTCCTCTGGGTGCTCCCGTTTCCTCCCACAATCTAAAGTTGTGCAGCTTAGGTGATTTGCCACGCTAAATTGCCTATACTTTTGAGGAATCTGTAGGTTAGGTGCATTAGTCATGGGAAATGTAAAGTAATACGGGCAGGGAATGGGTCTGGATAGGATACTCTTCGGAGGGTAGGTGTGGACTTATTGGGCCCAATAGTCTTTTCCCACACTGTAGGAATTCCATCTGCTGACCGTAACTGCTGGTAACTGCTGACAATTACAGACTGCAGAACCAAAATGATCCTGCGCTGGCAAAACTGTAACAGCTAGTGGCGATGGAGAAAACCAAAGGGCCATTACAGTCGGAACTGAAACCTCTCTGAACCTGGTGACACCAATTGATTTTTAGAGATTGGCTTATGGGGAGCAACAGATTGTCCTGATCAAAGATTGCTGGCCGAGACTGGGTCATTCAGTGATCTCATGTGAAGAATTTGGCAAAAAGTTGTGTCTGAAGGCCAGGATTGGATGCTGAAATAGCTACATTTGTGGGGAAGTGCCTAGAGTGCCGCAAAGGACAAAAAGATATGTCCCAAAACTTCCACACATTCGTGGTAATCGATGGTCACACATCAACGGCTCAATGTTCTCAGTTATTGTGGTTGCACGTGCATAGAGTTCATTCATCAAACACGGGGACGACGATTGAAAAGCAGTGAGCATCATTTGCAATCGTCAGACACCTGGATATACTGGTCAGTGGTAGCGGACCATCCTTCACCAGCAGGGAATTCGAGTATTTCCTAAAGTCAAATGGCATTTTATGACGTTCCATGCAATCCATCGTCCGATAATCTATTGGAAAGACCATCCCAACCTTTGAAGGTAGGCTTTTTGAACAGTTTCAATCGACACCAAACTGCCCCAGTTCTTTTTTGATTATCAGCCGACCACTCACGCAACTACAAGGACAGTAGTTGTTGATGGGGCGGAGACTGCACCACGTAAAACGTGGTTTCCCAGACATGAGGTGTGTGAGGGGAGGGAGGTGGGGGTGGGGTGCAATGTGAGGGGTAGAACGCTGACAAAGCATCAGGAATGCCAATGTCAGAGAGAAGACTCCTCTAAATGAGAGGCAGACTTTCCTTATGGGAAGGGTGTGTGCTGTTGAAATCACGGAGAGGGTCCTGCATAGTACGAAGCACTTTCGACGTGAGCTCAAAACCAGGGAAGTACAAAGATTTGGTGGAGAGGGTTCTCTGAATAAGCACGTGAACTGCATGAATACTGCGACCTCGCACATGGAACAAGAGCAAAGTTTATTCTGCCCCTCAGATTACCCAACAAGTCTCTCTGACTCCATGGGTTCTCCTCCTTTTCGAGTAAATGGACAAGGTAGATGTCACGGCCTCGATGCAATTACCACCAGACGATGTCGAATCTGTTCAAGTATACTCAAGGCACAAGAGGAATGTCATGATTTGAAACACGCTACTAATTTCAGAGGTAGAAATAGGGGACGAGAACCAGATGTGATAATGCCGTCGGGGAGACTACTGACTTGGTGATTGGATACCAATTCCAATGAAGGAATTTCAGCCTTGACATGGTCCAGGTCTTCTGTTCATTAATCTCTTAATGCATCTGTTCAGATGACCCTTAAAACCTCACAAATGTTAGCCAATACATTTTTGTAGAATTCCGATTGAGCTGGCCTTAGTAAGCTGAAATGAAACGTGCTGAGCTGGATTTTGTCAACGCAAAATATTTTTACAGTGCTAGTCTATGTCCAACGAATGCAATCATTTTGTGATGGAATTTGCGACACTGAATGTCAACTGGCTGACTTGTAGTGAATCACATTTCACGTTAGTCTGCCGAACTGAAGCGCACAGGTCAAGTCTAAATGTAGATTTGCTCTTCTGATGATGTCTTGAATAGATGTAACTGTGCAGATTTATTAAACTCTTCTTGAACTTTAATGCTGATGCACTGAGGCAGGCCGGGCTAAACTTAATCATGTTGCAACAGAGAGCGGCGGGAGCTGGGCGGTAGTGAAGTCGGAGCCAGAGCTGATCGGGAAGGTAAGTGATTGTTATTTAAAAACTTACATCGATGCCAACGGTCTTTTTGTTTGCAGAGAGATACAGGAGCTGTGCGGAAGTGAAGTCGGAGCGCAGAGCTGGTCGGGGTGGTGTTTGTGAAGTGTGTCCAGTAAGCTTTTCTAACTCAGTACGTAGATTGTCCGACCAGAAGGGAGGCCATTTTGGATTTGGTACTTGGTAACGAACAGGGACAAGTGATGGGCTTGTTAGTGAGTGAGCATTTTGGTGATGATGACCACAATTCTGTGACTTTCACCTTGGTTATGGAGAGAGATAGGTGTGTGCAACAGGGTAGGTTTTACAATTGGGGGAAGGGTAAATACGATGCTGCAAGACAGGATCTGAGGAGCATAAGTTGGAAGCATAGGCTGTCAGGGAATGATGTCGTTGAAATGTGGAACTTTTTCAAGGAACAGATACGACGTGTCCTTGATATGTATGTACCTGTGAGGCAGGAAAGAGATGGAAAATGGTCGTGTGAGGGAACCTTGGTTGACGAGGGCGGTTGAATGTCCAGTAAAGAGGAAGAAGGAGGCTGACATAAGGTTGAGGAAACAACGTTCAGACAGAGCGTTGGAGGCATACAGGATAGCCAGGAGGGAGCTGAAGAAAGGGATTAGGAGAATTAAGAGAGGGCATGAAAAATCTTTGGCGGGTAGGATCAAGGATAACACCAAAGCCTTTTATGCGTATGTGAGAAACAAGAGAATGACGAGAACGAGGATAGGTCCGCTCAAGGACAGTAATGGGAGACTGTGTATTGAGTCGGAAGAGATAGGAGAGGTCTTGAATGAGGTCTTGAATGTTCCAACATGACATAAGGAAAGAAAGAAGAACCACATAATGTAATTGTTTGGAGATTTCAGAGCTTTGCATGCTGGGAGATCTCAACGCCCCAGTACATGAATCACAAAGCATATGCATGCAGGTAGAGCAAGTAATCAGGGATGTTGAGTAACTGTTCTATTCTACTGTGAGGGAAATTGAATAGAAGAGTTGTGAGGTTGTGTTTCAGTTGTAGAAGATGTAGATATTACAGCATCTGAAGTTTTGTGTGCAGTACTGTTTACTGCATTTATGGAAGAATGGTAACATTCTGGAAACAATTTATTCCAGATTTATCTTAAGAGGAAAGGCTAGCCAGGCTAGGTTTGTAAAATTGTAAATTTCAATGAAACAGACGAATCCGAATGGAAAAATGCAAGATACTGAGGGTCGTTGACCCAATGCAATTTGGAAATCATGCTCTCCATTGTGGGGCCATTTGGAACTTGACTTCACAGTTCAAAAATAAGTGCCACTCAAATGAAGCGTAAGTGATGGATGCTTAAGATACATGCTTAATTTTCCCCGAAATGAAAGATTATAGTGGGTGGGTGGGTGGGGGAGGGGAGGAGGGGTGGAATATGCGTGAATGTGGAGTTAATGTGAAAATCAGGTCCATCATGATATATTGAATGGCAGCGAAGGCGTGAAGGACCAAAACATGTTCTCTGGCGTTGTTTTTTTTTAATGTGTACATGTACTAGTCTACTTACTGAGTAACACTAACTTCGGTCAAATAATAGCTGTGGAAAAAGGCTGGGCGTTTGGCCCAACAAGTCGACAATAATATTCCTAAGAGTGTCCCATTGAGGCTCATCCCACTCCCCTCTCATCCTCCATTTCCGCTGACAAATGCACCAAGCCGACAATCCCTGATGACGATGGAAAATTTAGAATGGCTAATTCACCTAACCGGAGTCTAGATTAGACTGGTGCTGGAAAAGCACAGCAGGTCAGGCAGCAGCCGAGGAGCATGAACATCGCCGTCTCGGGCAAAAGCTCTTCATCATGAATATTCCTGATGAAGGGCTATTGCCTGAAACGTCGATTTTCCTGCTACACGGAAGCTGCCTGACTTGCTGTGCTTTTTCAGCACCACTCTAATCTTGACTCGGGTTTCCATCATCTGCAGTCCTTGTTTTTACATAATTCACCACACCAGCACATCGTTGAACTTTGGAAAAATCCCGAGACCCCGCCACCCGCTTAACAAAATCCACACAGGTACAGGGTCAACTTGCAAACTCCACATCGGAAGACACTCAAGGCTGAAATCGAATTCAAGTTACTGGTGATAGAGGCAGCGGGGATAATCACTGAGCCACCGTGCTACCCTTCCTACTACTGCAACCGCAACAAGGACCATGTGATGCTTCGAATCGTTATATTTCATTTGCTATCACATTAATATACTAGTTTGCAGTTAGAAAACATATGGTCTTTGCAGAATCTTTGAGGCGTTTTATTTTTCGCTGATGTTAATCAAATGTTTCGTCCGTGAGATTATTAATACTCATTGTGTCTCAAAACCTTTTGCTACTGAGAAAAAATATGACATCACTGTTCAACAGAAAATGCATATTCTCGGAGCAAGCATTCCGATGGTGATCAGATTGAATTTATCTGTGCACCGTAAAATCGACAGTGTTGAAAGCATCTTGGTGGCAGCTCGCATAAGGGAAGGGAATGAAGCCTGCACTGTACACAGTGAATGTCATAGCGCTGCTGAGAGGGATTTTTCAGCTCAACCTTTTGTCCTATGTTGAGCAGAAGAAGTCGATCTTGATTGATATTTCCTTACCAATGCAGCATGGAAGAGATCTCTATAAGCACACTCCGAGATACGTCGACTCTCCCGATCAGGTACCGTGTACTTATACATTCTGCCTTCCAACAATTACAGCATTGACATCAGTGCTTGCCACCTCTTTCTTGATAAAAAATGTGGCAAATCCTGTTACTGCATGGTAAATGACAGAAAACTGTATAGACTACCATGAACATATTATTTTTTAATGACATCCTTATTACCAATCCTTGAGTTTTCACAAGGCATCTCAGACAATTATATTAATAACGACAATTGAATCCATTATTCAATCACCACACCCCCACCTCCACACCATCCACCCTCCTCCCCCGATCCTTCACCCCACCCCAGTCCCCCACCCTCGCCCACCGTTGTCAGGATTCCTTGACATTAGAAAGAGGACTGTCCATATTATTTAAGATTCACTGTTCATAGAAATGTAGTTAAATCCTCTGATGCCAGTTTATTGATTGCATTTATTGTTTTAACATGAGTGTGAACGATTCTTGATGATAAAGCGGAAATTGCACAATAGTCATAATTATTGTACGTTGATTTTTTTGAAGGATACTACTTATCAACATGGTCGCTGTGCCTAGAGATGACTGTACAGTAATATAATTAAAATAAACAATGTCTAATAGACCAAATATTGAAGCTACTACTATTATTGTACTAATTTCTATATTTTGCACTATGCGCAGAATTGAGAAATAGGAAAGGTGCAGTAACAATGTTGGAGCACTACAACAGGCCTCCCAACAGCGAGCGTCAGATCTAGTCAAAAACATGTAAAAAGATTTTGGAAATATGTAGGAACAACAGGGTGATAACGAAAGGAGATTATTCCCTCCGTATATTTATGTTTTGCAGCTAATTTGGATTCTGATCATGTCTCGGAAACTATGTGTGTCTCCACATATATCACTCTCCATGATACCTATGGCAGGAGTACATCTCCTGGTCATGATTACTGGTGTATTTTTAAAACATGTTTAAGGCAGATTCTTGTCACAGAGTGTCCTCTCCACCACTCTGATACTTGCTCTCAGTTTTGTTCTAATTTATGCTGTCAGTGTTTCTTCTGTATGGGTTACTGTCGCTTTTACTATGAGTCAATTTATAGCAAATTGTAGCCAGAAGTAAAGAAACAAATACAGCACCGGCAAAACAGCAGTTGTTATTATAGTCTCTCTCTGTACTCTGAGCTGTGATCGAAATATCCTCTTCTACCGTACCTGCAAACCTGCCTTTGGAATTGATAATGTGCCTTGGTATTGCAACAACAGAACAATCAGTTATTCGTCACCTGGGTGGATTAATTATGAAAGGTGATTTTATCGGCTTGTCTTCCACTCATTATTATTTTCTTACACAATGTTTTAGCTGAGTCGAGGGTATGTTGCTGGGAAAGTACAGCAGGAAACTGATGAACAGCTCAAGTCCGAAACTTTGATCATTCTGCTCCTCGGATGCTACCTGACTTGCTGTGCTTTTCCGGCAACATAGTCTCGCCCTTTATAAAGCACCAGCATCTGCAGGCCTCACTTTCTCCTCCTCAATGTTTTAACCATCAGACATATCCTAGCAGCTCCTAATGCTCCCTGATGGCCAGGAGTCCATCGGAATGCACGGATTCAGTTTGACCCGGAAAAGGAGAAAAGGAGAAAGTCCAAAATTGTATTTTCTGTGTCTCTGGAAGCTTAATCCTGTCCTAATCATTAATTCTTAGAACATTCCCCTGTGTTCAACTAGCTTTTTTTATTATTATTCGTTACCTTCAGATTCCACCGAATGCTATGATATTCTGGAGGCAAGTGGTGAAATGCTTCATCTCTTGAGCTCCTGCGTTAACCAGTTCACTTTTGCAGGTGTCCAGGACAAATTTAGAAAGGAGTTAATGAATGGGATGAAACACTCTGTGAATCTGACTATAACGTTATTTAAACGTGGGCAACATTCAAACCCAAATAAATGAAAAGCTATGTTATCTTCTTTTCGTTTGACATTTCTCACATCGGGTTTAAGTTCCAAAATATCGTCGTTTCATTTCAGAATCTCACACACTTTACAACTTTAATACTGCTTTCAGAACTCAGACATTTCTCTTTTGGTTTTCTCCTCACAATCAAACTTCGTTCATTTTAAAATGAGTCGGTGAATAATTTGGCACCAACGTGGGAGTTAAATTTTACAAATTCTCATCTGTACTTGTATCCCATTTTAACCTGCTGAGATAAAACAAAAACATAGCTTCGGAATGCATCTGTCGAACAAACTGAAAATAAGGGTAGACACTTAAGTGTGACTTTAAAATCATTATGTTTTATATATCGCAAGACAAATTACGATTCTGAAGGTCTGAAAACAAAAAAAAAGATTAATTGCTGAAGAAACGCAGCAGGCCTAGAAGCCACATTTGTCAGCTGGAGTCAACATTGCCAGTCCAGTGATCTTTCTGAAGAAGCGTCACTGGATTGGAAACATTAACTCTACTCGCTCTCCTCATCCGTTGATTATCATTTATTTTGTCAGCATCTCAGCACCATTTGTCTGTTCGTTACTTTTGGGAACAAAAGGGGAACTGCCGAAAATGAATTAACACAATTAATCTTCCTAACTGCATTCCAGACGTTGTTTTCAAAATGGCCAAATAAGTCGTCATTCTCGTGGTCATCAGGTCGAGACGAAGCAATATCCTTTTCTAACTAAATCCCAATTATGCGTACCAAATTTTTGACTAATATATTTTCCAAATTGTTGGAATGATATCATTAATATTGGAAGTTTACAAAAGGACACTTCATACACAAATAAACAACAACTGCAATGAAGATAGATTTATGGAATATTCTTCGGGATTAATCTCTCTCTCTCTCTTTCTTCTTCGTGCTGGGAACGTACCCGGAAAGCGGATTTCCATGACTTATTCCCGCTTTTGTTTGATCGGACGTGAAAAACTACCTGTGACTGAGTGTGCTGTTGAGGTATTTCAGAGAGCCGTTTAGAGACAGATACCATTTGTCAGGCATTGAATCCCATACAGGCATATGATGACTAATTTGTAGTCTAAAGTACATTAGTGAACTGGACTTTGAATGACAATCCGAAAGATGGACTTTACAAATTAAATGAGATGAAAATGTTGTTGTCAATGACTTAATTAACTGGATTAAAATAACCAGAATATTATTTGATGCACACATCTGCTCATCATGTATTTTTCCCAATAATGACAAATTCAGAATATCCATTTATAAGTCAATGGAAGAATTCCACAAACAATAAATATATGAACAAAAGAACAAAGAAAGTCACAGCCCAGGAACACACGCACATGTGGCGAATGTGCAAACTCCACACAGACAGTCACCCGAGGCTGGAATCAAACCTTGGCCGTGGCACTGTGAGACATTGTTGTCAAATAGTCAGCCAACCTGCCATACGTTCTGTCAAGCGACTTCTCTGTCCATCAAGCTGTTACACCCTGGACCCCATGTGACTTCACTTTCCTCTTTACCCTGCCATGTGGAATCATTATCAAACATCGTTCTGAATATCTTTGGTGTTCCTATGAAAAAGACATTGATTTAAGCCGATATTTACGAGAGTGTTTATACTTGCACCAAACAAAAAAAAGGACTAAAAGCAAACGAATTTAGTGGAGGCGATGACCTTGTCGTATTATCACTGTACTATTAATCCAGAAACACAAAATCATGTTCTGGGGACCTGGGTTCGAATCTCGTTATCGCAGTTCATGGAATTTGAATGCAATAAAATAAACCCAAATAAGTCAGATCTACGAAGTCACACAAATGAATTTGAAATGATCTGTCACTGCATTCAAACTGAATACGATGTCCATGGTTGTGATTTCATGCAGACTTTCCCGATAGTGGCATTTAGATCAGTGTTGATATAACTATTTTTCGTATTTTCTGAAGTATCTGCTTCAACATCATCCATTAAACGTCGATACCAATGTGCCATAATTTAATGGTAGGTTTATACTTGACGACAGAAAATTGATTCATTTGCATAGAGGTTATGTCATCGTTTACTACAATAAATGGAAGGGTTTTTTCCTTATTTAAAACATTCCCGAGCAATCATTCTGGGATTGTACAACAATGATAAGTTTTGTTATCATTTAAAGAGTTTATTCCTGTGCACAAATAAAGATGCAAACAGAGGGGAAAAGGAACTACAGGAAATTCAGAGGGTACATCGGGGATGTGCATGTGGAACCTGGATTAATGTGTTGTGCACCAAATATAATCGGTACACATACAGAGTGAAAAGAAAATCAGAATTCGAAACGGATTGAGACCTACATGCAGAGACAAAGAGTTGCAGATACCTGTATGAGGAGCTTCTAAAACCCATTTGGGAAAGATTGGCTCTGATACATCGTGATTTTTTTTTGTCTGTTATGAAAGCTTGTTATGCATTTTCTATTTTAAAGTCTGTATTTAGAAGGAACACTGGACTTCTGTGTTTTAAATAGCGATGTCCATTTCCCACGAATGAATAAGAATAAAAAGAAAACTAAGCAAAAGTTCACCCATATTTTATGATCATGGTACTTTACGCAGTCAGTTTTTCACATCAAGTCATTTCCAATGCAAGAAAGATTCACATTTTCCACTGACCTGTCCATCACGAAATACATTAATTCCCATTCGGGGAATGAAGATTCACTGCTCTTCGACAACCACTATTTTTTGCCAACTCATTGAGAGCTGAGGATGAATGTCTGCAGGAAGTATTATTGAGGAACAGGTCAAGAACAAGCCGAGAGACCTATTGAGACAGTGAAAATAAAAATGGGCACTGAGTGATCATGAAGCACTGACTATTTCGATAGTGGTAGTAGGTGTGTGATGATGACAATGTAGGTCCTACACATGAGCATGCATGCTATTTCTGACAAATCTCAACTGTTCATTTCTAGCAGTAGGCAGGGCTGACTGGTCTCTTTCTGTGCAGGAGTATCTCTATTCACTCCCTGCCTGTCCTTGTTGTTAATCTTCCCATGCAATATTCTCAGTAAGATTGCGTGATAAGTTTAACAACAGTCGCAATATTAACAGGGATTGCAGAGGTTTCACCGGCTGGAATTTAATCAACCAGTAATCTTTTTTTTATCCTGAGAGCAGAATAGAGGACATACAAGACAAATATGCTAAGCAAGGCAAGCAGTAGGGGTGCGGCATTGAGAATGGTTCCATTGCAGCTATCATGACTAACCACAATCATGTTGGATTCTATGATCAGCTGCACTGAAGCACTCATCCAATAACTTCATTTGAGCGCAATGTTGGGGGCCAGCGCTGTTCTGACGCACCAGTGAAGGAGACGGAATTCATATTCACGAGAACATTCCCGTTCAGTATCCAGTCCTTCTGACAACTGTTTTCCATTTTACGTGATTTTAAACCAGTGCTTGCCCAATTCAACTTCTATCGTGCAAGAATTTGCCTCGAATGATTCTGCTTAAAAACCGGACAAGAACGAAACGGGCAAGCTATGATGAGTAATTGGCATTCATTATTTGGTCAATATACTCATTCCGGACGCATGAATTTTCCCCTTCAGTTAAAAAGATGCTGAAATTACGAAGGACTGAAATGTCCTGACACATAAATTAGAGGAAGAGTTTAATATTTTCATTCATACCCAGTGACCTTACATCTCATTGATTCCATCGGAATTGCTTTGGATTTGTAATAAAAGGAGGAAGTACATTTTATTTCTACAATTTGCCTTCGAGCAATGTTCTATCAATGCCTGAGAGGGATTTGAACCCCGGCTGCAGTAGGAAGAGTATTAAATGCCACTGAATCGACCAGCAGCGACTTAACAACCCTGCTCCCGACATTGCTATTTCCCACTTGTTTTTTTTTACACAACTAGTCTCTTTTCTCCTCCAGACCTCGACTTCCCATGGAAATGAAACAATTCCCTCATCTGTACCAATAACTTTTGTTATTCCATCGAACATGATATTTCTTCTTTTCCATCGGATAATTCAGAAAGCCTGCATTCTTTAAACTAGATTTTGCTCACTTCCCCAAATGTGTCTCAGTGTCACACTGTTGTATATGTCCCTGGAAGACCATCCAGGAGTATTTCCAGAGGCTAGGATGCAGGACTTGCTGATCTATCCGTAAGGGCGATAAAATGAAAACTGAAGAAATCTCCTGTTGCCTCTGTCTTCCTGATACTTATTTTTTCTATCGTTTTAACAAGAAATCGCACAATGGATGTGACAAAATGTTGATTTATACATTTAAGACGACACTTTATAAGTTCAGCAGAATCGGTGTAACAAGGAAAAGGCGGAATATTGACAATTAAAAAAATCTCAGAGAAACTGGACAGTCATATTGGTCTGAGTGATTCCGTCTGAAATATTTCGTCATTCTCAAACCTCCACTGGGAAGTCGCTTGAGATCTGAAATTGATCCTTTCATCCACGTCGTCAGTCCTGTACTTAGTGCTGGTGGTCGGAGAGAGTATAGTGGTATAGTGTCAGATTGCTCGAAGGTTCCTCATATGTTTAGCCTTACTTTCCTGGGATCATTCTCGTGACCCTCCACTGGGCACTCAGGGTCAATGCATCCTTCTGAGATTTGGCGCTAACATTGCTCCCAATACTCGAACTGTGGTGTGACCAGTATCTAAATTTGGTCTAATGCCGAGTCAACGTTCATGACGACAGAGAATCCATTATCGACTATTGGAGCGAAATTATCTGACTCATTAATGTCCTTCACAGAAGGAAACTGCCATGCTTATCTGATTTCACCGATATGTAGTCATAGGTTTCTGGAAATCCGTCGAGCTCTAAACCTAACATGCACAACAACTCGGGGAGAAAACATATGCAGTGGCCGTGACATTCCTTGGGAAGCTACTATTTCCATGAGTGACACTCAAAACATGAGACTTCTCATGAAATTGTGAGGAACCTTTGAGAAATAAACAGGAACAATAAACTTTATGCAAATGGATGATGATTGAATTCTCAATTGGACCTCGAATAAAGTGGTTATGAAATTGGAGTCCAAAATTGGCGACAGAACAAGAACACAACAAGATCACAGAAACTCAAAATATTTTCTACAAGGATCAAACAGCCGAGATAATTCGACTGTGTTCTGACATAAATGGTTTCAGATCAAAAATTGTTTAAATATATTTGCATTTTCGTAAGGTTTGTAAAGGTTTGTAGCTCAGGTTGAGGTTTAGGGTTTAGGTTTAGTCGTTGAGTTGTAGGTTTGATATCCAGACGTTCATTACCTGGCAAGGTAACATCATCAGTGGCGAACTCCAAGTGAAGCGAACTTGGCAGTCGCCAGTGATGATATTACCTAGCCAGGTAATGAAACGTCTGGATATCAAACCTACAGCTCAGTGAGCAAAAGTAAACCCTAAATTTTTGAATTTATTGTCAAAAACGTGTTGTCAATGACTGAATGATCATTGTCATCTGGCTACTTCTCCAAGAGCAGAGACTGAAATGTAGAAATTTGAATGGAATAGAGAAGAAAACAATCTCTCGAATTTGAGGCACAAATGAAATTATTTTGGGGTTTGATGCTATCATGTAAATGCAGTGAAGACGTCAGGTAATATGTTGGCCTTCATAATGGATGGAATGATCTGGAGGTTCTGGATTTGGGATGGACAAAACAAAAGGCACACAAGCATCGTATAAGCCTTGGTCTAAGACCTGGTGTGATATGATTTTTAACTTCATAATAGAAGGATAGAATAGAAGAGTAGGGATGTCTTACTGCTTTGGCATAAGGTCATATTGAGACCACAGGGTATTCTGGCTGTGGAGGAAATGCAACGAATGTTTGCTAGACTACCTGGGGTAGTAAGGCTATCATATAAAGAGAGACTGGATTAGTTAGAGCTGCATGTACTGCCGCTAGGAACATTGAGGGGTATCTCATCGAAGACTATGAAAATCTAGCAGGAGTCACCAAAGATAAGGATTCCAGAACTAAGATAATCTCCAAGAGTCGAGTGGACTATTCCTGCTTCAAATTACTATGTTTCTACACAGACTTCCAACTGAGTTGGGGACCAAATCGCGCTTCCACTGTGATCACATGCCCTGAATAATGATCAGGAGGCCGAATTCGGCAAAGTTTGCCATGAACGTTTCCTTTCTCATCGCAGGTAACCATGAAAATCAAAGCTTTCGTCTTATCTCCATGTATGGACTGCTATATTCTCTATCACGAAATGCTATTGGCAAGGCCTCAGGTGTCAGCATATTGCACGCTAAAATATCAAGAAAATAAATAGTTCATTGATCAAAGCATAAACACCACCTGAACCACAGCGGATCGGAACTGCTTGTTACGAGGACGTCCATAAAACCTAACGAATTAATGAGGTCTCCAGAGCCTGCAATGAGTTATAAAAAGCACAATTTGTACATTGAAATTCTGCTCGAGCTCAAAGCATCTAATTAAAATGCATGAAGCTGTAAAAGGCCTGCTGTTTGCCATTTACTATCCCGTAATTGCAGTAATCGGAGTTCCAGGTGAGGTAATGAACCTAGTCAGAAACTGCATGAATGTTCGATAGGCAACAGTGAATGAGATACTTTATTAGGAACGCTTCACCACTTTTCAGATACTCTCTATCCGTGTTAATGTCTTCTCAATTCACCTTCACCACTACAGTGGACTTCTCTTAACTGTGATATTTGTTTATCATCACATTTGCATTACTTCGCTTTTTCAATCTCATGATCTCTGCGACTTCAATCATTTTGACAAAATTTGGCGGGTTTAATCTCTAACTTTTCCATGTTATTCAAATTCAAAATTGGAAATCAGAAGGCTTCTTCATTATTCCCTGCAATTTGATGTTCAGTAATATTCCATCTTCTGAAACGAATGCAATATCATTGATCGAATTATGTAATTCGTACAGTTTAGTGTTATATCTTGCTCGGTCGCTGTAATTCTAATGGGCAATTGGCTCTATTCCTGCAGTGGATTTGCATAATATTGTCGTGACGTCAATTCTATTCTACGCTGTCATTTTTCTGTGTGCGTGGGTGAATTAAAGAATGCTCGTTGTTGTGTAAATGAGTTCTGTCATCGTTCTGAAGTTTGCATTTTATTATCACAGTGCAAATTATGTCATGTTCTGTTATTCATTTCAGCTGTCCATAATTTGCCACATCGTTCACGGTGTGTAGTTGTTGATTTATTATGGCATTGACAAATACAGAAAATAAATACAATGATTCAAGAATTGAGACGCATTAACAGTAGAATAATGTATCACCAGATTTAAATATGGAATATGATAAATGGAAAGCAGATGACAACGAGATAATGACCAAATGTATTTTTCACAGTCTGTCTGGATATATTTGATCACATTTCCGTTGCCAAATTATCCTGAGATGGAACGTGAATCCAAACGTTCCGACCCGAAGTAATGATGTTACCCCTGCAACAACAACATGAAATGACTTCTGGATAAATATTGTGATCATTGCATTTTCATGGATCATGATGCATGTTTTTTGCTCTCAGCCTCCACAAACGTCAGTCCTTTAGCATTACTATCCTTCACTGCATTCGCTATTGTTGAGTGTTCTGTAATGACTGGTATCCTTCCTTTTCCTTTACTCTTTATGCCTCAGAAATGCCCACGTTCATTTTAATCATATTCTCCAGACTGAGCAAAATCCTACAAATACTACGGTCTTTCGTAGCCATGATGAATGGATTCTGCCTTTAAGTGTATACTCAACACTGGCATTGTTGAACCAGAATGTGAAGTACGTGCATTGGGAGCCATTTTGAAACAGCGTTTCACTGTTTGCACGTTGATGTCTGTATTTATACTCCATCCATTCGATGTCAACAAATTTCAATTTATTCCTTTGTGTTGGAGCTCAAATTTTCAACTGAGATGCACAAAGCATTTCCTTTTAACAAAGTTGAGGATAATATTATTGTCATTTTGCATTATGCTTGTCCTGAATATTTTTTTCAGCATCTTCACTACTGCTTGTTCAACAGTCAATCATTTAAACATCATTGTTGGGTGTGTAGTGTGACATATTAAATGTCCATGTTGATTTAATTGCTTATTATCAGTTACACAATCTTTAGCTAATTCAAAACTTCCTGCAATTTTCTGTGCTGTTTCCAAGTCAGTTCTGCCTTCTTCAATGTTAGAAGGCACAAAGTTAATTTTGCTATTTATAGAGCTTTGCTTTTCTTTCTTATCTGGATGCTCTGGTAAATTAGATAAATAGGTTTGGTTAGATTGCAGCACAATTCAAATTGGAGTTTTGCATCATGAAAGTTTCAAATTTACGAACTATCATTGAAGAAGAATGATTTATTTTGGGATTAATATTTGGAGCATTCATCTTCTTTCTCTCTCTATCTATTACAGCTAACTTAGCAGTTATTGTGATCCTCGCTCGAAAACGGTGTGGTATTTCCGCATGCATCACTTATTATTTGGTGTCAATGGCAGTGTCAGATCTCGCGATCATAGTGACAGCTGTCATATTAAACCGTGTTGCTGGAATCTATTTCCCTTTCAGTTTTCTCTCCATTACGCCCGTGTGCAGCTTGCGCTCTATATTCAATTATGGATCTATTGATAGTTCTACATATTTAACAGTTGCTTTCACCATTGATCGATTTATAGCCATCTGTTTTCAGACGCTCAAAATAACATATTGCACCAGGAGAATGGCGATGCGCGTTATAGTAATTGTGATCACATTAAGTTGCATAAAAAATGCATTCTTGTACTTCGTATATGAACCGAGGTACATGATAAAAAATATACCTTGGTTCTGTAACATAAAAGAAATGTTTTTCACTTCACTTGCATGGACTGCATATGACTGGCTTCATAAAATTTTAATCACTTGTCTCCCATTCATTCTGATTTTACTGCTCAATGTTCTGACCGTCAGATACATTCTCGTGGCTAATAGAGCCCGCACGAGGCTCCAGAACCAGAATATTGAAAAGAATCGGAGTGATGCAGAGCTGGAGAAGCGGAAAAAGTCAATTGTTTTGCTCTTCGCCATTTCAGGAAGTTTCTTTCTGTTCAATGCATTGTACTTTATAACAATACTGTACGTCCGCATTGGGAATCTCACATATGCTTCGAGTTCTGACTTTAAAAATCTCTCTTTTGTCCTCGATGAAAGTGCAGTTATGCTTCAGTTTTTGAGTACCTGCATTAACCCGTTTATTTATGCTGGAACTCTGAAAAGGTTCAGGGCTGAGTTAAACAATATGGTGCAACATCCTCGGAGACTTTTATTCAAAAAGCAAAAGATCTAAAGGTAGGCAACAGGGAGAGAGCACAGTTTTATTGTTAATAAATTAGTAGTCTAGAGTTTCAGACTGATACTGAGAGCGTACGTTATGAAATGGGTCAATAAATTAGGTCTCAATAACAGTGATTTCCAAGCTCTCACACAATCCCAACCTCATTCAGCGAAGGCTTCCAAGGATGGAAGTCTGCAAAGTTGACCAGATTTTGTCTGTGTGTGACCCAATTCCTCTGAAATGTGATTGGCTATGAACTGAAATAGTAGAGGAAATCGTTCATTTTAGAGCCATTGTGGACAGGCAATTGATATGACACTGATATTGAAGCTTTGTGTTCATTAAATCGAGACACCCAGAAATGCTCATCTCAGCTCATCCTCTGTTAAAATATGAGTGAGTGACAGACTCACTACTTCCACTATTGAAAGAAAAATGAAAATTCATTTGCCTCATACAATACTAAACAGAACGGCTAACAAACATAACTGTCTTTCCCCGAACTGAACACAATCCAATCAACATGTTGTTCCGATAACACACGTATTAACCATTACATTTATTTTATCTCAGGTCTCCACAGATGATCAGAATATTGGATAGGGTAGACAGTGAAAAACTTGCACCCTCCTCTCTGACCTATCAACTCCATCCCCACCTCCATTCACCTATTGTACTCTGTGTTTTTTTCTCCCCACCCCCAAGCCATTTCATTTATCTCTGCACTCTGCAGGCACCTACCTCTATTCCTGATGAAGGGATTTTCCTCGAAACGTCGATTCTTCTTTTCCTCAGATGCTGCGCGATCTGCTGTGCTTTTCCAGCAACACTCTAATCGAGACGCTAGATTTCAGCATCTGCAGTCCTTGTTTTTACCGAGTTGATTTTAACCCTATTGCAAATACTCTTCAAAGGATGCCTGCCTTGATGAAGTTTTCGTCCTCTCTCTAAAAGAATCTTAGTGAGTATCTCTCTCTCTCACTGCAAACCCGAGGTCATCTCCTCTGCCCTGAAGCTCTTCAACCATGTCCTGAAACAGACTCGCTACCACAGTATCTTCCGCCTCGGAACAATTCTACCTCAGGGCATCTATGTGGACTTCACCAGTTTCCCCATTTCCACACTCCCATCTCACTTCAGATCCAAACTCCCAGCTCAGCACCGCCCCCATGACCTGTCCCACCTGCCTATCTTCCTTACCACCTATCCACTCCCCCCTTTTGTCTGACCTCGCACCTTCATTACCACCACCATACACCTATTGTACTATTTGCTACCTTCCCCACACTCCTCTCTGAACTATCGGCTCCATCCCTACCCCCATTCACCTATTGTACTCTATGCTATTTTCTCCCCAACCCCACCCAACTACCTGCTAACGTAGGCAACCCAGCCACATTAGGGAAATGTAAACAATCCTTTGATAAGTGCATGGATGATTTTGGGAGAGTGTCGGGGACGAGATGAGAGGAGTTCATGGGTCGGCGCAACATCGAGGGCCGAAAGGCTTGTTCTGCGCGGTAGTGTTCTTTGTTCAATCCTCAGTACCACTCACTGAAACAGTGGGCATTACTGAGATAAGAGCAGAAAGAGAAGAGTAAGCCATTCAGTCCCTCAAGTCTCTTCTACCACCTATTGCAATCATGACTGACTTTTGGAATGACTCCATGTATCTGTCTCTGATCCATTACCGTGAACTATTTATAGTTACAGTGAAAAACATCTCGGATTTAAAACTACAAACATCTCAAACGTTAACTGCCTTCTTATTCTTTACCGAACTTGCCTTTTTCATTTTAATGCTGCAAATGTGTTGCTGGTCAAAGCACAGCAGGCCAGGCAGCATCTCGGGAATAGAGAATTCGACGTTTCGAGCATAAGCCCTTCATCAGGAATGATTCCTGATGAAGGGCTTATGCTCGAAACGTCGAATTCTCTATTCCTGAGATGCTGCCTGGCCTGCTGTGCTTTGACCAGCAACACATTTGCAGCTGTGATCTCCAGCATCTGCAGACCTCATTTTTACTTTTCATTTTAATGCCTTGAAAACAGCAATCAGATCACTTCCTGAGCTTCCAAATTCGAGATACTATATCTGGAGTCAGACATTCTGTGCGAGACGCTTGTTGTTGGGCTCACTTGTTTATCTCGATATATCTTAAATGACGCTATCGTTATTGCCCCTACCACCTTCTCTGTAAAGGAATTACAGGCACACACCAACCTCCATGTACAGGAATTTACACGCATATCTCCCCTAAACATTTCCCCTCTCACTTTCAATGCGTGACACCTCGTAATTGCGTCCCCCTCTATGGAAAATAAAAGTCTTGTTCTCCGCCGTGTCTCTCCCTTTCATGATTTTGTCGAACTCAATCAGGTCCTCACTCAACCTTGGCCGTTCTCATGAAAACCATCCGAATGGACTCAACCTCTCTTAATGTCAGGCAACATCCTGCTGAACTTCCTTTGCACCATCTCCAAAGCATCGACATACTTTTCGTAATGTGGCAACTAGACATTTACGCAGTATTCCAATCGTGGCCGAAACAAAATCCGATACAACTGTAACACGGCCTGCCAACTCTGATACTCAATACCCCGTCGAAGGAAGGAAAGCATGCCGTATAACGTCTTGATCACTGCATCGAGTTCCATTTGCACCTTCAGGGAACAATGGACCTGAACACTCAGAGTCCTCTGTACATCAATTTTCCCCAGGACTTTTCCAATTACCGGATAGTTCGCTCGTCAGTTGGATCTTCCAAAACGCATCACCCAACATTTGCACGGATTGTACTCCATCTGCGATTTCTCTGCCCAACTCTCCAATCTGTCCATATTCTGCTGATTTGTCTGACAGTCCGCTTCACTAGTTGCCACTCTACCAATCTTACTGTCATCTGCACACTTGCTAACAAGATCACCTATACTTTCCTCCAGATTATTTATGTACATCACAAACAACAGTGGTCCCAGCACAGATCCCTGTGCAACACCCACTGGTCACATTTGTCCATTTTGCTGAACTCCAGTTCCACTACGACTCTCTGTCTCTTGCTGCTCAGCCTGTTTTCTGCCTTGTGCACACTGGACCCCATGCGAATTCACTTTCTTCATCAGCCTACCGGGGGAACCTGATCAAACACCTCACTGAAGTCCATGAATCTGACAACTCCAGACCTCCCCACATCAATCAACTATGTCACTTCTTCAAAGAATTCTATTCAGTTGGTCAGTCATGATCTTCCCTGCACAAAATCATACTGCCTACTACTGATAGATCCATTTGCTTCCAAATTGGAACAGATCTTATCCATCAGTATGTTCTCCAACAGCTTCCCTAAAACTGACGTTAGGCTCATCAGTCTACAATTACCTAGGTTATCCCTGGTACTCTTCAAAACAAGGGACAACAATACCAATTCTCCAGTAATCCGGGATGTCACCCATTTTCAAGGATGCTGCAAAGATACCTGTTAAGGCCACAAGTATTTCCTCTCTCGCTTCCCTCAGTAACCTGTGATCAATTCCATCCAGACTTGGGGACTTGTCCACCTTAATGTCTTTTTCAATACCCAACACTTCCTCTCTCCTTATGCCGATTTGGTCGAGAATAATCAAACATTTATCCCCAACCACAAAATCCGTCATGTATCTCTCCTTGGTGAATACCGATTCAAAGTACTCGTTTAGAATCTCTCCCATTTTCTGGCTCCATGAGTAACTTTCTTCCTTTCTGTTTGAGTTTGCAAATCGTTTCTCCAGTTACACTCTTGCTCCTTTCATATGAATCAATGGCTTTGGGATTTCCCTTAACCCTGTTTGCCAAAGATGTCTCATGATCCCTTTTAGCCATCTTCAAAACTCGTTTCTGATTGATCCTGCCTTCTTGATATTCTTTCAAAGCTTCGTCTGCTTTCAATCGCCTAGACCTGATGTATTGCCTCTTTTCCCGCGGTTAATCAGTCTCACAACTTCATCTGTCATCTGTTTCGAGAACAGGAGCGGGAGCTGGATGAGCTTTGGGCCATTAGGAAGGCAGAGCCTGTGACAGACAAGAGTTACAGAGAAACAATTATTCTTAGGCACAAAGAAAGCTGGATAACTGTTCAAACAGGGAAAAGCATTCAGTGGAGGGATCCATTGTGGTCATTTCCCTGAAAAGCAAGTATGCCGTTTTCAATACTCTTTGGGTGGACGATCTACCAAGGGTGAACAGTGGGGTGCAGGTATCTGGCGCAGTGTCTTTCTCTGTTGAACAGAAGGGAAGAAGGAAAAGGAGGAGAGTATTAGTCATCGGGGACTCAATAGTTAGAGGGTCAGATAGAATGCAAGTGTTGTACCCTTGTACAAGAAGGGCATTGGTGATGATTCAGGTAATTATAGACCAAGGAGCCTTACGTCTGTTGTATGAAATGTCTTGGAAAGGATTGTAGGAGATAGAATTTATAACCATCCAGCAAGCATCAATTTAATTTCAGGAAGCCGACATGGCTTCGTCAAGGGTAGGTTAGGTCTCACAAACCTCAGTGAGTTTTTTTGCTGAGATTATCAATCATGCAGATGAGTGCCGCCGCACTTGGAATATTATAGACAGTTCTGGTCGCTCCATTAAGGGAGCATGTGGAAGCATTAGAAAAGGTGCAGAGGAGATTTGCAAGGATGTTGCCTGGTCTGGAGGGAAGGTGTTATGAGGAAAGGCTGAGGTACTTGGGTCTGTTCTCATTGGAAAGAAGAAGGCGAGGAGTAGATTTAATATAGATATATAAGATGATCGGAAGATTAGATAGGGTAGCAATTAAAATCTTATTCCTAGAATGGTGACGTCAGCTTGTACAAGAGGTCAAAAAGCCTGTTTCAATGCTGCTGTGTACGAAACTTGAGACTTGAGACGAATCATAATTTAACAAGTTGCCTCCAAAGTCTCTCCTTTGGAATAAAAGCAATTCTGACTTTTAATTATGAGCTTGCAATTCCAAAATTATTTTTGATGTTGTTTTCACAAATGCTGTCACGGCTGCTGCGTTTGCCCAGCAGTTTCTGATTTCAATTTACTCTGAATTCGTAAGTGGTATTTTGCTCGTGTAAAACTTCCAAAGGTTATTGGTCAATTCCCCATGATAGTTCGAAACGTTCTTCATGCTCTAAAAGAAATTCCTCATCATCTGAATCTGAAATGGGCAAATTGGTTTCGAGAGAGCTTTTCTCGTACTTCTGATGTCATCAGGCAGGATAAACATTCGTCCTGTATATCCTTTCAGACCACGTCACTGAATTTACCTTTGTCTCTTTATAGCTGTCACGAAGATGTGTGCAGTGTCCTTGATCTCTCCCCTGAGAGATCTAAAAATCGATTAAGAGGCCAATACAAAATTGATGTGTGGTAATATAGCCATTCCCATATCATTCTGTCCCTTAACACAGATCTAACACGGCAGTAACTTTGTCGAATTTTGAAATGCTTCTCAGATAAAATTTTATTCTTTCGGCTTTAGTGAAAGGCTCACAGAGTTATTTTATCATCTTATGATCGTCTAACCACAAAATGAAATTCCTATTTTTATTGTGGGGATGCGTGGTAAGCTACGGCACATGGTGAGACTGGGACGGAGGACACAGAGGAAGAAAAGGCTAAGCGAAGGAATTAAGGACATTCTCTGCAAAATTGAGCATTGATTCCAAGGTATTGGACGGAACTAGAACGGATAATAAGCTTAAGTACCAACCATATTGCTCTTCAGCATCTTGAATTCATCAACAAGGTGAATCGTGTTACATATTGGCACTAATGATATAATCAGAAAAAGGATTGAGGATATAAAAAGTGACTTCAGGAAGTAAGGATGGAAGCTGCAAAGCAGGGCGAACAGAGTGGTGTTCTCTAGTTTACTTCCACAAGACAGCGAGGTGAGGAACAAGCAGCAGGCGCAGCTTAATACGGGGCTGCGCAGCTGGTGTAAGACTGAGGGATTCAGATATGTAGATAATTAGTATGCCTTCTGGGGAATGTGGGACCTGTACAGGAAGGACGGGTTGCATCTGAACTGGAAGGGAAGCAATGTCCTGGGTGGAATGTTGGATCAAGCAGTTCGAGTGGATTTAAACTCGAATGGCAGGGGGGTGGGAAACTGAGCTGTATACCGGAGGTGAGAGTTGATGCAAATGTGGCAGTTGCAAGAAGTAGACCAGCTAGTGGGTCTAATTCCACAATTAACTCAATTAAGTTTGTAAAGGACGATCTACCCCGCACAAAACCACGCTGTCTATCACTGATAAACCTATTCTTTTCCAAATATAAATAGATTTTATCCCTCAGTACCTTCTCCAGCCACATTCCCACCACTGATGTCAGGTTCAATAGTCTGTCGTTGCATTGGAGTATTAATACTACATTTCTTGTGCAGTCCGGTAACCTGAGCAAACCTTTTGCCTGAAACGTCGATTTGGCTGCACTTTGGATGCTGCCTGAACTGCTGCGCTCTTCCAGCACTACTAATCCAGAATGAGCAAAGCTGCAGTCCTGCAGCACTTAACCTGTGTTTAATGATGCTGCAACTATATCTGTCAGGGCCCCAGCTATTTCCTCTCTCGCCTCCCTCAGCCACCTGGGATAGATCCAATTTAATACTGGGATTTGTCCACCTTAATATCCTTTAGCGTCCCCAACACATCTTCGCACCTACTATCAACGTGATCCAGAATAAACAATCTTCTATCTCTAGTGTCAGCATTCATCATTTTCCGTTCCTCGGTGAACGCAGATGCAAAGAATTCATTCAGAATCGCAGCCATTTTCTCAGTTTAGAAACACAATCCTCCTTCCTTATCCTTTACTGGACCAACCCTTTATCTGGTTGCCCTCTTGTTTCAAATAGAAGAATAAGAGACCTTGGGATTCTCTCAAAATCTGCTCCCCACGCTATTTCATGACACTTTTTAGCCCGTTTGATTCCTCATTTATGAATGGCTCTACTCACCCGATATTCCTCCAAGGGACATGCTGTTCTTCGCTGCTTGGACCTTATTTCCGCTTCCCTTTTCCTCTTGGCCAGTCACACGATTTCTCCTGTCATCCACGGTTCACGAATCTTGCCGTTCCTATCACTTATTTTCAAAGGGTCATGGTTACCCTGCACTATCTTCATCCTATCTTTGAACGCCTCCCACATATCAAAGGTGGACTTTCTTTCAAATAGCTGTGTCCAATCGACATTTCCCAGCTACTGCCTAATTTTGACATCATAGGCCTAGGCCCAGTTGAGTACTCATCACTTTGGACTACTCTAATCTTTGTCGATGAGTATTCTAAACTTACAGAATTGTGCTCACTATTCCCAAAGAAATCGCCCACGACAAATTCTACCACATGACCTGGCTCATTCCCCAACACAAAGTCCAATATGGCCCTTTCCCTTGTTGGTGTATTAACATACGCCTGGAGAAAACATTCCTGGGTGCTCCTAACAAATTTTGCCCCATTCAGACTACTAACACTAAGTGTACCTCAGTTAATGTTGGGAAAGTTAAAATCTCCCATCACCTCTATCCTGTTACTTCTACATCTTTCCATAATCTATTTACCTATTTGTTTTTCACTCTTGGGATGCCTGTATTACAGCCCCACCAATGAAACTGCACCCTTCTTATTTCTCAGCTCCACCTATTACACCTCACTGTTCAAGACCACCATGCTGTCCTCGACTAACACAGCCATGATATTATCCCTGACCATCAATGTAACTCCTCCCCACCCCTTTTACATCCCTCCCTATCCTATCTGAAGCATTTAGAATCCGGAACATTTAGTTGCCAATCATGCCCTTCTTTCAACCAAGTCTCTGATCGCAATAACCTCATAGTCCCATGCACCAATCTAAGTTCTACGTTCTTCTGCCTTACCCATTACACCCCTTGAATTAAAGTATATGCACTTCCGGCCGCCACTTCTTTTGTGTTGATCTGCACTCTGCCTATTCTTTCTCTTGATCATGCTAACTTTGTGATGCTTACAGTCGCCAGTTTCCATCTCACTGACTATAGTCTTCTCTCCTGGTTCCCAATCCACTGCCACACAACTTTAAATAATCTCCAACAGCAGCATTTAACTCAGCATTATTCCTGGTTGATCCCTACGCACAGGCGAGAAGAAATCACGATTTTTCATGGTTAAACTCTCACACAAGACACAAATTAACAACATCAGGCATCCCTTCTCCGTCTGTGTGACGTGAATGCACATGAGATAGGAGAAGTTGTGCAACTAAAGGTGTGGTAGAATCAATTTTTTTAATGGATAAGACGTACATTTGTTAACCATGACTTAAATTACAAGTGTTGGTGCATAGAGCAGAAAGAAGAATTCCTGTAATTAGTTAAGGCATTGCTGTATGCAAGTTTGATGCATTGGCTTTTATTTTTCCATAATTCGTACCTCCGACTGCGGCTCCGTTTGACTGGAAACAGCAAATGCATCTCTTTAATTTTAAAAAAAGAAACGCAATAGGACAGTCAGTGGTAAAATTCATGCCTGTCAGATTACCTTCTAGCACTGTCATAATGTCAGAAAATTCGGATAAATAATTTATCGAAGGGAACTTGGAAAACTTTAAGGTATTCAAATAGAGTCATTATTGGGCTTTCGAAGTGAGGGACGAGCTGAACATTGGTTCTAATTTGGCAGTGGATGTTCAACTCTTCCAAATCGTGATGACATCTAAAACTCTGCTTCCCAAGCCTTGACTCGTCAAACATCGTATTCCAATTACTAGAGTACAGAAAGGCAATAATCAATCTACAAAATATTCGTGCCTAATTGAAGTGCGTGGACAAACATATGACAAAAGGAGCGCAGGTGAGGAAATTATGAAATGTTCCAACATGACATCAGGAAAGAAAGAAGAACCATGTTACGAAACTGTTTGGAGATTTCAGAGCTTTGAATGCGGGGAGATCTGAACATCCCAGTCCCTGAATCACAAAGCATATGCATGCAGTTAGAGCAAGTAATCATGAATGTTGAGCAACTGTTCTATTCTATCGTGAGGGAAATTGAGTAGAAGAGTCGTTCATTTTAAAATAATTTGACACCAAAGTGGGAGTTAAAGTTTACAAATTCTCATCTGTACTTGTATACTACTTAAAACTGTTGAAATAAAACAAAAGCAAACCTTCGTTATGCATCTGTCGAACAAACTGTAAATGAGGGTAGACACTTTAGTGTGACCGTAAAATCATCATGCATTAAATGTCGCAAAAAATTCTTTTCTGTAGGTCCGAAATCAAAAAAAAATCACCAATTGCTGAAGAAACGCACCACGCCTAGAAGCAACATTTGTCAGCTGGAGTCAACATTGCTGGTCCAGTGACCTTCCTGAAGAAGCGTCACTGAACTGGAAACATTAACTTTACACTCTCTCCTCATCCGTAGATTATCATTTATATTGTCAGCATCTCAGCACCATTTGTCTGTTCGTTACTTTGGGAACAGAAGTGCAACTGCAGAAAATCAACTAACACAATTAATCTTCCTATTTTGCATCCAAGAAGTTGTTTTCAAAATGGCCAAATAAGTCGTCATTCTAATGGTCATCAGGTCGAGACGAAGCAATATCCTTTTCTAACTAAATCCCAATTATATGTATCAAATTAAGGACTAATATACTTGCCAAATTGTTGGAATGATATCTTCAATATTGGAAGTTTACAAAAGAACACGTCATACACAAATAAGTAACAACTGCAATGAAGATAGATTTATGGAATGTTCTTCGGGATTAATCTCTCTCTCTCTCTCTCTCTCTCTGTCTCCCTCTCTCTCTCTCTCTATCGATCTTCTTCAATGCAGGGAACTTACCAGGAAAGCGGATTTCCCATGACTCATTCCTGCTTTTGTTTGATCGGACGTGAAAAACTTCCTGTAACTGAGTGTGCTGTTGAGGCATTTCAGAGAGACGTTTAGAGACAGTTACCATTTGGCAAGTATTGAATCCCATACAGGCATATGATGATTAATTTGTAGTCTGAAGTACAATAGCGAACGGGACTTTGAATGACAATCCGGAAGATGGACTTTACTCATTAAATGAGTTGAAAATTTTGTTGTCAATGACTTAATTAACTGGATTAAAATAACCTGAATATTATTTGATGGACATATCTGCTCATCATGGACTTTTTCCAACAATGCCAACATTCAGAATATCCATTTATAAATCAATGGTAGAATTCCACAATCAATAAATTTATGAAAAAAGAAAGTTCCAACCCAGGAACACACAGACATGTGGAGAATGTCCAAACTCCACACAGACAGTCACTTTAGGCTGGAATCAAACCTGTGCCCCGGCACTGTGAGACGGTGAAGTTAAACAATGAACCACCGTGCCATACGTTCTATCACGCTACTTCTCTGTCCATCAAGCTGTTACACCGTGGACCCCATGTGACTTCACTTTCCTCTTTCCCCTGCCATGTGGAATCCTTACCAAACATCTTTGTAAATATCCTTGGTGTTCCCATGAAAAATACATTGACATAAGCAGATATTTACAAGAGTGTTTACACTTGCAGCAAACAAAAAATGACTAAAAGCAAACGAATTCAATGGAGGTGATGGCCTTGTCGTTTTATCACTGGACTATTAATCCAGAAACACAAAAGCATGTTCTGGGGTCCTGGGTTCGAATCTCGTTATGGCAGTTGATGGAATTTTAATTCAATAAAATAAATCCAAGTGAGTCAGATAAACTCAAGTCTCACGATTGAATTTAAAATAATCTCACTGCATTCAAACTGAATACAATGTTCATGGTTGTGATTGCATTCAGAATTTCCCGAAATTGGCATTTAGTTCAGCTATTTAGTTCACTGTTGATATAATGATTTTTCGTTTTTTTCTAAAGTATCTGCTTCAACTTCAGCCATTAAACGTCGATACCAATATGCCATATTTAAGTGGTAGATTTATACTTGACAACAGAAAAAAGATTCATTTGCGTAGAAGTTATGTCATCGTTTATTACAATGAATGGAAGGGTTTTTTTCTTATTTAAAACATTCCCGAGCAATCATTCTGTGATTGTATCAACAATATTATGTTTTGGTAACATTTAAAGAGTTCATTCCAGTGCACAAATAAAGCTGCAAACAGAGGGGAAAAGAAACTTACAGGAAATTCAGAGGGTACATCGGGTATGTGCATACGGAACCTTGATTAATGTTTTGTGCAACAAAGAATGACAGGTACACATACAGAGAGAAAAAAAATCAGAAATCGAAACGGATTGAGACCTACATGCAGAGACAATGAGTTGCAGATACCGGTATTAGGAGCTTCCAAAACCCATTTGGTAAAGATTGGCTCTGATACATTGTGATGTTTTGGTCTGTTGTGAAAGCTTGTTATGCATTGTCTGTATTTGGAAGGAACACTGGACTTCTGTGTTTTAAAAAAACTAACTAGAGGTCACGTCTGTTTAACGAAGTTTTAAGAACAACGGTCCTTTCCACTGTACGAAGGAATCCATTTCAGCTGGTTAATTTTGCAATGCTGGAGTCAGACTGATACATGAAATTAAATACGGAAGATCTGTCCAAATCGCATTTCAAATATATACTCCAGCTCTATCAAAACATTTGAATGAACAAAGTGCGAAGAATTAAAAGGTAAACAGTTTTTACATGAAGGTGCCATTGCTTGCAGTTTTGCGTCTCTGCATGTTGTGACTTCAAGGTTATCGAAGTGAATGTATTTGAGTGCAATGCTTATTTTGTGTATTTATTCTATTAGAAATCTCTTATTTTCAACACAATAAAAAAAGACTGCGTGTCAGTGCAGCTTAATATTGTAGGCACATTAATGTTAATTTTTCCCTTTCTGCATGCATTGAGGCTTCTTGTGTTGTTAGTATCTCGTTCCAAAATGAAATTGATGAAGGTATTGCAATTTCTACCTATGGACAGCATATGTTGTCCCCATTAAATGTTTGCCGTAGGGAATTTTATTCTTTCCTTGCACAGTCTTCACGAAGTCTTGCATTACGTATCAAATGTGGAATTTGCAATATTGGTGAAAAACAAGTGAGTGCGAACTAATTCCATTACTGTAATTTCCTCATTCCCAAATTTCTGAAATGCCATTCACGTTCTCAAGTGCTGATTCGAATGTAACATTTTCATTAACTGTTTTGGCAGTCATAGCTCATATTGTCAGCCCAGTTTTGTTTTGACCCAACGTTTTTCATTAGTGATGAAGCTGCATTTAAAACAGCAAGTCAAGGTTGCACGCTCTGCTTCTATAGTGCCTCGGAAGTGACCAGGATATAAACCAGGCAGGAAAATTAGCATAAACTGCTGTGGTCACCTTGAAGAAGATTTTCACCATTTGCGATCGCTGTTCACTGTTAATTAAAGGCATTTTCGGGCAGAGTTTTTAAATATTCTGCTGGCTACTTCAAATAACCGAAGGCATCAATATTCCTGATAAGTTCAAATTTAAGCATATCAGACGCAACAGTCATTCTGCCTGTCAACAACATAAATCAATATATGTACACATTCACATGAACACGTTGACTCATTGACTCAAACTATGATGTGTTCTTTGGATAACAGGCTAAAAGAATAAAGCAAGTGAAATGGAGAAACTGAAAGACATTCTGCCACCACTTCTATGATTTCGTTTTCTTGTTATACGGGATATGCGGAGAAAGAAGGAAAGAAAAACCTGGCAAGTAAAGTAAAATGATGGAAATAGTCATCTGGAATAATGTCTTCAAAGTTTGGGAGAAGTTTTGTAGCTCGGCTGCTCCTTGTTGTGGTTGTGTTCGCCGAGTTGGGAATTTGTGTTGCAGACGTTTCATCGCCTGTCTCGGTGACATCCTCAGTGCTTGGGAGCCTCCTGTGAAGGGCTTCTGTGATCTTTCCTCCGGCATTTGTCGTGGTTTGAATCTGCCGCTTCTGGTTGTCCGTTCCAGCTGTCCGCTGCAGTGGTCGGTATACTGGGTCCAGGTCGATATGCTTATTGACTGAATCTGTGGATGAGTGCCATAGCTCTAGGATTTCCCTGGCTGTTCTCTGTTTGGCTTGTCCTATAATAGTAGTGTTGCCCCAGTCGAATTCATGTTGCTTGTCATCTGCGTGTGTGGCTACTACTTCGATGTAACAGCACTGTTCACCTCTATCGATAAAACCCTAGCCAGAAAAACAATAGCCAAGCTGCTGGGCATTCAGAACAGACAACAGGACGTTGAACCTATCAACAAAGACGGCATACTTAAACTTCTGAATCTGTGCCTCGCAACACACTTCACATTCAACAACCAAATATATGAACAAATCAACAGCACATCCATGGGTTCACCCATCTCTGGAATCATAGCGGAAGCAGTAATGCAAAGGTTAGAACAAACAGTCTTACAGCAAATTCAACCCAAACTCTGGGTCAGATATGTGGATGACACCTTTGTAATCATTAAAAACACAGAAATAGAGAACACACACCGGACCATCAACGCCACACTCACAGGAATCCGATTCACGAGAGAGGAAGAAAAGAACAACCAACTCCCATTCCCAGACGTGACGGTAGAGAGAACACCGAACGGAGAATTCAGCACAAAGGTATACAGGAAAGCCACATACACAGACCAAGTCCTGAACTATGAAAGCAACCACCCCAACACACACAAAAGAAGTTGTATCAAGACACTACTCAAAAGGGCCACAACACACTGCAGCACACCAGAACTGCAAAGAGAGGAAGAAGAACACCTATATAATGTATTCACCAAAAATGGATACCCACGCAATTTCATCAACTGATTCCTAAGGGAAAGACAGCGGAACGAGGACATACCGCAACCCAAAGGAATAGCCACACTCCCATACATCAGGAGCATTTCCGAACTGACAGCCAGACGACTGCGACCACTAGGACTCATAACAGCACATGAACCAACAGCCACTCTCAGACAACAACTCACCAGAACGAAGGACCCAACACCCAGCATGAGCAAAACCAATGTAGTGTACAAAATCCCATGCAAGGTCTGCACAAAACATTACATAGGACAAGCAGGAAGACAGCTAACGATCTGCATCCATGAACACCAACTAGCCACGAAACGACATGGCCAGCTATCCTTAGTAGCCACACAAGCAGATGGCAAACAGCATGAATTCGACTGGGACAACACTACTATTATAGGACAAGCCAAACAGAGAACAGTCAGGGAATTCCGAGAGGCATGGCACTCATCCACAGATTCAATCAATAAGCACATCGACCTGGACCAAGTGTACCGACCATTGCAGCGGACAACTGCAACTGACAACCGGAAGCTGCAGATTGAAACCACTACAAATGCTGGAGGAAAGATCACAGAATTGCTTCACTAGGTTCCCAAGCACTTATGTTGTCACCGAGACAGGGGACGGAACGTCTGCAACACAAACTCCCAGCTCGACGAACAGAACCACAACAATGGCAAAATGTTTTTTTTTCATTTGCAGTTCAAAACATAAGACATTAATGCTGCACACTTTGAAGAAAGAGAATTCAAACAAAGGTTTGTAACTTGCCGTTTTTCAAAGGTGATCTCCTTTTACAATCGAATCATAAATTCACAGAGATCTCGAGCACAGAATACAGCCCTTCAATCCATCATGCCCACGCTGGTGCAAACGACCTTACTATGCAAATTCCAATTTCCAACACGAAGTGCATAGGTTTGGATCCATAATTTTGGATGCCATGACATAGAATTAACAACATGGAAAGCGACCCTTCACTCCAACTCCCTCGCACTGACCAGATATCGTTAACTGACCTAATTCTATTGACCAACATTTGTGAACAGTTTTAGGCACTGTATACACGGAGGGTGTGCTGGCGTAGAGGGATTTCTGAGAGATTTATGTACAAGGATGAAGAGCGTGTCATTGCCGACCCTGGGCCTGATTTACAAGGTGTGTAGAAGGATGACGGGTAGTTTATTTGAAACAGAATGCAGAGAGAACTGGTTAGAGGCAAGATGGTGAAGACGGTTACATGAGTAGCAGAGACGAGGACGAGAGGACACAACCGCAGAGTAACGGGATTGCCCTTTAAACTGAGAAGAAGGAAATGTTTATTGTTGGAGGATGTTGGCAAATGAGTGGAATTCTTTACCACAGAAAACTGTCGAGGTCAGATTATTGAGTCTTTATCAGAAAGAGACAATGTCTGATTTATCAACTGGATCAAGGATTGCAGGGAGAAGGCAGGAAAAGGTGCTGAGAAACATATCAGCCATTATCGACTGATGCTATAGAAGTTTTAAACAGAATGCCTAATTCTGCTCATGGATCTCATTGATATATATATATATATAGATATATATATATATAGACTTAGCCACCAGTCCTCCAGTACCTCTGATATGGCTTCAACGGAAGTAACTTTGTTTTTTGCAATGCCTTTCCCTTGCTTCCCTTGCTTCATTCAACCATCAGAGACGCATTTTTTTTTCGTCCTGGGCAATTACCTGTTTTATGCCTGCCAGACTACTAAGTGTCTTCTCTGTTCCAATCCTAAATTTTATAACTCCTTCACAGATTTTCGTGCTGGCTTTCTGGCCATCATGTCCATCTCACTACTGAACACCAACGAAACTTATTCACCTCGAATCCGACCAGGATTTTCGTAGCTATGAAAACATGACTGCTGTGATTATTTATTGTTCTTATGGTTTCCAGTGTTGTCCTTCGATCCTTCATAAAACTATGCAATAACATAAAATACCGGGAAGTCCTGCCATCGGAACCCTTTTATATCGTCGTTTTAGTCCTCCTAACCTCCTTCTTGAGTATTATCTTGCACATTCTACACTCTTCTGTGTCTTCTGTTGTCTTGTGCTCGCTGGAAACCCAATAATTCTTTTTTGTAAGTGAATTTAAACTTCATGTTCAGGTTCACAGGAGCAGATAGGCCTTGTTATGTGATGGCTTCCCAGTTACTTCTACATTCTGCCCATAGGACTACAGTGAGGTGAATGTTAGTAAAAGGGCAGGAGAGTAGGGTGAACAGCTGTGTTTCCTCGGAGAACCATGCTGGGAACATTGTATTGTAAAGATTCAGTTAATCAATTTAATTAGGTTCCTGGGACGAACGACAAAGCGAGAACGATACCTATTATTAAACATCCCTTACTTTGTCAGCGTTTTTGGACTCAGAACTGTGAGCAACGCCTGCAACAAATGAAACACAAAGTATGGATACTACACAAAATCTTAAATTAAAAGAAGAAATGCTGAAGGCGCACTGGAGGACACTCATAGCCATCGATTCATGCAGGTCTTCAGCACCGGACAAAAGGTTATTTCGGACCATCGGGTTTGCACTGATAAATAGCACGCAGGTATGCATGCAAATATATACACACACACTTTTTTCTGTATGCTCCAGAATGAAGTCATGTAGAATTTGAAGAGCAACGCAAGCTCAGATGTGTGACACGAATTGAAGATACTACAAATGAAACGTTTCCTGCCTACGAACGAACCTTTTGGAAGATGAAGCTTGCAAGAAAGGAACACAAAGTCAGAATATGTTCAGGAGTGGAAACCTCATCTGAACACAACTGTCAGACATACAAAAGCACTAAAATGTCCAGAGACATGGAACCTGCCACAGACGATAGGGCATAGGTCACAGGCTAAAGCTCTGTCTAAGAAGTTTATATCATCCATCACTGTCAGGCGAGGATCGAAATTCGGAACAGAAAACAATTCATTTCGTTTCAATCTGCTCTTATATCTCGCCACTTTTGAAAGGTTTCTGCCTCTTCGCTGTTACTCACTGGCCCTCAACATATTCAGCAATCACTTGTTTCCAAAATAACGTCTACACAGGGTCTTGAATTCTGTCTTAAGCCTGCACGTGACAGAACAGAGCAGCAAACTTTGATACATGAGTCATTATGCTCCTTTTTTTTACAGCTCACCTAAAATGTACAGAAAAACTCTCCGTTCCACCAGCCAGATTCATGACTCCCTCTGCTCCTCTCCATTCTCAAGATTTTTTGGATCAAAGACCAAATACATCAGTCAACAGACATTGACGTTTCTGTGCATGCTCCATACACTGTCTGGAACTGCTTCCTTTCGGGATAAGAAAGATTCACGAGAAGGAACAGTGAGATTCAGTTCATCCTGGCAATGGGAAAATTGCTGACGAACTACAACAATGACAACAGCATTTAACAAAATTAACAGCATCAATCCTTCCTTGACACTTCAAGTCAGTGTTAATATTCCTCACTTCAAAAGAGTGCTTTATTTCCCATTCAAGAAACTGCAAACGTTTCTGTAAAATGAAAAACGTGAGTGTGTTCATTTTACCAAACGAACTCAGAGAGTCCATTAAAGAGGACGTACCTTTGCATGACATCCTGACTGATGTATCTAGCTTCTTACGAGTCAGTCTAGAGGATCAGATGGGAATCTACCAGGGCAGTGGAAAAGGCTAGGCAAAATCCGTCTGGAAGCACAAGGGCAGTAGATCAACGTTCGTTCACTGTCACTGTTTCAATATTCTGGAATTTCCTCATTCAGGACATTGTGAGTCAACATGTGCACTGCAACCAATCAAGATATGAGTTCATCGGCACCTTCGCAAGTCAAAATATGAACCCAGCGATGTCCATTTCCCACGAATGAATAAGAATAAAAAGAAAACTAAGCAAAAGCTCACCCACATTTGGTGGCCATGGTACTGTACTTCATCAGTTTTTCACGTCAAGTCATTTCCAATGCAAGCAAGATTTCCACTGACCAGGCCACCAGGATGTACAATAATTCCCATTCGGGGAATGAAGGTTCCCGGCCCTTCTATAACCACTATTTTTATCCTTTCTTGCCAACTCAGTGTGTTCTGAGGATGAATATCTGCAGGAAGTATTATTGAGGAACAGGTCAAGAACAAGCCGAGAGGCCTGTTGAGAGAATGAAAATAAAAATGGTCAGTGAATGGTGACGAAGCACTGACTACTCCGATAGTGGCAGTATGATGACAATGTAGGTGCTACACAAGAGCATGCATGCTATTTCTGACAATCTCAACTGTTCATTTATAGCGGTAAACAGGGCTGACTGGTCTATTTCTGTATTCACTCCCTGCCTGCCTGTATTTATAAACCTCCCACGCAATTTTCTCAGCAAGATTGCGTGAGAAGATTATCAACAGTCCCAATATTACCAAGGACTGCAGAGGTTTCTGCAGCTGGAATTTTAATCAAGCAAAGACTCCATTTTTAATTCTGAGAGCAGGATAGATGAAATACGAGACAAATATGTGAAGCAGGGCAAGCAGTAAGGGTGCGGCATTGAGAATGGTTACATTGCAGCTCATCATGACAAACCACAATTGTGATGGATTCAATGATCAGCTGCACTGAAGCAATCATCCAAAAGCTTCATTTGAGCGCAATATTGAGGGCGAGCCCTGTTCTGGCTCACCAGTGAAGGAGACGGAATTCATATTCACGACAACATTCCTGTTCAGTATCCAGTCCTTCTGAAAACCGTTTCCCATTATATGTGATTTTAAACCCTTGCATTCCCAATCGTGCAAGAATTTTCCTCGGATGATTCTGTTTAAACACCGGACAAGAACGGAACGGGCTAGCTATGATGAGTAATTGGCATTCATTATTCGGTCAATATACTCACTTCCGGCAACATGAATTTCCCCCTTCAGTTAAAAAGATGCTGAAATTACGAAGGTCTGAAATGTCCTGACACACAAATTAGAGGAAGAGTTTAATATTTTCACTCACACACAGTGAACTTCCATATCATTGATTCCATCAGAATTGCTTTGGATTTGTAATAAAATGTTCAAATAAATTTTATTTCGACAATTTGCCCTCGAACAATGAACAATCAATCAGTGAGAGGGATTTGAACCCCGTCTGTGGTAGGAAGAGTTTGAAATGCTAACCTGACCAATAGCGAATTAACAACCGTGCTCCCGACATTGCTCTTTGCCACTTGTTTTTTTTTACACACCTGGCCTCTTCTCTCCTCCAGACATCGTCTTCCCATGGAAATGAAACAATTCCTTCATCTGTACCAATAACAATTGCTGTTCCCCCGAACATGTCATGCATTCTTTTCCATCGGATAGTTCTGAAAGCCTGCACTCTTTGAATTAGATTTTGCTCACATCCCCAAATGTGTCTCAGTGTCACACTGTTGTATATGTCCCTGGAGGACCATCCGGGAATGTTCCCAGAGGCTAGGATGCAGGACTTGCTGATCTGTCCGTAATTGCGATAAAATGAAAACTGAAGAAAATCTCCTGTTGCATCTATCTTCCTGATTTTTTTTCTATCGTTTTAAGAAGAAATCGCACAATGTATGTGACAAAACGTTGATTTAAGACAACACTTTGTAACTTCAGCAGAATCGGTGTTACAATAAAAAGGTGGAATATTGGCAATGAAAAAATCTCAGAGAAACTGGACAGTCATGTTGGTCTGAGTGATTCCTTCTGAAACATTTCACGATTCTCAAACCTCCACTGGGAAGTCGCTTGAGATCTGAAATTGATCATTTCATCCACGTTGCCAGTCCTGTACTTAGTGCTGGTGCTCGAAGAGGGTATGGTGTCTGATTGCTCCAGCGTTCCTCATATGTTAAGCCTTACTTTCGTGGGATCATTCTCGTGACCCTGCACTGGGCACACATGGGTCAATGCCTCCTTTCTGAGATTTGCGCTAATATTGCTCCCAATACTCGAACTGTGGTGTGACCACTATCGAAATTTGGTCTGATACCGAGTCAAGTTCCTGACTCTGTGAAGCAACAGTGCTAACAAATTAGCCACTGCGACACAAGTGGATCCGGGATGAAAACCAGTTCATGCAATTTCATCAGCTGCTTGTCCACATCAATGCAGATGACAGAAATTGAATTCAATTGAAAAAAAACAGAAATTAAGAATCTCATGATGACAGAGAATCCATTATCGACTGTTGGAGCGAAATTATCTGACTCATTAATGTCCTTCACAGAAGGAAACTGCCTTGCTTACCTGATTTCGTCGATATGTAGTCATAGGCTTCTGGAAATCCGTCGATCTCTAAATCAAACATGCACAACAACTCGGGGAGAAAACATATGCAGTGGCCGTGACATTCCTTGGGAACTTTGGCGATATTAAGCTATTGTTTTCATGAGCGACACTCAAAACATAAGACTTCTCATGAAATTCTGAGGAATTTTCGAGCAATAAACAAGGACAATAAACGTTATGCGAATGGATGATGACTGAATGTTCAATTGGCTTTAGAATAAAATGGTTATCAAATTGGAGTCCAAAAATGGCGACCGAACAAGAAAAAAACAAGATCACAGAAACGTTAAAATATTTTCTTCCAGGATCAAACAGCCGAGATTATTCGACTGTGTTCTGACATAAATAGTTTCAGATCAAAAATTGTTTAAATATTTTCGCATTTATTGCAAAAATAAAGTGTTGTGAATGACTGAATAATCATTTTCATCTCCAAGACCAGAGACTAAAATGTAGATATTTGAATGGAATAGAGAAGAAAACAGTCTCGCGAATTTGAGGCACAAATGCAATGATTATGTGGTTTGATGCTATCATGTAAAGACGGTGGAGACGTCAGATGATATGTTGACCTTCATAACGGACGGAATGATCTGGAGGTTCGGGACTTGGGGTGGACAAAACAAAAAACACACAAGCATCGTATAAGGGTTGGTCTAGGACCTGGTGTTATATGATTTTTAACTTCATAATAGAAGGATTGAATAGGAGAACACGGATGTCTTACTGCTTTGGCTTAGGATCATATTGAGACCACAGTGTATTTTGGCTGTAGAGGGAATGCAACTTATGTTTGTTAGACTGATAGCTGGGATAGTAAAACTATCATATAAAGAAAGACTATATTAGTTACAGCTGTATGTACTGCCGCTAGGAACAGTGAGGGGTATCTCATCGAAGACGATGAAAATCTCGCACGAGTCACCAAAGATCAGGATTCCAGAACTAAGACAGTCTCCAAGAGTCGAATGGACTATTCCTGCTTCAAATTACTATGTTTCTATATAGATACCCAACTGGGTTGGGGACCAAATCGCGCTTCCACTGTGATCACATGCCCTGAATAATGATCAGGAGGCCGAATTCGGCAAAGTTTGCCATGATCGTTTCCTTTCTCATCGCTGGTAACCATGAAAATCAAAGCATTAGGCTTATCTCCATGTAGGGGCCGCTATCGTCTCCATTATGAAATGCTATTGGGAAGGCTTTAGGTCTCAGCATATTGTACGCTAAAATATCAACAAGGTAAATAATTCATTTTAAAAAAGCATAAACACCACCTGAGCCACAACGGCTCGGATCTGCTTGTTACGAGGACGTCCATAAAACCTAACAAATTAATGAGGTCTCCAGAGCCTGCAATGAGTTATAAAAAGCACAATTTTTCACTGAAATTCTGGACGAGCTGACAGCATCTACGCAAAATGCATGAAACAGTAAAAGGCCCGCTGTTTGGCATTTATTATCCCGTAATTGCAGTAATCGGAGCTCCAGGTGAGGCACTCTACCTAGTTAGAGACTGTATTAATTGTCAGTAAGCAACAGTGATGAAGGCACTTTATGAGGAACGCTTCACCACTATTCAGGTACTCTATTCGAGTTAATGCCTTCTCAATTCACCTTCATCAGTACAGTGGACTTCCTTTAACTTTGATAATTGTTTTTCATCACACTTGTATTACTTCGGTTTTTCAACCTCATGATCTCTGCCACTTCAATCATTTTGACAAAGTTTGGCGGGTTTAATCTGTAACTTCTAGACGTTTTTCAAATTCTAAACTCTAAATCATAAGGCTTCTTCATTATTCCATGCAATTTAATGTTCAGCAATATTTAATCTGTCGAAACGAATGCAATGTCATTGATCCAATTCTGTAATTCGTCCAGTTTCGTGTTATATCTTGCCCTGTCACTGTAATACTAAAGGACAATTGGCTCTTTTCCTGTAGTGGATTTGCATATTGTTGCCGTGACGTCAATTCTATTCTACGCTGGTATTGATTCTGTGCGTGTGGGTGAATTAAAGATTGCTTATTGTTGTATAAATGGGTTCTGTCGTCGTACTGAAGTTTGCATTTTATTATCAAAGTGCAAATTATGTCATGTTCTGTTCTTCATTTCAGCTGTCCTTAATTTGCCACATCATTCACAGTGTGTAGTTACTGATTTATTATGGCATTGACAACTACAGAAAATAAATACAATGGTTCAATAATTGAGATGAATTAACAGTAGAATAATGTATCAATAAATTTAAATATGGAAAATGATAAAGGGAAAACATATGACACGGAGATAATGACCAAATGCCTTTTCAACAGTCTATCTGGATATATTTGATTACATTTCCGTTGCCAAATTATCCTGAGATGGAACGTGAATCCAAACGTTCATACCCGAAGTAATGACGTTACCCCTGCAACAACAACCTGAAATGACTTCTGGATAAATATTGTGATCATTGCATTTTCATGGATCACTGATACATGTTTTTTTTTGTTGTCAGCCTCCCCAAACCTCAGTCATTCAGCATTATTATCCTTCACAGCATTCGCTATTGTTGAGGGTTCTTTAATGACTGGTTTCCTTGCTTTTCCTTTTGTCTTCAGTCCTCAGTAGGTAATCCTACAAGTAGTACTACCTTTCGTAGCCATGATGAATGGATTCTGCCTTTAAGTGTCTACTCAACACTGAAATCGTTGAACCAGAAGCACGTGCATTGGGCGACATTTTAAAACAGCGCTTCATTGTTTGCACGCGACCGTCTGTATTTGTACTCCACCCATTCGATGCTGACAAATTTCTATTTATTCCCTCTGTGTTGAAGTTCAAATATTCAACTGAGCTCCACAAAGCATTTCATTTTAACAAAGTTGAAGATACAATTATGGTCATTTTGCATTACGCTTGACCTGAATATTTTTTCAGCCACTTCACAACGGGTGGTTCACCAGTCAATCATTTAAAACATCAATGTTTGGTGTGCAGCGTGACATATTAAATGTCCATGTTGATTTAATTGCTTATTATCAGTTCGACGAGCTTTAGCTCATTTAAAACTTCCTGCAATTTTCTGTACTGTTTCCAAGTCAGTTTTGCCTTCTTCAATGTTAAAAGGCATTAAGTTAATTTTGCAATGTTCTTTCTGCTGGACGCTCTGATAAATTAGATAAATAGGTTGGGCTATATTGCAGCACAATTCACATTGGGAGTTTTGCATCAAATTTGCGAACTATCATTGAAGAAGAATTTATTTTGGGATTAAATTTTGTAGCGTTCATCTTCTTTCTCTCTCTGTCTATTACAGCTAACTTAGCAGTTATTGTGATCCTCGCTCGAAAACGGTGTGGTATTTCTGCATGCATCACTTATTATCTGGTGTCAATGGCGGTGTCAGATCTCACAGTCATAGTGACAGCTGTCATATTAAACCGTGTTGCTGGAATTTATTTCCCTTTCAGTTTTCTCTCCATTACGCCCGTGTGCAGTTTGCGCTCTGCATTCAATTATGGATCTATTGATAGTTCTACATATTTAACAGTTGCTTTCACCATTGATCGATTTATAGCCATCTGTTGTCAGACACTCAAAATAACATATTGCACCAGGAGAATGGCGATGCGCGTTGTAGGAATTGTGATCACATTAATTTGCATAAAAAATGCATTTTTGTACTTCGTATATGAACCGAGGTACATGGTAAAAAATATACCCTGGTTCTGTAACATAAAAGATACATTTTTCACTTCACTTGCATGGACTGCATATGACTGGATTCGTACAATATTAACCACGTGTCTCCCATTCATTCTGATTTTACTGCTTAATGTTCTGACCGTCAGATGCATTCTCGTGGCTAATAGAGCCCGCACGAGACTCCAGAACCAGAATATTGGAAAAAATCAGAGCGATACCGAGCTGGAGAAACGGAAAAAGTCAATTGTTTTGCTCTTCGCCATTTCAGGAAGTTTCCTTCTGTTCAATGCATTGTACTTTATAACAATCCTGTACGTCCGCATTGGGAATCTTACATATGCTTCCGGTTCTGACTTTAATAATCTCCCTTTTGTCCTCAATGAAAGTGCAGTTATGCTTCAGTTTTTGAGTTCCTGCATTAACCCGTTTATTTATGCTGGAACTCAGAATAAGTTCAGGGCTGAGTTAAACAAAATGATGCAACATCCTTGGAGACTTCTAATGAAAGCGCTGAAGATTTGAAGGTCGGCAATAGGGAGAGAGCACAGTGTTATTGTCAATAAATTAGGAGTCCAGAGTTTCAGACTGATACTGAGAGCATACGTTGTGAAATGGGTCAATAAAGTAGGTCTCAATAACAGTGATTTCCAAGCTCTCACGCAATCCCAACCTCATTCAGCAAAGGCTTTCAGGAATGGAAGTCTGCAAAGTTGACCTGATTGTGTCTGTATGTGACTACAATTGCTCTGAAATGTGATTGACTGTGAACTGAAATGGGAGAGCAAATCATACTATTTCAGGGCTGTTGTGTACAGGCAATTCATATGACATTGAGATCGAAGCTTTGTGTTCATTAAACCGAAACACCCAGAAAAGCTCGTCTCAGATCATCCTCTGTTAAAATGTGAGTGAGTGACAGACTCACTACTTCCACTATTGACAGAAAAATGAAAATTCATTTGCCTAACACAATACTCAACAAAACGGCGAACAAACATAACACTCTTTCCTCTAACTGAACACAATCCAATCAATATGTTGTTCCTATAACACACGTATTAACCATTGCATTAACTTTATCTCAGGTCCCCACAGTGTGTGTTCACCCCCCGCCCACTCCCCTCCACCGCCTTATATCATCCTCCTGCTAATCTCCCTTCTTCATTCCCTTTACTGTGAGTATATTTTACACGAAAAAGGTACAGTTTAAATCGAGGAAGTTTTATAATACTTAATTTGAGGGCAGGATTTTAAATGGGTAGTTAGATCTCTGGGTCAACAGCAGTTGCTCTTCCAATTAGTGGCAGTCAGTTTGATGGAATGTACATGTTTTTATATCACCAAATGTTTTTTGATGTGATTTATCCGATGTTGTCAAAGCAATACATTCACAGTCGATAAGATTTTCCTATCTTCGTCTTAACTTGATGTACTTGGTAAAACTTGAATTGATGTCAAAACAGCATCCGAAACTTTGCGCAGCTGAGCCTGCACTTTACGTTTGCATCAATATTCAGAAAACACGCTCTACTTCAAAGTGGTCATACATGCTTTCGACTTCGTAACACAATGACTGCTGCCTTTGACAGCAATTGCCCATCAAGTAATTGAGGGGTGCACAGTAAGATTTATAAACAGATAGACTGCGATATATCTTTGATGAGAACTGTTTGCGTTCTGTAAATAAATTAGAATGCAACACGATTTGATTTTTCTTTCACATATTCAGCTGTATTACCACTTATTTAAGGTTGTTACTATCATGAAAACTAATCGCCATTCTATGGATGAGTATAATATGCCATTTTGGCACATCTGAAAGTGTAAGCAGGGAAAATCCAACAGAGAGGACACCGGGAATCTTATTTGTTCGTGTATTTAATTTGTAATATGCTAAACCGAAGGTATCAATGATTTTGGATCCTTGAGACGATTTTCATGGTTTTTGACACCAAATGGAAGCACAAGTATGTGAACAAAAAGTGAAGATGAGCTATTTGAGAAGAGATTGTGTACAGTTCTGGCATCCCCATTACAGGATGGATGTGCAAGCATTGGAAAAGGTGTAGAGGAGATTTACCAAGAAGTTGCCTGGTCAGGAGGGAAGGTCTTATGAGGAAATGCTGAGAGAGCTGGGTTTGTATTCATTGGAAAGAAGAAAGCAAAGGGGGATTTGATAGAGACATACAAGATGATCATAGGATTAGATAGGGTGGAGAGTGAAAGACTTCCACCCTCCTCTCTGACCTATCACCTCCAACCCCACCCCCATTCACCTATTGTATTCTATGTTACTTTTTCCCCACACCTACACCCTCTCATTTATCTCTCCACTCTGCAGGCACCTGCCTCTATTCCCGATGAAGGGCTTTTGCCCGAAACGTCGATTTTTCTGCTCCTCAAATGCTTGTGATCTGCTGTGTTTTTCCAGCACCATTCTAATCGAGACTCTGGTATCCACCATCTGCAGTTCTAGTTTTTACCTCGTTGATTTTGACCCTTCTGCGAATCCTCTTGTAAGGTTGCCTGCCGTGATGAAGCTTTCCTCCTCTCTCTACAAGAATCTTAATGAATCTCTCTCTCACTGCAACCCCCAGGTCATCTCCTCTGCCCTGAAGCTCTTGAACCATGTCCTGAAACAGACTCGCTTCCACAGCATCTTCCGCCTCGGAACGCTTCAACCTCAGGTCATCAATGTGGACTTCATCAGTTTCCCCATTTCCCCACCCCCATCTCACTTCAGATCCAATCTTTCAGCTCAGCACCATCCCCCATGACCTGTCCTACCTGCCTAACTTCCTTTCCACTTATCCACTCCACCCTCCTTTCTGTCCTATCACCTCCATCCCCAACCCCATTCACCTATTGTGCTCGATGCTACACTCTTCCCAATCCCATCCCACTATCTGCTCACGTAGTCAACTCAGCCACATTAGGGAAATTTAAACAATCCTTAGGTAAGCACATGGATGATTTTGGGATAGTGTAGGGGACAAGATGAGAATAGTTCACGGGTCGGCGCAACAACGAGCGCGAAGGGCCTGTTCTGCGCTGTCATGTTCTATGTTCCATCCTCAGTGCCACTCACTGAAACAGGGGGCATTGCTGAGATGAGAGCAGAAAGAGAAGAGTATGCCATTCAGTCCCTCGAGCCTCTTCCACCACTTATTGAAATCATGACTGACGTTTAGCATGACTCCATGTATCTGCCTCAGATCCATAAACGTGAATTACTGAAAATTACAGTGAAAATCTTCTAAGATTTAAAACTACAAACATAAAACCTTGGTCGTCCTAATGAAAACCATCCTAACCTACTCAACCTCTTTCATAGCTGGCACCCTCCATGTCAGGCAACATCCTCGTGAACTTCCTTTGCACTGCCTCCAAAGCATCGAAATCCTTTACATAATGTGGCAACCAGAAATTTACGCAATATTCCAATCGTGGCCGAAGCAAAATTCGGTCCAACTGTAACATGGCATGCCAACTCTTGGACTCAATACCCCGTCCAAGGAAGGAAAGCATGCCGTATAACATCGTGATCACTGTGTTGACATCCATTGCCACCTTCAGGGAACAATGGACCTGAACGCTCAGATTTCTCTGTACATCAATTTTCCCCAGGACTTTCCATTTACCGGATAGTTCACTCTTGAATTGGATTTGGGATAACCCTGTTTGCCAAAGATCTCCCATGACGCCTTTTAGCTATCTTAAAAACTCATTTCAGATTGATCAAGTATTCCTTACATTCTTTCAAAGATTCGTCTGTTTTTAATCACCTAGACCTGATGTATTGCCCCCTTTTCCACCGTTAACCAGTCACAGAATTTCATCTGTCATCTGTTTAGTGAACAGGAGCGAGAGCTGGATGAACTTTGGGCCAAGAGGAAGGCAGAGCCTGTAATTGACAAGAGTTACAGAGAAACATTGATTCCTAGGCACGAAGAAAGCTGTATAACTGTTCAAACGGGGGAAGACATTCAGTGGAGGGATCCTTGTGGTCATTTCTCTGAAAAACAAACATACCATTTTGGATTACTCTTTCGTTGGATGACTTACCAAGGGTGTACAGTGGGTGCACATATCGGGCAGTCTTTCTCTGTTGAACAGAAGGGAAGAAGGAAAAGTAGAAAGTGAGGACTGCAGATGCTGGAGATCAGAGCTGAAAATGTGTTGCTGGAAAAGCGCAGCGGGTCAGGCAGCATCCAAGGAACAGGAGAATCTACATTTCGGACATAAGCTGAAGAAGGGCTTATGCCGAAAACGTCGATTCTCATGTAGCTTTGATGCTGCCTGACCTGCTGCGCTTTTCCAGCAAGAAGGAAAAGGAGGAGAGCGTATGTCATTAGGGTTCAATAGTTAGAGGGTCAGATAGAAGGTTTATTGGGAACGGACGAGATGTTGTGTTAGCTCCCAGGTGTCAGAATCCGTGATGTCTCGGATCATGTCTTTGAGGTCCTGAAGGGAAAGGGAGACAAGCCCCAAGTCGTGATCCATATCCATCCCAATGATATAGGTAGCGAGAGACAGGGATGTAAGGCAGTATTTCCGGGAGCTAGGGTGGAAGCTGAGAGCTAAAGCAAACAAAGTTGTTATCTCTGAGTTGTCCCCCGTGCCATGTGACAGCGAGACAAGCAGTATGATCAGACATCCACACGTGGCTGCAGGGAAGGTGGAGGAAGAAGCGTTTAAGATACGTGGATAATTGGGGCTCATTCTGGAGAAGGTGGGACCACTATAAACAGGACAGTATTCACTTGAACCAGCGGTGTATTAATATCCTAGGTTAGAAATTGTTGTTGTCATTCAGGTAGTTTTAAACTAGCTCACCAGGGAGATGGGAACCTGAGGTATGGTTCCAATGTTCAAGCGTATGAGAGTAGGGAGGGCATGGACAGGATTTAGCGGTCACGGGTATCTGCTGGCAGACAGCAAGCTGGTTTGAAAGTGTCTACTTCAACACCAGACGCATCCGAAATCAGGTTGGTGAACTTGCAGCATGCATGGGTTCCTGGAACTTCGATGTTGTGACCATTTCAGAGACATAGGATAGAGCAAGACCAGGCATAGGTGTTCCATGTTCCAGGGTTTAGATATTTCATCAAGAACAGGCAAGAGGTGAATGAGGGAGAATTAAAAATCACACAACACCAGGTTATGGTCCATTTGGTTTATTTGGAAGCACACTAGATGATGAAGGAGCAGCGCTCCGAAAGCTAGTGTACTTCCAGTTAAACCTGTTGGACTATAACCTGGTGTTGTGTGATTTTTAACTTTGTACACCCCAGTCCAACACCGACATCTTCAAATAATGAGGGAGAGGTGTGACCTTGTTTGTCAAGGATAGTATAACGGTGGCTGAAAAGAATTATTGACGAGGACTCGGCTACTGAGGTAGTCTGGGCTGATGTTAGGAATAGGAGAGGAGAGGTTGGTTATTTTTAGTAAGCATCTGCAGATTTCCAAGGAGGTGGATGAGAGGATTGGCAAAATGGTTCTAGGTCGGAAAGGTACAGGGAAAGGACTGGGGGACTTTAACTTCCCCAATATTGACTGGAAATGCTATAACTCTCGTACATCGGATGGATCACTTTTTGTCCAAAGTGTGCAGGAGGATTTCCTGTCACAGTAGGTCGAATGAGGGACAATATGCGAGGCCACATTGGATCTGGTGCTTGGTAATGAACCAAGTCAAGTGTTTGATTTAGTGGGAGGTCATCACTTTGGAGACAGTGACCATAGTTCAGTTACATCTAGTTTAGCGATGGAAAGGGATAGGTACATGTCACAGGGCAAGAGGTATCGATGGGGCAAGAGCTATTATAATCCGATTAGGCAAGACTTAGGACGCATAGAAATGGGTACATGGTGACAATTGAATTTTTTTAAGCATCAGATATTGCATGTCCTTCATAGGTATGTGCCTGACAGGAAGGGAGGAAGTGATAATTTAAGGGAACCGTGGTTTACTAAAGAAATTTCATCTCTTGTTAAGCAAAGGAAGGAGGCTTATGTGATGATGAGACGAGGTGTTTCAGAAGAAGCGATGGAGAATTTACAGATTAGATCGGAACGATTTAAAGAAAGAGTTAAGAAGAACAAAGGGAGGACATGCAAAACCTTTAGCTGATCGAATGAAGGAGACCTCTCAGCCTTCTGTGAGGAACAAAAGGATCAGTAGGGGAGGAATAGGGCCAGTCAAAGACGGAAGTGGGAAGTTGTATGTGGACCCTGTGGAGATTGGAGAGGTGCTAAACGAATATTTCTCTTCTGTTTTCACTCAGGGAAAGGAAAACATTGCAGAGCAGAAGAATGGGATGTGTGATATTCGACTAGAAATGATCAAGTTTAGTAAGGAAGAGGTGCTAACAATTTTAGGCGGTGTGAAAATAGACAAGTCTACTTGGTCGGATGGGATTTGTCTAAGGATTCTCTGGGAAGCTAGGGAGGAGATGGCGGAGCCTTTGGCTTTGATCTTTGATTCTTCATTGTCTGCAGGTTTAGTACCAGAGGACTGGAGGAATGCAAGTGTACCCTTGTACAAGAAGGGCATTGGAGATGATTCAGGTAATTATAGACCAATGAGCCTTACGTCTGTTGTATGAAAAGTTTTGGAAAGGATTATAGGAGATAGAATTTATAACCATCTAGCAAGCATCAATTTGATTTCAGAGAGCTGACATGGCTTCGTCAAGGGTAGGTTATGTCTCACAAATCTCAGGGAGTTTTTTCTGCGAAGATTATCAATCATGTGGATGAGTGGCGCCGCACTTGGAATATTATGGACCGTTCTGTTTGCCCCATTACAGGGAGGATGTGGAAGCATTAGAAAAGGTGCAGAGGATATTTGACAGAATGTTATCTGTTCTGGAGGGAAGGTCTTATGAGGAAAGCCTGAGGGACTTGGGTCTGTTCTCATTGGAAAGGAGAAGGCGAAGTGTGGATTTGATATAGATATACAAGATGATCAGGGGATCAGATAGGGTAGGCAATTAAAGTCTTATTCCTAGAATGATGACGTCAGCTTGTACAGGAGGGCATATTTGCATAGGTAAATGAGTGGGAAGAAAATAGGAGGTTACCAACCAAATGCAGGCAATTGGATATATTGGAAAGTATTATGGGGCACATAATCAGCATGGACCAGTTTGCGCCAAAAAGCCTGTGAGAATGCTGCTCTGTACGAACCTTGAGACTTGAGACTAATCATAATTTAACACTTTGCATCCAAAGTCTCTCCTTTGCAATAAAAGAAATTCTGAACCTCCAATTATGAGCTTGCAATTCCAAGATTATTTTTGATGTTGTTTTCACAAATGCTGTCACGGCTGCTGCGTTTCTCCAGCAGTTTGTGATTTCGATTTACTCTAAATTCGTAAGTGGTATTTTGCTCGTGTAAAACTTTCACAGGTTATCTGTCAATGCCCATGACCGTTCGAAACGTTCTTCATGCTCTAAAAGAAATTCCTCTTATTCTGAATCTGAAATCAACAAGTTGGTTTCGAGAGAGCCTTTGTCGTACTTCTGAAGTCGTCGGCCAGGATAAACATTCGTCCTATATATCCTTTCAGACAACATCACAGAATTTACCTTTGTCTCTTTATTCCTATCAGGAATCTCGGTCCAGTTTCCTTGATCTCTCCTTCAGTGATCTAAAAATCGATTAGGCGCCAATACAAAACTGATGGGTGATAGTATCATACGAATTACAAATAAAACCATTCCCATATCATTCTCTCTCTTAACACAGATCTGACACGGCAGTAACTTTGTCGAATTTTGAAATGCTTCTCAGTTAAAATTTCATTCTTTCGGCTTTAGGGAAAGACTCACACAGTTAATTTATCATCTAACGGTCGTCTTACCACAAAATGAAACTTTTATTTTTATGGTGGGAACACATGGTAAGCAACTGCTCATGGTGAGACTGGTGCGGAGGACACAGAAGAAGAAAAAGTTAAGCGAAGGGACTAAGGACATTCTCTGCAGAATAGAACATTGATTCCAAGGTATTAGACGGCACTAGAACGGAAAATAGCTAGAGGACCATACACATAGCTCTTCAGCATCTTGAATTCATCAACAAGGTGAATCGTGTTACATAATGGCACTAATGATATAACCAGAAAAAGGATTGAGGATATAAAAGGTGATTTCAGGGGGTTAGGATGGAAGCTGCAAAGCAGGACGAACAGAGTAGTGTTCTCGAGTTTACCACCAATACCACGAGATAGCGAGGCGAGGAACAGGGAGCGGGCGCAGCTTAACCCTTGGCTGTGCAGCTGGTGGAGGAGGGTGGGCTTCAGATATGTAGCTAATTGGGATGCATTCTGGGGAAGGTGGTACCTGTACAGGAAGTACTGGATGCATCTGAACTGGAAGGGAACCACTATCCTGGTGGAATGTGGGACCGAGTAGTTCGAGAGGATTGTGGCAGGAGAGTGCGAACCTGAGCTGTATTCCGGAGGGGAGAGTTGATGCATGTGGGAATAGCAAGAAGTAGACCAGCTAGTGGGGAGGAGTTTCCTGGGAAGGAAACAAGGGATCACTTAAAGTGTGTTTGCTTTGAGGCAAGGATTTTCAGGAATAAAAGTGATGGACTGAGATCATGGATCAGTACCTGGTGCTATGATGTTGCGGCCAAAACAGAAACATGGGTTTCTCAGGGGCAGGAATATTTGCTGGATGTTTCAGGGTTTAGAGCATTTCAAAAGAATAGGGAAGGGGGATAAAGAGGAGGGGATGTAGCACTACTATTCAGAGAGGGCATCACAGCTCCAGAAGCTGCCATTGTCGAAGAAGATCTGCCTACCGAATCAGTATGGGTGGAAGTTAGGAAGAGCAAGGCAGCAGCCACTTCGTTAGAGGGTTACTGCAGCCCGCCCCCCGCCCCCACACCCCCACCCCCCAACAACAGCAGCAGGGAGATGGAAGAAAGTTTAGGTCGGCAGATTTTCGAAAAGTGTTGACGTAATAGGGTTGTTGGAATGGGTGACTTTATCTTTCCCAATATTTATTGGAACCTTCTTCGAGCAGAACATTGAATGGAGCAGTTTTTTGTAAGGTGTGTTCAGGAGGGGTTCCTCACTCAGTACTTTGACAGGCCGACGAGGGGAGAGTCCATTCAAGACTTGGTGCTCGGAAACGAGCCGGGGCAGATATCAGAAATCGTGGTGGGAGAGCATTTTGGTGATAGTGGCGACAACTGCCTCACATTCTGCACAGCTATGGAGAAGCAAAGGATTCGGCAAAATGGTGGGATATGTAATTGGGGAAGAGGAAACTATAATGCGATTAGACAGGAACTGGAAGCATGGACTGGGGTCAATTGTTCCCTGGTAAAGGCCTTGTAGACATGTGGAGACTGTTTAAGTAACAGTTGTTGCGAGTGATGAATAAATATGTCCCTCTGACACAGGCAAGAATGGATAAGATAAAGGAACCTTGGATGACGAGAGCGGTGGAGCTTCTTGTCAAAAGGAAGAAGATAGCTTACATAAAGTGGAGGAAGCTAAGGTCAAGCTCAGCTCTAGAGGATTACAGACAGGCGAGGAAGGAGCTCAAAAATGGTGTAAGGAGAGCTGGAAGGCGGCACGAGAATTTGGCAGAATGGATTAGGGAGAATCAAAAGGCATTTTACACTTACGTGAGGAGTAAGAGCATGGTCAAAGAAAGAGTAGGCCGATCAGGGACAGCATCGGGAAGTTGTGTGTGGAGTCTGGGGAGGTAGGGGAAGCCCTAGATTTGCTTCTGTCTTTACGAAAGAAACCTTTGAAGGGAATGAAACCTTTGAAGAGCAGGTGTGCGTGCTGGAATGGATAGGGATCGAGGAAGCTGAAGTGCTGAAAATTGTGGCAAGCATTAAGATTGACAAGTCGCCAGGCCCGGACCAGATTTATCCTCAGCTGCTTTGGGAAACGAGAAATTCAATTGCTTCGCCACTTGTGAAGATCTTTGCATCCTCGTTCTCCACTGGAGTCGTACTTGAGGACTGGAGAGAGGCAAATGTAATTCCTCTCTTCACACCCAGGCAATTACCGACCAGTAAGTCTCACGTCTGTCGTCTGCAAGGTGTTACAAATGATTCTGAATGACAGGAGTTATGACCATCTGGAAGAGCATGGCTTGATTAAATGTCGTTAACAAGGATTTGTGAGGGGCAGGTCAGGCCTCAAAAACCTGATCGAGTTATTTGAGGATGTTAGTGGAACGTTGATGAGGGATGAGCAGTGGATGCGGTGTGTATGGACTTCAGCAAGGCATTTGATAAGGGTCCCCATGGTAGGCTCATTCAGAAGGTAAAGAGGATTGGGGTAGAGGGGAAATAAGCTGTCTGGATCGAGAATTGGATGGCCAACAGAAGACAGCGAGTGGTAGTAGAAGGAAAGTATTCTGCCTGGGAGTCTGTGGTGAGTGGTGTTCAACAGGGTTCTGTCCTTGGGCCTCAACCGTTTGTAAATTTTACTGATGATTTGGATGATGGGATTGAAGGACGGTAAGCACGTTTGAAGACGACACGGTGGCACAGTGGTTAGCACTGCTGCCTCACAGCGCCTGAGACCCGGGTTCAATTCCCGACTCAGGCGACTGACTGTGTGGAGTTTGCACGTTCTCCCCGTGTCTGCGTGGGTTTCCTCCGGGTGCTCCGGTTTCCTCCCACAGTCCAAAGATGTGCGAATCAGGTGAATTGGCCATGCTAAATTGCCCGTAGTGTTAGGTAAGGGGTTAATGTAGGGATATGGGTGGGTTGCGCTTCGGCGGGTCGGTGTGGACTTGTTGGGCCGAAGGGCCTATTTCCACACTGTAAGTAATCTAATCTAAATGATGGAGGTGTCACTGACAGGATAGAGGGCTATTGTCGGCTGCAGCGGGACATTGACATTATGCAGAGAACGGCTGAGAGGTGGCAGAATGAGTTAAACCAGGGTAAATGAGAAGTGATGCATTTTGGAAGGTCGAATTTGAAAGCTGAGTACAGGATTAAGGATAGGATTCTTGGCAGTGTGGAGGAACAGAGGGATCTTGGTGTGCAGGTACATAGATCCCTTAAAATGAATACCCAAGTGGACAGTGTTGTTAAGAAAGCATATGGTGATTTGGCTTTCATGAACAGGGGGATTGAGTTTAAGAGTCGTGAGACCTTGTTGCAGCTCTATAAAATTTTGGTTAGACCGCACTTGGAACACTGCATCCAGTTCTGGTCGCCCTATCATAGGAAAGATGTGGATGCTTTGGAGAGGGTTCAGAGGAGGATTACCAGGATGCTGCCTGAACTGGAGGGCTTATCCTATGAAGAGAGCTCGGATATTCTTCGTTGGAGAAAAGGAGGAGGAGAGGGGACCTAATTGAGGTATACAAGATAATGAGAGCCTCAGATAGAGTCGATATTTCCCAGGGCAGAAATGGCTAACATGAGGGGTCATAGTTTTAAGCTGGTTGGAGGAAAGTGTAGAGGAGATGTTAGAGGCGCGTTCATTAAACAGAGAGTTGTGAGAGCATGAAATGCGTTGCCAGCAGCAGTTGTGGAAGCAAGAACATTGGGGACATTCAAGAGACTGGTGGACATGCATATGGCCACAGAAATTTGAGGGTAACTCGTGCACCACTCGCAACACCTCCTTACGATACCTAACTGCCAAAGCGATTTAATGACTTTCTGCACATTGCTCATCTGTCTGAACATGGGATTGGCTCCATTTCCACATTATCACATCTTTTTTAAGGTAATAACATTCAAAGATACATTCGGCCTCTGATTCTGTGTATGTCTTTTGATACAAATTCTTCAAATCTTCACCTTTCTGCTGTAAGTCAAGTAATTTCCCTGAGCTCAGGATGTCTGCATTGTCATCTACTTGCTCCTCCTTTGTCTGTGCTAATTGCACTTCAACTTCCATGTCTGTAACTTTTCGATCTCTCCTATTTCAGCTGTTGGCTTTGTGACCTCCTCACCAAACAATCATAGAAAATTCCAGGACGCGTGTCCTACAGTTGCTCAGTTGCTTGGATTTCCTCCAGCTTTTCAACCACAGTAGTCAGCACTTCGAACGGTGAGCCAAGGACAAATTCTATTCCTGGGGATGAGATTTTGTTCAGTACTTCTAGCATGAATTCTCCATTCCTCTCTGGACACTCTGACCTCACTTGACATAATTGAGCCCTTTTTGTCTCACCATGAATTCCCGTTACCGGGATGTCTTCTGGCAATAGTCCTTCAGAAGTGCACACCTCCTCCTGTTCCAAAATCACAGACTGACAGGATCCTGTGTCGCTTAATATTGCAACCTCATTATGTGCTGACCTCCAGCATGATCTTTTGCCATCAACCACAACCCTCTGTTTTCATCAGCTCACCAACTTTTGATCCAATCCGCTCAATCACCCTCAGTCCAATGCCTCCTCATTTCATATAATAGCCTACCGTGGGGAACCGTGTCAAACACATTACTAAAATGCATTTACAACACCAAATGGAGCACCTGTAGAGGATGTGCACATTCTTAGATAATCATTCATATTCGATAGGCTTCATTGGAAACAAACATGTGTAATCCAATAGTTACTCAGCAGAAGAACTTTACAAACCCAGGCACCTTCATCTGAAGTATCTACAACTCATTTCTGTTTATTTCTTACACAACAGTGGACAATTGCACGCAGTCTCCGAGAAGCTGTATTAACAGGTCAATGTTTGGCTGAAGCATTGAATCCAAACATTGATGTTCAATTCCTCTCGTAATGTAATAAATGATTAACCTTCCTGACTATGTACTGTGTCTGCGTATTAAGGATTTTTGTGACTTGTCAAAGGGAACAGCTAGATCTTGTTGTTGTTCTATGGTCATTGTCTGAATGAGGACAAATTGTTTTCCATTGTTTCAACTAAAATGAAAACTGTCATGCTTTCTCACATTATCTACTTTTGCCAGAATATTTCTCATTCATTCAACCAATCTCTTTCGACCTTTATTATTATTATGTCTTTTTTGCGTAATGGTTTCCAACCTTCGTTTTTTAGTTTCCTTAGCAAATGTAACCTTGATATTTTCGTTTCCCTCATCTGACACTGAGATACATTCTAACTTTAAATTGTACAAATTTGAATGCCTGACACTGACTTGTGTCGGACTAGGTTCGTCACATGCTGCCAATATCAAAGAAAAGGTCAGTATAGGCATTTTGATTTCATTACTGCCAATAAACCAATCTTCCATCCATGCTGGTATGTTTACTCCTTACACATTAAGCTTATATAAAACGGTCCTCATGAAAAATGGTATTTCAGTTTCAATTCAAATAGAATGAGTTGTAAACAAAGACCATTAATGAGGTAGATACAAAAACTGCGAAACAAATTTTGGGAAAGTTCAATCCAATGCAAAGAAGGAACTGAAAGCGAACGAAACAAAACAACAAAGCAGTGAGAAATGCAGGAAGATTTGCGAATAAAATGCATATTCAAGTTGGATTTCATAAACATCACGTCACCATTACGTTAAAATCACTCCGAAAGCAAAGTAATGAGGACGAGAGGCACCAGAACTAAAAAAAAGAACATAATTAATAAGTCTACATGGAGTAAACCTTTTCTTTTTTACCGATATTCACACAGGCTCCTTTTGCACATTTTGCTTCTCTAACCGATCATTACTGCCCTTGAAATTGCTGCATGAGACATTTTGACATACATTCTCTTCTCCTGTTCATCCGATGAAAGTCCTTCCATTTTGTTCATTTCCCAAAATCCAGTAACGGCCATTTCAAAGTCTGTTGCTTTACAATTTATTCCCCTGATCTGCTCACATGACAATATTATTTTAAAGTCCTCATGTAAAAACCTCAACCTATTTCAGCTTCCAGCCAAACGTGTTTCTATCTCATATTCCCTGCCATTGCAATGTTCTCCTTTTACATAATGTATATGAGAGCTTATAAGAAGTCGTACAATCAACACAGTATCATAGTGGCACTTTGGCCTTATGTGGATAGTTTGTCTGAGTACACATTCTGAAATATCTGGGACCTGCATTCAAGCAATTTCTGCTCTTGTTTTTTTTTAAGTACTATTGTTTCGTGGAGGCAATGGCCTAACTGTGTTATAGCTAGACTATTAATTCACAAACACAGCTGACGTTGGTGGGACAGAGGTTTGAATTCCGCCAAGACAGGATTCGTGGAATTTGAACTCAGTGAAGTAAAAAAAAACAACCTGGAATTAAATTTCTACTGGTGAACAACCCATTGCTGATTATTGTCAAAAGGCATCAGAATTAATTACGTCCTCTTGGGAAAGAGGTCTGACATTCTTACCCAGTATGGTTTTTACAATTTGCAAGGCAAGCATTGCAGTTGAAGGACAACAGGGATCAGCGAGTAAATGCTGGCCAGCCAGTGGCAGCTACGCCCAAAAGTTAAAAAGAAAGACATTTCATCTATTATGAGTGGGAGTCAGAAACAGCCAAAATATTGGTGCGTTTGAAATGCAAAATAGATGGCACTTCAGAAAGTCATTTGACTGTCACAACTTTCAGAAAATAAGACGAGGTTAACTTTTCGAATCCAAACAATCTTTTCTTCAGAACATTTCCAAATGAGGTGCATTGGTCGCAAAATCTGTTCTCTCTCCGCAGAAGTTTTCAGAGTTGTTGAGTTGCTCCAGCAATTTCAGTATAATTTAAAACTTCTAGAATCCTTAGGCATGTTTGTTTTTTAATTGTTGGTCATGTTCTGGACATTTTTCACATTTCTTAGTGTGGCATGATAACTTCTTTGTTTCCTCGGACGCTGTTTAATTAAAATTTGGTGGAACAGCATGTTACATGCAAACATCGATGAGTAGAACATATTTGACATAAGTTTATCGGAGGATATTTATTACCTTAGCTTTAAAAATTCAAATAAACTATCAAATTGAAAGGGAAATTTCTGGTCACGGCCAGTCATTCTGTCATAAAATGACGGATGTGAGCAGGGTTTGTCGGTGTCAAAGCAGTGAGACAGGAAAGTATCAAGACCAACAAAAGTATCCACAAAACTGCCTGTACCTTTTAAAAATAAAATCTTCAAAACAAGAGAAATGTTAAATGTCTGTGATTCAGTGTGTCTTCCACTGAATTCGGATGCTGGGTAAAATAAAAAGCCAAAAGAGGAAGGAATCTTCGTTGCTGATCGTGCAATGGGACTGGTGAAAATCTGTGGGGAAAGAAAACAATAGAGATTTTAACTGCCGCGTTCAGAGTACACCTCAGCACATAGGCTCCGAATGAAATGAATGGAAAGATTTAACAGGACAAGGAAACATGCAAAAAAGATCAAGTGTACGAATGTCCTTCTGCATAAACTGAGCACGCTCACTCTCAGCAAAGTCGCGTTATAATGAACAATTGTAAAGTAAATGCAAACGGCAAATATTGCCGGAGTTTGAGGTCTGAAATAAGATTAAAGAAACATCTGTAACAAAAGTCAGAACTTCTTGAACATTTTCTCTGAGTATTTTCAGCTGACAGTGATTTGTCCTGTCAGAGAGTAACAGTAAATGTGAAGTAAACAAATGTTAAATGCAGCTGCCAACCGAGAAAATGCCGCTAAATATGATCTTACCAGCTCAGAATTCAAGCACTAGAAACTGCAGTTTTATGAAGTGTATATAACTGAGCTGAAGAGGACATAGAGAAACTGAAAATAATCACCTTAAGCTAATCATGTGAGGGAAAATAAATCTGGGTAAGTTACACTTCGGAGGGTCGGTGTGTACTGGTTGGGCCGAGGGGCATGTTTTCACACTGTAGGGAATCTAATCTAATCTAAAACTCTGATTTTCAACATGGTCTTGGTCATTGCAAACCGATCTCCCGCACTGGGTTGAACATGTCAAACGTAAATAGGCGGAATTGAGGTTACTCATGGTGTGATAATAGTACGTCTTTAAGAGACATACTATGTTCTGTTTAGTTTTATGAATAAAAGGTTGGGACAGTTCGGTTAAGCAGTCTGCTCCAAAACCAATGAAGCGGGGTATGTGATTTTTGTTTCTCTTTTAAATTTAGATTAGTAGAAGCGGGGTCAGCTCGTTTGCTTAAGTTACCACAGAGAGATGAGCTTGTTTTAGGTTTATCTTTGGTACCATTTGTTGGAATATTGAATCCGGTTGAGGAAGCTTTTATTCCTCTTCGTTACAGATAAAAACACAAGCGTTCTATTGCATGCGAGACAATATAATTAACTGAATATGTGTTAGTCAAGAATGTTTTTTCTGATGAGATGTCACAATACTGGAGGAGCTAATTAGTCGTGGTTAACACAACAAATATCTTGTTTAGCACTTTAATAAACTTACAGTTCATCCAATTGATTTCCTTTATTTTTACTTTGTATTTTAATGATTGTGTATGAATAATGTATATTTTGCTTCAAACTTGGAAGTTTGACCAGTCAAACTGCACCCAAAGCACAACGCCTCACACTTACCTTATAAGAAGAAAATACGTAAGAGTGTTAATCACCTTCTTAAAATATTTTGTGGGGATTGATTTTGGCCATAGCAAATTGGCAGCTCTTGTCAGGATCAAAATCTCAAATTCCAGTTTCGGTTCAGGAATACTGGAGTGAAAGGCAAAGGGATGGTGAGCATTGGGACATTTTTTATTTCGGGTGATAATTGGTATGGTTCAAATAAGATGTGCCTTGTCTCGAAATTGTTCTTTCAGGCAGTACGAGTTTCCTGGGGTGGAAGAAATCATTTTGGGCGTTTTACAGAAAGTGTGCAAAGCAAAGTGAATGGAATTGCCAGAAAAGATGAACCTTTCTGTTTGTGGGCCGTATCTAATAATTTAAGAAGATAACAGATTAACTCTTGTACAATCAACTAAATAGTGATATTGAAAAATGGCATGGATTCCAGAAATCTTGCGGACACGTCCATCATTGTCAACAAATATTGCTTTGTACTTCTTTGTTTTAGGTTGGGCTCATATGCAATTAATTAAGTCTCTCATGAATGGTTCCTCAAATGTGAGAATCGGCAGTAAGGATGCTGGTTTTAACACTGTCTGAGGTTTTCGAATGACCTCACAATTAGGCCAGAAGGAGTCAAAGGGTTGGTGGTTGAGGAAAACCACTGGAAAAACAGATTTGAGAAATCAGGATATGCAGCGAGTTTTGGAGAAGTGGGAATGCAAAGCACAGTAGAAGCTGAAAGGCTGACCAGAATGCAAAATGTGATCAGTGGTTGATTGTGAAGAAAGCACCGGTTTTCTTCAAATAATTTACTGGTGAGAGTAAGGTTTACTTACATTTGCTAGTCGGAACAGGTTTAAAAAAAGGTAAAATTTTCAGGGATATGGGAAAAAGACAATCTCTGAAGTTGAGAGTTTATGAGGCATGTGATTCAGATGCCCTATTGTCAACAATTGGGATGATATGTGGAAATCACGGGAGGAAGAGCAGTGTCCCATTATATAAAGTGAAAACTGAGAGTTTGGGTTAAGGTAGCAAAGTGGTGCAATGAGAAATGGAGAAAGTCTTTGTTCTGGAAATACAGTTTATCCTTGGCAGAGTAATAGATGGATCACAGGTAGCAGTGATTCCAATTATAGTTGAAATGCCAGTGGACAATCAGGCAACTGTGATTTTGAACGAAGTATATGCTGAAATTTTGCCGAAATGGGTTGCAGCAAGTTCACAAAGCCACACTTTGAAATAGTGAGAGTAATCAAAGATTGCAGATGAAGAAGCTGAATTTCAATCATCAGAAACAATACTGCTCAATTAGCTGGACAAAAACAGGAACCATTGTATGAAAAAGTGGATGGATGTAGGTCAGAGGAATTAGTTTAATTACAGGAGAAAGATGGAAAACCAAACTAATTGTGCCAAAGTGTGTAAACAAAAAAGAATCTGCCACTATGTCAGTATGCTGCTATCTTAAAAGTGATGGATCCGACATTTCTTTTTTGACACGATCATTTTAGTCCAATAGTAATTGCAATTCAAAATGAACTTCCTTATCTTTCAAATAATTGTCGACGTCTCCATTTTGCTTTATGCCCATAATCCTTTTTTTACTGCCAACGAGGACGAACGAATCCAAAGGTGAAGTATTTATTCCCATGTCCTGTCTCCAGCTGTTTGTATCCTCGAAAGTATCACTTGCTTTTGTCTACATATTTTCTCGCGCATATTTTTGCCGAACAATGGTCTCTTGAGTGGTGTCCAACTCTCTTTGTTTCCTTCTTTCCATCTCTTTACTACTCTCTATTTGATCACACTTCCTAATGAAAATAATGTCTGCCTTAATAACTAATCATACAAAGAGAACAAAGAACAAAGAATATTTACAGCCCAGGAACAAGCCCTTCGGCCCGCCAAGTCTGAGCCAATCCAAATCCACTGTCTAAAACTATCGCCCACTTCCTACACATCTGTATCCATCTGCACCCCACCTACTCATGCATCTGTCCCGACGCACCTTTAACGAATCTACCGTGCCTGCCTCTACTACCTCTGTTGGCAACGCGTTTCAGAACCCACCGCCCTCTGTGTAATTTACTTCTCGCGTGTCTCCCCGTTAACCTTTTCACGTCTCAAATTGAACGCGTGACCTCTCGTTATTCAATCCCTCACCCTGGGTAAAAAGGTTATCTCCATCTACCCTGTTTATACCCTTCATGAATTTGTCCTCCAATCAGGTCCTCCATCAATGTCCTTTTTTCAAATGAAAGCAATCCTAACCTATTCAACCTGTCTTCATAGCTAGCACCTGCTATGCCAGGCAACATCGTCGTAAACCTTCTCTGCACTCTCTCCAAAGCGTCCACATCTTTTTGGTAATGTGACGACCAGAACTGTACACAATATTCTAAATATGGCCGAACCAATGTCTTGAACAATTTTAACATGACCTGCCTGCTCTTTTACTCAATACCCTGTCCAATGAAGGCAAGCATACCATATGTTTTCTTGACCATGCTGTCTACCTGTGCAGCCACCTTCATGGAGCAATGGACCTCACCTCCCAGATATCTCTGCCCATCAACTTTTCCCAAGGCTCTTCCATTTACTGTATAACTCGCTCCAGAATTAAACTCCTCTATATGTATCAAGTAACATTTGCCTGGATTGAACACCAACTGTTACTTGTCCGCCCAACTCTCTAATCTATCTATATTCTGCCGTATTCTTTGACAGTCCTCTACGTTTTCTGCTACTCCATCAATCTTCGTGTCATCTGCAAACTTACTGATCAGACCCACAACGCAATCTTCCATATCATTTATTTATATTATAAACCACAGTGGCCCCAACACTGATCCCTGTGGAACACCATTGGTCACCTTTCTCCGTTTTGAGAAACTCCTTTCAACTCCTACTTTCTGTCTCCTGTTGCTCAAGCAGTTCTTTGTCCACCTATTCTTCAACTTCAACTTCAACTTCTCCGTTAACCTACCATTGGAAACACTATCAAACGCCTGATTAAAGTCCATATTTATGATATGTACAGCTCTTCTTTCATCTATCAACCTGTCACTTCCTCAAAGAACTCCCTTAAGTTTGTAAGGGACGATCTACCCCGCACAAAACCACGCTGTCTATCACTGATAAACCTATTCTTTTCCATGTATAAATAGATTTTATACCCCAGTACCTTCTCCAGCAACATTCCCACCTCTGATGTCAGGTTTACTGGTCTGCAGTTGCCTGGAGTATTAATACGACCTTTCTTGTACAGGCCGGTAACCTGAGCAAACCTTTCACCCGAAACGTCGATTTCGCTGCACTCTGGATGCTGCCTGGACTGCTGTGCTCGTCCAGCATCACTAATCCAGAATGAGCAAACCTGCTGTCCTGCAGCACTTAAATTGTGTTTAATGATGCTGGAACTATATCTGTCAGGGCCACAGCTATTACCTCTCTCGCCTCCGTCAGCAACTTGGGATAGATCCAATTTGATCCTGCGATTTGTCCACCTTAATATCCTTCAGCCTACTCAACACATCTTCACCCCGACTGTCAACGTGATCTAGAGTAAATAAAAGTCTACCTCTAGTCTCAGCATTCATCATTTCTCGTTCCTCAGTGAACACAGATGCAAATTATTCATTCAGAATCGCAACCATTTTCTCAGTTTTGACACGCAACCTTCCTTCCTTATCCTTTACTGGACCAACCCTTTATCTGGTTACCCTCTTGTTGCCAATATAAGAATAAGAGATCTTGGAATTCTCCAGAATTCTGCCCGGCAAAGCTATTTCATGACCCTTTCTAGCCCGTTTGGTTCCACGTTTATGAATGGTCCAACTCACCCGATATTCCTCCAAGGGACATTCTGTTCTGAACGTCTTGGACCTTATTTACGCTTCCCTTTTCTTCTTGGCCAATCACACGATTTCTCCTGTCATCCACTGTTCACGAATCTTGTCTTTCCTATCACTTGTTTTCAAATGGTTATGGGTACCCTGAACTATCTTCATCCTATCTTTGAACGCCTCCCACATATCAAAGGTGGATTTTCCTTCAAATCGCTGTATCCAATCGACATTTCCCAGAACCTGCCTAATTTTGACATCATAGGCCAAGGCCCAGTTGAGCACTTATCACTTAGGACTACTGTCATCTATGTCGACGAGACTTCAAAAACTTACAGAATTGTGCTCACTATTCCCTAAGAAATCGCCCACTGCAACTTCTAACACGTGTCCTTGCGCATTCCCCAACACCAAGTCCAAAATGGCCCTTTTCATTGTGGGTGTACTAACATACTACTTGAGAAAACTTTCCTGGGCGCTCCTAACAAATTCTGCCCCATTCAGACTTCGACACTAAGTGAATCCCAGTAAATGTTGGGAAAGTTAAAATCTATCACCACTACCCTGTTGCTTCTAGATCTTTCCATACTCTATTTCCGTATTTGCTTTTCTACCTCATGCTCAGTCTTGGGATGCCTGTAATACAGCACCACCAATGTAACTGAGCCCTTCTTATTTCTCAGCTCCACCCATAACACCTCACTATTCAAGACCTCCATAGTGTCCTCTATTAACACAGCCATGATATTATCCCTGACCATCAATGCAACTCCTCCCCACCCCCTTTACATCCCTCCCTATCCTGTCTGAAGCATTTGTAATCTGGAACATTTTGTTGCCAATCATGCCCTTCTTTCAACCACGTCTCTGATCGCAATAACGTCATACTCCCAGGCACGAATCTAAGTTCGAAGTTCTTTTGCCTTACCCATTATACTCCTTGCATTAACGTATATGTACTCCAGGCCTCCAATTCTTTAATGTTGATCTGCACTCTGCCTATTCTTTCTCTTGGTCATGCTAACTTTGTGATGCTTACAGTCGCCAGTTTCCATCTCACTGTCTAGTGGTCTTCTCTCGTGGTTCCCGAACCACTGCCACACAACTTTAAAACATCTCAAAAAGCAGCATTTAACTCAATATTATTCCTGGTTGATTCCTACGCACAGTCGAGGAGAAATCACGATTTTTCATGTTTAATCTCTCACACAAGACATAAATTAACAACACCAGGCATCACTTCTCTCTCTGCGTGATATAAATGTTAATGAGATAGTAGAACTTGTAAAACTAAAGTTGGGTTAGAATCTTTTTTTATGGATAAGACGTTGACTTGTTAGCTATGGCTTTATTTAGAGGTGTTGGTCCAGAAAGCAGAAAGAAGCATTCCTATGATTATTTAAGGCATTGCTGGATGCAAGTTTGATTCATTGGCTTTTATTTTTCCATAATTCTTACTTTCGAGTTTGGGTCCATTTGACCGGAAACAGGAAATGCATCTCTTTAATTAAAAAAAGCACAATAGGACAGTCAGTGGTCAAATTCATGCCTGTCGGATTACCTTCTAGCATCGTTATAATGTCAGAAAATTCGGATAAATAATTTATAGTAAGGAACTTGGAAAACGTTAAGGTATTCAGATAGAGTCAATATTTGTCTTTCAAAGAACTCAGTGAGGGATTACCTGAACATTAGTTCTAAAGTGGTAGTGGAAGTGCAACTCTTCCAAAACGTGATGACATCGAAAACTCTGCTGCCCACGCCTTGACTCGTCAAAAATCGCATTCCAATTATTAGAGTGTAGATAGACAACAATCAATCTACAAAATATTCGTGTCTAATTTAAGTGCGTGGACAAACATCTGACAAAGGAGCGCAGGTTAGGAAATTATGAAATGTTTCAACATGACATAAGGAAAGAAAGAAGAAACATATTACTTAATTGTTTGAGATTGCAGAGCTTTGCATGCTGGGAGATCTGAACGTCCCAGCCCATGAATCACAAAGCATATGTATGCAGTTAGAGCAAATAATCAGGAATGTTGAGTAACTGTTCTATTCTTTTGTGAGGGAAATAGACTAAAAGAGTTGTGAGGTTATGTTTCAGTTGTCGAAGACGTACGTCAAACAGCATCTGAAGTTTTGTGTGCAGTACTGTTCACTGCATTTATGGAAGGATGGCAAAATTCTGGAAACAATTTCTTCCAGATTTATCTGAAGAGGAAAGGTTAGCCAGGCTAGGTTTGTAAAATTGTGAATTTCAATGAGGCAGACGAATCCTAATTGAAAAATGCAAGATACTGAGGGTCATTGACCCAAACCAATTTGGGAATTATGCTCTCCATTGTGGGGCCATCTGGAACTGGACTTCACACTTCAAAAATAAGTGCAACTCAATTGAAGCGTAAGTGATGAATAGAGCTAGATACATGCTTAATTTTCCCCGAAATGAAAGATTATCGCGGTGGGGCGGGTGGGGGTGGTGTGGAATATGCGTGAATGTGGAGTTAATGTGAAAATAAGATCCATCACGATATATTGAATGGTAGCGAAGGCGTGAGGGACCAAAGCATTTTCTCTGGCTTCGTTTTTTTATGTGTACATGTACCACTCTACTTACTGAATAACACTTACTTCGGTCAAATAATATTTCTTTATAAGTCCTTATTATTGTGTTCACCTCACTCAACTTTCTTCGAATGGAATCCCTCCAGTGTGGAAAAAGGCTGGGCGTTTGGCCGAACAAGTCCACAACAATATTCCTAAGAGTGTCCCATTCAGGCTCATCCCACTACGCTTTAACCCTACATTTCCGCTGACAAATGCACCAAGCCTACAATCCCTGATGACGATGGACAATTTAGAATGGCTAATTCACCTAACTATAGTCTAAATTTGGGAGCTGCTGGAAAAATACAGCAGGTCAGGCAGCAGCCGAGGAGCATGAAAATCTACGTCTCGGGCAAAAACACTTAATCAGGAATCGTCCTGATGAAGGGCTATTGCCAGAAGTGTCGATTTTCCTGCTCCTCTGATGCTGCCGAACCTGCTGTGCTTTTTCAGCACCACTCTAATCTTGACTCGGGTTTCCAGCATCTGCAGTCTTTGTTTTTATCTAATTCACCACACCAGCACATCGTTGAACTTTGGCAAAATCCCGAGTCCCCACCACCCCCCTCCCCCCCAACCCGCAAAACAAAATCTACACAGGTACAGGGTCAACTTGCAAACTCTACACCGGCAGTCACCCAAGACTGAAATCGAACCCTCGTCACTTGTGGTAGAGGCAGCAGGGCTAATCACTGAGCCATCGTGCTTCCCTTCAAGATCCAACAAAAGCCAATCTTGAATTAGCAGTCAAAGTTTTATTCAGAATCCGGACCGGCAGTAAATAGTAAACCATTTTTGTAACTGGATGTATACCTAAACCCTAGCATGGAGGACTTAGACATAGTTATTCACGAATTTGGATTTCAGGCATACATGCATGCAATTGCAATTAGATAAGGATTCCCAAATTTATGCTGCAATTAATATCCATAAGATTTCTTCAGATATGCGAGACTGCCTTTTGGGTTGTGATAAGTCGATGAGAATTTCCAGTAAATAATGCAGAATATTTTACCACAGGTAATTATTTATCTCGATGTTGTGCTAATAACATGGAAGAGCAGTAACGAAAATTGAAAGAACTTAGACGTCGTTCTTAAACATTTCTCCAAACAAACTTGATTGAGATTTTTCAGGAAGTAACAAAGAGGATTGATGATGGCAGAGCGGTAGATGTGATCGATATGGACTTCAGTGAGGCGTTCGACAAGGTTCCCATGGGACACTGATTAGAAAGGTAAGATCTCACGGAATACAGGGAGAACTAGCTATTTGGATTCAGAACTGGCTCAAAGGTAGAAGACAGAGTGTGGCGGTGGAGGGTTGTTTTTCAGACTGGAGGCCTGTGACCAGTGGAGTGCTACAAGGATTGGTGCTAGGTTCTCTACTTGTTGACATCGACTTAAATAATGTGGTTACGAGTATAAGAGTTACACCTAGTAAGTTTGCAGTTGACACCAAAATTGATGGTGTAGTGGAGAGTGAAGAGGGAATTGGATTATTTCCAAAAGTCGAATGGCATTTTATAAAGTAGTAAGGACAGCTCCATACAATCCAGCTTCCAATAACCTGGTGGAAAATCCATAGCAAACTTTGAAGGCAAGCTTATAGAAGCAGTTTACAGTTTCACTCGATACCAAACAGTCCCAGTTCCTAGTTGATTATTGGCTGATCCCACATGCAACTACAATGACAGTTCCAGTCGAGTCGCGGATGGGGCGCAGTTTTTACCGAGTTGATTTTAACCCTACTGCGAATCCTCGTGCAAGGATGCCTGCCTTGAAGAAGATTTCCTCCTCTCTACAAGAATCTCAGTGAGTCCCTCTCCCACTGCAACTCCCAGGTCATTTCCTCTGTCCTGAAGCTCTTCAACCATGTCGTGAAACAAACTCAGTACCAAAGCCACATTTGCTTCCTCAGTGCCTGCCTCCATAACCAACTCATCCCACACGGACTCCGAACCACCTTTAAACCAGCAGAGTTCGGACCCGAACAGGACAAACAGTACAGTCTACAGATTCAAAAACACCAGCAACAGTTCTCTTTCAGGATCCTCCGCTCCACGCTTGCAGAAATGCACAGGCACCTAACCTCTCTACAGTCAGCCCTGCCTCAGCTGAGGGCCACACTCTCTCAGAATTGCAAAGGACACATTCGGTACTACATCCTTAGGAGAATTCATACTCTCAACAAACAGTATTTCAATTCCATCTCAAACATCAAAAACTGTAAGTACAACAATCTTTTATCCACCCACCTCCATAACCAGCGCTCCTCAAACATTCCAGAAGATTCCCCTGGCCTCGGAAACACTATTAGCCATGCGGTTGATGCAGCTTCTACCCCCATGCAGATTGATGATATCGCTTCCACCCCCATCATGGCCACTCCCAAAGCCACTTCCGGCCCTCACATCACTGCTGATACCACATGCTTAGTGACTTCCAACACCCCTACTGCAGTGTCTGCCACCACTTCTTCCCCCACTAGCGCCACTCACCTGCAGTATGCTGACACGACCCCCACAGACCCCACTGTCACTATCCCCACCCCCCAGAACCCTGAGGGGCACATTATCCGTGCTCATGACTCCACCCCATTCCCCCCACCATCACACCCACTCCAGTTACCGGCTTTGCCCCATTCCCAGCTCCACACACACACCAGATCCCAGCTCCCAGCCTTGCCGGCTTTTCACCATCCCCCCAGACCTCCCCTTCACTGAGGACGAACGATCAGTCCTCAGCAAAGGAGTCACCTTCATCCCCCTCCATCCACGCATCAATGAATTTAATACATGCCGTGACGTCGAACAATTCTTCCGTCCCCTCCGCCTGCGAACTTACTTTCAGGATTCCCGCCCACCTTCCCAGGACCCCTTCACCCACCTCCAACACACTGCATCCACTTGGACACCCCGCGCTGGCCTATTACCTGACCTCGATCTCTTCATTTCCAACTGCCACGGGAACAGTAACCGCCTCAATCTGTCTACAACCCTTCCCCACTCTAACCTCTCACCCTCACAACGCACAGCCCTCCAATCCCTCTGCTTCAATCCCAACCTCACCATTAAGCCAGCGGATAAAGGGAGTGCAGTGGTAGTCTGGCGCACTGACCTCTACACAGCTGAAACTAAACGCCAACTCGAGGACACCTCTTCCTACTGCCGCCTAGTCTATGACCCCAACACCATCACCAAACCGTCATCTCCCAGACCATACAGAACCTCATCACCTCAGGAGATCTCCCACCCACAGCTTCCAACCTCATAGTCCAGGAACCCCGCACTGCCCGGTTCTACATCCTTCCCAAGTTCCACAAGCCTGACCACCCTGGCCGACCCATTGTCTCAGCATGCTCCTGCCCCACTGAACTCATCTCTACATACCTCGACACTGTCCTATCCCCTCTAGTCCAGGAACTCCCCACATACGTTCGAGACACCACCCACGCCCTCCATCTCCTCCAAGACTTCCGTTTCCCGGTCCCACAACGCCTCATCTTCACCATGGATATCCAATCCCTCTGCACCTCCATCCGCCATGACCAGGGCCTCCAAGCCCTCCGTTTTTTCCTCTCCAGACGTCCCCAACAGTACTCTTCCACCGACACTCTCATTCTTTTGGCCGAACTGGTCCTCACCCTTAACAATTTCTCCTGTGAATCCTCCCACTTCTTCCAGACCAAAGAGGTAGCCATGGGCACACGTATGGGCCCCAGCTATGCCTGTCTCTTTAGTGGCTACGTAGAACAGTTGATCTTCCGTAATTACACCGGCACCACTCCCCACCTCTTCCTCCGCTACACTGATGACTGCATTGGCGCCACTTCGTGCTCCCGCAAGGACGTTGAGCAATTCATCAACTTCACCAACACATTCCACCCTGACCTTAAATTTACCTGGACCATCTCTGACACCTCCCTCCCCTTCCTGGAACTCTCCATCTCCATTAATGATGTCCGACTTGACCCGGACATTTTTTACAAACCCACTGACTCCCACAGCTACCTGGATTACACCTCTTCCCACCCTATCTCTTCCAAAAATGCCATCCCGTATTCCCAAATCCTCCGCCTCCGCCGTATCTGCTCCCAGGAGGACCAGTTCCACCATAGAACACACCAGATGACCTCCTTCTTTAGAGACCGCAATTTCCCTTCCCATGTGGTTAAAGATGCCCTCCAACGCATCTCGTCTATATCCCGCACCTCCGCCCTCAGACCACACCCCTCCAACCGTAACAAGGACAGAACGCCCGTGGTGCTCAACTTACACCCTACCAACCTTCGTATAAACCAAACCATCCACAGACATTTCCGCCACCTCCAAAAAGACCACACCACCAGGGATATATTTCCCTCCCCACCCCTTTCCTCCTTCCGCAAACACCGTTCCCTCCGTGACTACCTGGTCAGGTCCACGCCCCCTACGACCCACCCCCTCATCCTGGCACTTTCCCCAGCCACCGCAGGAACGATAAAACCCGTGCTCATATCTCCACCCTTACCTCTATCCAAGGCCGTAAAGCAGCCTTCCACATTCGTCAAATATCATTTGCACATTTGCACATCCACAAATAACATTTATTGTATCCGTTGCTCACGATGCAGTCTCCTCTACATTGGGGAGACTGGGCGCCTCCGAGCAGAGTGCTTTAGGGAACATCTCCGAGATACCCGCACCAATCAACCACACCGCCCCATGGCCCAACATTTCAATTCCCCCTCCCACTCTGCCGCGGACATGAAAGTCCTGGGCCTCCTTCACCACCGCTCCCTCCCCACCAGACGCCTGGAGGATGAATGCCTCATCTTCCACCTCGGAACAGTTCAACCCCAGGGCATCAATGTGGTCTTCAACAGCTTCCTCATTTCACCTTCCCCCACCTCATTCCTAGTTTCAAACTTCCAGTTCAGCACCTCCCCCATGACTTGTCCGGACTTGTCCAACCGGCTTATCTTCTTTTCCACCTATCCACTCCACCCTCTCCTCCCTGACCTATCACCTTCATCTCCTCCCCCACTCACGCATTGTACTCTATGCTACTCTCTCCCCACCCCACCCTGCTCTAGCTTATCACTCCATGCTTCCAGCTCACTGCCTTATTCCTGATAAAGGGCTTTTACCCGAAACGTCGATTTCGCTGTTCGTTGGATGCTGCCTGAACTGCTGTGCTCTTCCAGCACCACTGATCCAGAATCTGGTTTCCAGCATCTGCAGTCATTGTTTTTACCTTTTACGAAGTACGTGCGTCAAGTAAAACCTGATCTTCCCAGATCTGCTGTGGGGGTGGGGGCGGGGGATTGCAGAATGTTGACAATGAATCAGGAACACCAATGTCGGACAGAAGACTCCTCAAAATGAAAGACGACCTTTCCTTTTGGGGGAGGAAGTTTGCTGTTGAAATTACGAAAGTGGCCCTGCATGGAAAGAGGCATGTTCGACCATCAGGTCAAAACAAGTGATGCACCAACTTAGGGTAGAAGAGAATGCTCTGAATAAGCACGTGGACTACATGAATTCTGAAACCTTGTATATGGAGCAAGAGGAAAATTTATCCAGCCCCTCAGAATATCCAGCAAGGCTCTCAGACTCCATGGGCTCGCCTCCTTTGTGAGGAGATGGGGAAGACAGGTATCACATCCTCGACGGAGTTACCACCTGAAGAGGTCGAATCTCTTCGAAGATACTCAAGGCACAAAGTCAAGATTTGATACACGCTACCAATTTCAGAGGCAGAATCGGAGGGAGTGAACCGGGTGCGATAATGCCCTCGGAGAGATTAGTGACTTGGTGCTGGGATACCAGCCGCCATGAAGTAATTTCAGCCTTGACATGGTCCGTGTCTTCTATTCCTGGCCCTTTCACGCCTCTGTTATGATGACCTTAAAACCTCGCAAATGTTCACCAGCATACATTTATAGAGTTCGTATTGAGCCAGCCTTAGTAATTTAATTCAAATGTGCTGAGTAAGATCTTGTCAATGCAAAATATTTGCGCAGGAGGAGCCTGTGTACAATGAATGAAATCATTTTGTGATGTACTTGGTAACAGTGAATGCCAACTGGCTGACTTGTCGTGAATCACATTTCACGCGAGTATGCGGAACAGAAGCACACATGTCAAATCTGAATGTAGATTTACTCAACTGATGATGTCCTAAATATACATAACTGTGCTGATTTATTAAAAATCCACATGTATTTTATGCCGATGAACTGGAACAGGTCGTGCTGAACTTAACCACGACGAATCATATTTCAACATATCGGGTACAGATGCACTGAACCTGAGTCTCACTCTACAAAATTTAATTGTCGTGAGATTACATCAAAGAACCGTGAATCTAACAAAGCTGAAGACATCTTAAATCCATCTATTCAGACGAATAGTTTACTGGATCGATATTGACGAGATTCATGTTGCAGCTGAATCATTGCCCAAATGATAGAGTAGTCATCGAACCTGACTGTGCTTTCTTTGAAATATTTGCTTATCTCATTAAAGTTTCTTGAGAACGTCACTGCTTTGTACTGAAGCCAATATTCAGGTAGCAAAGTCTTTTAAAACAAAATAAAACCTTGATCCTCAGGTAATTGCAGTACGTGTCACTTTAGATCAATTCTATGTCTCATGAAATAAGAATTAAATCCAATAAGAGGGTAGCCAAGGAGAAACTGCACTAATCTGTTTATTGCGATATACATAATTACAGAAAAAAATCTTACGAATTAACTCCCTGGAGCCTGCAATGCACATGTCACCCTGTATAAACGTAGTCCCGTTCGATGATTCTTGGAAAGTGCTCCGAACATCTGTCAGAAATGCATGAAATACCAAAAGGATTGGTCTTTGCCATTTCCTATCCTGTCCTCGCAGCTATTGGTCTTCCAGGTAAAATGTTGCGAGTGTAAACTGCATATGACGTTTGACTTCAACACTTTGATATGTTGAAGTTGCACAGTTTTTTGTACTACATTTCCACTGTATTCAAGGCAACTATAATGCAAATGAATTACAAGTACTGCCACATTGCCAAACCAGTTCCACTCTCGACGTGGCAACACGATGTTCCATGCATGACCAAATAGATCCACTGTGGCATTGATACTTATTCAGGTGACTTCTTTCGTTATTATCACATTTTAGATAATTTTGCTGATTATTTCCACAATCAACCCGACGTGTATGCAATATTATCGTACAGCTTTCTTTGAAAGTACGAGGTAATAACCATGAATGAGTTTTGCTTGAGTAGTTTGAATTATTGAAAATATTCCATCTGCATTTAGTGACTGATTTTATTGAAGGGGAATAATTAGTTATCGAAATGGTCGGCGCGACGGCACAGTGGTTAGCACTGCTGCCTCACAGCGCCAGAAACCCGGGTCCAATTCCCGCTTCAGGCAACTGTCTGTATGGAGTTTGCACATTCTCCCCGTGTGTGCGTGGGATTGCTCCAATTTCCTCCCACAGTCCAAAAATGAACAGGTTATGGTGAATTGGCCATGCTAAATCGCCTGGAGTGTTTGGTGAAGTATAAATGTAGGGGAATGGGTTTGGGTGGGTTGCTCTTCAGAGGGTCGGTGTGGACTTGTTCGGCCGAAGGGCCTGTTTCCACACTGTAAGTAATCTAATCTAATCAACTTTTCAAAGACATATAGCAATATTCTATTTTCTCTTAAAGGAAGATTGGAAGTTGATCCTAATGCACAGAACATAGATTACTGTTTTCAGTCACTAATGATCACTATTTTAGGATTGCACTTCCTTTCTGCATTCACTGTTTCTGATTATTCTAATGTGATGACTGCTGATTTGGGATTTCCAATTGATTCCAGAATCTGTCAATGTCTTCTCCTATTTCTAACTTGGATGTTCCTCACAGATTGAGTGAATCCATGATCTGCTGGCATCATCTGTATTTCATTTTGAAGCCTTAATTTCGAAAATGAAAATGAGAAAGAAATCATTGTCTACATTGACAATACAAAGGCACACTGATAAATTTCGATTGGAAGTTCTTAAGATAACCAATGATCAGCAGTAGTTCGAAAGGTTAACATTAACACAAAAAATCACAGATGATTGTCACATGAACAGCTGCATTCTTTACTCCATCCCAGCATTTCATGCATGAATTTGGAGAGTTACGAATTGTCAGTTTGTTTCCAACATAATATTCAACAAGTCGAATGACTGCTTCTCCAACTGTGAAAATGATTTCAACAATTCATTAAAAATGTGCCATTTTTGATCCAACATAATATATATTATTGTTAGTTTCCAATCTCATTGTTGGTGTTTTGTAACCTATCCCTTCCACATAGTCTATGCTTTATTTGTCAGTGTCATTTTGCTTCAGTTTGCAATTGATATGTTTGTGATAAATTAAATGCATTTTTCAAACGTATACTCACTCAGGTGTGAATCGTAACTTAGTATTTTTCCTTGCTGCATCGTGTGTTTGGTTTCTACATAAACGGCATTTCAATGTTTAATTTAAAAATTAATTGTTTGTCATTTGAGAAATAATGTCCCAATTAAGATTTTCATTTCAAATCTCATTTGCTTAGAAAATCCTGTAAACGTGGCTGTAGTCGAAAGCACAAATGCTTCTACTAAAACTCATTCTCTGCCTTTCTTACAGCTAATCTGGCAGTGGTTGCAATCCTGTCTCAAAACACCTGTGGTCTATCTAGGTGCATCACGTACTACTTGGTGTCAATGGCAGTGACAGATCTTTTGGTCATGGTCACAGCTGTAATTTTAAATCTGATCGTCGGGATTTATTCCCCATCCAGTTTCCTTTCTATCACACCAGTGTGCAGTTTTCGCACTGTACTAAATATGGCGGTTATTGACAACTCCGCCTGGTTAACCATCGCTTTTACCTTTGATCGATTTGTAACGATATCGTGCCAGAACCTGAAAGCAAATTATTGCACGAAGAAGGTGGCAGCGTGGGTGATAGGGGTAGTCTCTACTCTGTGCTCCATGAAAAACAGTTTCTTATATTTTATATTGGAACCTAGGTATGAACTTAACAGCATACCCTGGTTTTGTAGCATAAAGGAAATATATTATACATCATCTGCTTGGGCTGCATATGACTGGATCCGTTCTATTCTGAATCCGTGTCTACCTTTCATTCTAATTTTACTACTGAATATGTTGACCATCAGACGCATTCTCTTGGCTAATCGAGCCCGTAGGAGACTTCAGCTTCAGAACAATGGAGAGAATCAGTGTCACCCAGAGATGGAGAAGCGGAGAAAGTCCATTATTTTGCTCCTTTCTATTTCGGGCACTTTCATTCTGTTATATTTGCTATTTTTCCTAAATATTCTCGATGTTCGAGCTGCGAATATCACTTTTTCCTCAGGACCCACGTCACATTATTCCATGTTTTATTTGGAGCAAATGGGATACATGCTACAGATATTGAGCTCCTGCATCAACCCATTTATTTATGCTGTGACACAGAGCAAAATTAGAGACGAGCTAAAGCATGGAGTGAGATTTGCTTTGAACATATTTATTAATATATTTAAGCATTGATAAGGGGGCAATCAAATATCATTTGTATAATGTAGGGCAGCAAATGCTTTCTTTGACACATCGCATCACATAAGGGACTTTTCAGATATTGCCTATGGATAAATATAGAAATGCATAAATAATGTTGCATGACTACAAAAATCAGTGTTTTACTTTGCAGCCAATTTCCAATTTTCTTACACCTACAAGTTCAAGATTATTGCGGGGCATGAACGTGTCTCAGTGGTTAGTTCTGCTGTCTCACAGTGCCAGGTGCCTGGGTTCCAACACTAAGCCACTGTCGGTGTGGAGTTTACACATTTTCCCTGTGTCTGTGTGGGGTTCCACTGGCTGCTCTGGTTTCCTCGACGTTTCAACGATGCGCAGGTTAAATGGATTGGCCATGCTAAATTACTAATAGTGCTGAGAGATGTGTAGAACGGGTACGTTAGCCATGGGAATTGCAAGGTTTCAGAGATAGGTTAGGGGAATAGGTCTGGATGGGATACAATTCAGAAGGTCCGTATGGACATGTTGAGCTGAACGACAAGCTTACACACTTTGGAGATTCGGTAATTTATCCAGAACACTGATGGCAAGAGTTGTATTCATTATATAATTCAGTCAGGAAGGATTGGTTGCAACTATTGTCGTATATTTGTTCGTCGTCTGTAATTCCTTTCCGCCATCAGAGACATTGGGGCAATTCTGGTCATGTGGGCTTCGCCTTTTTCCACCTCAGCACATGTCCTTGAGTTTATGTCACATATTTGCAGACCTCCGGCACAGCAGTTGTGCCTTCAGTTTTGTTGATGACTCACAAAAGATGCAACCACTCTGACAGTGAATATCTCCCGATATTGCCGTTTATTTCAAATGAAAGACACAGTAGTCTTCACTTCCCTTGTCAGCTGATCAAACATGACTGAGGTAGAAACATAGAAAATAGAGCAGTAGGAGACCAGTCTTCCCATCGAGGCTACAGGGCCATTTAATATGTTTATGGCTAAATAGCGTGTGGACTCTGGCAGTTCCGGACAGCCAACGTTTCAGTTATCAGCCAAATGAGTTGACCAATTAAGACACAAAGACTGAGTCAAAATAGCCTACAATATCCTATAAAGCAGCATGGCAGTAAGTTAATGCTTCTTGCTGCTCATTGGAGAGGTATCTGTTGTTGATCAGTTTTATCTTCTAAAGGAAAGGCTAGAACATTCGTTCTGGAGAAATTGGAACAGTCCAATCCCATTTAATGCAGACATTGCACTGTTCATTCCGCCCGTACACCACATTCCTCTTGATCCATTTAGCTGTAAGAATTGTACCTGACTCCTCCTTGAAAAAATTCAACGTTTTGGCGATAAATGTTTTCAGGGCAAATAATTTCAAAGGCTTATCCAACTCTCCGGGTAGCATAATTTCTCCTCATCTGAGACCTAACTAAGCTGTTCTGTTCCTAGATTGGTGACCCCTCTGTCTGGATTCCCCTGTCATCAGGAACATATTCAGCCCAACATGCCTATCAGAAAATGCCGAATCTTCCCTGGCAAGTCCAGCTAGAATTTTATAGGTTTCTATCAAATAACCCATCACGCACCCCCCACCCCCTCAATTTTTGTGCACTCCAGGTATGATACTGCTAACCAGTCTAATCTCTTGTCGTATGGCAATCCGGCCATCCGAGAAATTAATCTGCTAAGCTCCCTCTTTTGCCAGAACATCCGTCCTCAGGTAAGGACATCAAAACTGCACAATAGACTTCACGTGTGATATCACCAAGGCGCAGTAGTATTGCAGCAAGACATCTCCGTCACAACGCCACATAACAGTATTAGTTATCATGCCTGTATGCTTACGTTCATCAACTCAAAATAGCTCCTCTTTTCGAGAAAGAAGTTGAGGTGATTAAATTATACCAATCAAAATCAGGCAGCTATTGCCTAATTGAACAATTTTACTTCCTTCCCAAATCTGACTGTAAATCCACAAACGGAAATTAGAATATGCATCCAATTGAGTTTCCAATTTGAATAAAATTTCCAACAGTAGTCAGTCAGCAATTCCCTCGGCCATGGTTATTCTTCTTTTGCAGTTTCACTCTGCTGAGTTCCACAATGTTAAATTTGTCCAAAATGACTCTCGAAGTCGTGAAGTGCGCGAATGCTGTTGATGGTTTATTGAATGGAACATACTCTCCTGACTGTGTTCAATGTATTGCAGGATTTGACACGGTATGGAGGATCTTGCATTTCAGACTTGGGAAGGAAGTCACTGCTGAAGCTAAATGGTCGGTTTCTGCTGGCAGTGGGGGATTGCAGAACGTGCGATAAAATCCTGCTCCTTGTCCCCGTCTCATTCAGTTGGAGAAGAGAAAATCAACGATGTGTTTGTTTGAATTCAATCTCTGCATAAAGCTATACTGAATTAAATGTAATTATATATTCTGTCAAATAATTTGATTCTTGCAGTGGAAAATTCATGCAATAAAAGTTGCCTGTTGGTATCTTCCAAGATAACAATGTAGCTAGCTGTGGGAGAAATCGTCTTCCAGTCAGAAGTCCCAGTTGACGATTTAAAAATCTGTCAAAAAGAATGCTGATGAGGAATGAGCAACAGGGTTATGGACCCTGGGAGCTCCGGATAGCCAGCCTTTCAGTTAACAGCCAAATAAGTTGACCAATTAAGACAAAAGATTGATGTAAAATAGCTTGCAAGATCCTGTGAAGTAGTATAGCAGCTAGTTCATGACTTCTGCTGCTGATTGGAGAGGTATCTGTTCTCGTTCAGTTTTATCTTCTAAAGGAAAGGTTAGAGCATTCATTCAGAAAATACTGGATCAATCCAATCCCATTCATTGCAGACACATTCTTGTCTCGAGGTATCCAGTATCTCTCAAACTGGGGTAGTTCCATTTCGAGGCTTTCGCTGTCTTTTCTGCTTCCAATTTCTGAATGTTCCGAAGCTGAAATAAGGTTTGAGTGTCCCATGAACAGGAATGAGAATTCTTTCATTGTCTCAGAAAAGCTAATGCCACCAAGAGGCAATATTTAATGTCGTAAAGAAACGAAATGTTGCTTGACTGTTTGTGCTTATTGGCACAGTTGTTCTCTGACTTGGATTCCCGGAGAGTTTCGGAAGATTCACAAAGAAGGAGACTGGAATTTTTGTTTTCTTTCTTTCCAATTTCCCATCCTGAAAACGCTCAATATTTTCCAAGCTACTGTTGCAATTTTCCACCTCGTGTGACGTGTACAAATGAGGAATTTTGGAGAAATTTCAGAAGCTAAGATTGCCATCTTTCGAGCAAAAAAAAAGTTAATTAGAGACTCATTAACTTGATTATAATGATTGAGTGTGTCGCGAGGTAAATAGGCACTTTGATCGAATTCAAGGCCCCAAAGGAGCCTTTCACATTCATCAGAGTTTTACCTGCACTACCACACATGTCATTTACTGTACGTATCACTCCAGATGCTGTCTCCTCTCCAATGACGAAATAAGACACCAGCCTGAAGAGCCCTTCAGAGAACATCTCTGGATACCTGCACAACCTAGCCCCACCCGCACCGTGGCCAAACACTTCTACTCCCCCTCCCACTCCGCCAAGGACATGCTGGTGCAGGGCCTCCTCCATGGCTACTCCCTAACCACCCCACACCTGGAGGAAGAGCGGCTCATTTTCTGCCCTTGCATCCACCAAACACAGGGCATCAATGTGGATTTCATCAGTTTCCTCATTTCACCTCCACCCCCCGATCTTATCCCAGATCAAACCTCCCAACTTGTCTCTACACTCATGATCTGTCCTACTTGTCCATCTTCCTTCCCATCTATCCGCTCCACCCGACTCTGACAAATGTACATTACTTCACCTCAATCTAACTGTCGCAATCTCAGTTACCTTCTGCCCAGCCCCACCCTCCCTCCCTCCCATTTGTCTTTCTACAGCCTTGCCTCACGGCCTCATTCCAGATGATGAGCTTTTGTCTGATACTTCGATTCTCCTGCTCCTCGGATGCTGCCTGACCTGTTGTGCACTTTCAGCACCATACTTTTCAATCTAATCTCCAGTATCTACAGGCCTCAGTTTTGCAATTTTGATAGAATAGACAGAGACAAGTTGTTTCAACTGACCAGGTCCACGAATCTGCGTCCCAGCTCCGACCTCACTTCCGCCCAGCTCCTGTCACTCTCGGCTGTATAAAAGGTAGCTGTTATTTAAACTTAATTTAAAATTTCACCAAGGTGCATAGAATGAATTATCAGTTTAACGGACTAAAATCCATCAGTCATGAACACTGTTGATAATATCATGACAGTACAATAGCTTTGAGCAGTCCAGCAGAGGAGGAAAATGTGTTAGATGTGTGGGGCTGAGCAATGACACGGCTCATGAAGTAAGTCTTTAAAAGGATATTTAACATTGCCCTGACATTGTTACAGATGATGTAAGTGGACACCATGTGGGAAGAGGCAAAGAAATATGTAAAACAGCGTTCACTCACAGTCATTGTTATTAACCTGTGGAATGTATGTCAATAAGTTCCAACAGTGCTCTAACCACCTGAGAGAGCAGACAATGCAAATAAGACTTGGCTGTGTTCGGCTTCCATGTTTTGCACGGAACTTCCTTCACACCTTCCACTTGCCATATCAGTGTCATAAGGGAAGGCGATTGTCTAATGCTGTTGCCACTGTATTGTCAATCTGGAAACCCAGGTAATGTTCTGGGGATTGGGTTCGAAATATTGCAATAACTTCACGACACGTGTTGGAATATAAATTCATTTTTTTCCTGGCATTAAGAGTCTAATGTCTACGAACCCATTGCAGATTGTCCAATTCAAAAATAAAATTTCATCTTGTTCACTTTAGAGAAGGAAACGATGGTCCTTAACTGGTCTCGCTCTGAACTGCCAACTGGACAATTTTGGTTTAGCAATAAATGCTCCTCATCGCATGGTGATTTGTCTTTGAAACTTCAGTATCCCATGATTCAAGAGCTCCTCAAAAATAATGACACGTCCACATATTCATAGTTAGGGGAAGTAATGTCACAAGAGGAGGCAATAGCTTGTTAATTCGGGGATACAGGTAATGTTCTGGGGACATGGGTTCGATCCCGTCACCGACGCTTTTCAACTGAATGCACAACATTTGGAGGGACTTTCGGTCCGCTTGTTCCTCCTAACCATCCTTTACAGCCAGAAAGTAGTCCATTGGGAAATTCCTTTAAATCTTCATCCCAACATTGCATTACTGTTACTCATCCAATCAGTTCATTTGAACGGAAAAGCCGTCCTCGGACACCAAATGCTTTCTCCTTGAACGTCGTGCTCAGATCGTGACTGCAACGTCAAAAGTAGCATTAATCCTTGCAGAAGTGACACAAAGAATGTTAGATCAAAATCAAACCAAAACATTAGTGTGCTCAGATGTACTATAAAGTTATTAGCTTCAGTTATTTGATTTCCATTAAAGTATTTATTAGCTTCAGAAAATGGCTAACTTAAAGTAATTGGATCTATTTAAACAAGTACGTCTCGTGTCCTTTTGTACATTGAGGACTCCATCGCCATGGCAATGGAGCTCCGCAATAATTTCCATGGCAGCAGTCGCAAACTCAGCCCAAAAGCCAAGTCGAATCACAGTCCAAATATTTCTTTATGCTTGGTGGTCTAAAATAATTCCCAGTACCGTAGAAAAACTGTCTCTTCTCAAGTCAAGGCCATCTTCATGCAAAACAGCCTGGTATCACGTGCATTTTCATTCTTCAGTAGTTGCTTATTGTTATGCATATTTAATGCCTTAAATATATGGTTTGAAGATATCATGTTTGGTCTCATGCACGACTACAACTTGGCTCATCATATATTTGTTGAGAGATGTACTGGACAAAAAAGCAAATGCGGCCAATCTTGGCAAGCTTTCAGCAATGATCATTAGTCAATCCATAGGACAAGGGCTCACAGGCGACATGATTCCATACTATCTTGAGACTGTACATTCACTTTAGTACAATTATCTACAGTGTGACATATTCCTGTTGCATATAGATGTGTGCTCTCGGCTTAGCACAACATTTCACAATTACATTCAATGCGAGTTTATCCAGGTCAGTGGTTTCATATCCAATTTGGCACATGTTTCAGATGTGGAAGAACGCATTGTAAAAGACATGGTTAAGCTGTATTACCAGTAACGGAGTATCTCAAGGGACCATATATCAGAAGACTCGTGCAGCGAGGTTATATGGATAGGCCACCGGAATAGGAAACATGAAATCGCAATGCTGAGCCTCCTGATCCTCCCAACAGTCAGTGGCAGATGGAGGAGACACTACGTAGATAGACTTTAGAAACATGCAAAAACAGCGTGGTTGTTATAGAGAGTGATATTAACTTCCCCTATAATGATTGGGACTCACTTCATACTTGGGGCAGGGTTGGGGTAGAATTTTTAAGGACCATTCCGGAGGGTTTGTTTACACAGCATGTGAACAGTCCAACCAGGTAAGGGGTTATGCTGACCTGGCTTTTATAAAATAAGCCCTGTCAGGTGAATGAAGTTCCAGTGGCCGAGAGTTTCTTGCAGTGTGAACATAATGCCGTGAGATTTAAGATACTCGTAGATAGGCAAAACAGCAGACGTCGGGGGAAGGTGTTAAAATTGGGGAAGGCGAATTACGATAATATTAGGCATGAACTGGAGAATGTTGATAGTCAGCAGCTGTTTGAGAGGTAACCCAGCAGCAGGCATGCTGGACTATTTCAAACGTCAATTGATAAGAGTTCAGGAGCGGCACAATCTTAGGAGAATGAAGGATAGGAGTGGTAAATTACGGGAACATTGCATGACGAGGCATGATCCGAACTTGGTCAAAAAGAAGGAAGAATGCAGAAAGTCTAACAGGATGTGAGCAGATGAAACCATTGAATTGCTTGAAGCAAGTAGGAAAGAACTGAAACAAGGAACTCAAAGGACCAAAAGAATCGCGAAAAGTCGTTACCAAACATAATTAAACAGAATCTCAGAAGCTTCTTAGTCATATGTAAACAGCAACATCATAACCAGGGAAAGGATTGGCACAGTCAAGAACAAATGAGGGAATCGACGTGTGGAGCCAGAAGATGTCGGTGAGGCCCGAAACACTCCGTTGTCTCTGCATTCACTAAGGGGAGGTAATTGGCGCAGGATGATCTCAAGGAAGGGAGTGTCGAATTTCTAAGCCAAGTTGCTCCTAATAGGGAAGAGATGCTAAACATCTTAAACAAAAGAAGTATTTATCCAGATAGGCCCCTGTGTCCGATGGGATCTATCCCAGAATGTGGAGAGAGGCAAGAGAACACTTTGCTTGACCATTGGTCGATATCTTTGTATCCTCTTTGGCCACAGGTGATGTCCCAGAGAACTGAAGAACAATCAATGTAGTCTCTTTGCTTCAGAAGGATAGAAAGAATAAGTTATAAAATTACAGCCCTGTGACTCTCAAGTCGATGAAAGGGAAATTGTTGGAAAAGATTCTCAGGCGCATGTTCTATACACATTTAGAAGCAAATGAACTATTAGTGAGAGAGAGAATGATATAGTGCGGGGGCGATAGTGACTCACAAACTTGACCGAGGTTTCTCAGGAAGTGACGATGATGTTTGATGATGGAAAAGTGATCAGTGTTGTCTAAAAGGGCATCTATGAAGCCTTTGACCAGGTGTATCATGTCAGACTGGTACAAAAGGTGAAGTCAGGGGTGAGTTGGCAAGATCGATACAAAGCTGGCTTAGTTGTATAATTCAGAGGGTAGCGGTGGAAGATATTTTAACAGATTGGAGGGTTGTGACTAATGGTGATCGTCATCAACATAAATGATTTAGAGGAAAACGTAGCTGGTCTAATTAATAAGTTTGTGGATTATGCAAGAATTGGTGGAATTGCGGATAGTGAAGATGACTTCCCGAGGATGCAGTAGGATATTGTTGATTTAGAGGCATGGGCATAAAAATGGTATATGTAGATTAATCCATACTGTGGCAGTGCTGCCTCCTTCAAAAAGGTTACGTTGTCCTTGATAATATTTTAAAGAGGGTTCATAAAGTCGTGGGTTCCGGGCTGCCTTGCTTTATCAACTTGTGGAAATTTGTAAGTTAAAAAATACACATGTCCAATGAAAGTGGCCAGTTCGCCCAGCACAACTTTTCTATGATCTGCATTAGCATTAATTGTCTGGCCATTCAGAGCTGTTGGTCAGTTTCAGCTGGGAATTCCAAATAAATAGTAGTGGAAGGTGATCCCATTAAATCTCTCCGTCATCTTTCTCTCCTCGAAGGTCCTGTGTCTGATTTTACATATTTGTCGAGGGTCTGTTTATGGGGTCTGTTGCAGGAATTTAGAATAGCTTCAATTTTATTTTCCGATTAGATGAATTTATTTTCTATTCTGTTCTCTTTTGTTTGCGTTTAATTAGGTACTGTTTTTTGTTTAAACGTGAGGGCTTTTGAGCAGCTGCATCACTCCTGCAATACCCACTATACACCTACCAAAAACAAGCAGAAAATTTAGGGTGTGAGTTGACTTCTTCAGCTGTTTTGAGGGAGTTCTGGCCTGTCCAAAACAGACTGTGGTCTCGCTCTGGACTTGGTCTATTTTTTTCTGATTTGGTGTTAGGGTTCCTGAACTGGAAGGCAGTGTTAGTGTCTTTTACTCTTGGTGTTGATTTCATTTCGTTTATATATGACTATGATAGCAATGACCTTGTCAGTCATTGCGAGGTTTCTGGGATGGAAGAAGTGACTTTGGGGGTTTTACAAAAGGTGAACAAAACAAAACTGCTGGAATTAGCAGTCAGTCTGGAACTGAAATTGTCGATGTCACGGGAAATCTTTGTGGTCATTACCGAAATAGCTGAACGTTAAACTGTGCTTGAAAGACAGTTAGAACTTTGGAAAGGGCTCTGAAATTGCTCAAGAGGTTCTGGTGTTTGAAGCTGTTTCCCAAATTTGCTAAGGCAGTTTAGAACGACACAAGATGAGGAAACAGGTTAGAATTGGATTTAACCAGGGACAGAATGAAAAGTGAAAGTGTAATGGCATTGGTTAAGTTCTTGGATCAATCGGATAAATAACCAACCACAGTGGAGATGGAAAGTTATAAATTTCAAGTGAGGCAACAGGAGTTAGAAGATAAAAAAAGGGAAAGAAGTGCCATTTTCAAAGATATAGAAATGCGAAGGAGGTTTTTAGCTGAAAGGAAAAGGAGAGAAAGGCTGGAACACAGGAAGGAGACGGAAAAAAAACTAATCGCTTTAGTAACCCAAAAGAAAGAAGGAGAGAAGAATGGGAATAGGAAAGAGACGACAAGAAGAAACAGATAGAGTTTGAACTTCTGAATTTGGCACTGAGACAGGAAAGTCAGCTTAAAAGAATGTCGATGAAGGCTGAAAATAAACCTCGTGAGGAAGACAGTGAAGAGGCGCTAACCTATGATAGCCAATGCAGTGAGAATTTGGTTTAAACATATTCAAACATTGACCAATTTTGATGAAAAGCACGTGGATAACTTTTTCAACTCATTTGAAAAGTTGACTAAAAAAATGCAGTGACCAGTGGCAATGAAGGTTTTGTTGATGCAAACAAAACTCTTGGTCGCAGCTCGTGAGGTTTTGGCATCACGATCAGAGCAGGTATCTATGGCGTATGAGAAGGTGAAACGATCATCTCAAGTCCATATGCGCCTGTGCCAGGAGCTTCTAGACAACTTATCAAGAATCTAACGAGGAACCTGTCCAAATTCACATTGTGTTTGAAAGGATCAAACGAAGTAATTTTGGTAGGTGGATAAAGGCATGATGCTATTATTCATAAAGGTTTATTTATTTCACAACAATTTTAAAACTAATACAATTATTATCTTCACTTGTCTGAAAGTGATCCTCATTATCACTTCAGCCACTTGATCTCCATATAATCCAAGAGAAAATCAAGCTTGTCCGTCCGAATATTTGCATATTCTAAAGGTTTTTTTTGGAAAACATTAACGAATTCTTTACGATCAAAACCTTTAATACTGTAGTACTCGCAGCCAGTATTTTCAATATTAACGTCATCCACTATTGCAACCTGATTATTCTTACACATATTGGAAATCTCTCTGCATATTTGTTTCTCGAGTAACTTCTGACTGTGTTGGGGGGCTTGGAATAATAAGTGAGGTGGAGGTGTGCGCTATAATACTATCCTAAAAAGGTGTTCATTCCTGTCACATTTCTAATTTCAACACATATATTTGCATGGCACACTTATGTAAAATACCTTTTTTTTAGTCGCAATTGTATAGATTTCCTTAATCAAAAACGCTACTCCCCTTTTCTTTTGTCTCGTTTATCCTTCTTGTAACATGTGAATCCAGAACACTGTGCTGCCAGTCTTGCTCTTTCACAGCCAAATTTCTGTAATGCCTATGACGTCCCAGTGCCACGTTCCCAAACAAGCCCTGAGTTAATCAACCTTCCCAATAAAACCGCAGACTTAAAATAAATGCAGTTTAATTCTTCAGCGATACTTTGTTCTCTGACTTACTGTTCTCTGTCTTTTCCGATTACCTTGTTTTCTTTAACATTCAGAACCATTCTCATGTACACTTCTATTGACTCTGCTATATCCGATGGTTCCAATACCTCTGCCATAATCTGTTCTATAGGCGAAGGAATGAGGAATGAGACATGTTGGGATTTGAAGATTTTTAAGTCTTATCGTGAAATTTTCTTCACTCTGGTCCATTTTATCTAGTGTAACATTATTTGTATCAGATGACACAATGATGTAAACACATAGATACAGATACATATTAAACTCTCTTTGTTCATTGCCAGTCTTTTGATTCCTGATCTTTGTCAGCAGAATAAATTTTTCTCTGCCCTTTTACCTCTCCACGTTTTAAATCATTGTAAACAACTTCATTAATGTTTGTTAAACTTTGTTTTTGTTTTGCTTTCAAGTTAACAATTCCAATCAAAAAGTGGTGCTAGAAAAGTATAACCAGGCAAACAGCATTCGAAGTTCAGGAGAGTCGACTTTTGAAGCACAGGATTGTCATCAGGCAGAGCTTATGACCGACATGTTGGCTCTCCCGTTTCTCGGATCACGCCTGCCCGGCTGTGCCTTTCCACCAGCACACTTTTTGACACTGATCTCCAGCGTCTGCCGTCCTCACTTTCTCCCAGATAACAACCCCAGCTTCCCGGTTCTCTTGAAAAGCCCCTTCCTCAGCTATGATGCAAAGTGGAGAATTGCAGCCAGATTTTGGAAAATATCGTCAGTTCTTAGGGTGGGAAGGTGGAAATGGAGAAATTAAGAATGTCAATCTCCTGTTTTTTGAACTTTTCAAAACACTCTCGGAACGAGAATCAGAGAAGAACAACCCTGACGTCTCCAAACAGTTAAGGTACACATCGTTTCTTTCAGACGCTGAATAATTAAGTCTGATGTTCTCAGTGACATTAGCTGATCTGAGATATTGAAAGTACTGTCGTTCCTGCTTATGAGAAATCCAAACCTCATCCAGGCTTCGGAACATTCAGATTTTGAGAGCAAGCACGTCCCAGAAAGTCTGGAAGTGGATAGCTGGATTGGCAACCAGTGGCAAGGATGTCTCCGGCTTAAGTGGGGTCAGGCTGTGACAATGTTTTCGGCGTTAATGCTGTAGCCTTTACTTTAGACAAGTAAAACTCAACGAGGACAGATACCAATCCAAACACCAGAAAGGAGCAATAATTCGCTGACACGCTGCCTTAGGGACCACGCAGGTTACTTTTCCCCTGTCTTTGAGGCGTAATTGATCAGCTGATTTGGCTGTATACTGAAAAGGGCTTTTGTCTGGATCTCCAGGGTCGAAATCCCGCCTCTTTCCCCATCAGAGTTAACTGAGACAGGTTTCTAGATAGTCAAATGGGACTTCTGGCTGCAAGAAGATTTCTCAGTTTGATTCTCATCCCGTGAGACACAAACAGGCACATTTATTGCCTGAATATTTCCAATGCAACAATCAAAGGGTTAGACGCAACATGCATCGACATTTAACCCACTACGAATTTATGAAGAGATTGAACTCAAACAAACACTTCAATGATATTTCCTTCTCCGATTCCAGCTGAATGAAATAGGGACAAGCAGCGTTTTTCCCACGTGCAGTAATCCACCACTGCACACAGAAATCGATGACTGCAGCGTCAAACAGAGGCATCCTGCTTGTTTGTGGAATGCAACATCCTCCATCGCAGGCCAAACCTCTCAACACATTGATGATAGGCCTAGGAAAACGCAGGTGGATTATATTCCACTCAAGAAACTTACAAGAGGATTTAGGCATTCCACGAGTGAGAGAGTCATTTTGGACAAATGCATCATTGTCGACCTCAGCGTAGACTGATCACAGGTTCCTCGAGACTGGATTGGAATCCCTGCTAGATTAGCTGTAAGAAAGACAGAGTGATTTAAAATCAGAACATATGTGGCTCTAATCACAACCAATATTCTCATTTGACAGCAATTTTGCAAAGATACAAGATTTGAGAAGGTAACCATAATTGGGACGCCACTCCTTAGATGAGGAAAAATTGACGTTTGAATTAAACAATGAAGCATAGCTGAAATAGAAACAAAATTCATGATGCAATGAAGAAAATTGTTTCGAAGCCTTCACAGACAACAACAGTTCACCCAGCAACAATACAACACTATTCATTTATGACCCTACTCAGGGTAAGACGTTTTAAAATACAGTTGATGTGTTACAAGTGTATAAATACTGCAGTAAAGCAAAATCATGCTAACGACGAATCAAAGAATATGATGAAAGGGGTCGGCTGCAAAATACCAACAATAATTTGGCAACGAACAAAAACATGGATTATGTCTAATTTTGGACATGGATTTGTTCTCACTGCAGGAAAAGCAGACATTGAACTTTTGAATATTACATTGGAAACAAACTGGCAAGATGCAACTCACCAACTTTACAGAGTTAATTTTGGGATGGATTCAATGATAGAACTGATCATGTGAGAATCACCTGTCCTTTCTGTTGTCAGCATAAACCATTGGAGCTGTCTGGTGATGAGAATTTGTTCAGAGAAAGACCATCCTGCAGTGTAGCATTTCATCAGTGGTTCATTGCACCGTCAGGGTAAATAATGTTTTTTTTTCTCATTTGCACTTGCAAAATTACACATTTGAAATGAAATACGACAGATGCCAATATGTCCAGAGATTCAGTTAATATTGGGAGAACAACAAAACTAGAAACCGTTTAAGACATTGCCAATTTTGGAGTCAGGTGGAAATCCGACATCAGCAATCATAATATAAGACCCATCAGGAACAATCAATGTAGAATGAGAATGCAAGCAGCTGTGACTGTAAAAAAAAACCTACAGTGCTCTGTGCATTGGTGGAAAATTCCAATCGTCACTTTAAGGACAAACAGAATATTGTTATTTATAGAGTCATAGAGTCATAAGATGTACAGCATGGAAACAGACACTTCGGTCCAACCCATCCATGCCGACCAGATATCCCATCCCAATCCAGTCCCACCTGCCAGCACCCGGCCCCATCCCTCCAAAACCCTTGCTGTTCATATACCCATCCAAATGCCTCTTAAATGTTGCAATTGTACCACCCTCCACCACTTCCTCTGGCAGCTCATTCCACACACGCACTGCCCTCTGCGTTAAAAAGCTGCACCTTAGGTCTCTTTTATATATTTCCACTCTTACACTAAAACTATGCGCTCTGATTCTGGATTCCTCGACCCCAGGGAAAAGACTTTGCCGATTTCCCCTATCCATTACCCTCATAATTTTGTAAACATCTATAAGGTCACCCCTCAGCCGTCGACGCTCCAGCAAAACAGCTCCAGCCTGTTCAGCGTCTCCCTCTCGCTCAAATCTTCCAACTCTGGTAACATCCTTGTCAATCTTTTCTGAACGCTTTCAAGTTTCACATCTTTCCAACAGGAAAGAGACCAGAATTGCAAGCAATATTCCAATAGTGGCCTAACCAATGTCCTCGACAGCTCCAACATGACCTCGCAACTCCTGTACTCAGTACTCTGACCAATAAAGTAAGCATACCAAACGTCTTCTTCACTATTCTATCGACCTCCGACTCCGCATTCAAGGAGCTATGAACCTATACGTCAAGGTCTCTTTGTTCAGCAACACTTCCTCTGACCTTATCAGGTCCTTATCCTACTAAGATTTGCTTTCCCAAAATGCAGCACCTCGCATTTATCTAATTTAAACTCCATCTGCCATTTCTCAGCCCATTGGCCCGTCTGGTCAAGATCCTGTTGTAATCTGAGGTAAACCTCTTCTCTGTCCACTACATCTACAATTTTGGTGTCATCTGAAAACTTACTGACTATACCATTTATGCTCGCATCTCAATCATTTATAAATGACAAAAGGTCAAGGTCCCAGCACTGATCCTTTTGTCATTCTACTCTTCACAGGCCTCCAGTTTGAAAAGCAACCCTCCACCGCCAACCTCTGTCTTTTACCTTTGAGCCAGTTCTGTATCCAAATGGCTAGTTCTCCCTATATTCCATGATATCTAACCTTTCTAATCAGTCGCCCATGGGGAACCTTGCCGAACGCCTTCCTGAAGTCCAAATAGATCACATCTACCGCTCTGCACTCATCAATCCTCTATGTTACTTCCTCAAAAATCTCAATCACGTTTGTGAGACATGATTTCCCACGCACATACTCTCAATTTCTTTAGGCATCCAGCATTCACTATACCTACTAGGCTTTCTTTTCACCCTGACAGTAATATACTTATTCTGGATTCTCGTTATCTCATTTCTGAAGGCTTCCACTTTTCCAGCAGTACCTTTATGTGTGAACGTCTAGCCCCAATCAGCTTTTGAAAGTTTTTGCCTAATACCATCAAAACTGGCCTTTCTCTAATTTAGAACTTCAACATTTAGATCTGGTCTATTCTATTCCATCACTATTTGAAATCTAATAGAATTATGGTCGCTGGCCCCAAAGTGCTCCCCACTGACACCTCAGTCACCTGCCCTGCCTTATTTCCCAAGAGTAGATCAGGTTTTGCATCTTGTCTGGTCGGTACATTCACAAACTGAATCAGAAAATTTTCTTGTACGCACTTAACAAATTCCTTTCCATCTAAACCTTTAACACCATGGCAGTCCCAATCTATGTTTGAACATTTGAACATTTATCTTTGAACATTTCGAAAGCAAACTATTCCTCAAAAATGAAATCAGTCATTAAATGCAGATGGGAATTATCCAACTGTTCAAGTAACTCAAGCAATAACACATTCATACGTATTACTCGTTACTTTCAAAGAAAAGTGCACAATAAGTCTATATCTTCCTCGAAAGATCGTGGAAAAATGCTAAATTGTAACGATGACACGAAAATTCGGTTGAATAAGTATCAGTGCCTCAATGGGTCTCGTTTACAAGATGTTAATTACTCGGTAATTTAACTAATATATTATTGCCAATAGTATAACTGAACTGGATTACCATTTTATCTCATGTGAACTAGTATTGCCTTTAACATGATCTCACTCTGCTGGACTGCTCAAAACTCCGTGAACGATATTGTACTGTGACGATTTTATCAATAGTTTTGATAAGTGAAAGACTTTACTTTGGCAAACTGATAATTCATTCTGATGTAACTTGGTTCAATTTTGAATTTAAGTTGAAATGCCCGCCATCTACCATTGCATGTGAAACCAAACATAAACTGTTGAACTATAACTTTATGTAAAATAATGTAGATTTAGAAGAAAATTATTAGCAGCAAATATGAAATAGAATTTTAGAGCTGTATGTTAATATTGAATACTAATCTACACAATGCTAAACATCTTATTGTTTTCTATTCAATTACCAACTTGGATCACTGAGCAACACAAAAGTAGTAAATAATTACATTGACACCAGAATTATCAATCTTTTATTACCAATAGAGTACGAGTTGATCAAGTATTTTGTTGCGTTTTTATTCTTCAGCAAACCCTGATGTTCAGTTCGAAAGACGTTTGCTTGAGCATAGCGCTTCAATGTGGAACTCACTATTGCAAAACATGTTTAAATAAGTGTTCTCCAGGCAAACGATGAAATCACAGCGAGTTCCTGTGTCTGAAGGAGTTGAGTTGGGGCTGCTGATATATTGCATAAACATCCAGCTTTACCTTGGAAGGCATAAATAACTGTGTGCACAGTAAGAGATATAGACAAATGAGATTTTGCCGAAGGCAGAAGAAAGGCGGTTACCTAACTCACAAATCATTCGAACTTGGCAGGGTTTTAGAAGATTCCGTTTTCTTCCCGGGGCAGCACGAGGTGTATTTCTGGCCACATTGGACAGTCGAGTACGGAGAAAGAGGTTGAGCTGAAACACGGTTTGGTGGCACTTGGCTGCGTATGTGAATGAGGGTAAATGATGGGAATCTTTGAGTTAATGTGCCTGCAGCGTCAACTCTTTAAAAGTTTTACGAGCCATCTCAGCAGATGTTTTAAGTTCTTTAACACGTCCCTGAATTTATTCTGGGTTTCCGCATAAATATAGGGATTGATGCAGGAATTCAGAAACTGAACCATGTACCCGGATTCTTCCAGGATGAAGGATGACCTATTTTGTCAGAACTGAGTAATAAGTAACTTCTGCAATTTGGACATAGAGCACGGTTACAAAAATACCTAATAACGCAGATGAAAACTACCAGAAATGCCAAAGAGTGAGATAATGGACTTTTTCCGTTTCTTCATCTCTCCATTGTTCAGGATTCGGAGTCTCCAGCAGGCTCGATTGGTCACTAAAATGTGTCTGACTGTCAGAGCATTGAGCAGTAAAATCAGAATGAATTGAGGATAGCGTGCGAGAGTGGAATGAATCAAATGATATGCGGCCTAGGCCTGTGAGATACTAAATGCAAATATTGTAACACAGAACCAGGGAACGTTATTAACTGTGTACAGCGGTTTAAATATAAAATATAAAATCGTATTTTCAAAACAACTCAATGTACAGACTATAACCCACTTTGTTGTTACTACTGTACAGTATTTTAGTTTCAGCTTCTGGCAAAAAATGAGCATAAATTGGTCAAAGGGAAGAGCGACTATTAACCAGGCAGAACAATCTATTACTGAAAAACTGAGGACAACACGGAGACTGCATATCGTTGTGAAGAATAACAAGCTGAATGGGAGATAAATACCAGCAGTCCCGTTTATATTCACGTTAATAATAATGACCAAATTTTATGGATTCACCATAGAAAGCATTCAATCTGGATTCATCACAGCTTGGTATAGCGACTGGTCTGCCCAGGATGAGAATAAATTACAGAATATTGTGAACACAGCACTGTCCCTCACATAGCTGAAAATGTGTTGCATCCAAGTAGCAGGAGAATCGACGTTTCGGGCATGAACCCTTCTTCAGGAATCCTGCATCTCCAGCATCTGCAATCCTCACTTTCTACTAGAATATTTTAAGCTACTGCGAATCCTCTTACAAGGGTGCCTTCCTTGAAGGAGCTCTCTTCCTCCCTCTAGATTCCTGAAGAAGGGCTCATGCCCGAAACGTAAATTCTCCTCCTTGGATGCTGCCTGACCTGCTGCGCTTTTCCAGCAACACTTTTTCAGCTCTGAACTCCAGCATCTGCAGTCCTCACTGTCTCTCACAGAGACAAGGATCCATCCATTGACTGCACCTACAATACTCACTGCCTTGTAAAGACAGCCAACATCAATAAAAATCCCTTCCACCACGTTTTATTATCTGTTCCAACATCGTTCATCAGGCAGAAAATAGAAAAGCTTAAACACACGAACCAACCCGTTGAAGAACAGCTTCTTCCCGGCTGTTACTAGATTTGCGAATGTACCTCTCAAATTTCAAACCAGCTGTTGATTTTAGTTTTTTTGTGCATCTTCTTTACAACGGCAAATCAGTATATTTTGCTCTTTTGTAATACGCTATGATCTATCTGTGTTGCATGTGAAACAATACTTTTCACTGTTTCTTAGTACATGTGACAACAATAAATCAAATCAAATTAGCTTGTACTCGATTTCGTATTTCTCCCAAAATGCATCAGCTCCTATTTTCCGAGATGAAATTCTATTTTACAGTGATCGACTTAGCAGTCCAGGCTATATATATCGTCCCGTGTTCCGAGACATTCCTCGTCATTGCTTTTCTCCTGACATAATTTTAGTGTCATCTTAGAAAGTACAGATTAAACCTCCTAAATTTATGTTTTCATCATGATTATAAAAAATCAAATTGCGAGTCACCCAGATTCTCTGAATGGTTTGAGGAATAGTTGTTGAAGTTGTAAAACAGCTGTAAAGACGTGACTTTAACAACTATGTCGAACAGTGGAAGTTGTAACAGTGAAAACACGATAAATGATTATGTCATTAAACGACGATTGGAGGAAATGATCTTTATAAATGTAATTGTAACAGTGGATGTAACCAATGGATTTCCACTGACGTGAATATTGGAATATTGTGTCCAGTTCTGGTCGCCCTACTCTTGGAAAGATATGGAGGCTTTGAAGAGGGTGAAAGAAGGTTTGCCAGGATGCTGCCTGGACTGGAGGGCTTGCCTTATGAAGAAAGTTTGAATAAGCTCGGACTTTTCTCTCCGGGGAGAAGGAGGAGGAGAGGAGACCTGATCGAGATGTACAAAATAATGAGAGGAATACATAGAGTCAATAGCCAGAGACTTTTTCCCAGGTCACGACTGACTGGTGTCAGAAGTCGAAAATATTAGGTAGAAGGTATAATGGAGACATCAGAGGTAGGTTCTTCATGTAGGGTTTTGTGAATGCATGGAATGCGTTGCCAGCTGAGGTGGTGGAGGTGAAGTCACTGGGAACATTTAAGCGACTGCTGGACATGCACATGGATAGCAGTGAGTTGAGGGGTGCGTATGTTAAATTACTATATTTTACATTAGGATTACGTCACGGCACAACATCGTGGGTCTAAGGGCCTGTTCTGTGCTGTACTTTTATATGTTCTACGTTCTATCAGTTAATGGTGTCAATCAGGAATTATTTGATTTGGCAGTCCTTTTTAAAAAAATACCATCGAGTATTTCAAAAATCATGAAATAAACAAAGCCTGAAGAATGAACCCAATATGGAGCTATGTCTGTTTTTGTTTTTTTTTATCCTGGAATATTTGGAAGATTAACTTTTCCAACACTACTTAGATCACATCTGTTACCTCTTCGCCAGGCTATTTAACAACGGTCAGTGCTGTCCACCGTTTTAATACAGAACTCTATAATTTTCTTTTGTCTAATTGTTTGACCTTGCATCTTTGCGTTGTCTATCTTTTCATTTCCATATCTTATGGCCTTGCTTCTGATACAATTCCAACTCTTGTGTGTTTTGATGCTTCAGTCATTATGATATTGTTGGGCGGAAGAGTAGGTTCCAAGGAAGACATGGCCGAGACCTACTCCTTCTTCAAATGTTTGGATTTACGTTCCTTATGAAGGTTTTGACAACCTTTCAGGTGTACGCACAGCAAAGACATCTTTATTGAAGGCTTTGACTGAAAGAAGTGAGGTGTTGATCTCTGCCTTGCAATCTATTATCAAACGAGTCCTTGTGAAACAGGTGCTCAGCTTTAGGAAGAAAATCGGGTGCTATCTGGACAATAAATTGAGCATAATCTATTTAGAGAGGGGGCGAAAGGACGGTTGATTATTTGATCAATTTATTTTCACGTGTATCTTGTTACAATGTACAGTAAAAAGTGTTGTATCATGATGCCACTTGCGGACGACATCTCAATACACAGACAAATAAACCAAAATATAGAATGACAAGGCAGATAAAAAAGAAGTAATAAGGAGCTTGCCCAACTTTACAGTCCTTGCTAAGTTCTCCATTATGGCCGATTGCCCTCGTGGCCAGACACGAGCTTCCTTCTGAAGGCTGCAGCTGCAGGAACAAAAGCCATCATTCTTCAGGACATCTCGCCTCCACTAATGTCATTTTGGTTGCACACTTGATTAGTTTAGAGAATGAATTTGTACAATTATTCACAAAGGCGAAGGAATGTAATGGAGAGTTTTCAGAAACATTCGGTTCAGATGGCAAATCATGAACAAAACCCAGCTGGCACTGTTATTGCAGCGCCAGACTTTATTTCAGCTCAGGCACAATCTTGATTCAACATGGGTTACAGTGAACCTGCAGCCATACACAGATCAAACTCCATATTTTGTGAATGAATTAAGACACTTCAGGGATGTGATGATCTGCCTGTGGCTTTGAATTCCTCGCTAATGGGTCGAGACGTCGCAAGAGCGTTCCTGCACATGACTGATCTGTGGTTCAGTGGAATGAGCATGGAGGAAGTAAGTATGAATACTGGAAGCGAAAGACCACTCAGAATAGGGTACACGACTGTATATTACACATCCTTGACTTAATTCAGCGTGCTATTATCAAAGTATGTGTGAGACATTATGTGGGTCAATGGGACACAGTGTATGCTTTGGGCAAAGAAAATAAAGAATCGATTACAATGTGCAACATATGCACACAACCTATTAATTTGACCAAGCGGATATTTTACACCTCCTTTAACTGTTTAAAATTTATTATAATTATCATCACTGAACGCAGAATGGACTACACTGTCACTTCAGTCACTTCCTCTGGCCAATTACCGAAGCGAAGGGCAGGTTCTACTGTTGGTTTTGTATTGGTGACAGGTCGAAGAAGTGGGTGGAATGATATTTGGGAAGGAAGATGGGCAGATGGGACAGGTCATGAGGGTGGTGCCGAGTGGGAAGGTGTGAAGACGGCTGAGGTGGAGGGAGGGGATACAAGGAAACCTGTGAAATCACATTAATGCCATGTCTTTGAACGGTACCGAGGAGGAAGATGTGGCATTCTTCCAACACGCATCAGGTGGTTAGGGAGTGGCTATGGAATAGGCCCAGCACCTGCATGTCTTTGGCTGAGTGTGAGGGGGAGCTGGTATGTTCGGCAAGGAGGCGATGGCATTGGTTGGTGTGGATTTACCTGATATGTTTCCTGAAGCATTCTACAAGTAGGCGTGCTGTCCGATCAATGTATAGGTACCATTTCTTGAGTAACGGATACAGTAAATGACATTTGTGGAAGTGCAGGTAAAACCATACGGGATACGGAAGACTTTGGGGCCTTGAACTCGATCAAAGTGCCTATTAACCTCTCGACGCCCTCAATCATTATAAGCATCTGCATGAATCTCGATCTAATGTTTTCTTTTGCACGAATGATAACAATCGGAGCCTCTGGAATCTCTCCAAAATTCCTCTTTCTGAGACGTGATGCGAGGTGGTCAATTGCAACAGTATTTCGGAAAACATTGTCAATTATCAGGATGGGAAATTTGAAAGAAAGAAGACAAGATTTCCAGTCTCCTGATTGGGAATCTTTCGAAACTCTCCGGGAATCTGAAACAGTGAACAGCTGTGCTAATGTACACAAACAGTCAACGAACGAAACTTTAGTTCCTTGAAGACATTGAATTATTGACTCTGGTGTTCTTGGTGACATTACCTGATCTGAAACAATTAAACAATTCTCATTCCTGCTCATAACATTTTAAACCTTATCTCAGCTTTAAATATTCAGAATTTGGAAGCAGAAACGCAAGTGAAAGCCTCGAAATTGACCTACCCCGGTGTGAGAGATACTGAACAGCTGGAGTCAAGAATGTGTCTGCAGTAAACGGGATTGGACTGCTCCAATGTATTCATAATGAACGCTCTAGCCTTTTCTTTAGAAGTTAAAACTGATCGATGGCAGATTCCTTTCCAAAGAGCAGCAAGAGGCATTAACAGGTAACCACACTACTTCAGAGGATGTCGCAAGCTATTTCGCCTTTATCATTGTCTTAATTGGTCAACACATCTGACTGTTAACTGAAAGGTTGTTTGTCCGGAGCTCTCAGGACCCGTAACCCTGTTGCTTTTTCCACATCTGCATTCATTGTGACAGATTTTTAAATAGTCAACTGGGACTTCTGGCTGCAAGATTATTTCTCTGGTGTTCGCTTCATCGTTATTCGGAAAGACACCAACAAGCAGCTTTTATTGCATGAATGTTTCTACAGAAATAATCAAACCATTAGACAGAATAAACATTTATATGCAAATTTATGAAGAGATTCAGTTTAACCAAACATATCTATGGTTTTGTCTTCTTCAATTCCAACTGAATGAGAAAGGGACAAGGAGCAGGATTTTATGCTGTGTTCTGCAAACACCAGTGCCAGCAGAAACTGGTGATTAGGCTTCAAACAGTGCCTTCCTACCGATATATGAAATTCAAGATCCTCCATCCCGCGTCAAATCGTCCCAAACATTGACCTCAGGGGAGTACATTCCACTCAGAAAATCTCCGAGAACATTCATGCATTTCGCGAGTTAGTGAGTCATTGTGAACCAATGCAACACTGTCGGAACCCAGCAGAGAGAGTACCTGACAAAAACCCACAAAGTCACAGGGAAAACATGTGATCTCTACACTGCCAGCGGACTGAGGTTGAAGCTAAACCAAGGGTCCGAATGCTGTGAGGCAGAAGTGCTCAATACTGAGCCACAGCTTCGCTCTGCTGAAACTCTGAATACGTAGGTACAAGAAAATACAAAATTTACTGCAAGTTACCACACTGACTTTTGTCGTCATACAACATTCTTTGCACGTTTCTAAATTCACCCCTCAAGCAATGACTGATTACATGCTTACGTGATGCAATGTGTCAGAAAAAAAGTTGCCTTGTATTATGCAAAAGATTTTTGATTACTCCCTCTCAATATTTGAATATTTTAATGTAGAAGTTCAAAGCAAATCTCACTCCATGCTTTAACTTGTTTCTAATTTTGCTCTGCGTCACAGCATAACTAAATAACCTCAAGTCGAATATGCCACTTCCCATCCAGGACCATTTACGTGAATTCAATAGCAGACGTCTTCCCCGAAAAGGAACGTCCCTCTCTCATTCATAGGAGTGCTCTGTCCGACATTGGCATTCCTGATGTGTTGTCAGCGTTACTCGCCCCGCCCTCACCCCAGATCTGGGAAGATCAGGTTTTACCCGACGCCGAGTCTTCACCCCATTAGCGACTCGACTGGAACTGTCGTTATAGTTACGTGAGGGAAAGACTGATATCCAATCAGAAACTGTGAACCGTTTCTATAAGCTTGCCTTCAAAGTCTGGGATGGTCTTTCCACCAGATTATTAGAAGCTGGATTATATGGAGCTGTCATTCCCACTTTATAAAATGGCATTCAACTTTAGGAAATACTCGAATTCCCTGCTAGTGAAGAATGGTCCGCTGACAGTAACGACTACATCCATGTTCCGACGATTGCAATTGATGCTCGCAGCTTTTCAGTCATCGTCCCCGTGTTTGATGAATTAACTCTACACTGGTGCAACCATAATAACTAAGAACATTGAGCCTATGACAGGTTTTCCACAGTCGTTGTGTGACCGTCCATTACCACGAATGTGTGGAAGCTGCAGGCTGTAATTTTTGTCCTTGTTAGCACTCTCGGAAGTTCTCCAGAAGTGTCACTATTTCATCATCCAATCCTGGCCATCAGACAACGTCTTGCCAATATTTTCATTTTGAAATCTCTGAATGACCCAGTCTCGGGAAGCAATCTTAGTTCAGGACAATCTGCTGCTTCCCATATGCCAATCTTTATAGTGAGCTGGTGTCACGGGGTCCAGAGAGGTTTCAGCTCCGATTGTAATGGCCTTTTGTTCTCAACAACTATTTCAGTTTTGCCAGTACGGCATTTTTATGTTTCCGTAGTTTGATGTTGTTAGCAGTGACCAGAAGGCATGAATCCCTACAGTGTGGAAAAAAGGCTTTCTGTCCCAGGAGGTCCACATCAACCCTTCGAACACTATCCCACCCAGACTCATTTCCTTACCCTGTTACCTTATATTTTCTGACTAATGTACTGACTAATGCAAACAGTCTACACATCACTGAACACTATAGGCAATTTAGCCTTGCCAATTTACCTAAGCTGCACAACTTTAGAATGTGGGAGGAAGCATTATTAAGTATGAAGCTGGAAATTGTGCAATATATCCTTCGTGGTATGCAAGTTACTGTAGGAAATTTGACATATAGAATTCATGAGAACTTGGAAGGGAAAAACAAGAACAGTCAGTATAAGTTTGCTAAAGTGAAATCATGTCTGAATAACTTGAATGAATTTTTTGAAGAGATGTCCAAGTGTGTATAGTTATTTCAGAAAGGAGTTTGTTATTGTTTCACATGATAGGCTATTGCTCAAAATATGGGGGCATTGGGATTGAGGGTGATTTAGTGCTTTGGATCAGAAATTGGCAAGCTGAAAGAAGACAGGGAGTGGTGGTTGATGGGAAATATTTGTCCTGGAATTCAGTTACCAGTGGTGTACTGCAAGCATCTGTTTTGGGTCCACTGCTTTTTGCCATTTTTATAAATGACCTGGATGAGAGTGTAGAAGGATAGGTTAGTAAATTTGCGAATGAGATCAAAGTCGGTATATTTGTGAATAGTGACGAAACATGTTGTAGGTTACAGAGGGACATAGATAAACTGCAGATCTGGGCTGAGACGTGGCAAATGGAGTTTAATGCGGAAAAGTGCGAGGTGATTCACTTTGGAAGGAATAACAGGAATAAAGGGCACTGATCTTTTGGTAGATACTCGGCGCTGCAGATGAGCAGAGTGATTATGGTGCCCAGGTGCATAGATTCTTGAAACTTACCACACAGGTTGTTAGGGGTGTCAAGAAGGCCTAACTTTTATTGAAAGAGGGATTGAGTTTCAGAACCATGAGGTTATGGTGCAGCTGTACAAAATTCTACTGCAACCGCGCTTGGAGTATTGCTTTCACTTCTGGTCACCATATTAGAGGAAGGATGTGAAAACTTTGGAAGAGGTTCAGAAGAGATTTACCAGGATGTAGACTGGTATGGAGAGAAGGTCTTACGAGGAAAGGCTGAGGGTCTTGAAGCTGTTTTCGTTGGAGAGAAGAAGATTGAGAGGTGACTTAATTGAGACATATGAGATATTCAGATTTTTTGATAGGGTGGACAGTGAGATCTGTTTCCTCGGATGGTGATGGCTAGCACGAAGGGACGCAGCTTTAAATTGAGGGGTGATAGATATAAGGCACATGCCAGAGGTCATATCTGTAATCAGCGAGGAATAGGGACATGGAATGCACTGCCTGCAACAGTAATAAACTCGCCAACTTTAAGGGCATTTAAATGGTCATTGGATAGGCATATGAACGAGAAAGTAATAGTGTCCGTTTGATGGGCTTCAGACTGATTTCACTGGACAACGCAACATTGAGGGCTGAGGGGTCTGTACTGCACTGTAATGTTCTATGCTCTATAAGATCCTGTATGGGAGACTGGTAGCTAAGGTAAGATTCTACGGGATACAGAAGTTAGTCTATACGATCCATAATTTTCTGAGTGGCAGGAAGCAGAGGTCCAAGACAATTCGAGTGTGATTTTGTGTTTGGAACCTCATGTACAGTGGAGAATCTGCTGGATTCAGTATTGGGGCCTTTTTGTTTTGTTTTTGTTTTACATATATATGATTTAGATCTGAATGCAGGAGAATTGATTTATCAGTTGACAGACGATATAAAAAATGATGAGTTGATAAAAAGTGAGGGAGATATACTAGCAAACTTAAGGATATCGACAGGCTGGTCAAGTGGTTGATCAGTGGATCTCAATCAGGATAAGTGTGAGGTGATTCACTGCCGCACGAAACAAGAACAGGAAATACATGGTGAACAGTAAGACTGGGTAGCATTAACGATCTGATGTACTTTGATGTTCACATCTCATATGATGTTCATAATGCATGTTGAAGGTTCTGCCTAACCAGACAAGAATTTCCAATGTTTCATCTTTAATTTAGAACACAATGTAACCCCTAACACTGGGGCCAGCTCATTGTGATAAGTCATCAAATAAAACACAAAGTTTTCGTCAAGGTCAGCAGATATGGCCGCCTCTGAGGATAAATCCAAAAAATGAATGTTTCCAGTCAAATCTCATTTTTGCTCGAAAGGATTTCTGAAGATCATTCGTTGAGGACGAGGACAGCGCGTTTCGTTAATTGGTCTTGCCACAGATTAGGATTGCTGAAGGAGAAACTAAATGGATGACTAAATGGCAGACAAAGAGCAGGAAGGCAGCACAGTATTCCCTGCAGTCATCGTCCTCTAAACACGTCCACTCTTTTGGATATTATTGGGGGAGATGGCTGACCAGGGGAAGGCAGTAGAATGCAGGTCAATGGCATCGTGGCTTTCTCTGCTGTACAGCGGGCGGGACATTCTGAAGGGGGAGGGTGAACAGCCATTAGTCTTTGTGCATATAGGCAACAATGATATAGATAATAAACAGGATGAGGTCCTACAAACGGAATTTAGTGAGTTCGAAGCCAAGTTAAAATGTAAGGCATCAGACGGAATAATCTCGTGATTGCAACCAGTGCCAAGTTGTAGTCAGAGCAGAAATGAAGGACTAGGTAAGGTGAGTGAGTGGCTTGTGAGATGATGCCAGAGGGAAGGGTCCAGATTTCTGCGACATTGCGACTGGTTCTAGTGGATGTGGTACTATATTTTTAAAAAGAGGACGGTCTGCAACTGGGCAGGACAGGAACCAATATCTTCGGGTTTGCTTATGCTAACGCTTTTCGGGAGGGGTACCTATTGTGGCAGGACCGGGGAACCAAATGAGGAGGCTAGTGGACAGTAAAAAAGTGGTAACTAAAGCCTGGAAGGAAATAGATAATGAAATCATCTTGACTATGTGTGTGAGTAGGCGGGAAGCAGATGATGAACGCAAAGGGACAGGTGACCTAAGATGTATTTGTTTTAATGCAAAACGTGTAGGAGGTCAGGTAGATGAACTTTGGGCTTGGTTTTGTACCTGGGTGTATGACGTTATTGCAATTACTGAGGTTTGCTTGAGGGAAGGGCATGATTTGACTGGATACCGATGATTCGAACGGGATACAGAGGGAAGTAAAAGGTTTGGAGGAGTTGAATTACTGGTCAGAGCGGATATCACAGCAGAACTGAAGGAAAGCACTATGTTGGGCTATCGCAGTGAGGCAATATGGACAGAGTTTAAAAATAGGAAGCGTACTGTAACAATTTTGGTGCTGTATTACAAGTCTCCCAACGGTGAGCATGGAATAGAGTTACAAATATGTAAACAGATTATGGAAAGGCTCAGGAATAACAGGATGGTGGTGACATGAGATTTTAATTTTCTCAACATTGACTGGGATTAAGTTAGTGTTAGAGGTCAACATGGAGCGTCCAGGAGAATTTTATACATTAGCATGTAAATACAAAATCTTGGATAGGGGACATGTTGTGGAATGAAGCTGAGCAGATGATTGAAGTTTCTTTAAGGGATTATTTTGCAATGGTAATTCGGGAGGATTTAAATTAGTTTGGCATGGGGATGGTAATCAGAGCCACACATCTGAGTGGGTTGGGGGGGCGCGAGGGGGGCAGTTGCAGACAGGGCAGCGGCAGGATGTCGTGCATCTGTTGGGAAGGTTTATCACGCGATGAAAAAAGGGATCGGTTAAAGTGTGTCTGCTTGAATGCAAGGAGCGTCTCAGAAATAAGAGTGATGAACATATAGCATGGATCAGTTCTTGGGCTATGATGTTGTAGCCATGTCGGAGACGTGGGTCTCACAGTGGCGCGAATGGTTTCTTAATGTTCCAGGGATTAAAACATTTAAAAGGAACAGGGAGGGTGGAAAAAGAGGAGAGGGTTTCGCATTGCTAATCAGAGAGTGCATCACAGCTACAGAAACGAAGGTTGTTGAGGAAGGTTTGTCTACTGAGTCATTATGGATGGAAGTTAGGAGCAGCAAGGGAACAGATACCTCATTGGGTGTTTTCTACGGACTCCCTAATAGCAGTAGAGAGATTGAGGAACTCACAGGCGGCAGATTCTGGAAAAATGCAGATGTAGCAGGGTTGTTGTTATGGGTTGTTGCAGCTTTCCCAATATCGACTGTAACCTCCTAAGTCCAGATGGTCTGGATGGAGCCGTTCATGTCAGGTGTGTTCAGGAGGGTTTCCTTACTCAGTATGTGGGCGAGGGGAGAGGCCATTTTGGATTTGGAGTTCAGCAATGAGCCAGGGCAGATGTTAGATCTCGTGGTGTGAGAACACTTTAATGACAGAACTCACAACTGCCTCACATGTACTATAGTTACATTCCTGATGAAGGGCTTTTGCCCGAAACATCGAATTTCCTGTTCCTTGGATGCTGCCTGACCTGCTGCGCTTTAACCAGCAACACATTTTCAGCTCACATTTACTGTAGCCTTGGAGAGGGAAAGAAGTAGTTACCGAGGGAAGATATTTAATTGGGGAAAAGGAAATTATGACGCTATTAGACAGGAGTGGGGAAGTACACACTGGGTTAAATTGTTCCACAAAAACCGTACAGCAGACGTGTGAAGAATATTTAAGAAGCAGTTGTTGCGAGTGATGCATAAGTTTGATTCTCAAGACAGGTACGAAGGGGTAAGATTAAGGAATCTTGGATGACGAGAACAGAGAAGCTTCTTGTCAAAAGGATGAAGGCAGCATACGTAAGGTGAAGGAAGAAAGGATCGAGCACAGCTTTTGATGAGTAGAGACGTGCTAGAAAGGAACTCAGAAACGGACTGAGGACTGCCAGGAGGGGGCACAAGAAAGGCTTGGCAGGAAGGATGAGGGAGAGCCCAAAAGCATTTTACTCATATGTGTGGAATATGAGAATGATCAGGGAAAAGGCAGGGCCGATCAGGGATAGTGTAGGGAACATGTGTGCGGAGTCTGAGCAGATTGGTGAAGTCTTAAATGAGTTTCTTGATTCGGTTTTCACGAAGGAAAGAGGCAACCGTTGTGAATGAGAGTTTTGAGGAGCTGGAATTCAAGCTTGAACACATGAAGATCGATGGGTTGATTTGGTTGAAAGCTTGGAAAACATTAAGATTGATAAGTCACCAGGGCCAAACCAGATTTATCCTAGGCTGCTCTGGGAATCGAGAAAGCCGCTGGCGAAGATCTTTGCCTCCTCACACTCCACAGCAGTGTTACCGGAGAATTGGAAGGAGGTGAGTGTTGCTCCTCTTTTCAAGAAGGGTAATAGAGAAATCCCTGGCAACTAGAGACCAGTCAGTCTTACCTCTGTGGTCAGTAAAGGTTTGGAAAGAATTCTGAGGGATAAGATTTATGACTATTTGGCAAAACATAGCGTTATTAAAGGCAGTCGGCATGGCTTTGTGAGGGGCAGGTCATGCCTCACAATGGTCGACCAGTGAATGCAATGTAAATGGACTTCAAAGAGGCATTTGAGAAGGTTCCCCATCGTAGGCCCATTCTTAAAATCAAGAAATATGGGATACAGGGAGATTTGGCTATCTGTATTCAGAACTGTCTGGCTGACAGAAAGCAGAGAGTGGTTGTAGATGGTAAGTATTCTGCCTGGACATCAGTGTTGAGTGGGTTCTGCAGGGTTCTGATCTTGGATCTCTGCTCTTTGTAGTTTTTATACATAACTCGGACGAGGAGGTTGAGGGATGGGTTAGTAAATTTGCAGACGACACAAAGGTTGGAGGTGCCGTCGATAGTATCGAGGCTGTTGCAGGCTGCAGCGCGACATAGACAGGATGCAGAGCTGGGCTGGGAAATGGCAGATGGAGTTCAACTAGGATAAATGTGAAGTGATAAATTTCGGAAAGTAGAACTCGAAAGCTGAATATGGGATTAAAGGCAGGATTCTTGGCAGTGTGGAGGAACAGAGGGTTCTTGGTGTGCAAGTACATAGATCCTTCAAAGTCGCCATATAAGTGGATAGGGTTGTTAAGAAAGCATATGGTGTTTCAGCTTTCATTAACAAGTGGGGTTGCGATTAATGGCTGCGAAGTTTTGCTACAGCTCTACAAGTCCCTGGTGAGACCACACGTGGAATATTGTGTCCAGTTCTGGTCGCCCTACTACAGGAAAGATACAGAGGCTTTGGAGAGGGTGAAAAGAAGGTTTACCAGGATGCTGCCTGGACTGCAGCGTTTGCCTTATGAAGAAAGGTTGAACAAGCTCGGACTTTTCTCTCAGGAGAGAAGGAGGAAGAGAAGTGACCTGATATCTGTGTGGAAAATAACGAGAGGAATACATACGGTCAATAGCCAGATACTTTTCCACCGGGCAGAAATGACTGGTACGAGGGGTCATAGATTTAAATGTTAGGTGAAAGGTATAGAGTGGACGTCAGAGGAAGGTTCTTTACGTCGAGAGTTGTGAATGCTTGGAATGCGTTCACAGCGGTGGTGGTGGATGCAGAGTCATTAGGGACATTTAAGCGACTGCTGGACATGCACATGGATAGCAGTGAGTTGAGGAATGCATAGTTTAAGTTATTTCATTTTCCATAACCTTCTGCACAACATCGTGGGCCAAAGGGCCTGTTATGTGCTGTTTTTATCTGTTATATGTTCTTTGTAAATCCGCATTTGATTTGTGGGAGTCTTTGAAAGAGAGAATTATTAGAGTGCAGGAGAGACATGTTCCTGTGAAAATGACGAACAGAAATGGCAACGTTAGGGAACTAGGAATGACAGTTGAAATTTGAAACCAGATTAGAGGATCAAAGAAGCTTACCTACAGTCTAGTCGACTGAAGAGAGACGAGGCTTTGAAAGAATATCAGATATGTAGAACCAATCTGGAAAGAGGAATTAAGGGAGCTAAAAATGTTCATAAAATACATTACAGAAAATGGGTTTATCAATGATAGGCTGCATGGTTTTTACAGGGAAGGTCATGTCTTACCAACTTGATGGAATTCTTTGATGAAGTGACAAAGTTGTTTGCGGAGGGAAGGACTGTAGGTGTCATACACATGGACTGCAGTGTGACGTTTTTTAAGGCTCCCCATGGTAGACAGATTGAGAAAGAGAAGTCGCATGAGGCCCACGATATGCTAGCTGAATGGATAAAGAACTGGCTGGGTAACAGGAGCCAGAGAGTCATAATGGAAGATAGTTTCTCAAAATGGAGTACTGTTACCGGTATTGTTCGACAGTGATCCGTGCTGGGACAACTGTTTTTTGTGATAGACATAAATTATGTGGTGGAAGGAATATGTGGTCTAATTAGCAAGCTTGCAGAGAACACTCTGATTGTTGGAGTAGCGGTAACGAAGGGGTCTGCCAGAGAATCCAGCAGAATAAAAATGGATTGGAGCTTTGGATTGAGAAATGGCAGATGGAGTTCAATCCGAGAAAATGTGAGGTGATGCATTTTGGAAGATCCAGTCCAAGAGTGAACTACTCAGTAAACGGAAAAGTCCTGGGGAAAATTGACGTAAAGAGAGATCAGGGTGTTCTGGTACATGGTACCCTGAAAGTGGCCACGCAGGTCAATAGAGTGTTCACAAGGCATACAACATACTTAACTTCATCAGGCGGGGTGCTGAATACAAGAGTTCGCAGATCATGTTGCAGTTGTACAAGACATTTGCAATACTGCGTACTGCTTCTGTCACTACATCAGCAAAAGTATGAGGGTGCTTTGGAGAGGGTGCAGAGGAGGTTCATCATGGTGGTTGCCTGGTATGGAAGGCGTTCGTTATGAAGAAAGGGTCAGTAGATTAGGAATATTTTCATGAGAAAGACAAGGCTGAATGGGGACCTGATTGAGGTCTGCAAAATTAAGAAAGGCATCGACAGTGTGGATAGCAAGAAGCTTTTTTCCATAATGGGGGACACAATTACTAGCTGTCACGACTTGAAAGTGAGGGTGGAACCATTTCAGGGAAATATGCTTGATAAGTTTTTTACACAGATGGTGGTGAGTGCTTGGAATACATCGCTAGCATCGGTGGGAGAGGCGGGTATGATAGCATCATCTAAGATCTATCTAGACAGACACATGAATGGGTAGGGAACAGAGGGATACGATCCTTCGAAAATAGGTGCAGGTTGAGATAGAGGATCTGGATCAGCGCAGGCTTGGAGAACCAAAGGGCCTGTTCCTGTGCTGTAATGTTCTTTGTTGAGCCATTTGTGTTCGAAGTGTTAATCCTTTTTCTCTCTCCATAAGTATTCCCACACCTGCTCTGTTTCCAATTTAGTTTTAGTTCCCCAGGGTACACAGTACGATGCATTTATGAAAGTAGCTGTGTTAATTTAAATGTGTTGATAACAAGTTTGCCACCTCAGAACACAGCTCGATGGCTTTGGATCTTTCTATGTTGCATTCAAGCACTTTAAGTTGAACATATCCGTGCGCAGTCATTCTGAGATTGCACTAGCCCATGCGGAAAGTATTGTTATTAAATTGAGTTAAATCTCAAAATGCATTATTGAACGTTTCTCTCCGCAGCTGACTATACTATACTGACCCATCAAATTGCACACTGATTTTAAGATTGTTGAACAGGAGTGGTTCACATTGAAATTACTGTGGTTAAATATTCCTGCTCTGAAGGTGAATACCCTGATTTAACCTTGGATTACATACTAAATGTAATCATACTAAAATGAACCTGAGTACTCTAAATGTGGCATCATACATTGAATTATAGAGTTCAGGACAGGCTATTTGGCCTTTCCCTCTGCATTGACAATTATTTTATATGGTTAACTGAAATGCACATGGAAATGATTTTAAAAATATTGTGAGGTTACCACCTCAACTACATTCCCAGGAAGTGAGTGTCAGGCCAATCCCTCCCTACCCTAGGATGAAAACGTCTTTCCTCAAATCCAATGTAAAACTCATGACTTTCACTTTAAAATTGTACCCATGTATCATTGACTTTGCATCAGAGGAAGAATTGTTTTCTACTCACCTTGTCCATGACCCTCATAATATTCTGCACTTTCGTCGGGTTCCCCCATCAACCTCTTTACTCCAAAGAAAATAGGCTGAGCATATCTAGCTTCTCTTCATAGCTGAAAGGCTCCATCACAAGTATTCTGATGAACAAACTCTGCATCGTTGACAATGCAATGACACCCGTCATCTCGTGCAGTGACCCGAAGTGTGCAGAGTACTGCAGCTGTGGCATAACCAAATTGCTGTTTGGTGCCACCATATTCTCCATGCTCATATAATCTGCACCACAGCCCAATAAAGGCAAGCGCCCTTTCTGCCTTCTTATCTACGCTTATTAGCTTGTCCTGCTGCCTTCAGGGATATGTGGACAAACATCCCAAGGTGCCTCTGCTGCCCAGAGCTTCCTATACGTTCAATGTGATATGTCTGCCATTGTCGGAATCCCCACAATCAATTTTGTACTCACTAAACGCAGCCACAAGGACCAAAACCTGTACATATATATGTCATTAACTAAAAAAGAAACTTGTGCATTGAATTTACACGCAGAGGGCATATTGGCACTGAAAATGACAGTGTTGTTGCCTGTTCATAGTGAGCTGGCACTTTCCACTTTGACCATGAGGAAGACCCCGAGGTAAAGGCCATATCGAATATGTTAATAAGGAACAGAGCCTTTATACGTTAAATGTAATTATCTTATACTGGACCTGTCTGCAATAATTTCAGACACGTTTGCATTAAAATGATTGTAAATGACGAAAATATCGATCATGGGGGGCATAGCTTTATTGTGATTAGTGGAAGGTTTGGGAGTGATGTCGGGGTAGAGAGTGGGAGATGCATGTAATTCATTGCCAGCATTGGAAGCAGAGTCAAATGCATTGGTGATATTTTCGCGACTCTTTGATAGGCACATGAAAGATAGTACAATGAAAGGCATTTAGGTGAGTCTTACCTTAAAGTAGGATAAAATATCGGCTTAACATCGAGGGCCGAAGGGCCTGTACTGCTGGGGAATAAAAGATCTGGGCGAGATCAGGGAACATGTTGCAACTAATCAACAATTACGTCGACAAAGAAATGACTTGAAGTGAAAAACAGATGAATTCTCCATCAGAATGTTGTTACTTATTAAATGTGGTCAACAGTGAGAACCACTGCTTTGGCGTTGCACAGTATGTAGACAGTTTGTATATCTGTGCACAATATTGCTATGATAATTTAGTCGTTTCTGGATATTTCATGATAAGCTATTCTCTGTTCCCATGAAACGATAAACATTCCATTCAATCAAACCTAAATTCCTGCCGAGCATCAGCTGTACTAACTTGTTTGTGGCAATCGCTTTAATTCATGCAAAAAATCAAACCAAGTCCTTAAGTCCCAGGAGCCTTTAATACGCTATAAGAAGGACGATTCTGGCGTGAATGGTACATTGCAGAGAATATCGTTGATAAAAATGCACCAAGTGCCATCAGGCCTGCTATTTGCTATTTTCTATCCCGCAATTGCAGTGATCGGAGTTCCAGGTAGAATGCTGTTGTGTATTTGTTAGCTGCAACCATTTTCCATTTTGCCAGTAGCGCATTGCAATTTGCAGATACCCTTTCTTCCATTAAATAGGATGTAATGTCCTATTCACCAGTTTAATGTTGATGTTTTAAATGTTGTTTCATTCTTCCGCTCTTACAATATCATTTTCGTTATTTCACGTCATCAGTTCTTTTTACAATCATTACGATTTCTTCGATATTCTTATATATTTGCATGGCACTTTATATCTAATTCGTTCCACAAACATTCTAATTTCAGACCCTTACCAAAATAACACGTTGCATCTAATTTGTCGGCTTTTTTGTTACATTTTGTTATTATTATATTATCGCATTGATGATGTACTCTTCTCACATTTGCAATGCAATTGGATTTTGTTGAATTATTGGCACGATAACAGCACTTGTTCTCATAGATATTATAAATCCATTGTGTTATAAAATATGATATTGTGGTTGAATGCTGAAGACATCTGATGATATGAATGTAGTTCAGATGTAGCATCATACATTTCTTGAGACTGGGGTTTAAGTACAATATGATTGTGTTTCTATTGTCAGGTTGCAATGTCTTTGTTGGTCGATTTTCACAGATTGCACTGTAATTCTAGTTCAATTGTGGTATTCAAGTTGATATTGCTGGCAAATGCAGCTGTGTTATTTGATTGAAAGTGGATGTACGGATAGATTTTTACATTGCAATTATTGGCAGTTTTAGTGACGGAAAAATTCCCACAAATTAACACATCAGTGAAGAGTACTCTAACGTAAATAATTGCAAACTGAGTAAATTCAGTGAACACACGCCATTTGCTACTAAAGTTTGGCAGTTATGCGAAGTGCATGACAGTTGCCCTTCCATGGAGGGCAGTATTTGCCCAGAATTGACAGGTATGTTGTTTTTATTCGTAGCTTGTGGAACATGTTATGTTTGCAGTTTGCTTCATTGAAAAATAACTAATGCTGATGCATGTAGTTCGCCAATTAAATAATCTCCGATTTCTGGTGAAATTCATTAGCATGAATGTGTTTGCTTTTAGCTAATGTGAAATGCAGAGGAGACATGAATATGTCATGTGGAATTCCATACAGGTCAATTCTGAAACCTTCCTTGTGATTTGTGATTTGTGATTTGTTCAAATGACTTTGGTGAATTGGGATTGCACTGGAGGGGTGCATAGAAAGTTCACCAGGATGAAGTCGGGCAGGAGGGAGCATTTCTGCTTAAACAAGATGCCAGATGAGTCTTGTTTGTTTTCGTTGAGTTAGAGAAGTTTAAGGAGCGATCGAATGCAGAGCGATAAGATTTTGAGGGTCATTGGTTAACCAAATAGAGAACAGCTGTTCTCCTTCGTCAGAAGGTCACTGAAAAAGTCTTTTATCTGAACTGAAAGGGGTGGGCTTTCGCTTTGATTGAAGGATAAACGTTTGTAATCAATCAGTTGGGGGAAACTGGAATGCATCTCCAGAAGGGTAAATGAAGTGACAGAAGTCACACCTTTGAAAACGACTTCGATGAGCACTTGGAACATCACAACAATGAAGTCCATGGGAATAGTATGGGATCACGGGATAGGTTATACACACGTGCGGTTTTAGCGGTACAGACTTAATGGGCTGAACCACTACTTCTGTATTGTATGGTTCTATGACTATATGAATGGATCCAATACATTTTATTCATTGTACAAAGATGAGTAAGTGCCCATAATTGTGGAGAGGACTTATAGAGTTCCCAGATATAAATAGATGTGCTAAATGAGTGGCAAAGATATGTCTCGTGAGACAACGTGAGAAGATGTGAATGTAATATCATTGACAGGAGGAAATAGAAACGCAAGATATGTAAGAAATCTGGACAACACGCAAAAATCTCGTATACAAATGAATTTGTGTGCCTTATGCAGAAATAAAGCGCAAGACATTGAATGGTGTAATATGTCGATCGCAAAATGAAACCTAAATATTATTGTTTCCATGCAGTTGCACAGGGGAAACGTGAAAAGATATCCAGAGTTTGGTAAAGCTTTAGTCTTCGCATTTAAGAAAGGATAATATTTCATCAGAACATCGTACGACATACCAACTAATGCAATTGGTGAATGCCTTCTGAGGAAGGATTGCACTGCTGCAGACTGTGTTCATTAGAGTTTAGAAGAATGATAGCTCATTTTACTTGAACATAAAAAGGTACTGAGCGGACATGACTGGTGAATTGCAAAAGAATGTTGCTGTTTTAAAATCAGTATCCTTTGGTTCTGAGGGCAAGGAGCAATTGCCAACATGGCTTTATGCTTACAAATTGATTTTGACATAGAAGTTCGCAAAAAATATAATTATGGTGAAAATGTAAGTACGAACATTCGAGTTCCCATTCATACTCTCTCTATCTCTCTTGTCTCCCATTCCCCCCTCACTCTTTGCCTCATTATTACAGCTAACGTTGCTGCGATCGTGATTTTGTCTCGAAGCAGAAGTGGTATCTCTGGGAGTATTACATATTACCTGGTTTCTATGGCTGTGACAGACCTTCTGGTTATGATAACAGTTGTAATATTAAACCGGATTGCTGGGATTTATTTCTCATCCAGCTTCCTGTCGATCACACCAGTGTGCAGTATTCGTTCTGCCTTAAATATTGCAGCAATTGACAGTTCTGTATGGTTAACGGTAGTTTTTACTGTTGATCGATTTATATCTATTTCCTGTCAGAAACTGAAAATAAAATATTGCACCAAGAAAATGGCATCACGCATTATAGGAACTGTGTGCATTCTCAGCTGTGTAAAAAATATCTTTATCTATTTTCGTTTGGAACCTAGATACGTAATTGACAATATACCCTGGTTGTGTAACATAAAAGATTTAATTTATATCTTTCCAGCGTGGATCGCTTATGACTGGATACGTTCCATATTAACCCCTTTCCTCCCATTCATTCTGATTTTGCTGCTCAATGCTCTGACTGTCAAACACATTCGTGTGGCCAATCGAGCACGTAGGAGACTTTGGACCAAGAGAGGTGGAGAGAATCTGATTGACCCAGAGATGGAAAAGCGGAGAAAGTCCATTGTTTTGCTAATTGCGATCTCAGCTAACTTCATTGTATTGTATTTATTATCGTTTGTAACGACGCTTTATGTCCGAATTGCAAACACAACGTATTCCTCAGGTTCAGGTAATCGCAATTATATATTCATTCTCCAGCAATGTGGGTATATGTTACAATTATTGAGCTCTTGCATCAATCCTTTTATTTATGCTGGAACACAGAGAAAATTCAGAGAAGAGTTAAAGAATGGGGTTAGATACATCCTGAAATACTTTGTCAAACTATTTCATTTTTGCAAATAGAATAATCCATAATGAACTCCTGTTGCTTTTACACCATAGCCCATACTTGCCTTCTGTCGTAATATCCCCCTTATAAGGTGCACTTACTTTATACAGTGCTTGATTTGGAGAATGTGCGTAAAGAGGAAAGAAGGGTGGAAGCGTGGAGTCGGAACTTTAACTGTGCTCGGTCATTCCATTAGATTATACCTGATCTATCATAATGCCATTCCCTTGCCCTACGTTTTGAGTTGTTCTATACCTAGAAATCTATCAACAGAAATTCCCGGAGAAAGTCAGTAGGTCTGGCAGTCTAGGTGGAGACAAAACAGAATTAACATTTCGAATTCAGTGATCCTTCTTCTGAAGTCTCTCCATAGATGCCGCCAGACCTGCTGAGTTTCTTTTGGCCTTCCAGTTTTTCGTTTGTTTCAGATTTTCAATTTCTGCAGTTCTTGGTTTTACTTATAGAAACCCATCAATTCCTATCTTGAATATACTGAGTAGATGATGATATACAACATTGTCTTGGCAGGGAACTGAAGCCGTCAATAGTGATGCTCAAAATCTGTGTTAGTCGACTGAGTCATCTCTGGTTTGAGCTTTTTAAATTGGGAACTTAGGTGGATTTGAACTGGCATATTGTGTGGGATAACCTCTTCATGTCCAGAATTGGAAACATGCTCACTGTCTGAGCAACAAAATAGTCTTTCAAGCAGTTTTCCTGTTTAATTAAACTTTTGATTTCTTGGTTTGACTTGTGTTCTTGTGTTTTCAAATACAGAGTTAAATGGAAGCGTAAAACAATAAATAAAACGACAATGATCCCACTGCCTTTAATTAAGGGTAGATCATTCTTGCGCTTTATTTCTTTTTCCCCACTTCTTGTTCTTCAGTGTGTTGTTTTGAACACTCTACGTCCATTTCTGGTCATTTTCTTCCTGCTTCTGTCCCTCCTCCTTTGTTATCTCCATTTCCTTCTTCTTTTTTGCAAACTCAACTTCAGGCTCATCCTCTGTGATTCTCGCATAAAAGCATCAGTTTGATCGAACGCTGTTCCTAACATATCAAGGACGAAAAAAAAAGAAAATCTAACTTGGGCAAAAAAGGATCATAGAAGCCTGCACCAAAGCAAAAAAGCCTTTGAACAATTGCATTCACGCTGGTGCAAAGTAACAGTGAGAGACAAGCCGCTTGGAAATCTACTTCCGTGTATTGTGAAAGGATATTGAATGAATTTTCAACGTCTGCTTTTGTGCGATCATGTAATTGAGAAATAACTGGTAACAGCCTGCAATTGCAAATCATCTATATTAATGCAGTCTTGGATTCAAAGAACAAAAATAGTGCAGCTCAGGATGCCCTCTGAGCCTGCGTTAACAGATTTTCTCCTTCCACAATAAAACTTCCTACATTTACAAAATCTGTATCATTGTATTCCCTTCCTATTCATGTATTTTTCCAGGTTCTTACAGCACACTGCTATTGTTTCTGCTCCCCCCCCCCACCTCGTCTAGAAGCTCTATGCACGTACTTACCACCCTTTGTCTGAAAAACTTACCTTGCACATGTATTTTAGACTCATCTTCACCCACTCCTGCAACCTTGAATCATTGTCCCCTAATTATTGATCCTTCCAGCATGGAGAAAAATACGCATACTGTTCACTCTACCATTTACAATTGTATAAACACCCATCAGTTCACCCTACAACTCTTGCATTCAAATGAAAACAAATCCAATTTATCCCAATTTTCTTCATTGCTAAAATCCGTTATACCAGGCAACACGCTGGTACACCTTTTCTGTATCTTCTTCAAAGCACTCGTGTCCGTCTGGTAGTGTGGAGACCAGAACGCTATGCAGTATTTGACGTGTGGCCAAATTATAGTTCTATGAAGCTGCATTATAAATTGCTTATCCTGATACGCAATGGTACTTCCTATGCACGCAAGCATGCCATAAGCGTTTTTGTTATAACGAACTTTGCTACCTGAGCTGACACCTTCAGCGATTTGTGAACACCACCTCAGATCCCTCCTCATATCAAGATACCTCAGCATACTGCCATTCACTGTAGTACAGTTTCCACCTGTACTTGACCTTCCAAAATGCATCACCCACATTTCTCTGGATTAAACTCTATCTACCATTTTCTTCCGGCATCTCCAACTGATCTACAACTTGCTGTATCCGCTGATAATCCTTCTCAATATCTGCTCAAGACAGATCTTGGCATTCACCGCAAACTTACTAATTAGGCCACCTATGTTTTACTGGAACTAAATTATGTTGACCACGAACAGTAAAAGTCCCAGCACAGATACATATGGAACACAACCCTTTATTCGAAGACGCATTTTTCCACTATAACACTGAATCTTCTATGACTTAATCTTCTCAGCTCTCTCCGAGAGCACATGAATTCACCTTCTGTCTGTCCGCCATGAGGGAAATTGTCAAACGATTTACTGAAGTCTGCATAGACGACATCAAACACCTTTTCACTCATCAAATATCTTCGTCTCCTCATTAAAACATTCCATCAAGTTTAGGAGGCACGAAGTTCCCCACACAAAATATTATTGTCTGTCGCTGAAAAAGTCCATCTGCTTCTAAAAGTGAAAAGATATTGTCCCTAAGAACCTTTTCCAATAATTTTCTGATCACAGACGTGAGGCTTACAGGCTTGTAATTCCCTGGATTATTCCTGCTGCCCTTGTTAAACAATTTACTATTCTCCAGTCGTCTGGAATTTCACCTGTGGCCAAAGAGAATACGAAGACGTCTGTAAATGTTCCAACAAGTGTTCTATTGCCTCCATCAATATTCTGAGAAAGATCCCATTAGGACCCGAGAACTTGTCCGCCTTGATGCTTCTTTAATTTTCAACATGTCTTCCCTTTCAATAGCAATTTGGTTTAGAAATTCGTCATTTTTTCCCCTTAGATCATTCTCCAGCAATTCATTCAATAAATAGCGACAGGGCACTTCGTAGAATACTTTAACTCGACAAGTTTTAAAAACGCCCTTCGTGGGTTATACGAAAGCAAAAGAATTGCACATGGAATTTCTTCTATGCTTCTTTGATCATACATAGGAACGTTGTCCGATATAGCGAGTCAATTAATTCATACTGGGAAGTGAATAACGTGTTTATAAAAAAAACCTTCAATGGAGTCTGTGTATTTCAATATTAAACTCATTAAAACAGACAAGATCAAATTTTTAGAAGATGGAGAATGCAAATATAGTAATTTCAATAACAATGTAAATGCTGATGAATTACAATCAAGTGCAACTTTTTTGAGGAAAAAAATTAGCCATTTAGAAATGACAGTGAATGAATACTCGCAATATTATCTGCCACAGGATGCTCCATTCTGAAACATACTTTAGAATTTAACTGAAATGAAAAAGAACATAAATTGAGTCCACTTGAGTTCAAGACACCTGAACCTGTCAATTCGCAGCTGAAATAAAACCAAACCTGCCTCTGTAATGTTCGGATGAAGACAGGCCATATTTTAAAGGTGCATTGGTATGCATCTGTATGTTTGTACTCAGCTGGATGCCAAAGATAGCCTGGAATCTATTCTGAAGATTATCAGAGGAGAGGGCAGCAAGTGGTCACTCAGCCAATACTTAGACTGCAATCAACAATCACTTTGAACATATTGCACATCAATTATCCCTTCTGATTTGTCTAAGTTTACTGCGTACCTGGTGGCTATGACTTATCCTAAATTAGAGCAGACAGCATATTTGCAAAAGTACATCATTTGCCATGCGTGATTTTGCAGGTGAGATATTGGTAGAAAGTACAACGTAAAGAAACGTATATAGTGTTATTTCCTCAGTCAAAACAATTTCAATCATCTCTGTGTTAGGATGATTTTTTTTCCATATTAAATGGAAAATTCTCATCTCATATATCAACTGCTGAACTGAAAACTAAATGTCAGGCTTTCTCTGATGATTTTCAACATTGCATAATGTTCAATATATTTCACAATTCTACAAAACACCAGAGAAGCTCAATTCCTCCTCTGCATCAGAAACACTGGGGGGAAAAAAACGGGGAAAAAGTGGCTCTTATCGGTTTGATCTGTACGCTATTAATTTGTGTATCACAATTCCCGTGCATGTTAGTATTGAAAGAATCAAGAAAACGTCTGTTTCTAGAAAGAGATAGATAGATTTTCTGAGATGGCAACACAGGTAACACTACAAATCCAGTCATTGCAAGACTGAGATGATTCATGTAAAAAACATGGTTCTTTTCAGAGCTGTTCAGGAAGGTCGGCAATTCTGGTGTGGCATTCGGGAGCGTTATGTGGCCATGTCAAAGGCTGTATTACAGAACCATCGAATCATACAATACAGAAGATTTCCGTCTGCCTACCGTGTCCATATTGGTAAAAAAAATGCTATAACCTATAACAGTTTCACGTTCCTTCATTCCAGAAAACAACCCACCATGTAGGTACTGGATATTTTCCTCAGATCCTTTCAAATTCCTTGATTTCACTGTTACCGTATGCCCACTTGTTATTGAACCAACAATAAGTTTGGCAAAAATGATCAATGATTATTTATCATGTTCACTACCACTTACGTGTTAATTTGTGACCGTGAAAATACATATGAAAATATTGCAACATTTGGCAATTTATTGAAGGGGTTGAAACGCACTGCTATATTTTATGTATAACAGAAATGTGGCCAAATAACTTACATGTGGTGACGTTAAAGCAGGAGAAGAGATAGAGGAGAAGTTGAACACTGAAATGAATGTGGATGCTGGAAATCCGAAACAGGAAGGGAAATTATTGAGAAACCAAAACTCAGCAGGTCTCGCAGCATCAATGTTACTGGCATTTATGATGTTCAAATTACAGAGACTTGGCAATATGTAAGAGAGTACTTCCTCAGAACAATCACGTCAAATCCACCTCACTTTTTATTTCACACAGCAAGGTTTGCAGTATGTGTCGTCAAGTGCGCACCAAGCATTTGGAACGTGGAACACTGAAAGGCCCTAAATACACATTTTCCAGTGCTTTGTTGAGTTGCAATGTGACAATTTGGTGAAGATAATTTCTGCTATTCAAACAGCTGGCAAAACACAATGTTTAATATCTACACGTTTCTTTATTGAATGTCATTCTTCATGGTATTGAAATTAACATCCCTTTCCAGTAAAACAGCTCTTTCCAAGTAAGTGGAGATGAGGCTCAGTTCGCTTTGAATATTATTCTCGGATTTTGAGGAAATACAACACTGATCACAGATTTGGAAGCAATAATGGCAGTGCAAAAACACAGTGAGGTGTTTAAATTGCTAGATTTAATAATTCCAAGTAATCAAAGATCACTTCAACCATTTGTCAGTGAGAGGGTATTCCTCCCAGTTTTATTTCAGCGACACTTATGTCACGGTGAAAACCTGCAGTTGTTACATTAATTCTATTCTCTATATGATGTGTCTTGTTCATCATCAGCAAGTTCCCCACTGAGAGTTTTCCAATTATGTTAGACTCGAGTCATGTCACTATTTCAGATATATATTCTTTTATCCGATCTTCTGACATCATTAGTCAAGTAAAATTATAGAACAAAATGTTTCATTGGACTACTCTTCTTTGGCATCAGGATTGAGAACCAGTCTAGGCACAATGAGCGGAACGGCTTCAGACTGCACTGTTTACATGTCTATATTTCATCATTTTTACTTGCATAATAATTTCTCAGTTTTCCTTCCACTGTCATGTGCTATGTAAGCCAGAGCTATTACAATGATTATAAAATTGTAAATCCCGTCACAAACGGATTAATTGTTCAGATATCTGAAGGGGTCTGTTTGTATTTGCAAATAAGTATCAGAAATAATCTATCAGAAAAGAAGGAGAGTGGGAATTTTCATATTTGAATTCTTCCTTGCACTGAGCACAGGCAGAGACAGTGTCCGTGATAGTTTCGCTCACATGAGGCCAGTGATTTGACAACTCGTGTGTTCATTCGCTTCGCTGATCATTGAAGACTGGAACTGGAAAGGAAGCCATATTTATTCAGTCACGAATCACTGTGACTTAAGAAATGTGTACCTTTTCCAAGGTTCTGAACGGCGTTATTGCCAGTGGGAAGATTTTAAATTCCTTCATAATTTCCTTAGTACAAACGCTGATTAGAGTCTTTGCAACCAGTATAATGTTCTGTGGAAGGAATGATAGGCTGGATAGCATTTATAGATGAACACCCACAACAACATTATTTATTTGTGACGCAAAATTAGTACAAAGCATGAGTTCATGCAAGCCTGGAGAAGAGGATATTGGCACAATATTGACTGATCACTGAGAGTTTGCAGTTTGCAGTGAACAGTCCAAGATTGATTATCGTGTCTCATCCGTACGTGAAACTTCACATGTTAACATAAAGAGTGAGATGTTACTTGTTGAAACGTGTATGGACAGTTCTGTTCTAATTTTGCAGATGTAAAATTTTATTCACAACATTTCCCACTTCAATGTGAGCGAAAATGTTGACTGCAGGAATTGAATCTGTTTGATGCAATGAACAAGCAAAAACGGCAATAATTTATAGATAATGAAAAAAGTACATTTAATAACCGTGAAGTGGTTACAAATCAATGTTCAAGATACTTTCCGGTTTAAAAATGGCAGGAAACAATGTTGTGAGGATGCACAGACTCTTGATATGGCAAATTTGCACTCAGTGTGATGCAATGAAGTGTGCCCATTTTAACGCAACAATTGTCAGGAAAAAGGCTGAAGAACTTAGAGCATAGATCAATACTTTGAGCTATGGTGTTGTAGTCATGATGGAGAATTGGATATTACAGAGGCAGGCAGGGTTGTCAGGTGCTTTAGGGTTTAGGTGTATCGAAAAGAATAGTGAGAGAGCTCAAAATGTTGGGTGAGTGGCATTCGTAGTTAGGTATGGAACAACATCTGCAGAAAGGGAGGACGTTGGGGAGGGTTTGACGACTGAATTATTTTGGGTAAAAGTCAGAAACATGAGAGGCAGTCTCTTTATTGGCAGATTTCTAAAAAGAAATCCCCAAGAGCAACAGAGACACGGAAGAGAAGATTGGGAGGCAGATTTTGGAAATATGCAGAAGTAACAGGGTTGTTGTCATGATGACTTCGAGTTCCCTAACCTTGATTGGAATCTTGTTAGTTCAAATAGTTTGGATGGAACAACATTTATCAGGTGTGACCAGAAAATAATTCTGACTCAATATAGAATGAAGAGAGGGGAGGCCATATTGGATTTGGTGATCGACCAAAACCTGCAATAATTTATTTAAATGAAGAGGGCAATGTTGGAGGAGAAGTGCCATTGCACGAGCAATTTTAAACCACAGCTCATATATCGTAGACTTTGGCTCGAATGCCAAGACGGGAGAGAATAAAGTATGTCTCTCGTTGGAGTTCGAAAGTAACAAACTAGCGTAAAGGTTGCCAGGTCCAGCCCCCAGTTCCAACCCAATCCAACTGAATTTTCTTTCAGAAATATTGCATGTAGTACTCAGAAACAGAATGTGAAATCCGCCAGTCTATGATTAAGATTCACTGGACTGAAGTTGACAATAATTCTCAGTAAAATGACTGACAAAGCAATCAATTATATCAACAGTCAGTGCAATGGACTGCCTGATAGGAATGTCATGCGCTGAAAATATCTCCATATCACCACTTTCTCATTAGCGCCTCTGATTTAAGATAAGAGCTTTCCAGAACTCCTTTGACCTCGATCTCAATACGATATGAGTGCGCTAATTTCTAAGTATAGGATTCGTTTCTTTGCACTGAAATCACGCTATGGACTCACCTTGTATCACCTTCACCCTTTAGAAAGTCATGGCTACCCTTTAACTTGCTTGATCGTGTCACATCAACCCTTATTGTCTGATGTTGTTTAACAAGTTCTGTTGTCGCTATTCACAAAGGAACAATAGCAGGAATTTGGTCATGCAATTCTTCTTTTTCTTGTACCTCTGTTGGGTGTTCTGTGATTATGGATGAATGTCGTGGTAGATGTTTTTAGAACTACATCTTCAGACAAGACCATTAAGTGTTAATCATTAAGTGTAAATTGGATGTGACAATGAGAAAGTAAAGACAAGTGAAAAATTATAGGTAGAGCGCAAGACAGTGTTTAGTGTTTCGATGGTTGGTGGACCACGTGACACGGACAACTGAAGGATGTTTATATGCCCATTGGAACTACTGGAAGTACTCAAAAATTCTACTAATATCAGGGATTCAGCAGCACTTGTGGGGTTCCTCCTCACACTGAGATTACGAATGATAACTGGAAATCTGTGTGCACCTCTCCACCCATGTCTTAACATATCTAAAGTAGTTTAAGCTCAGAGATCCTCACCGCAATTTACACATGCTTCTAATATATCTAACATAGGTCTTTTTTTTAAATATACACTCATACTCTATTTGTGTACATACTTATTGTTCAATATAACTTACTGAACCAGATATTAATTTCACACAACATTGTCGTCACTGGTTAACATGCGATGTTCAAAATATTCTGAAAGGAAGAACAACCCACGAAGATGATCTGTATCTTAGGCTGGAACACTAATGATGAGGAATTTGGACCATTAGCAAATTTGCTAGCCGAATTTCCCAGTCATGGTAAATTCCCTGAAAAGAAGCTTTGGCCAGAAACGCTCATCTAGGATGTTGAGGGACTGTTCGGTAGACGTGGACTGCACCAAGGAGATGGGAATGGATGGATGGATGGATGAAATTTATTCATTGCTTTGATATATGAACATAGTGTTCTAATGGAGTGTGAACAGGAGAGTAAGCTGTTAAAGGCTGCGTTGGCGCTGTCAGAGAATCAAAATGTGATGTTGAGTGATGTGACTAAAGCAATACAGGACAGCGAAACAAAAGCAGATTCAAATTGTCTGTTGTTAGGTGGCAGTGCAAGACAAAAAAAAACAGCAGTTGCAGTGAATGTTAGTTTGACAGAATGAAAGTGTGCTGGTTATTAACATCAAATGTGGATGGGGACAGATGGCATTCAGAAGGGAACATATGGCATTCATTGTCTCAGGATATGAGTGGTCTAAGGGGGAAGAAAATGATAATAGGCTGGGTATCCGTATTTGTTGCCCATCCCATAATAACAGAAAAGGCAAAACAACAGAGAAATACTCCGGCATTTGCACCCAGCACAAAACTGCTCAATAGCAGATTGACAGGATATGTGCAAGAGACAGCAGCCCGAGGAATCGTAAGCACAATTTAAGACAGAGATAGATAGGTTGATTGTCAGGGGATGAAAGATTACAGAGAGAAAGTGGGACAATGGTTTTGAGAAATCTTCCAGCAATGATAGAGCCGTGGAGCAAAATCGATAGGATAAATGGCCCAATATCTGCTCGTATGCATAATGGTGTAATGTGGGTAACACGGGATTGTGTAACAAAGGACCCGCTAATATTCAGACAACTCCAGTGGAAATCATTTTAAAAAGGGGCAATTAAGTACGGGCCCACAAATTAACAATGTAAATCAGAACACCGAGGATACTGCAAATGTTGCAGTACGTTCAGAGGGTGATGAGGCATAACCATCAGCTATGGATTCCGAAGTGGACTTATTGTCCTGGAGAACGTCACTGGAGGATATAACTAGAGCACTGGAAAGGCTGCACAAATTAAATTATGATATACGTTCAGGGGCTAGTTCAGGAAGTAATTACAGCAGGGATGAGATTTGGGCTAATCTACTGCTAATGAAGCTGGACATATTCAGCCTATATTGGACGAGATAGAACATGTCTGATGAGTGAGTAATTCCACTGACTAGGGACGGTGCTGGGACTCTGGGGTCTCCATGAGGAACGTGACAAGTGGGGTTCCTGGAAACCTGCGGCCACACAGTCTGGTAGCACTATACTGGAGGGTCATTAATACACAACGAGACATAGCATTTTCTAATGTTAATGCTGAAATGGATAATGAACTAGACTTCTCCGATGTACTAAAAATCAAAAAACACGCAACAGAAATCAATGAACAGTGCAGCAGGACTGGTGTCTTGGATGACAACTTAAGTGACTTTAAGAATGTAGCTGAACTCATTTCCCTCCACTGTTCCATCGCTGTGCAGTGAGATAAAGACAGTATGCAATGTCACACAGGGGCCAGAATGTGTTTGGAAAAGTACAGGACCCCTAGACACAGTCAGGGAAGAGACCGAGCAGTGAAGCTGACGAAGTCAGCTGTGAAAATTCTGAAGTATGCATAGAGATCTCCTCTCATAGTTACAGTGAATGTATCTCCTGCATTCGACTGAAATCAATACATAAACAAAGCTTTGTCCAAAAACATCATCAGTTCAAGATGTTAACAATTTTTTTTAAAAAAGAGAAGAAATTCAAGCGTAATTTACCAAATTGCTTTTTTCTAACCTGTTGAAGAAAGAAGTTGTGAAAAGAATGGTTTGGCCTGTTACCAAAAGATAGATAAACCTTTTTAGAAGATGTCCAATTTGAACACCAAAGCTCGAAAGAGAAATAATTTGCTTGCATATTATCTTAGAAAACGTTTTCTGTAAGACCACCAACTATTTCCAAGCTACCATCAGTTCTGTGGAAGAGTGACTGGACTGAAAACGTTAACTCTGATTTCCCTCAGCAGGTTCCAGAACTGTTATGCTTTTCCAGAAATTTCAGTTTTATTTTCTGATTGCCAGCATATGCAGTTTTTTTTTTGTTGCTTTTTTTATTGAGTCGAAGTAATGTTGTATGAGGATTCATAGAACATAGAAAAAATACAGCGCAGTACAGGCCCTTTGGCACCGATGTTTCGCCGATCCAAGCCCACCTAACCTAGACTAGACCACTATCCTCCATAGGCCTATCAAATGCCCGTTTAAATGCCTATAAAGAGGGAGAGTCCACCACTGCTACTGGCAGGGCATTCCATGAATTCACAACTCACTGAGTAAGTAATCTACCCCTAACATCTGTCCTATACCTACCACCCCTTAATTTAAAGCTATGCCCCCTCGTAATAGCTGATTCCATACGTGGAAAATGGTTCTCATAGTCAACCCTATCTAAACCGCTAATCATCTTGTACACCTCTATCAAGTCACCCCAAACCTTCTTTTCTCCAATGAAAACAGCCCCAAGTGCCTCAACCCTTCCTCATACGATCTTCCTACCATACCAGGCAACATCCTGGTAAACCTCCTCTGCACCCGTTCCAGTGGCTCCACACCCTTCCGATAGTATGGCGACCAAAGCTGCACACAATACTCCAGATGCGGCCGCACAAATGTCTTATGCAACTGCAACATGACCTCAGGACTCCGGAACTCAATTCCTCTACCAATAAAAGCCAGTACGTCATATGCCTTCTTCACAGAACTATTTACCTGGGTGGCAACTTTCAGAGATCTGTGTACATGGACACCAAGATCCCTCTGCTTATCCACACTACCAAGTATCTGACCATTAGCCCAGTACCCCATCTTCTTGTTACTCTTACCAAAGTGAATCACTTCACACTTACCTACATTGAACTCCATTTGCCACCTTTCTGCCCAGCTCTGCAGCTTAACTATATACCGCTGTAACCTTCCACATCCTTCCTCACTGTCAACAACTCCACCGACTTCCGTATCATCCGCAAACTTGCTCACCCGATCTTCTAGCCCCTCCTCCAGGTCATTTATTAAAATGACAAACAGCAATGGTCCCAAAACAGATCCTTGCGGAACACCGCTAGTAACTGCACTCAAACATGAACCTTTACCGTCAACTACTACCTTCTGTCTTCTTCCAGCCAGCCAATTCCTAATCCAAACCTCCAACGCACCCTCAATGCCATATCTTCCTATTTTTTGCCGTAGCCTACAATGGGGAACCTTATCAAACGCCTTACTAAAATCCATATACACCACATCTTTTGCTTTACCCTCGTCCACCTCCTTATTTATCTTCTCAAAGAATTCAATAAGATTCGTGAGGCACGACCTGCCCTTCACAAAACCATGCTGACTATCCTTGATCACATTATTCCTATCCAGATGTTCATAAATCCTATCGCTTACAATTCTCTCTAAGACTTTGCCCACAAGAGAAGTGAGACTCACCAGCCTATAGTTACTAGGGTTATCCCTACTCCCCTTCTTGAACAAGGGAACCACATTTGCTATCCTCCAGTCTTCTGGCACTATTCCTGTAGACAACGAGGACATAAAAATCAAGTCCAATGGCTCTGCAATCTCCTCCCTTGCTTCCCAGAGAACCCTAGGATAAAGGCCATCAGGCCCAGGGGACTTATCTTTTTTCACCCTTTCCAGAATTTCCAACACCTCTTCCCTACATATTGCGAAGCTGTCCATTCTAATTAATTGTGACTCAATATTCACATCGGCAACAATGTCCTGTTCCTGAGTGAATACTGACGAAAAGTACTCATTCAGTGTCTTCCCAATCACTTCAGCCTCCACAAGCAACTTCCCACTACTATCCTTGACTGGACCTATTCCTACCCTAGTCATTCTTTTATTCCTGACATACCCATAGAAAGCCTTTGGGTTTTCACTCATCTTACCAACTCAGACTTTTCATGTCCCCTCCTTGCTGCCCTTAGCTCTCTCTTCAGATCCTTCCTGGCTACCTTATAACTCTCAATCGCCCCAATTGAATCTTCATGTCTCACCTTTACATTGGCCGCCCTCTTCCCTTTAGTGAGTGATTCCAATTCCTTATTAAAACACGGCTCCCTCACACGACCCTTTCCTCCCTGTCTGGCAGGTCCGTACTTATCAAGGACACTCAATAGTTGCTCCTTGAACAAGCTCCACATATCAATTACGCCCTTCCCTCGAAGCTTACTTTTCCAAGCCACGCATCCTAAGTCATGCCTCACCACATCATAATTTCCCTGCTTCCAGCTATAACTCTTGCCCTGCAGTGTACACTTATCACTCTCCATCACTCGAGTAAAAGTCATCGAATTGTGGTCACTGTCCCCAAAGTGCTCACCTTCCTCCAATTCTAACACCTGGCCTGGTTCGTTACCCAGAACCGAATCCAGTATGGCCTCACCTCTTGTTGGCCTGTCTGCATATTGTGTCAGGCAATCCTCCTGCACACATTGGACAAACACCAACCCATCTAATGTACTCGAGCTATAGCTTTCCCAGTCAATATCTGGAAAGTTAAAGTCCCCCATAACAACCACCCTATCACTTTCAATCTTCTCCCGAATCATCCTCGCAATCCTTTCTTCTACAGATTTCTGGATGCTGATATCTTGTGATTGTTACACCTATGGAGAATTAGAGACTGAGAAAACTGGCTACTCTCCAAGACTATTAGGAGGCCTGTAGAAAACTCCTAATAGGATGACCTCATCTTTCCTATTTCTAACCTCAGCCCAAAACTACCTCAGATGGCGAGTCTTCATCCATCGTCCTTTCCACCGCTGTAATATTATCTTTGACAAGCAATGCCGCACCTCCCCCTCATTAACCCCCATCTCTGACCCGACTAAAACATTTAAATCCTGGAACCTGCAACAGCCAATCCTGTTCCTGTTCTACCCATGTCTCCATAATAGCCACAACATCGAAATCCCAGGTACCAACCCACGCTGCAAATTCCTTGAATTTGTTTTTGTAGGTGATTTTAGAAGAACGAACTAAAATATGTTTTCTTTAATACAATAGAAACTTGGCATGCCAGGTTGAGAGATTAAAAAATGCTCTGTCTAGTTTAAAAAGAAAAAAATGTACGTATTTATGAAATAACGTCACCTGTTCACTTGAGCTAGTCCAAGACTAGCAGAGTTAACTCTTACTGTTGGCAGTTCTAAATCATCTCAAAAACCATCTGTGTGGACTTTATTAAGCTGGACCGCTTCCTGAACCACACGGGATTTTGATTCGTTTTTGTTTTTGGACAGGTTTTCAAAGGCACAACTGGAGAGTTCGAAATCCTGTGAAGACAAATAGTTTGAAAATAGGGGAACGAGTAACTGATTAGTTTCATTTGGATCACCAATATAAACGTCTTATTTAAAACCACTAAGCGTGGATGTAATTGTTTCTCAAATTGGGACTGCTAGAAGTCCTTGATGAAAGTGGTTAATTCAAGAATGCAATTGGGAAATTCAGTCGAATTTTAAACGACAAAAAAATTAAACGTTCCGATTTTAATGATAAGAATCGGTTGAAACGTACTTGGTGCTTTTTTTTGTATCAGCAAGGAGAAAGTTGAGTAAATTGTTGTGAATAAATAGGTGGCAACTAAGGAAACCTTTCAGCTCAATGTCATCTTCATTGGAAGTCACTTGCAGACAAGGCTGACTGTCTTCCGCTCTAAGGGTGAGGATGGAGATGTCTCTCCAGACCGATGCAGCTACCGTAGTAAGGGCAGGTGATGGTCCCGGGAATGTCAGGGTGTGCATTGGTGTGACAGGACCCTCGTGGCACTGTTTGCACCAGGCTCACACTTCCTCTTCTTGGCAAGTGTCGAGGTGCTCGATAGCTTCCTGGATGCTCCTCCTCCAACTTGGATGGTGCTAGGCGAATGATTCTGAGCTGTCTGTAGAAATGCCAAATTTTGCGAATGGGAACTTGATGGTATCACTGAAGCCCTTCCTCTTTCCGCCAAGAGATCGCCTGCCATTTGGGAAGCTGGGAGTAGAGCACCTGCTTCGGGAGTCTTATGTTGGTCTTGCGGACCATGCACCCAGTCCATCTTAGCCAATTAAGGGTAGTCAGTATCTCAATGCTGGGGTTGTTGGCCTGTCAAGAACATGGTGTTGGCACAACAGTGCAGAGGCCGTACAAAAGGGAAGCATGCCTAAACTACGGTCAGTTTCAAATTTGGGAATTATTTCAGAAGAAGAAATACAAGCGTTATTTACCAAATTGCTTTCGAGAATTTTTGTTTCGTCATAAAGACGACAAGCAAAAATTGGTAATGCTTGAAACCTCGCCGTCATCATGATTCTTTGTCTCTTTGAAAATTATTGTGAAAACATGACCTTTTTGCTGTTTACTTTGAGCAATAAAGTTTCGGCAGGGTTCGATTATGGGATATAATGATAAAAAGAGAGCGATATCTGAGTAAGATATACACATAATCTAAAGTGGCGAGGGAGCCAGGTTGAGTTGATGCTTTTTTATTAGAAACATTTCAACAATGGAAGGAGAGTAGCCAGGTTTCTCAGTCTCTAATTCTCCATTGCTATAACAATCACAAGATGTCAGCATCCAGAAATCTGTTAGCTTCAATAAATGATTCTCAACTGTTGTTCCCTCCTGCCTGTAAGAATCTGGATATGAATTGATCCTTTTAAAAAAAAATACAAGGGGCATGTCTACAGGATATTATTATACTGGAACAGTTGATTAGTCAATCATTCAGTTGTAAACTTTTTCTAAATTCCGCTGTCTTTTGTTCAGGTTTCAACAGTAGTGCTTAAGTAAATTCTGTTTTGCTTAAATCCGAGTGTTTGACCAGTTGCATCACACCTGGACCACGCACTGTACATCTAACTTTAAAGTAAGCATGGGAAATGGTCTAGGCTGCCTTCTTAAAATATTTTGAGTAGTCTGGCCTGGTCCATTCTATACTTACTATTCAATATATTAAATTGGAGAAAGTGAGGACTGCAGATGCTGGATATCAGAATGGAAAAGTGTGGTGCTGGAAAATAGTTGCTGTTTTCCAAATGAGGAGCTTATGCTCGAAACGTCGACTCTCCTCAGATGCTGCCTGACAGGCTGTGTTTTTCCAGCCCCACACTTTTCGAAAATATGAATGTGCCACTTAATATATTCATCACTGCTTAATATATATGATCAGCAATAAAGGTGGTAAGTAGAATCAGAAATCTCTCTGCATATTTGTTTATCGATTTCCCTGTGACTGTGTTGGGGGGGGTGAGTGTAAGGGAGGTGGGAGTGGGCGCTACAGCACTGTACTATCAAGGTGGTCATTCCTGTCTTATTTCTAACTTCAACGCAAATGTTTTCATTGCACAATTATGTAGAAATTCTTTTTAGTCACAACTGTATTGATTTTCTAAATCAAAAACGCCACTCACCCTACTCTTTTGCCTCGCTTTTGTCCTTCTCATGACATCTGAATCCCGGATCATGGAGCTGCCAGTCTTGACCTTGCCACAGCCAAATTTCTATACTATCTATGACGTCCCTATGACGTTGCAATTTAATTCTTCGGAATTGTTTTTTTTCTCAGTCTTGCTCCTGTCTCTCCTTTCCATTTAACTTGTTTCGCTTTTAGCATTCAGCACTACTGTCAACTACATTTCGATTTACTCTGCTACTTCGGATGCCCCCAACATCTCTGTAATCATTTATTTTACATTTGGAGGAATTACGAAAGGGGCGTCTTGGAACTCGAAGGTGTTTAAGTCTTCTTATAAAGGTTTCTTCACCCTGTGCCATTTTGTCTCCGTCGACTCTTCTGCTCCTCGGATGCTGCCTGACCTGCTGTGATTTTTTCAACACCACACGTTTTCACTCAGACTGACCGGAATTGGCAGTGGTGACTTCCTGCTAGACAGTAAACCCAGCCTCCCGAGTCTCACCGCAAAGCCCTAGGCTTGGATATGATACATGGTGGAGAATTGCAGGGAGATATTGGAAGCTATTGCCAGTTATCAGGGTGGGAAATTGGAAACAAAGTAAACAAGAATACCAATCTCCCGCTTTTTGAATTTTTTTTCAAAACTCTCTGCGAACCAGAATCAGAGGCGAACAACCCTGATATCTACAAACAGTCAAGGTCCTTTTCGTTTCTTGAACACATTGAATAACTGAGTCTGATGTTCTTGATGACATTAGCTGATCTGAGATACTGAAATGATTCTCGCTCCTGTTCAAGAAAATTCAAATTTCGTCTCGGATTCAGAACAGTCAAATTTTGGAACAGATAAGACCCTGAAAGGCTAGAAGTGGATAGCTGGATGGACATCGGTGACAAGATGTGTCTGGAGTAAGTGGGATCAGTCTGTGCCAATTTCTTTGGAATGATTATTGTTGACTTTACTTCAGATGAGTAAACTGATATGAGGACAGATACCGTTCCAAAGAGCAGAAAGAAGTAGTAATTCGCTCATTCACTGCTTTAGGGGATCATGCAGGCGACTTTGCCTCAGTTTTAGGCGTGATTCATCAGCTGATTTGGCCGTAAACTGAATGCATTGTAGTCTAGTGCTCGCAGGGACGAAATCCCTGTTGCTCTTTCACCATCAGCATTCCCTGTGGCAGATTCCTAGATAGTCAAATTGGACTTCTGGCTATAAGAAGATTTCTCTCATTGCCAGATTGATTGTTATCCTTTGAGACACAAACAGGCAGTTTGAACATAGATAATATTTAGGAAAAAATGACAGTGAAACTGCCCGTAATGGCCCATACGGAATCTCTCCATTGTTCTGAAGCTGTGGTGTCCGATGGGCTTCATTCGCCAAGGCAATGTGTCTCACGGTCAGCACGTTTAGTCGTAAAATTAAAATGAAGGGGAAACACAGACTTAACATAGAACAGATCCTGTCATATGCAGCTCAAGCAGATGATGTATAACATATATTATTTATGCTACAGGGTATGTTGTTAAATACATATCTTGGTTCAAATTCAACGAGATGAAAATGTTATCATTCAGCACAGAGTAGACATTACTATCACACACGCTGTCGCCTTCTTGGTGCGATCTATTACTTTCAGCTTCTGGCAACGTACAGCCACAAACGTAAAAGCATCTTTTAACCAGGCGAAGTTGTCAATAATTGCCATATTTAATGCAGCACAGAAACTGCACACTGGTGTGATAATAAGGAAACTTGATGGCAAATAAATCCCAGCAGGCATATTTGAAATCACAGTTGTGACCATGACCAGAAGATCTGTCACTGCAATTGACACCAGGTAATATGCGATGCATATAGATAGATCATCAGCTCGTCGAGACCGAATTGTAATCACTGCTAGATTAGCTTTCAGAAAGGTAGAGCCAGTCACAATCAGCTCATTTGTGGCTCTGATCAGAATCAACTTTCCCATTTTACAGAATTTTTAAACAAGATTTGACATGCGTACCTCTGTTCAAAACAGTGATGTGAAGTTTGATGTGCTGCAAGGTTGCATTCAACGCTGATAGGTCCATTGCAAAGAAACTGCATTTGTCAAACACCAGGCTAGCATTGCACAGATATTTTGCCTTGAGATGATTCTACGTCGGACGTTTGATTTCAGCTGCAAAGGGCAGCTCAGCATTTGTATTATGAAATGTACTGATAAATGTTTTTGATATTTTAAGGTGCATATTTATAGATAAATGAATACACAGGAAGAGTGGATATAGATGACATGAAGGCCGAACTTGCTCCACAAAGCCAGCTATTGCTTCACTCAAATTTGCATTTATTTACGTGCGCGCAGTTCGGAGCAATGGTCCAACTAGCTCTGAGCGTAAATAGAATTCTGACACTGCTGTTTATTTGTGAGTCTGGGGTCCCTTATTGGACGAGGTTAACAGCTCAGATCAGGTAATTCATATTATATGACATGGCTACCTCATTCCAATCAACGCATTCATTCACTCTACAAGTATTGAGACATGGGTGCATTCTGTTTCCCAGACGAAAGTGAGGATCTGAAGCCGTTCATTCCTGAAGGGCTTCATTTATTCCAGAAACGACAATTTTCCAGCTCCTCGTAAGCTTCCTGACGTGCTATGCTTTTCCAGAACTACTCTAATCTTGACCCCAATTCTGTTTCCTGTTGCCTCTCCTGGCGTGTTTTGCACAGGGTCCATTTCCGCCCACTCTGCCTCAAACAACTTGAGGTGTGAACCAGACTCTTGCACGACCCTTCATCCTGGAGTGTGTCGAAAAAATCCACTTCCTTGAGGCGGTAAAGATGTTGAGCTGTAACATCAGCCATGTCCATCTCTTCCTCAGATGTTTCTTCAGCGCGATGCAATGGAGGAGAACACGTGGATTCTGACTTCTTTGTTGCTAGTTCAGAGGGTTCGGGGTATGTTGTTTTTTACCCTTTTCCGAAGTTGCAGCTTCCATGTGTTCCACATACATGCATTTCCAAACTGTCCATTTGTGTCCTTGTTGGATCTCTGAAACTGTCCCACCAACTTAAATATTTCTGCATTGAACCCTAGCCACTAGACAAAACTTTCAGCCAACATCTTCATTTTAGAAACATCTGGGTGACTCAGTATCTGGTTGTGATCTTTGCTCGAGAGAATCAGTGTCGCTCAGCAAAATGATGTGACAACCTTTCTGATGATCTGGTGCCCTGGATGTAGAAAGGCTTCAATTCTGATTGCGATGTCCTTTTTATTTCCCCCATAACCATCAGCTGTTCCACATTTCCCCAGTCGTGAACCTTTTTGACACCATACTTTGATATTGTTAATGGTGACCAGAAAGTTGTCCCGAATTTTTTTAAACCAGGTCAGATTCTTCTCGTGGCAGCATCAGCACTGGTCATGTATTCGCCAGTGTGAGGCGGCTCAATTCATCGAGGCATATGCCACTTCGCCGCAAGGATGGTGTTTCAACTTGCTATTGTAAAATAAAATAAAAGCCCAGAGTAGAATTCGAACAGACGCTCTGGGTCGCCATGACCTGTACTCTTTATATAGCTGAAACAGGGTCTTCTGGTATGTTACTATTGCAAGTTGACATCTTTCAAGGTTTTGGTGGAACATTCCCACACCAAAGATGAATGGCAAACCCTCCTTCATTACCTGGATGGAGTCTCATTCGGTATCATTCAAAGTCCGGGAAGCATATTCAATCGGGCTTTCCTCTCCTCTCGGCCACTGGTGAGCCAACACAATGCTGATGTGTTATGTGGAGGCATCGCATGTCAGCACTACATCTCACTTGGGATGTATCATGCCAACGGTACTGCTTCTTCACTTCGATGAAGGTTACATTTTAGTTACGAGACCATTTCCAAGGCTGACATATTTCAATGACAAATGTAAGTTTACCAGGATTAAGGCGAGATTATTTCTGAATTTTCTGCAATAATTCGCCAATTCAAGCAAAGATGAAGTTTCAAGAGACATGGAAGCCAGAGTACATGTAATTGCTCTCATTTTATCTTCCATACTGTTGTATCCTGCCTCTTTTTACTCTGTAGCCCAAGTCGGTGACATGGGGTGCCTGGAACACACGATTGCTTAAAACCTCCTACGGTTGCACTTTAGTTGGAGAAATCCACACAAACAGCATCAGAATTGTTCTAAACTTTGGTGTCTATTTTGTGAGCTCGCCTGGTGTTATGATTCCTTCGCTTCTGAGCCTCCTGGTTTCTGTGTCTACTTTGCATTTCAGGCAAGGGGCATTGAACAGGCCTCACAGATTTGTAGAATTTCTTCCCAGTCAACATGCAAGCTGACTTTATCATCTTCTGGGCATTTAATTAAAATTTTACTCTGGCAGCCGTTTTCTAATTGTAAAATGCTGAGCCAATTAAATTGAATCTCTCTCGTTCAATTTCGCCACATCCAGCTTTATACTACAATCAGTGATAACTGACCCAGTTGCTTCTCATAAGAAACCAGAACTGAAGTTGTATCCTTAATCTGTAAAATTTCTTGATCGAAGTTCTCGATCTAGCCAAGATATTGCACAAATGTAAGGATTGAAGTCCAGAGCAAATATTGTTAAAGTCTAGTTCTACGATCACTGAAGCAGTCACACTGCTGTCAAACACCATCTGAACTGGATGACTTTTAAGCTAGAATTTTATTTTGATAGGTTCTGATTTGGATGTTGCTGTGCAATTTAACTGTTCCAAACCAGATGTCCATGAACTTTCCAGAATGTGCATACTCGTGTATACGGGCGTAGGAGTTTTCTGAGTTAATTTTAGACTAGTGGTACTCTTTTGCTGTCGTGCGTCTAATCCAGAAAACAACTTAATCAGCTCACTGCTCCAGAAACTGAAGAAAATTTTAATTGTTTTTCCTAGACTTTCGGTTTTGCTGTGAACTGACTCAGAGTTCTTCTTTTCAGGATATGTCTTGAATGACTCGATGCAATTACCTTCTCTCAAGGGGTCTTCATAAGCTCAGGCAGATTGGCGACGATCTGTGGCAATACCCTCTGAGTCACATGCTTCCCTTGCCCAAATTTCCAGTGATAAAGCCAGTTGCACTGCTTGCTTGAAATCCAGTTGGGTTTTAGCCAGTAGGCGTTTTTGCATTGTTATATCGTTCATCCAACATAGCAAACGGTGTTTCAGCATCTTATTACAATTTAACTAAAGTTACATGCCTCTGTCAGTCATCTTAACCTAATCAAAAGTCCTAATATGGTTTCTCTTGGTTCTCAAATTGCCAAATCAAACTGATAGCGTATTAGTATTACATAAGGCTAAGGGTCGGAATGTTCCTTAACCAAATCCATCAACACGGGAAATATTTTCGCGTTTGGTGCCTCAGAGAAGGTTTGGCATTTCGAAGTGAAAAATCTGCGGATCTACAATCTACTGATTGCTTTCCATCTGCTCCAATGTGACTTGCCTGAAAAAAAAACAAATTCTTTCCAGATGCCGGGTCTAGACTTCGATGGAAGAATCGAATGAGTTAAGCTTCCCAAATCACAGCATAATGCCAGAAATGCGATTCCTAATTCAAGTCAACTGTTGTGAGTCAAGTACTTCAAGAACATACTTTTCTCGCCTGTTAAATATTTGCACATGAGCCAGTACCCTGTGACTACGTTAACTTTTACTTACACGTGGAGAATCCTTGACAGTAATCTAACGACCAGAAAGCCAGCTCTCAGAGTGAACAGAACATCTTAGACTCCTGTTCACATCTGTCAGCCAAGGCTCTCTGATTGGACAAGATTAACAGGCCCCGTTGCGGAAATTCACATTTCATTTTATCCAATTGTCCGGCTTCGTCACAATCAGTGCACTTGAAAGGCAGAAATGCAACTTTTGAAGACAAAGGCCTATACTATTGGACTTGTCTCCGATCTCGCATAAACAACATCTTGCTAATATAGTGAGCAGGCTGAGAGCTATTGTGTAACATATATTAAAAGAAAAGCGGATAGCACAAATACATGAAGTGCACAATAATTGCCATAGGCATAAAATAAATAATTTGCAAGTAACTGTCAAATCAGATAATATACATGCTGAAAAAATTTTTATCTAAGATCGTCATATATTTTAAATTTTGACATCCATGCACATTCACAATTACAAAACTAAATCAGCATAATAACAACAAATGTGGCCCTAATAATGGGTAGTCCGTCGAATGGGGTTCATTCATATGCACTAATAGGACATGTTTTGCTTGATTATTGCAATGATTCTGCTCTCTTAAGATGGTTATGCTGTCCTTCGCTTTCTTTACAGAGAGTTTGTAAAAGCAGCAATTCGGAAAAGACAAGCTTGGATGGGTTTTAGGACCATTTTGAATATAGCCAATAAATAATGCCTCAGGCAAAGGTTTTCAAGTTAAAAAATGCGATTTCCCATGAAAGGGGAGGAACCAGATCACCCAGCTCAGCTTTACTCTGAATTTGGTTTGAGCAGTCTGTCTGTTTAGGGATGCTAGTCAGTCGGTTTTAAAGCAGTTATACCCAAAGAAGACGTGTCATTCTATCACTTTCTGTCTGCCATCTCTCTGTCAGAACTTGCACTGATGTTTTTTTTCTTTTTTGCCAAAGGATGTTTATGGGAACTGTTGCAAGTATTTAAAACAGCATCATTAAGTTTCGGTAATCTGTTGGGTTTTGGACATGACGAGTTATTCTTTATTCGATACTCTTTTGTTTCTGTTTCAGTCGGTAATCTGGTATATAAATTCTGCTTTGTTTAAAACTAAGTGTTTTGAACAGCTGCATCATTGCTAAAATACCTATCTACACCTGCTTCAAACAATGAGCAACCTATTCAACTAAGAAAAGAGCTTACGTGGCCTCCTGCAAATTATTATTATTAGAGTGCTGGGATAGCAAACCAAACCAAATCACCCTCTCTTTCACTCGAATTACAACAAAACAATCACAAAACATTCAATGTCCAACAAAATTGCTCGGTTGTTCCAAAGCGATTCTACAAATAATGGAATGTTCGTCATCAAATTTATCACATAAACGTACAATGTAACTTTTGCAGAACACAAATAAATGGCAAACAAATTTGATTACTGTTGATGATATAAATCCAATCTTCTTTGAATATGAAGTCTGGCTCACGCATCAAATACAAAGAGGCACACATAGTTAATGAATTAATATCAAAAAAAGTGGTGCTAATTTGGCAGGGCAATAGCAATGTCATGAATGAACACCAGACCTTCATGAAACACTTTCTCGATAGGTGGTATACATGCCATGTAGTACTATGTATTTTGTCTGAATTCTGAGGTCTCTTGACAGTCCAAGCAATTTTTGACCGCCTCTGGAGGCATTTTGCTTATTCATGACAGACTGGTGTTCTTTTCTCAGAACGTTTAACAGTTTTATAACAGGAGAATAAGTGCAGATAGCAAAACCAAAAATTGTGTCCCAGTCTGGCAGATTCGAAAGTACAACAGTCTCCTGCTCAATGCAGCTGAGCAGCAGGTCTTTTTATACATTCGCTTTATTTTTCTTGATTCTCTGTGTTTTGAAGTCCAACACCAGTTCGCCATTGTTAACCAGTTCAACATATAACCAGCTGCCAGTTCTTGAGCATTATAATATTTTGTTACTTTCTTTCTCTCCTTCCCATCATAATGCCGCAAGCTTCTACCTAACGTTTCTGAATGAAATGATATCCCCTCAATCAATAAATGCCATGGTGACAAGACCCAGAACTGTCTCTGTCCTATTTTTCCTGATGTTTCTGTGATGATACTATGGCTTAAACAGGTGTCTTTGTTCTGTTATGTTTTAACGTATGTTGTTAAGACAGAGGGAGTGAGCTGTTTATTTGAATTGAATAAAGTAAATAGCTTGCGGGGCCTTGGGATCTTTTTGAAATTGTAAAACTAGATACAGCCTGAGTTGGTACCTCATGGCCAGGATTTTTAGTTTTAGTTTTTCACTGGCAGCGTTTGCTGGAGTCTTGAAACTCGGTTGGAGAATGTTATACATCTCTCCTTGCTTCTCTCTCTCTCTCTCTCCCTTCCCCGCCCCCCACCCCCCGCCTCCACCTCCCCTCTCTCTCTCTCTCAGAGATATGTATTCATTTTCCTTTTGCTCCTGAACTAGAGCATGCCAGACAATCTAAACTACCGAATTTGCCCTTGGCAAGGCTATGTGCATGGAATCTTGCTGTACTAGAACAAATACTGTCTACTAGGTAAGTAATCTGTTCTTGTTAAGTTTTCTAATACAGGCACGTTATTCAAAATTCCTTTTAATTTTGATGTATTTTAACTATAGTGTACTAAAAGAATATACATAATTCTTCAAAGTGGTAGTTTCACTAATCACATTGCATTTGGAACGCTACAACTGGCACTTACATATAAAACAGAAAATAATTATGACTTAGGCTGTCATCTTCGCATATTTTGAGGTCTGATCATAATATTGTTTGTTTCAGTTGTTTTGAGGATATTTCTCTTCATCGACCCTGATTTTATGAGAACGAACCTTTCCACTGAATGAAATGTTTGATATGTCAGTTCCGTCCCTACTCGGGAACCATCTTTCTATCCAGCAGGTCCGGGAACTGCAAGATCTGAATTTCCAGAATACTAAAAACTCTGAACGTTGGGATGCTCGGCCAAGATCCAGATTTTTCAGAATTGTGATCACTGTGAATACTGTAGAGTTCATGAGGAATTTATGTTTAGACCTTCATAAGAATGACCACAAAACTCATGACTGGGGAGCAAATAAGAAACACTTGCCATGGTAACTTGTAGATTAGGTTCGTTATGGCAGAAAATGGAAGCAATCCAATATTAGTAGGAGTAACTGGGGAGAAACTATTTGCAGAGAATTGAGGCCAAACACGGTCTATGTCATAGACTCATAGAGATGTACAGCATGGAAACTTGCCCTTTTTGTCCAACTCGTCCATGCCGACCAGATATTCCAACACAATCTAGTCCCACCTGCCAGCACCCGGCCCATATCCCTCCAAACACTTCCTATTCATATACCCATCCAAATGCCTCTTAAATGTTACAGTTGTACCAGCCTCCACCACTTCCTCTGGCAGCTCATTCAATACCCGTACCACACTGTGTGAAAAAGTTGCGGTGTAGGACTCTTTTACGTATTTCGCCTCTCACCCGAAATCAAAGCGCTCTACTTCTGCAATCCCCGACCCCAGGGAAAAGACTTTGCCTAGTTACCCTATGCATGCCCCTCATAATTTTGTAAACCTCTATAAGGTCACCCCTCAGCCTCCCATGATCCAGGGAAAACAGCCCCAGCTTGTTCAGCCTCTCCCCTATAACACAAATCCTCCAACCCTGGCAACATCCTTGTAAATCTTTTCTGAACCCTTTCAAGTTTCACAACATTTTTCTGATATGAAGGAGACCAGAATTGCATACAATATTTCAACAGTGGCCTAACCAGTGTCCTCTACAGCTGCAACATGACCTCCCAACTCCATACTCAATACTCTGACAAAGAAAAGAAAGCACACCAAACGACCTCTTCACTATCCTATGTAGCTGCGACTCCAGTTTCAAGGAGCTATGAACCTGCACTCCAAGGTCTCTTTGTTCAGCAACACTCCCTCGGACCTTTCCATTAAATGTATAAGCCCTGCTAAGATTTGCTTTCCCAAAATGCAGTACCTCGCATTTATCTGTATTAAACTCCATCTGCCACTTCTCAGCACATGGCCCATCTGGTCAAGATCCTGTTGTAATCTGAGGTAACCCTCTTCGCTGTCCACTACACCTCAAATTTTGATGTCATCTGCAAACTTACTGACTGTAACTCTTCTGCTCGCATCCAAATCATTTATGTAAATGACAAAAAGTAAAGGACTAAGCACTGTTCCTTGTGGCACTCCACTGGTCACAGGCCTACAGTCTGAAAAACAATACTCCACCAGCACCCTCTGTCGTCTACCTTTGAGCCAGTTCTGTATCCAAATGGCTAGTTCTCCAAGTATTCAATGAGTTCTCACCTTGCTAATCAGTCTCCCATGGGGAATCTTGTTGAACGCCTGTCAGAAGTCCATATAGATTACATCGATCACTCTACCCTCATCAATCCTCTTTGTTAATCTTCAAAAAACTCAATCAAATTTCTGAAACATGTTTTCCCGCGCACAAAGCCATGTTGATTATACCGAATCAGTCCTTGCCTTACCAAATTCATGCACACCCTGTGCCTCAGGATACCCTCCAACAACTTGTCCACCACTGAGGTCAGGCTCACTGGTCTGTAGTTCCCTGGCTTGTCCTTACCACCCTTCTTAAACAGTGGCACCACGTTAGCCAACCTCTAGTTTTCCAGCACCTCAACTGTGACTATTGATGAGCAGAAAATGTGTTGCTGGAGAAGCGCAACTGGTCAGGCAGCATCCAAGGAACAGGAGATTCGACGTTTTGGGCATAATCACTTCTTCAGGAATGCGAAAAGTGTGTCGATTAAGCTAAGATAAAAGGTAGGGAGGAGGGACTTGGGGGAGGGGCGATGGAGATGCGATAGGTGGAAGGAGGTCAAGGTGAGGGTGATTGGCCAGAGTGGGGTGGGGGCGGAGAGGTCAGGAAGAAAATTGCAGGTTAGGAAGGCGGTGCTGAGTTCGAGGGATTTGACTGAGACAAGGTGGGGGGAGGGGAAATGAGGAAACTGGAGAATTTTCAGCTCTGATCTCCAGCATCTGCAGACCTCAGATTCTCCTGTGACTATTGATGATAAAAATATATCAGCAAAAGGCCCAGCAATTACTTCTCCAGCTTCCCATAGCTTTCTCGGGTACACCTGATAATGTCCTGGGGATTTATCCACCTTTACCCGTTTCAAGACAGCCAGCACTTCCTGCTGTGTAATCTGGACATTTTGCAAGATGTCGCCATCTGTTTCCCTACAGTCTATATCTTCCATATCCTTTTCAACAGTAACTACTGAAACAAAATACTCATTTAGTAGCTACCCCATTTTCTGCGGCTCCACACAAAGGCCACCTTGCTGATCTTTGTGGGGCCTTATTCTCTCCCCATTTACCCTTTTGTCCTTAATGTATTTGTAAAAACCCTTTGGATTCTCCTGAATTCTATCTGTCAAAGCTATCTCATGCCCGCTTTTTGTCCTCCTGATTTCTCTCTTAAATATAGTCCGACTTCCTTTATACTCTTCTCAGGATTCACTCGACCTATCCTGTCTATACCTTACATATGCTACCTTCTTTTTCTTAACCAAACCCTCAATTTCTTCACTGAAAATGTGTTGCTGGAAAAGCGCAGTAGGTCAGGCAGCATCCAAGGAACAGAAGAATCGACGTTTCGGGCATACGCCCAAATGTGTTGCTGGGAAAGCGCAGCAAGTCAGGCAGCATCCAAGTAACAGGAGAATCGACGTTTCCCGCATAAGCCCTTCTTCTAAGTGCGTATGCCCGAAACGTCGATTCCTGACAGGAATATACTTTCTCTTGGTTTTCGTTATCTCATTTCTGAAGGCTCCCCATTTTCCAACCATCTCTTTACCTGCGAACATCTGCCTCCAATCAGCTTTCGAAAGTTCTTGCCTATTACCGTCAAAATTAGCCTTTCTCCAATTTAGGACTTCAACTTTTTAGATCTGGTCTATCCTTTTTCACCACTATTTCAAATCGAGTAGAATTATGATCACTGGCCCCAAAGTGTTCTTCCACTGACACCTCAGTCACCTGCACTGCCTTATTTCCCAAGAGTAGGTCAAGTTTTTCACCTTCTCTAATAGGCACATCCACATACTGAGTCAGAAAATTGTTTTGTACACGCTTAATAAATTCCTCTCCATGTAAACCTTTAACACGCTGGCAGTCCCAGTCTATGTTTGGAAAGTTAAAATCCCCGGCCATAACCACTCTATTATTCTTACAGATAGTTGAGATCTCCTTACAAGTTTGTTTCTCAATTTCCCTCTTAGGGGGTTAGAATACAATACCAATACGGTTATCATCCATTTCTTATTTCTCAAAAATGGCATAAATTATATAAAGTATTCATCAGCATTACAAAAAGGGTGACTCAGAGTTCAATATTATTTCTAAAACAGCTCGGCGCTGGACAATCAATTTGTTTGGATTTGATTTGATATATTATTGTTACATGTACAGCGATATGGCGCTATCCAGGGAAATTATAACTTACGTACTTATGTCCCGGTAGATCAGAAGGCAGAATATCATGTTACAACTGCAGAGAATGAGCAAAGAAATTTCAGTTCTAATGCAAAAGACGTCGATTCAATTGTCTGGTCATAGCAGGAAAGAGTCGAGTCTTGTATTTGGCGGTATATATTTTCAAGCTTTCGTATCTGCTACCCGACAAAATAGGTTCGAAGAGAATGCAGCCAGTTGGGAGGGGTGCTTGCTACATTATCCGTTTTATGGGAAGCATCGAAAGAGTCACTGGAAGGAAGGCTGGTTTGGGGTTACGTTAACAACTCACTGTAATTTCTTACAATCTTGAGGAGAGCAATTCTCATGCAAAGTTGTGATGCATCCGGATGGAGTGCTTTCCGTGGTTCATCGACAGAAATTGGTAACAGCCAGTGTGGACATGAACAATTTCCTTTACCTTCTGAGATAATAGGGACATTGGTGTTCATTCATTACGGTAGTGTAGACATGGATGAACCAGAACAGATTGTTCATGATATTTACGCCTCGGAAGGTGAAGCTTTCGACTATCTCCAGCTCAGCACTATTGATACAGACGGGCTTACCCTCTACTGCACTTCTTGAAGTGGTTGACCATCTCTTTCAGTTTGCTAATCTGGAAGGTGACATTGTTGTCTTTACACCATGACATAAGCTCTCTCTCACTTTATCTGTCTTGTTGCTGTTTAAGATTCAACCCATTATGTGGTGTCATCAGCAAACTTGTAAATTGAGTGTCAGTAGAATTTGGATACACAGCTGTGATTATGCACGCAGCATACCAAGGTTCTGAGTAAATATCCTTGTGGGGCAGCGGTGTTCAGGATTTTCATGCAGAAGACGTTGTTACACACCTTTACTGATTGCGGAGTGCAGGTTAGGAAGTCGAGGATCACATTGCATTGGTGGGGGTGGGGCAGGATTGGGAGGGAACAGAGTCCTTCGTCTGGGTGTCTGGAAGTGGATTTTGTTGGAGTTTTCGTGTTGCAATCGGAGCTGAAGTCAATAAATAGGAGTCTGGATAAGTATAGGGCCAGGATGACGTTATCTGCTGTAGACCTATTGTAGTATTATGCAAATTGTAATGGATCGAGGAAATCTGGGAGACTAGATTACTAATCTCTTGAAGCAGTTCATAATGTTCGAAGTTGGAAGTACTGGGAGTAGTCATTAAGATATGCTGGCTGATCGTTCTTTTATACTGGAATGACAGTGGTGTTCTTGAAGCAGGTTGGAACCGCAGATTAGTGTAAGGATTTTAATGATGTCTGCAAAGATTCTCACAAGTTGCTCTGCCCAGAATCTGAGTGCACGTCTGGGGACTCCAACCAGGTCCATAGCTTTCCCTTGATTCCCTCTCAAGAGAACCTATTCAAAATTTGTGGTATTGAATAAGGGAATAGTTGTACTTAAAATTTTCGAGGCAGGGTGGCATAACTTCCATTGAACTTGAGTTCACAGTGAGAAGGGAATGAATTGATCTCATCCTGAATCTGTTTTACTCAAGTTGACTATGTATTCCTGTTATGTGAGCTTTTCCACAGTCGATATGTATTTATGTGGCTAATCTGGGACTCTATTCTGTTATGGTCTCTCGGCACCCATCTAGATTTCCTGTGTAGCTGAGAGTCACCCGACTTGAATGGCTAAGCCCTAGACTTCAGTAATGAGTCGGTCTCCTGCCTCACACATGTTTTCCAGTTGGGGAGCACATGAATTTATTTATTTGACATGCAGTCGTCTGCACATTATTGATAAAGTCTGTAATGGTAGTGGTATGCACACTTAAGTTAGCTGCTAATTTCTTGAGTTAAAGCCATCAGATAGGAGCTCATCCGTCGCCTCTGACAACCGTTGCCAAAGTATCTGTACTGGATTCTCACGCTTCAGTTTTGCTTTTTAGTCTTGTGAAGGATCATAGCGTGAATGTCTGACTTTTTTCTGTGGGTATATGGTGTTGGTGCTGGGGTGAGGGGTAGGCAGTAGTCGACATCTTTGATTGTGTACAATGATCAGGTGTGTTTGACAGAAGATGTGTCGTGGTATGTTGGTAGCACACTCGTGAGTTTGGCCTGGTGGAGTCAACGGAGGTGATGAACAAGGCTTCAGGGATTTCTGTCTCAAGGCGATTTATGTTGGTATATATTTCATCAAATGAGCTGTTCACTTCTGTATGTGGTGGGATTCAGATTGATGTAAGAATAGCAGAAGTGAACTGCTGCAGCATGTATTTAAGAACGGAGCCTCACCATTATAAATTACAGGCCCATAGAACAGTCACTCTCGATGGTCCCATGTCTGAGCACCAAGATGTGTTGATTAGATGGATGATACCTTCAAACGTTTCCTTGCCTGAGGACGCCACGCAGTCCACTTGGTATACTGAGAAATACTCAGGTTGAAAGACACAGGATTAAGAAGCTGGGGTGAACCATACCTCTATAAAAGAGAGAAAACAGCAGTCTCTCAGTGCAATTTGGTAGGTGAGTCTAGCTTTGAGGTGGTACATTTGTTTTCAACAGTTGGAATATTTTCCATTAGTACGGTTGGGAGAATGACTTGAAACCGTGTTGTTTCAGTGCACTCTACAGTCAGTGTGTCTCCTATATTTCCTGAGTAAGTGACTGTCTGTTCGGGACCAGGGGAAGATTTGGTTAGTCTGTTCCAGAAAGTAATTGGCTGGGTCCTGTTCTATTGGACACTGGTGATGGCCTCAGGCACATCTGGTGATTTTGTTCTAGATCTGGTCAGGCCATGATATCGGGAGTCCGTGAGCTTGAGTCTCCCAGGAGGTGAGACTTGAAGACATTTTGAAGACATTGAAGACATTTCACATTCAACGTGGAGGAAGATCGACGAACAAAGGAAGCTTGGGATATTTGTCCACAGATCCCTGAAGGCCAGAGGACAGATTAAGATGATATAAAATAAGGCATAAAGGAAACTTGACGTTATGAGTTTTGGAGTAGATTTTATGAACATGGAGACTATGTTGACGTCGAACACCCTTTTGGTTATTTCATAGCTGCAGGTTTCTGGACAGTTCTGGTCACCGCACGAGACGAAACATGGCATTGCATTGTCGGTGATGCAGAGGATGCTCATCAGAATACTTGGGATAGAATGTTTCAGTTATGAAGCAAAGCTAGACAAGGTCTTTTTTTTTCTTTGAAGCAGAGAATTTGATGGGGGACCTGACTGAAGTGCACAATATTATGTAGGTCATAGACAGGGTGAATACAAAGCAGTTCTTCCTGTGAATCGAAATGTCAATGATAAGTGGGCACCATTTTAAAGTGAAAGTCAAGAGGTTTAGTTTGGATTTGAGGAAAGACGTTTCCATCCTCGGGTGGGACGGAATTGGTCTGCCACTCACTTCGTGGGAATATAGTTGAGGTAGGAAACCTCACAATCTTTTTGAAAACACTTAATTTTGCACTTCAGTTATCGTAATGTTGAAGGTTGTGGGCCTGATGTGAGATAGGACTAAGTAGTAAGCAATATATACATTTTTGTCAGTGCAGAGGGAAAGCCAAACGGCCCCTCCTTTACTGTATGATTCAATGAATGATGCCGCACTTCGGGTACTTACGTTCATTTTAATATGATTGTATTTAGCATGAGATCCAAGGTCAAATCAGTATATTGATCTTGAGAGCAGTGAAGAATATTTGACCTCAGTTAAGTTCTGTGTGGATAAATCATGTTCAATAAACTTAACATCAATATGTACTTTGTTGGGTCAGTATGGTTTTGTCAGCTGTGGACAGAATCATTCAATAATGCGTTTTCAGTTTTAAAATGGGCAACTAAAATTAATAAGTATGCTTTCTTCATGGGCTAGTGAATTTCAGAATGATTAAGTGCTGACATATTCATCTCACAGTGCTTGAATACAGCGTAGATACATCCAAATCAATCCAGTTATGTCCAAAGGTGACAAAGTTCCCACCAACGCAACCAAATTAACACAGCCACTTCTATTAAAAAAGAAACGTACCATGCATGCTGGAGAACTAAAATTAAATTATAAACAGAATAGGAGTGGGAATATTTGTGGATAGAGGAAAAGCGTTAACAATTCGAACCAAATGGCTGATATTCAGAAATTCTTTAGAGGGAGGATGATATTGACTTCGAAACATGCATTTTTTAAAAAAACTCTATCCACAGAGAGGCCAGCTCTTCTGATTTTAGCCAACACTGTCTTTTTCGTTTGAAGACTTATCATAATGAGCTGGTCCACGTGTTTTAGTTTCTATTGTGTCCTATAATTAATATGATGCATTAGAAATTCTTGTCTGGTTTGGCAGAACCTTTAAAATGCATGCTGGATATATTCTGATCATTGATATTTCCCAGAATCTTATCTTCATCATGTGTTAATTGTTCTTTTTTCATTCCTTACTGAATCACCTCAACCGTTTCCTGATTGAGTTGCACTGATCAGCCCATCTGACCAGTCTGTCTATATCCTTAGGTTATCGAGTGTATCTTCTTCACTTTTCATCATCTCATCACTTTTCATATCACCGTGGAACTTACAATTCAATCCTCCTGAATCCAGGTCTAAATCACGAAAATGTAAAACAGAAACAAAGGGCCCGAACACTGAATTCTGCAGAACCCCACTGTGTACATGCTTCCAAACACAAAATTACTCTAGAATTTTCTGGGCACCTCTGCTTTCTGCCACTCAGAAAATTCGAGATCGAATTAGACAAATATATTTATCCCATCGAATCTTACTTCGGCTTCATCAATTCCTGATGAATTGCTTATGCCTGAAACGCCGATTCTCCTGCTCCTCGGATGCTGCCAGACTAGCCATGCTTTTCCAGCACTACACTCTTGATTCTGAGCTCCAGCATCGGCAGTTCTCACTTTCTGCGATATATCCTTGAGAAGCCAATTTAAATGATGGTGTTTCAAAGGCCATCATCATTTTTCATTTTATTTTTTTGGAATTGTGAGTTGCTGGACAAAATTGAACATTGAACTTGGAGTAGCAACGATTTTTTTTTCAGAAGCAAAGAAAGAGGAGAAAAACGCACTGAGTTATTCGAAACCCCAGGAACAGTGAGATGATAAGATATTGAGTTGGTCAATGAAAGGAGGACTGATAATGAACAGTCAAATCGAAAAAATGTTGGCAAATAATGAGAAAACGAAGAAAGAACAGATGTTGACTGGGCTTTGAGGAGGAGACAGCTTTGCTTTGAAAGCTGCCACACTGGCAAACATTATTTTTCTTTATTTGTCTGTTGTTTTTCTCCTATTATCCACTTATTTGAAGCTCTAACAGTACAACTTCAATCTTCAGCAGTTCTATGTATAAGTGACTTCAGAATTAAAGTGAAATGCACAGCCTTTCAGGCTCGGAATGCTATCCATCATCAAAAGATTTCATGAAGGCCTGGTATTCATCGTTGTAATAGTTATTTAACCGTAAAATTAAAATTACTTTTAGAAACAAAAGCTGTGATTTTCTTCAGGCGGATGTGTGAGTGGGATTTTATATTCAAAGAAATTTGAGTCTGTATCATAGATATTAATTAAATTGCCTTGCATTTTTTTGTATTGTGCAAAAGTTGTATCTTCTTCTTTCATTTAAGTTGAAAACTTTCTGATAAAATCTGTTAATTATAAAGTCTGATTCGGAACAATTGAACGAATTTCCAAAGCTTTGAATGTTATACTATCACTGTACTATAATCCTACTGAAAGAGAAAATGATGTGCTTTGGTCGCTATCCCTTTGCTGTCAGAAAGATACGAATTGTCTTGAGACAACGGGATTAATCTCGTTTGTGAGCTGAATATTAAAATTCTGTTACAGACTTCGTAAATTTATGTTCTGGACCAGGCCAGACCTCCTCAAAACATTTCAAGAAAGCATCCCGGGCTTTAGCTTTGGTAGTTGTTTGAAGCAAGTGCAATGCAGATATTTCAGGAAGGATGCAGCTAGACAAACCACTTAGTTTTAAACAAAACAGCATTTATTTCCAGGATTACCGAATGAAGCATGAACAAAAGAGAACAGAATACCGAAAAGCATAACCTATCTGATTATACGAACTTAATGATGCTGTTCCCAATACTTTGCAACAATCCCATTTACACCCCTTGGCACAAAAGGTAAAATCGAACATGTTCTTACAGGAGTGAAGTCAGACAGAGAACAGCATGGACTTGTTACTTTGGGTCCAGCAGCTTTACCAACTGCCAGACTGCATGCTAACCTAATCAGAGTAAAGCTGAGTTGGCAGAGCTGGCCACTCCCCTTTCATGCTACAATTTATTAAAAGATTAAAAAAATATTTTGCTTGTTAGGTATAATCAAATTGGCCCTGAAATCCTTCAATCTTTGACCTTTCGGATCTGTGTCTTATACGAACTCTCTGAAAAAAAGACAAGGACGGCATAACTTTGTTAAAGGAGCAGCTTTGTAACACAACAGTATTTAAAATTCATCATCAAGCAAAACGTGCATTTTTAGTACTTGGGGAGAATCACATTTGAAGAACAACAAATTATTAGGACTGTGTATATTGTGATTATAGTTGCATAGTTGTGCAATTAAGAATGTAAAGACATTCACTTTATTGAATAGATGTGAATGAGAAGTACAAAAACATTTTAGGAACGGACACTCAGAATTTACGAAACTCTTAAATAAAATGTTTATCTATTATTTGAATTGAGTTAGACCGCTGAGTTATTACTAATTTATTACTTTGATGTGCTTGCAAATTATTGTGTATTTAACACTTTTGTGATATCTTTTTTTTAAAGTCTGTTATTCAGTGACTCCTAGCTCCGTTCACTTCATTAGCAATAAGTTAGTAATGAGGTTTCGGAGACCCAGCGTTAAACAGGGTAGTGCTTTGTCATTGAAATTGCATTTCCGCCCACATACTGCAATGAATGTTACGAGGTTAGTCAGGTGGGCAACATAGAATAGAAGTTTCCTGATTGGGGTTGTTAATCTGGTCTAATCAGGGGGACTTGGCTGACAGACACAAACAGAAGTGAGCGTTTTCTTTTTTGTCTCTCTCCTTGTTTCAGGTAGGCATTTGATTTTGTTGTTTCCCTTTTTTGTTTGTTGTGATTGTTTTATTTCTGTTTATGAAATGAGGAAAAGATAAACAGAAAAGTCAGAGGATCTGTTCACTCTGAGAGATGGATTTGAGTAGCTGGATCAGTGTCAAGGACTCTCCACGTGCAAATAAAGGTTGACCTGGTGATGGGATATTCAATTTTGCCGAGCTATTTCCGTTCAATGACAGAGAGAAAAAAGCATGCTGCTGAAGACATTCACTCGCAACAGTAAACATTCACTTGGGGTAAGCATTTCTGGCATTGGCTGTTATTTGTGAAGCTTGTATCATTTAATCCTGCTATAGACGGCTCGGATCGGTATGTATAAAGAAGAATGAACAAAGAAAATTGCTGCACAGGAACAGGCCCCTCGTCCCTTGAAACCTGTGCTGTTCCAGACCTTCTCTCTATAATCTGCTGCATTCTCTGACAGTCTTCCTTACTATCTGCGACTGCAGCCACTGCCAAAATATGTCAGTTCACTTGCCTTCCCAGAGCGCAATTCGTCATGCAAAAGTACCTACTTATCAAAACGCGACGGGACTTCAAACAGTCACTACAGCTGGCTTTAAAATGGGAAAATGAAGCAAGTGAGACACATGATTTGGAGTGCATTCCAATGAAACTGGATATCCTCGCGAGTCCGCCTGAGTTTGGAGCACACTATTTGAGTGAATGTAATTGCATCGCCCCAGTCAGGATATATCTTGAACAGAAGGACTCACGGTCAGTCCACAAATAAACCAAACCAAAGCCAAGTATTTGACTAGCAGTCAAACGATTATCCAATAATCTCCTCGAAAGTTCACTCTCTCATTTTAGAAAGAGAACCTTTTCAGTGACTTTTGACGATTGAGAACAGTTGTTCTCCATATACTTTAGCTGTGACCCTCAGAATCTTATCGATCTCCATTAGATGCTTCCTCAACCTTCTCTCCTTCAACGAAAATAGCCTGGGATCACCTAATATTTTGTTAGAGCTGGATTACGCCTTCCTGGAACATCGTGATGAACGTACTTTACACCCGACAAGTGCAAACCCAAATCATTCCAATGTTGACCAGTGTGGAATTTCACGTGTCATGTCTTGTTAAACTGAAAATTTATGTCTTCTCTGCATTTCATATTACCTGAACGATAATATGGTAATGCTTCGAATTACACCAGAAATCAGCAATTATTCGATTGTCAAACTACAAACATCAAAATTGGATAATTTTCAATGGAGCAATCTGCAAATATGACAAGTTTTATAGACTGAGAATAGAAACGATGACAATTCCAGACAAATACTACTGTGCATGGACGGGCAATGATAATGCAGTTCGCAGAACTGCCAAAATATAGGTGCAAATGGTGTTTGTTCCCTACATTTACACAGCTGGAAAGGATTTAATGGTTCAGTACACTTCAATGCTGTGTTAACTTGTGGAAATTATTCCGTCATGATTACTGACAGCAATTGCAATATGATAACGCATCTGCACATACACTTGCAATCAAATAACACATCTCCATTCACCAGCAAGATCAACGGGCATACGACAAGTTAACTACACTTAAGTGAAATGTGTGAAAACTGACCAACAAAGATATTTCAACCTGACAACAGAACCAAATTCATACTGTAGTAATAACTCAGTCCCAAGAAATTTATGATTGATAGATCAAACTACTTTTATATCAGATGTTTAGCATCCGAACACAATGGTATGGATTATAACACAAGGCAATCGTAATATCTGTGAGAGCAATTGTTGTCATCATGCCAAAAATGCAAACAAAATCTAATTGCATTGTAAATGTGAGAATAGTCCACTGTCAATACGATAAAATATTAATTACAATGTGGAACAAAAAGCTGCCAAATTCGACATAACGAGTTATGTTTGCAAGGGTCTGAAACTAGAATGTTTAGTGGAATGAATCAGGCATATAGTGGCAGAATCATATGCAAAAACACCGAAGAAATTATGACGATTGCAAAAAAGAAACTGAAGCTATTAAGTAAGGAAAATGATCGGAAATAGAAACATCATGTAAAATTAAACAGGTGAATACTACATCATATTCAATGAAATAAAGCAGATCAGGAAAGTGCAATGCGCTACTGGCAAAATGGAAAAAGTTTTGCAGTTAACAAATATCGACAGCATTTTACCTGGAACTCTGATCATTGCAATCACGAGATTGAAAATGGCGAACAGCAGGCCTGATGGCACCTGGTGCATTTTTATCAACGACTTTCTCTGCATTCTGCCTTTCACTCTATTTCGTGCTTGTTATAAATCATTTAGGACTCCTGGAAAGTAAGAACTTGGCTTGGCTTTGCATGAATTGAAACGATGCCCGGCAGGTTTTAAGGTTTGATTGAACGGAATGTTTATATTTTCATGGGAACAGAGCATGGCCCTGTCAGGAAATGCCCAGAAATTGTCGCAGCAGTAGTGTGCACAGATATAGAAACTGTCTATATATGGGTCAATGTCAAAGCTATGGTTTTCATTGTTGACCACATTTGAGAAGTACCAATATTCTGAGGGAGACTTGATTAGTTTCTCACTCCAGTTCATTTCGCTGTTCACATAATTGCTGACGAGATGCAACATGTTTCCAAACCTCGTTCAAACGCTTTTTGCCAGCAGTCCAGGTTCTTTGGCCCTTAAAGTTGGGCTGACCTTTTCTCCTACTGTTTAAAAAAGACCAGCCGATCAAAGAATTGCTTAAATGTCCCGACTGTGCCTGACTCCACTACCAATGCTGGCAGTGAATTCAACTCTCTGTGTGAAGAAGCTTCCTCTCACATATCTCCTAAACCTTCCTCCAATCACATTAAAATTATGGCCCCTTGTGATCGATAGTTGTCCCATTTCCAGTCATTTCAATGCAAACATTTCTGCAATTATTGCAGATAGGTCCAGTCTAAGTTGATTACATTTAATGTATAAAGGCTCAGTTCTTTATTGAAATGTTCGTAATGGACTTTAACTTGGGGCCTCCTGATGAACAATGCGGAGAGTACCAGCTCACCATGAACAGGTGACAACACAGTTATATTCAGTATCAATATGCCCTAATCATTACGTGGAAATTCAATTTGCAAATTCTTTTTTTAACTAATGACATACATATGTACAGATTTTGATCCTTGAGGCTGCGTTCAGTGAGTACAAAATTGATTGCAACAAAGATTCAAATCATTGCAGTCCTATCACATTCAACGTGTAGGAAGCTCGGTGGAACAGAGGCAGCTTGGGATGTTTTCCGCGGATCCCTGAATGCAGCAGGACAGGTAAGTTGGCTCGACAACAAGGCATAAAGGAGACTTGCCTTTATGAGTTGTGATGAAGATTATATAAGCATGGAGGTTAAGTTGGCGCCTAACAGCAATTTAGCTATGCCACAGCTGTAGTACTGTGCAAAGTTCTAGTCACCACACTAGACGAAGGTTGGTGTTGCATTGTCGGCAATATAGAAGCTGTTCATCAGAATGCTTGATGTGAAGCGTTTCAGCTATGATGAAAAGCCAGATCAAAGCTCGGTCAAATCAGAGTGTTCATCTTCAGAGCAGTGAGGAATAGTGGACAACAGTTCAGTTCAGTGTGGACAAATCCTGTTCAACAATCTTAAAATCAATATGTACTTAGATGGGTCAGTATGGTTTTGTCAGCTGCGGAGAAAATCATTCAATCATGCATTCTGAGATTTAAAACAAATGAACAAATACTTTCCACATGGGTAGTGAAATTCAGAATATTTAAATGATGAGATATTCATCTGAAAGAGCTTGATTTCAGCGCAGATATGTCCAAATCCATACAGGTATATTCCGAGGTGACAAGGTTCCCTTCAACCCAATAAAAGTAACAGATCACTTCAACAAAAACAACACACTGTGTATGCGAGAACTAAAATTAAATTAGAAACAGATCAGGAGAGGGAGCATTGCTGGAGAGAGAAAAAGGATTAACATTTCGAACACAATTGTCTCAACCAAGATCCACAAAGAAATTTACAGCACAGGAAAAAGCCCATCCACCCTCTAAGCCTGCACTGATCCAGATCCTCCATCTGAACCTGTCGACCATTTGCGAAGCATTGCATCCCTCTGCTCCCTACACATTCATGTATCTAGATATAGCTTAAAAATAACGTTATCATGCCCGTCTCTGCCACCAATGCTGGCAAAGCGCTCCAGGCACTCACCACCATCTGTGTAAAGAACTTTCCATGCATATTTCCATTAAAGTTTCCCCTCTCGCTTTAAACTTATACCCACAGTATTAAGTTGCCCATTCTGGGGAGAAAAAAAAACTTCTTGCTATCCTCCCTGATTATACCTCTCATGATTTTTTTGACCTCAGTCAAGTCCACTCTCAACCTTCGTTTTTCGAATGAAAATAATCCTGATCTACTCAATCTTTCTTCACCCTTCACAGCCTCAATACCAAGCAAGGTCCAGGTGAACCCGCTCTGCACCCTCTCCGAAACATCCACATCCTTGTGGTGACCAGGCCTGTATGCAGGATCCCAAATAAAGCCTAAACAATGTCTTATATAACTGTAACATGAACTGCCAACTCTTCCACTTAATACCACATCCGATGAAGGAAGCATGCAATATGCATTTTGACCAGTCTATCGACCTGCATTGCAACCTTCAGGGAACAATGGACCTGAACATCTAGATCTCTCTGTACACCACGTTTCGACAGGATTTTCCCATTTACTGAATAATTCGCTCTTGAATTGGATCTTCCAAAATGAATCACCTCGGATTCAGATTGAACCCCATCTACCATTTCTCTGCCCTATTCTCCAATCTATCCAAATTTTGTTGGGTTTTCTGGCAGTCTCCTTCACTACCTGCTACACCACTAATGTTAGTTTCATCTGCAAACTGACTAATCAGACCACCTATACCATACTCCAGATCAGCTGTATATATCACAAACAACAGTCATCCCAACACGGATCCTTGGGGAACACCACCGGTCACATTTCTCAGCTTGGAGAAACTCCCTTCGACTGATACTCGCTGTCCCTTGTTGCCCAGCCAGTTCTTTATGCATCTGGCTAGTACACCGTTGAACCCCTATGACTTCACTTTCTCCATCAGCCTACCATGGGGAATCTTATCAAATGCCAGACTGAAGCCCATGTTTCTGACCCCTCCAGCTCTTCCCTCAGCAATACATTGTTTCTCTTTCTCAGAGATTTTACTAAATTGGTGAAACATAATTTTCCATGCACAAAACCATGTTGCCTATCACTGATAAGTCTATTTTCTTCCAAATGGGAACACATCTTACTCCTCAGTGTATCTCCAGCAGCTTCCCTACCACTAATATCTCGCTTACCGGTCTATGACTAGCTTGATTATCTCCACTAAGCTTCTTATTCCTGATGAAGGGCTTATGCTCGAAACGTCGAATTCTCTATTCCTGAGATGCTGCCTGGCCTGCTGTGCTTTGACCAGCAACACATTTGCAGCTGTGATCTCCAGCATCTGCAGACCTCATTTTTTACTCGAAGATTTTAACCTCCTGCGAATCCTCTTACAAGGATGCCTTCCTTGAAGAAGCTCTCTTCCTCCAGCTTATTCCTGATGAAGGGCTTATGCTCGAAACGTCGAATTCTCTATTCCTGAGATGCTGCCTGGCCTGCTGTGCTTTGACCAGCAACACATTTGCAGCTGTGATCTCCAGCATCTGCAGACCTCATTTTTTATTCGAAAACAAGGGGACAACATTAGCAAAGCACTCGCAGCTAAAACTCCAAACACAACCTTCACGCTTCTGTCGAGAAATTCCATGAGAATATCTGCTCTCAATATATGCTTCACATTTCTAGCCGAAGAGCATTGGAATTCACCCACCTCAATTAAATACTTTTCTAAACCGTGTGCTCCTTCCCTTTCTATGACTATAGTGAAGGTCAGAAAGCTGGAATCATGATCACCGTAATGCTCTCCGACCGAAACATTTGACAGCTAACCATGTTCAATTCCAAGCACCAAATCCAGTATGGCCTCCCCTGTAGACAACCTATCAACGCATTGAATCAGCAAATTTTCCTGGACACATCTGACAAAAGCTGATCCATCCAAACTTTACGAACTAAGGATGTTCCAGTGAATGTTAGAGAAGTTGGGGTCACCCATGATAACAACCCTTTTAAATTTGTATCTTTACCAAATCTATCTCGGAATTTTCTACTCCGTGTCTGTTTTGTTATTGGGGATCGATAGAAAACTTCTAATAAAGTTGCTGCCCCTTTCCTCTTTCTGACTGTCACCCATAATGACTCATTGGACAAACCCTCCTCAACAACCTCCATTTCTGCAGCTGTTGTACTATTCCTGATTAGCAATGCCACCCACCCAACTCATTTAGCACCTGCACTATTCCTCTTGAAACATCAAAACCCGGAACACCTAACCACCCTTCCTGTCCTAGCGATATCTAAGTCTCCGTCACGGTCACAACATAGTAGCTCCAAGTACTAATCCACGCTCTACGTTCTTCTCTTTTATTTCTGACACTTTTCGCGTTAAATCAGACATACCTCCAGTCATCATAATAACTGCAGCTTTGCCCTGTCTATCATTTTCACAACATTGTTATCGTACCATTTTTACAACCGGCACGGTTAAATAAACTTTCGTAACTGAAACATTAGAATAGAACTGCACATATACTATCCAAAAACAACATCTCACTCTTTTGTTTAACATACTAAGTTTCACACACTTTTGAGACACAGCCTTTCATTGTGGTTTGCTCAGACGTTTTTGAAAACTCTTCTTGCCCTCAGTGATCAGTCAATATTGTGTCAATGTCCTCTTCTACAGGATTGCGTGATCTCATGTTTTGTACTAATGTTGCGGCACAAATACACACAGTGTTGTTGCGGCTGTTCAACTATAAATGCTTAGCCATCTATACTTCCTTCAATAGATATTTCCTGCAAAGGCTCTAGTCTTGCTTCGTACCAAGGAATTTAAGCAGGAATTGAAACTATTCACCCTGACAAGAAGACAGTTCAGAAACTTGGAAAAGATATATATTCCCTACTTCATCGTGAATCATGACTGAATAAGAATGGCATGACTTCAAGTTTCAGTTTTCAATGATTAGTGAAGTGAATGAACATGATCACTTGTCAAATTACTGTCCTCGTGAGCGAAGCTATCACAGAAAATGTGTCTCTTCCTGTGTTTCTTGCAAGGAAGAAGTTAAAAATGATCATTCCGACTGCCCTCCATTTTTGATAGATTACTTCTGAAATCTATTTGCGAATACACACACAACGTTGCTTTTCACTTCGTCCCTGGTTCCACGCTGACCCCTTCAGATATCTGAACAATTAATACATTTGTGATTGGTTTTACAATAATATAATCATGCGAATAAGTCTGGGTTACAAAGCACCTGATAGTGCAAGGAAAACTGAGGAATTATGATGCACACAAAAATGATGAAGTACACAAGTCTGAATAGTGCAGACTGAAGCCGTTCCGCCCATCATGCCTCGTCTTGTTCTAATACCTGTTGTCAAAGAATAATCTATCAATGAAACGTTTATTTCTATGATCTCATTTGTATGATATTTGGGGAAATCCGAAAAATGGACATAGATATATATGAATTGGTGATGCGATTTCAGTCTACCAAGATTGTAAAAATCCCACCGGAGAACTTCATCAAAACGTACGAGAAACATCATATACGGACTTGAATTAAGATCACACCTGCAGGTTTGACCTTGATATCAGTATCGTTGTCATAAAAGTGAGAAGGAACTGACAAATGGTGGTCGTGGTCTTTCCTCACTTGGGATTGCAAAGAAATTCGCATCTTAAGCAACACACTGTGCTTTCGCACTGCCGTCACTGCTTTCAATTCTGTAATCAATATTGCATTTACTGAAAATACAAGAAGAACATTCAAAGCTATCTGAGCCTTACCTCCACATGCTGATAGCTGCAAACGAGCTGCTTTACTGGAAAGGGATGTCAATTTCCATGCCATGAAGAACGACCTTAAATAAGAAACACGTAAATATTGATTAGACACTGCGTTCTGCCAGCTGTTTCAATAGCAGAAATGATCCTCACCAGATTTTGAGACTACAAGTCAACAGATCTATTGTTTTGTTGGATCACCAACTGGCGTCATGGAAAATATGGAAGGTGGGGTTTTAAGTGTTCCCAATCCTAACTGCATGGTGCTCATTGGGGCCTCAGGCCCTGCAGACCTTTCCCTATCAAATGCAAAAAGTGGTGGATTTGATGCAGTTGTTCTGTGGAAATACTCTTATACTCGTTGCTGAAGAAGAATAAGTCTCTGTAAGTTGAACATAAATGCCAAGAACGTAGATACAGTCTGTCCCGCTGAGTCTTTTTCTGCAATACCGATTTTGTTTTGGATTTCCAACATCCACAGTCTTGATGTTCCTCAACTCCTCTATCTCTTTACCATCTTTAACGTCACTGCATCTAAATTTTCCGACTGAATCTCTGCAAAATTGAAAATATATACAGTGTATTTCAATCCCTTCAACAAATTACCATATGCTGCAATGTTTGACATACCTATTTTCAAGGTCAAGAATAAAAGTCCAAGTGATCGTGAAAATGATGAATAATCATTGCTCACAAACTCACGATAGGTTCAATAACAAGGGGGCATATATTAACAGTGAAAGCAAGGAAATCGAGGACATGTGAGGAAAATATTCAATGTTGTGGTTCTGTTCGCAGAGCTGGGAATTCGTGTTGCAGACGTTTTGTCCCCTGCCTCGGAGACATCCTTAGTGCTTGGGAGCCTCCTGTGAAGCGCTTTGCGATGTTTTCTCCAGCATTTATAGTGGTTTGTGTCTGTCACTTACAGTATTCAGTTCTAGCTGTCCGCTGCAGTGGCCGGTGTATTGGGTCCAGGGCGATGTGTTTGTTGATAGAATCTGTGGATGAGTGCCATGCTTGTAGGAATTCCCTGGCTGTTCTCTGTTTGGCTTGTCCTATAATAGCAGTGCTGTCCCAGTCAAACTCATGTTGCTTGACTTCCGCGTGTGTGGCTACTAAGGAAAGCTGGTACTGACCTTTCTTGTCTAGTTGGTGTTCATGGATACGGATCGTAAGCTGTCTTCCTGTTTGTCCTATGTAGTGTTTTGTGCAGTCCTTGCATGGGATTTTGTTTCGTGTTGGTTTTGCTCATGCTGGGTATCGGGCCCTTTGTCCTGGTGAGTTGTTGACAGAGAGTGGCTGTTGGTTTGTGTCTGCTATGAGTCCTCGTGGTCGTAGTAGTCTGGCGGTCAGTTCAGAAGTGTTCTTGATGTATGGTAACGTTGCTTGTCCTTTGCGTTGTGGAATATCCTCTTCCGTTGTCTTTCCCTTAGGCACCTGTTGATGAAATTGCGGGGGTATCCATATTTGGTGAATACATTGTAGAGGTGTTCTTCTTCCTCTTGTAACAGTTCTGGTGTGCTGCAGAAGAAGAACCCCTCTGCAATGTACAATCCTCCTGAATGCCACCAGCATTTTTCAACTTCCTGATAGCTCTGAAAGGAGCCAATTATTACTTGAATCATCTCAGTCAGGACATCACTTGCAATGGCTGGTGTTGTAGTCTTACCTGTGTTGCATGCTCAGAAAACCCATCTTTTTCTTTCTGATAACAGACGTTCCCATGATGCCTTCAACATTGACATGCACGGGAAATTTGATACACAATTTTAAAACGTCCAGATCAAACTGATAAGAGCTACATTTTCCTGCTGTTCCAGTGTTTCTGATGCAGAGGAGAGAATGGGATTCTCTGGTGTTTTGTGGAATTGTGAAATATATTGAAAATCATTATAGAAAGGTTGACATTTAGTTTTCATTTCAGCAGATGATACATATGATGTGAATTTTCAAATTAATACGGAAAATAATTCTTATCCTGTCACAGAGATGATTGAAATTGTTTTACCAGAGCGGAAAGAAACACGACAAAATTTTCTTTATGTTGTACTTTCGACAAACATCCCACCTGAAAAATCACGCATGGCAAATTATGTACGTTTGCAAATGTCCTCTCTGCTGTGATTTAGTTTAAGCCGCATACAGCATGTGTACAGCAAATTCTCACAAATCAGTATGTGATGCCGATTGCACAATAGGTTCAGTGCGATTCTTGACTACAGGCTAGGTATTAGCTGAGTGACTACTTGCTACCCACTCCTCTGATATTCTTCAGAAACGATTCCAGGCTGTCTTTTGCATGCAGCTAACCGCATACATAGATGCACACATCAATGCACCTTTTAAAATATGGCCCGTCTTCAGTCTGACATTACAGAGGCAGTTTCTTTCCCCCCGAATTCCCGGATTGAGAGCTTCAGCTGTGAATTGACAGGCTTATGTTCTGCAAATCGCGCCAAAGGTGACTAGAACTCAAGTGGATTCAAATTATGTACTTTATCATTTCTGTAAAATCTCAAAACCTATTTCAACACGGGACTTCCTGCAGCAGATAATATTGAGAGAATTTGTCCACTATCGTATCCAAACAGCTCAATATTTTTTTCTGAGTGTAAGTTGAACTCGATTGTAATTCACCAGCATGTGCGTTGTTACTGAAATTGCGATATTTGCATTCTCCATCTTTTTAAGTTCACCTTGTCTCTTTTAATATCGTGTGATGTGCCTATGATTTATCAAAGAGGTATTTAAGCAATTCTGTGTACTTTTGCATAAAACATGAGGGAGGATTTTAAAACTTATCCTGATAAAGAACTCTACAAAGTGTTCTGTCGCTGTTTAGAGAATGTAATGAACAAGGTCTTAAATAAATGTTTTGTGTATATATTGAGCAAATTGCTGGAAGGTGATCTCAGAGCAAAGAATGATGAATTTCGAACACAAGTTGCTGTTAAAAGGAAAGAGATGGTGCACATTAAAAATGTATTCAGGTGGATAAGTCTCTTGGTCGTTCGGAGATCTATCCAAGATTGTTGTTTGAGGCAAGAGAATATTTGCTGGGACATTGACAGACATCTTCGCTTTCTCTTTGAACACAGGCGAGGTCCCAGAGGACTAGAAAATAACCAATTGTTTAAGTAGAGTAGCAGGAATAATCCAGGAAATTACAGCTCTGTGAGTATCACGTCTGTGATTGTGAAAATATTGGATAAGGTTCGTAGGGACAAGCTCTTTCTCAACTTTGAAATTGGACATTTTACCAACATACAACGTTATTTTGAATGGGGCACGTTTTGCCTCAGTAACTTGATTGTGTATTTTGCGTAGGGGAAAAAGATTTTTGATGACGGAATAGTGTTTGATATTGCCTACATGGTCTTCTGTAAAGTGTTTGACAACATCCCTCATTACAGACTGGCAGAACATGAAATCATATGGTATCGGATTGAGCTGGCAAGATCGGTACAGAACTGGTGTAGTCATAGGAGATAAATGGTAGCAGAGGAAAACTGCTCTTTGGAATGAAGGGTTGTGACTGATCGTGTTCCACAGTCATCAATGCTGGGACTTCTGCTGTTCATGGTCTATCTAAATGATTTGGAGGAAAACGTAGCTGTGCCAGCAGTAAATTTGCAGAGGATGCCAAGATTGGTGGAGTTGCAGATACTGAGAAGGACCATCAGATACAGCAAGGTGTAGATCATTTGGAGGTATGGGCAGAAAACAAATGGCAAGAAGAGGTTAATCCAGAAACGTGGAAGGTCAAGTCCAAGTTGAAACTGTACAGTGAATGGCAGAAGACTTCGGCGAATTGACTTGCAAAGGGATCAGAGGTGCATGTCGAAAGATCACTGAAAGTGGCAGCTCAGATAGATGAATTAATTTTATAAATGCCTATAGCATGCTTGCGTTCATGGCAAGTAGCATTGAGTATCAGGATAAGCAATTTAAATTGCAGCCTTATAGAACTGTAATTGGGTCACTCGTCCAATATTGCAGACATATATGGTCAGCATATTGCCAGAAAGATACGGATGCTTTGAAGAGAATGCAGAAAATCTTTTCCAGCATGTCGCCTGGTATGGGGGATTTTAGCTCTTAAGAAAATTTGGATAATCTGGGTTTATTTTCATTTGAATGCAGGAGTTGGAGGGCGACGTGATGGATATTTATACAATAGTAAATGGCATGGCTAGAAGGTAAAGTATGAGTCTTTTTTCCAGTGTCAATTATTAGGTGACACAGATTCAACATGGTGGGGGTTGGGGTTAAGTTTAAAATAAATGTGTGAGACAGGTTTTTCAGACAAAGATTGTTGAGTGGCTGCAAAATGTGGCGGAACCAAACACAGCAACAGTGTCCAAGAAGACATGGACCAGAAGGGAATAGAGGGACATTTATCCTGTAAGTGTACAAAGCTTTAGGATGGTAGGAGAAAATATGTTGGCGCTGGCTTGGAGGCCCTCCTGTGTTGTACTGTTCTTTGTTCTTTGTTTCCAATCAGAACAAATTTAGACGATATGCAATGATAGATTGTTATCCATTACTCAGCAATTAGGTGGTAGCACAAAAACAGAAGTTGAAAATTCATTAAACATCCCTTCACAATACATGATTGTAGAGTTCCATGCCACCTCTCTCTATTCTTTTGGACCAGCGTGGATGCAATCAGTCAAATGTCTTTTATCTTTAGCGTAGATCTCTGTGACTCTTCAATGCCTAGGTTAGACACTCTTTTTTTATCCTTGACATGTTAGGAGCTGCGCCCTATCAACCTCATGATTTATGCAGAATTACACAGGATGAGCACGAAGGGGAGGTGGCAGAAATGGATGTGGAGATGGAGATAAATAAGGAGGAAGGAAGAAGCAGGAAGGAAACAATCAGAAATGGACGAAGAATATGTCAAACTAAACCGAGGAATTCTACACTTAATTAAAGACAGTGAGACTCATTATCCTTTTTGGATGTTGTATTCTTCCATTTAACTCTGTCTTTTATTACGCAAGAACACAAGGCAAAACAAAAATATTTTTAAAAAACTCTAACTTCGGAAAAAAATCTTCTTGATAAGATGATTTTGCTGGTCAGAGAATGAAGATGTTTTCAATGCAGGATAGTACCTATTTATCCGATAAAATATGCCAGCACAAGTCCATCCAAGTTCCTGGTTTGTACCACGGCAATTTTAAAAGTCCCAAAGCAGAGCTGACTCAATCAGCTAACATAGGTGTTTAGGATCATTTATGACTGCTTACATTTCCTTGTCAACACAGGGGTTGTATATCATTAACTGTTCAGTATATTCAAGACAGAGATTGATGGATTTCGGTAAGTAAAACAAAGAACTGCCTATACTCATAATCAGAAACAAAAGAAAGGTGAAAGCCTTAGGAAACTCAGCAAGCCTGGCAGCAATTATGGAGAGCCTTCAGAAGAAAGATAACAGAACTCGAAATGTCAATTCTGTTTTGTCTCCACTTAGACTGCCAGACCTGCTGAATTTCTCCAGGCATTTCTATTGATAGATTTCTAGATATAGAACCACGCAAAAGAGACAGTGATATGGCAGGAGAATGACATTGGGATAGATCAGCTATAATCGAATGAAATAATGGAGCACATTTAACGATAAGATTCATGCTTCCATCATTCTTTCCTCTTCAAATACATTCATCAATTCAAGAAAGTGCAACTTGATAGGAGGATATTACATTCGACGACAATTTTGGGGTATGGTGCAAACCCGACAGGAGTTCATTATGGATTATTCTATTTGAAAAGAAGAAATAGTTTGACAAAGTATCTGAGGATGTATCTAACTCCACTTCTGAACTCATCTCTGAATTTTCGCTGGGTTCCAGCATAAATAAAAGGATTGATGCATGAGCTCAATAATTGCAACATATATCCACTTTGTTGGAGAATGTATATAAAATTGCGGTTATCTGAACCTGAGGAATAAGTTGTGTTTGCTATTCGGACATAAAGCATTGTGAAAAAAGACACCACATACAATAGAATGAAACTGGCTGAGATGGCAAAGAGTAAAACAATGGACTTTCTCCGCTTTTCCATTTCTGGGTCAATCAGATTCACGCCACTGCCCTGGGTGCGAAGTCTCGCACGGGCTTTATTGGCTGCTCGAATGTGTCTGACAGTCAGAGCATTGAGCAGCAAAACCAGAATGAATGGGAGGAAAGGGGTTAATATGAAACGTATCCAGCCATAAGCGATCCATGCTGGAAAGGTATAAATTATATCTTTTATGTTACAGAACCAGGGTATATTGTCAATTACGTATCTAGGTTCCAATTGAAAATAGGTAAACATATTTTTTACACAGCTGAGTATGCACACGGTTCCTATAATGCGTGATGCCATTTTCTTGGTGCAATATTTTATTTTCAGCTTCTGACAGGAAATAGATACAAATCGATCAACAATGAAAACTACCGTTAACCATGCAGAACTGTCAATTGCTGCAATATTTAAGGCGGAACGAACACTGCACACGGGTGTGATCGACAAGAAACTGGATGAGAAATAAATCCCAGCAATTCGGTTTAATATTACAGCCGTTATCATAACCAGAAGATCTGCCACCGCCATAGAAACCAGGTAGTACGTGATACACCCAGTGAGACCACATCGACTTCGAGACAGAATCATGATCACGGCAAGGTTAGCTGTAATAATGCAGCAGAGAGTGAGAGAGGAGTAGGAGAGAGTATGAATGAGAACTGGATGTTATTATTTCTAATTCCAACACAATTAGATGATTTGCAGTCTCTACGCTAAATTGCAATGTTTCATCATAATATTCAGGTAACAATTACCCCTTATCCTCAGAACGAACAATTACTGATTTTGAAATAGCAACCAAGATTTAACTTCAAGGAGGGAAATAGCATAATGGGACAATGCGGACAAGTGTAGCACACTCAGTCCCTCAAGCACGTTCTGCCTTTCATTGGAATCATGGCAGATCTCTGGCCTAACTCAACTTACCTGTTTTATCCATTGTTACCCTTCGTTAATTATAGAAAAACTATCACCAATTTCGAATTTAACAATGTAATAATGCGTCAACATTGGCTAATAGGAACCAACAGAAGTCAACAAGAAATCAAATTCACATCACAAGCAAAAAAACAGACATCAAATACACGAGGAAAATAGTACATTATGAACCTAATGTGGAGAATATCAATGCAATGAAATAACAGAAATTGCCAAATTGTACAAACGAACTCAAACACAGATTGTACTTTACTGAGGGCCAATTGCTTTCCTTGGAATAAATTATTTTAATACCATTCACTGTAGAAAAATTTGAAAAGTATTTTGCTCAAACGGTTGTGAAACAGAAGAAAGTGGATGAAAAATTCATTTTACTGCCAGTTTTCAGGTCAGGTGTCAGTGACACTGTGTACCGGTTGCTTGAGGATCCCTGGGTGGGCGGGGGGGAGGTTATTAACGGAACTGAACTGCTGAATTTCGTCAATGAAGATGTGTCCCTCTGACTAAACCTTTTCATGCAATGCAAAACTTTATGCTACATAACACACGGAGAGTAAGTGATTCATGTTGTCCCCAACTGAACGTTTGAATAAAAAGATTTTTAGTGAATGCGAGTTTCAATGGTTATGACGTCTCTCTTCATGTGAATGAAATAGTGAAGGTGTGAACAACCTGAGACATTGCTAATTGTGAAGAGTAGAAAATAATATCTCTCATAAGCAGTCATACGAACTCAGAAATAAATAAATGAATATATCAGTATAGGAAGGGAAACGACTACTGTGTCCCTTTAGCTTCATCCATTAGTCAACAGGGTCATGGATGGTCTGATTGTGGCAATAAATCTACTTTGCAACCAGCCATTCTTCTCTGTGCCTCTTTTGTTCATCAAAACTATATTACAAAATTCAATGAACATTGTTACACCACTCTCTGTGGGAGCCATAATTCCATGGATTCAGGGGTCTTTATTAGAAATAACAGAGAACACTGTCAAACCTCGACCTCAAATGTGGGATCCATTATTTTTAAATTGCATCCACATTTCTCGAGGAAACATTATTTCACAATTCATCAGTCATGTCCCCTCGGTGCCTCTCATGTTCCAGGAAAATCAGCTGTCATTCTTCTGAAGTCCAATGAATACAGACCGCAGCTGTACAACCTTTAATCATCATGCGTTTATTAGTGTTACATGAACTGTTCTGGCGCAATATTGTCCTTTCATAAATAAGAAGAATAAAGCGTTACCGAACTCTGGATATGTTTTCACTGCATAACTGCATCAAAACAACAGTGTTCAAGTTTAATTTCACTAGCAATATTAGACACTATTCAACATCTTGTTTCTGGAAACCCTTTGCTTATTATTTCTGTAGAAAGAAGATACAAATCCACTTGTACTCGACTTTTCTGCAAATTCTCCCATTCTCATATATGCTTTACGATTCTATTTCTTCCTTTCAATGATATCAAGTTCATACTTTCTCAAATTCTCTCACTCAGTCATATCTTTACCCACTCATTTGAACTATCTATTTACATTTGGTGACTCTGTAAGTCCTCTCCATAATCATGAGCCTCCTAGTTATATTTTTACAATGAATAAAATCTGGAATTATGTATTGGATCTATTTATACAATCATTAGACCATGCAGTACGGAAGTAGCATTTCAGCCCATTGATTCTGTACCAACAAAATTGCACTGTCGTATACACCTGTGCCACTTTCCCAGACTTGGCTCATAGTCTTCCATGCTGTGATGTTCCACATGCTAGTCTACTTCCTTTTTCAGAGGTGTGAGGTTTCTCGCTTAATTACCCTCCTGCAAAAGCATTCCAGACTCCCAGAACCGTCTGAGTGCAAACTATTATCCCCGAATCTACTTGAAAGTTCACTCTTTTCACTTCATGAAGACAACCTTTTCAGTGACTTAATACGAATGAGAGCAGCTGTTCTCCATATACTTTAACTGTGACCCTCAGAATCTTATCGACCTCCATTAGATGCCTCCTCACCCTTCTCTACTTCAACGAAAATAGCCCGGGCTCACATAGTATCTCGTTAAAGCTGAAATACTCCTCCCTGGAGCATCGTGATGAACGTACTTTACACACGACCAGTGCAATCCCAATTAATCCCAATGTTGCCCAGTGTGGAATTCTACGTGTCATGTCTTATTAACCAGAAAAATTATGTACTCTCTGCATTTCATTTTAGGTAAACGATAATATGTTCATGCTTTTATTTGATTGTTGAACCACAAACATCAAAATTGGATAATTTTCAATGGAGCAAACTGCAAATACGACATGTTTTATAGACTGAGAATAGAAATGATGTCAATTCCAGTCAAATACTATTGTGTATGGCCGGGCAATGATAATGCAGTTCACAGAACTGCCAAAATGTAGGTGTTAATGGTGTTTGTTCCCTATATTTATACAGCTGGAAATTATTTAATGGTTCAGTACGCTTCAATGCTGTGTTAACTTGTGGAAATTATTCCGTCATGATTACTGACAGCAATTGCAATGTGATCATGCATCTGCACATACACTTGCAAGCAAATAACACATCTCCATTCACCAGCAAGATCAATGGGCATACCACAGGGCAACTACACTGAAGTGAAATGTGTGAAAACTGACCAACAAAGATATTTCAACCTGACAACAGAATCACATTCGTAATGTAGTAATAACTCAGTCGCAAGACATTGATGATTGATAGATCAAACTACATTCATACCAGATGTTTAGCATCCTAACACAATCGTATCGATTATAACACAAGGCAATCGTAATATCTGTGAGAACAAGTGTTGTCATCATGCCAAAAATGCAACAAAATCTAATTTCATTGTAAATATGAGAATAGTCCACTGTCAATACGATAAAATATTAATTACAAAGGGGAACAAAAGCTGCCAAATTCGACAGATCGAGTTATTTTTGTAAGGGTGCGAAATTAGAATGTTTAGTGGAATGAATTAGACATATAGTGGTAGAAACATATGCAAAAACACCGAAGAAAGTATAACGATTGTCAAAAAACGATCTGATGCTATAAAATCACGAAAATGATAGGATAAAGAAATATCATGTAAAATTAAACAGGTGAATAGTACATCATATTCAATGAAATAAAGCACATCAGGAAAGTGCAATGCGCTACTGGCAAAATGGAAAACTTGTTGCAGTTAACAAATATCGACAGCATTTTACCTGGAACGCCGATCATTGCAATCACGGGATAGTAAATGGCAAACAGCAGGCCTGATGGCACTTGGTGCATTTTTATCAACTACTTTCTCTGCATTCTGCCTTTCACTCTATTTAGTCCTTCTTATAGATCATTAAGGACTCCTGGGAAGTCAGAGCTTGGGTTGGTTTTGCATGAATTCAAATGATTACAAAAACAGTTTAGTGCAGCTGATGCCCGGCAGGTTTTAAGGTTTGATTGAACGGAATGTTTATATTTTCACGGGAACAGAGCATGGCCCTGTCAGGAAATACCCAGAAATTGTCACAGTAGTAGTGTGCACAGATATCGAAACTCTATATATGGGTCAAAGCATTGGTTTCATTGTTGACCACATTTGATAAGTTACAATATTCTGCTGGAGATATGATTAGTTTCCCACTTCAGCTCATTTCTCTGTCCAAATAATTGCTGACGAGATGCAACATGTTTCCAAATCTCTGTCAAATGCTTTTTGCCAGCAGTCCAGGTCCTTTGGCCCTCAAAGTTGTGCTGACCTTTCGTCCTACGATTTATGAAAGACCAGCAGATCAAAGAATCGCTTAAATGTCCCTACGGTGCCTGACTCCACTACCAATACTGGCAGAGAATTCAACTCTCTGTGTGAAGAAGCTTCCTCTCACATATCTCCTAAACCTTCCTCCAATCACATTAAAATTATGGCCCCTTGTGATCGATACTTCAGCCATTTCCAGTCATTTCAATGCAAATATTTCCGCACTCATTGCAGATAGGTTCAGTCTAAGATGATTACATACAATGTATAAAGGCTCATTTCTTTATTAAAATATTCGCTATGGACTTTAACTTGGGGCCTCCTGATGATTAGTGTGGAGAGTGCTAGCTCACCATGAACAGGTGACAACACAGTCATTTTCAGTGTCAATATGCCCTAATCATTACGTGGAAATTCCATGCACAAGTTCTTTTTTAACTAATGACATACATATGTACAGATTTTGATCCTTGAGGCTGCGTTCAGTGAGTACAAAATTGATTACAACAGAGGTTCAAGTAATTGCAGATCTATCACATTCAACGTGTAGGAAGCTCAGAGGCAGCTTGGGATGTTGGTCCGCGGATCCCTGAATGCAGCAGAACAGATTACTTGGCTCGATAACAAGATATAAAGGACACTTGCCCTTATGAGCTGTGATGAAGATGATATGTGCATGGAGGTTATGTTGGCGCCTAACAGCAATTTAGCAATGCCACCCCTGCAGTAATCTGTAAAGTTCTAGTCACCACACTAGACGAAGGGTGTCGTTGCATTGTCGACAATGTAGAAGCTGTTCATCAGAATGCTTGAAATGAAGGGTTTCAGCTATGAAGAAAAGTCAGATCAAAGCTAGGTCAAATCAGAGTGTTCATCTTCAGATCAGTGAGGAATAATTGACCACAGTTCAGTTCAGTGTGGAAAAATCCTGTTCAACAGTCCTAAAATCAATATGTACGTAAATGGTTCAGTATGGTTTGGTCAGCTGTGGAGAAAATCATTCAATAATGCATTCTGAGATTTAAATCAAATGAACAAATACTTTCCACATGGGTAGTGAAATTCAGAATATTTAAATGATGAGATATTCATCTGAAAGAGCTTGATTTCAGCGCAGATATGTCCAAATCCATACAGGTATATTCCGAGGTGACAAGGTTCCCTTCAACCCAATAAAAGTAACAGATCACTTCAACAAAAACAACACACTGTGTATGCGAGAACTAAAATTAAATTAGAAACAGATCAGGAGAGGGAGCATTGCTGGAGAGGAAAAAAGGATTAACACTTCGAACACAAATGTCTCAACCAAGATCCACAAAGAAAATTACAGCACAGGAAAAAGCCCATCCACCATCTAAGCCTGCACTGATCCAGATCCTCCATCTGAACCTGTTGGTTATTTGCGAAGCATTGCATCCCTCTGCTCCCTACACATTCATGTATCTAGACATATCTTAAAAATAACGTTATCGTGCCCGTCTCTGCCACCAATGCTGGCAACGCGCTCCAGGCACTCACCACCATCTGTGTAAAGAACTTTCCATGCATATGTCCATTAAAGTTTCCCCTCTCGCTTAAAACTTATACCCACAGTACTGAGTCGATCATTCTGGGGAAAAAAAAAACTTCTTGCTATCCTCCCTGATTATACCTCTCATGATTTTTTTGACCTCAGTCAGGTCCACCCTCAACCTTCGTTTTTCGAATGAAAATAATCCTGATCTACTCAATCTTTCTTCACCCTTCACAACCTCAATACCAAGCAAGGTCCAGGTGAACCCACTCTGCACCCTCTCCAAAACATCCACATCCTTGTGGTGACCAGGCCTGTATGCAGGATTCCAAATAAAGCCTAACCAATGTCTTATATAACTGTAACATGAACTGCCAACTCTTCCACTTAATACCACATCCGATGAAGGAAGCATGCAATATGCATTTTGACCACTCTATCGACCTGCATTGCAACCTTCAGGGAACAATGGACCTGAACATCTAGATCTCTCTGTACACCACGTTTCGACAGGATTTTGCCATTTACTGAATAATTCGCTCTTGAATTGGATCTTCCAAAATGAATCACCTCGGATTCAGATTGAACCCCATCTACCATTTCTCTGCCCTATTCTCCAATCTATACAAATTTTGTTGGGTTTTCTGGCAGTCCCCTTCACTACCTGCTACACCACCAATGTTAGTTTCATCTGCAAACTGACTAATCAGACCACCTATACCATACTCCAGATCAGCTGTATATATCACAAACAACAGTCATCCCAACACGGATCCTTGGGGAACACCACCAGTCACATTTCTCCGCTTGGAGAAACTCCCTTCGACTGATACTCGCTGTCCCTTGTTGCCCAGCCAGTTCTTTATGCATCTGGCTAGTACACCGTGGACCCCCTATGACTTCACTTTCTCCATCAGCCTACCATGGGGAATCTTATCAAATGCCAGACTGAAGCCCACGTTTCTGACTTCTCCAGCTCTTCCCTCAGCAATACATTTTTTCTCTTTCTCACAGATTCTACTAAAGTGGTGAAACATAATCTTCCATGCACAAAACCATGTTGCCTATTTTCTTCCAAATGGGAGCATATCTTACTCCTCAGTGTATCTCCAGCAGCTTCCATACCACTAACATCTCGCTTACCGGTCTATGACTAGCTTGATTTGTCCACTAAGCTTCGAAAACAAGGGGACAACATTAGCAAAGCACTCGCAGCTAGAACTCCAAACACAACCTTCACGTTTCTGTCGAGAACGTCCCTGAGAATATCTGCTCCCAATATATGCTTCACATTTCTAGCCGAAGAGCATTGGAATTCACCCACCTCAATTAAATACGTTTCTAAACCGTGTGCTCCTTCCCTTTCTATGACTATAGTGAAGGTCAGAAAGCTGGAATCATGATCACCGTAATGCTCTCCGACCGAAACATTTGACAGCTAACCATGTTCAATTCCAAGCACCAAATCCAGTATGGCCTCCCCTGTAGACAACCTATCAACGCATTGAGTCAGCAAATTTTCCTGGACACATCTGACAAAAGCTGATCCATCCAAACTTTACGAACTAAGGATGTTCCATTGAATGTTAGAGAAGTTGAGGTCACCCATGATAACAACACTTTTACATTTGTATCTTTACCAAATCTATCTCGGAATTTTCTACTCCGTGTCTGTTTTGTTATTGGGGATCGATAGAAAACTTCTAATAAAGTTACTACCCCTTTCCACTTCCTGACTGTCACCCATAATGACTCATTGGACAAACCCTCCTCAACAACCTCCATTTCTGCAGCTGTTGTACTATTCCTGATTAGCAATGCCACCCACCCAACTCATTTAGCACCTGCACTATTCCTCTTGAAACATCAAAACACGGAACACCTAACCACCCTTCCTGTCCTTGCGATATCTAAGTCTCCGTCACGGTCCCAACATAGTAGCTCCAAGTACTAATCCACGCTCTAAGTTCTTCTCTTTTATTTCTGACGCTTTTCGCGTTAAAACAGACATACCTCAACCCATCATAATAACTGCAGCTTTGCCCTGTCTATCATTTTCACAACATTGTTATCGTGCCATTTTTACAACCGGCACGGTTAAATAAACTTTTGTAACTGAAACATTAGAATAGAACTGCACATATACTATCCAAAAACAACATCTCACTCTTTTGTTTAACATACTAAGTTTCACACACTTTTGAGACACAGCCTTTCATTGTGGTTTGCTCAGACGTTTTTGAAAACTCTTCTTGCCCTCAGTGATCAGTCAATATTGTGTCAATGTCCTCTTCTACAGGATTGCGTGATCTCATGTTTTGTACTAATGTTGCGGCACAAATACACACAGTGTTGTTGCGGCTGTTCAACTATAAATGCTTACCCATCTATCCTTCCTTCAATAGATATTTCTTGCAGAGGCTCTAGTCTTGCTTCGTACCAAGGAATTTAAGCAGGAATTGAAACTATTCACACTGACAAGGAGACAGTTCAGAAACTTGGAAAAGATATATATTCCCTACTTCATCGTGAATCATGACTGAATAAGAATGGCATGACTTCAAGTTTCAGCTTTCAATGATTAGTGAAGTGAATGAACATGATCACTTGTCAAATTACTGTCCTCATGTGAGGAAAGCTATCACAGAAAATGTGTCTCTTCCCGTGTTTCTTGCAACGAAGAAGTTAAAAATGATCATTCCGACTGCCCTCCATTTTTGATAGATTACTTCTGACATCTATTTGCGAATACACACACAACGTTGCTTTTCACTTCGTCCCTGGTTCCACGCTGACCCCTTCAGATATCTGAACAATTGATACATTTGTGATTGGTTTTACAATAATATAATCATGCGAATAAGTTTGGGTTACAAAGCACCTGATAGTGCAAGGAAAACTGAGGAATTATGATGCACACAAAAATGATGAAGTACACAAGTCTGAATAGTGCAGACTGAAGCCGTTCCGCCCATCATGCCTCATCTTGTTCTAATACCTGTTGTCATAGAATAATATATCAATGAAACGTTTTATTTCTATGATCTCATTTGTATGATATTTGGGGAAATCCGAAAAATGGACATATATATATATGAATTGGTGATGCGATTTGAGTCTACCAAGATTGTAAAAATCCCACCGGAGAACTTCATCAAAACGTACGAGACACATCATATACGGACTTGAATTAAGATCACACCTGCAGGTTTGACCTTGATATCAGTATCGTTGTCATAAAATTGAGAAGGAACTGACAAATGGTGGTCGTGGTCTTTCCTCACTTGGGATTGCAAAGAAATTCGCATCTTAAGCAACACACTGTGCTTTCGCACTGCCGTCACTGCTTTCAATTCTGTAATCAATATTGCATTTACTGAAAATACAAGAAGAACATTCAAAGCTATCTGAGCCTTACCTCCACATGCTGATAGCTGCAAACGAGCTGTTTTACTGGAAAGGGATGTCAATTTCCATGCCATGAAGAACGACCTTAAAAAAGAAACACGTAAATATTGATTAGACACTGCGTTCTGCTAGCTGTTTCAATAGCAGAAATGATCCTCACCAGATTTTGAGACTACAAGTCAACAGATCTATTGTTTCGTTGGATCACCAACTGGTGTCATGGAAAATATGGAAGGTGGGGTTTTAAGTGTTCCCAATTCTAACTGCATGGTGCTCACTGGGGCCTCAGGCCCTGCAGACCTTTCCCTATCAAATGCAAAAAGTGGTGGATTTGATGCAGTTGTTCTGTGGAAATACTCTTATACTCATTGCTGAGGAAGAATAAATCTCCGTAAGTTGAACATAAATGCCAAAAACGTAGATACGGTCTGTCCCGCTGAGTCTTTTTCTGAAATACCGATTTTGTTTTGGATTTCCAACATCCACAGTCTTGATGTTCTGCAACTCCTCTATCTCTTTTCCATCTTTAACGTCACTGCATCTAAATTTTCCGACTGAATCTCTGCAAAATTGAAAATACGTACAGTGTATTTCAATCCCTTCAATAAATTACCATATGTTGCAATGTTTGATATATCTATTATCAAGGTCAAGAATAAAAGTCCAAGTGATCGTGAAAATGATGAATAATCATTGCTCACAAACTCACGATAGGTTCAATAACAAGGGGGCATATATAAACAGTGAAAGCAAGGAAATCGAGGACATGTGAGGAAAATATTCAATGTTGTGGTTCTGTTCGCAGAGCTGGGAATTCGTGTTGCAGACGTTTTGTCCCTTGCCTCGGTGACATCCTTAGTGCTTGGGAGCCTCCTGTGAAGCGCTTATGCGATGTTTTCTCCGACATTTATAGTGGTTTGTGTCTGTCACTTACGGTATTCAGTTCTAGTTGTCCGCTGTAGTGGCCGGTGTATTGGGTCCAGGGCGATGTGTTTGTTGATAGAATCTGTGGATGAGTGCCATGCTTGTAGGAATTCCCTGGCTGTTCTCTGTTTGGCTTGTCCTATAATAGTAGTGCTGTCCCAGTCAAACTCATGTTGCTTGACTTCCACATGTGTGGCTACTAAGGATAGCTGGTCGTGACCTTTCTTGGCTAGTTGGTGTTCATGGATACGGATCGTTAGCTGTCTTCCTGTTTGTCCTATGTAGTGTTTTGTGCAGTCCTTGCATGGGATTTTTTATACTGCGTTGGTTTTGCTCATGCTGGGCATCGTACCCTTTGTGCTGGTGAGTTGTTCACAGAGAGTGGCTGTTGGTTTGTGTCTGCTATGAGTCCTCGTGGTCGTAGTAGTCTGGCTGTCAGTTCAGAAATGTTCTTGATGTATGTTAACGTGGCTTGTCCTTTGCGTTGTGGAATATCCTCTTCCATTGTCTTTCCCTTAGGCACCTGTTGTTGAAATTGCGAGGGTATCCATTTTTGGTGAATACATTGTAGGGGTGTTCTTCTTCCTCTTGTTGCAGTTCTGGTGTGCTGCAGAAGAAGAACACCTCTGCAATGTACAATCCTCCTGAATGCCACCAGCATTTTTCAATTTCCTGATAGCTCTGAATGGAGCCAATTATTACTTGAATCATCTCAGTCAGGACAACACTTGCAATGGCTGGTGTTGTAGTCTTACCTGTGTTGCATGCTCAGAAAACCCATCTTTTTCTTTCTGTTAACAGACGTTCCCATGATGCCTTCAACATTGACATGCTCGGGAAATGTGATACAGAATTTTAAAACGTCCAGATCAAACTGATAAGAGCTACATTTTCCTGCTGTTCCAGTGTTTCTGATGCAGAGGAGAGAATGGGATTCTCTGGTGTTTTGTGGAATTGTGAAAAATATTGAAAATCATTATAAAAAGCTTGACATTTAGTTTTCATTTCAGCAGATGATACATATGATGTGAATTTTCAAATTCATAAGGAAAATAATTCTTATCCTGTCACAGAGATGATTGAAATTGTTTTACCAGAGCGGAAAGAAACACGACAAAATTTTCTTTATGTTGTACTTTCTACAAACATCCCACCTTCAAAATCACGCATGGCAAATTATGTACATTTGCAAATGTCCTCTCTGCTGTGATTTAGTTTAAGCCGCATACAGCATGTGCACAGCAAATTCTCACAAATCAGTAGGTGATACCTATTGCACAATAAGTTCAGTGTGATTGTTGATTACAGGCTAGTTATTGGCTGAGTGACCACTTGCTACCCACTCCTCTGATATTCTTCAGAAACGATTCTAGGCTGTCTTTTTAATCCAGCTAACCGCACACATAAATGCACACATCAATGCACCTTTTAAAATATGGCCCGTCTTCAGTCTGACATTACAGAGGCACTTTTAGTTTTTTCCCCCCGAATTCCTGGATTGAGAGCTTCAGCTGTGAATTGATAGCCTTATGTTCTGCAAATCACGCCAAATGTGACTTGAACTCAAGTGGATTCAAATTATGTACTTTATCATTTCAGTAATATTTCAAAGCCTATTTCAACACGGGATTTCCTGCAGCAGATAATATTGAGAGAAATTGTCCTCTACAGTATCCAAACAGCTAACTATTTTTTTCTGAGTGTAAGTTGAACTTGATTGCAATTCACCAGCATTTACGTTGTTCCTGAAATTGCTATATTTGCATTCTCCATCTTTTTAAGTTCACCTTGTCTCTTTTAATATCGTGTGACGTGCCTATGATTTACCAAAGAAGTATTTAAGAAATTCTGTGTGCTTTTGCATAAAACATGAGGGAGGATTTTAAAACTTATCGAGATCAAGAACTCTACAAAGTGTTCTGCCGTTGTTTAGTGAATGTAATGAGCAAGGTCTTAAATAAATGTTTTGTGTATATATTGAGCGAAGCGTTCCAATTGCTGGAAGATGATCTCAGAGCAAAGAATGATGAATTTCGAACACAAGTTGCAGTTAAAAGGAAAGAGATGGTGCACATTAAAAATGTATTAAGGTGGATATGTCCCTTGGTCGTTCGGAGATCTATCCAAGATTGTTGATGGAGGCAAGAGAATATTTGCTGGAACATTGACAGACATCTTCGCTTTCTCTTTGGACACAGGCGAGGTCCCAGAGGATTAGACAATAGCCAATTGTTTAAGTAGGGTAGCAGGAATAATCCAGGAAATTACAGCTCTTTGAGTATCACGTCTGTGATTGCGAAAATATTCTAAAAGATTTTAGGGACAAGATCTTTCTCAATTTCAAAATTGGACATTTTACCAACATATAACGTTATTTTGAATGGGGGATGTTTTGCCTCAGTTACTTGATAGTGTGTTTTGGATAGGGGAAAAAGATGTTTGATGACGGAATAGAGTTTGATATTGCCTACATGGTCTTCTGTAAAGTGTTTGACAAGATCCCTCATTAAAGACTGACAGAACATGAAATCATATGGTATCGGATTGAGCTGGCAAGATCGGTACAGAACTGGTTTAGTCAAAGGCGATAAATGGCAGCAGTGGAAAACTGCTCTTTGGAATGAAGGGTTGTGACTGATAGTGTTCCACAGTCATCAATGCTGGGACTTCTGCTGTTCGTGATCGACCTAAATGATTTGGAGGAAAACGTACCTGCGCCTGCAGTAAATTTGCAGAGGATGCCAAGATTGGTGGAGTTGCAGATACTGAGAAGGACCATCAGAGGGTACAGCAGGGTGTAGATCATTTGGAGGTATGGGCAGAAAACAAATGGCAAGAAGAGGTTAATCCAGAAACGTGGATGGTCAAGTCCAAGTTGAAACTGTACAGGGAATGGCAGAAGGCTTAGGCGAATTGATTTGCAAAGGGATCAGAGATGCATGCCGAAAGATCACTGAAAGTGGCATCTCAGAGAGATGAATTAATTTTAAAAATGTCTATGGCATGCTTGCCTTCATGGGAAGTAGCATTGAGTATCAGGATAAGCAATTTAAATTGCAGCCTGATAGAACTGTAATTGGGTCACTCGTCCAATATTGCAGATATTTACGGTCAGCCTATTACGAGAGAGATGCGAATGCTTTGCAGAGAGTGCAGAAAAGCTTTTCCAGCATGTCGCCTGGTATGGGGGATTTTAGCTCTGAAGAAAATTTGGATAATCTGGGTTTATTTTCATTTGAATTCAGGAGTTGAAGGGCGACGTGATGGATATTTAAACAATAGTAAATGGCATGGCTAGAGGGTAAAGTATGAGTCTTTTTTACAGGGTGGGGTGGGGGTCAATTATTAGGTGACGCAGATTCAACATGGTGGAGGTTCGGGGGTAAGTTTAAAATAAATGTGCGAGACAGGTTTTTCAGAGAAAGGGCGTTGAGTGGCTGCATGGAGCTACCACAAAAGGTGGTGGAACCAAACACACTAACAGTGTCCAAGAACATGGACCAGAAGGGAATAGAGGGACATTTATCCTGTAAGTGTACAAAGCTTTAGAATGGTAGGAGAAAATATGTTGGCGCTCCTGTGCTGTGCTGTTCTTTGTTCTTTGTTTCCAATCAGAACAAATTTAGATGATATGCAATGATAGACTGTTATCAATTACTCGGCTATCAGATGGTAGCACAAAAGGAGAAGTTGAAAATTCAGTAAACAACCCTTACCAATACATGATTGTAGAGTTCCATGCAACCTCTATCTATTCTTTTGGACCTGCGTGGATGCAATCTTTCAAACGTCTTTTGTCTTTAGCGTAGATCTCTGTGATTCTTTAATGCCTCGGTTAGGCACTCTTTTATTTTTATCCTTGACATGTTAGGAGCTGCGCCCTATCAACCCCATGATTTATGCAGAATTACATAGGATGAACACGATGGGGAGGTGGCGGAACTGGATGTGGAGATGGAGATAAATAAGGAGGAAGGAAGAAGCAGGAAGAAAACAATCAGAAATGGACGAAGAATATGTCAAACTAAACCGAGGAAAAAGAAGGGGGAATAAAACAAATTTATGGTTCTTCAGGATTCTACACTTAATTAAAGGCAGTGAGACTCATTATTCTTTTGGATGTTTTATTCTTCCATTTAACTCTGTCTTTTATAACGCAAGAACACAAGCCAAGACAATTTTTTTTTAAAAAAAACACTATCTTCGGAAAAAATCTTCTTGATAAGATGATTTTGCTGGTAAGAGAATGAAGATGTTTTCAATGCAGGATAGTACCTATTTATCCCATACAATATGCCAGCGCAAGTCCATCCAAGTTCCTGGTTGGTACCATGGCAAATTTAAAAGACCCAAAGCTGAGCTGACTCAATCAGCTAACATAGGCGTTCAGGATCATTTATGACTGCTTACATTTCCTTGTCAACACAGGGGTTGTATATCATTAACTGTTCAGTGTATTCAAGACAGAGATTGATGGATTTCTGTAAGTAAAACAAAGAACTGCCTATACTCAAAATCTGAAACAAAAGAATGGTGAAAGCCTGAGGAAACTCAGCAAGTCTGGTAGCAACTATGGAGAGCCTTCAGAAGAAAGACCACAGAATTCGAAATGTCAATTCTGTTTTGTCTCCACTTAGACTGCCAGACCTGCTGAATTTCTCTAGGCATTGATAGATTTCTAGACATAGAACCACGCAAAAGAGACAGTGATATGGCAGGAGAATGACATTGGGATAGATCAGCTATAATCGAATGAAATAATGGAGCACAGTTAACGATAAGACACATGCTTCCACCATTCTTTCCTCTTCAAATACATTCATCAATTCAAGCACTGGAGAAAGAAAGTGCAACTTGATAGGAGGATATTACATTCGAAGACAATTTTGGGATATGGTGCAAACCCAACAAAAGTTCATTATGGATTATTCTATTTGCAAAGAAGAAATAGTTTGACAAAGTATCTGAGGATGCATCTAACTCCATTTCTGAACTCATCTCTGAATTTTCGCTGGGTTCCAGCATAAATAAAAGGATTGATGCATGAGCTCAATAATTGCAACATATATCCACTTTGTTGGAGAATGTATATAAAATTGCGGTTATCTGAACCTGAGGAAAAAGCTGTCTTTGCTATTCGGACATAAAGCATTGTGAAAAAAGACACCACATACAATAGAATGAAACTGGCTGAGATGGCAAAGAGTAAAACAATGGACTTTCTCCGCTTTTCCATCTCTGGGTCAATCAGATTCACGCCACTGCCCTGGGTCCGCAGTCTCGCACGGGCTTTATTGGCTGCTCGAATGTGTCTGACAGTCAGAGCATTGAGCAGCAAAACCAGAATGAATGGGAGGAAAGGGGTTAATATGGAATGTATCCAGCCATAAGCGATCCACGCTGGAAAGATATAAATTATATCTTTTATGTTACAGAACCAGGGTATATTGTCAATTACGTATCTAGGTTCCAATTGAAAATAGGTAAACATATTTTTTACACAGCTGAGTATGCACACGGTTCCTATAATGCGTGATGCCATTTTCTTGGTGCAATATATTATTTTCAGCTTCTGACAGGAAATAGATACAAATCGATCAACAGTGAAAACTACTGTTAACCATGCAGAACTGTCAATTGCTGCAAAATTTAAAGCAGAACGAATACTGCACACTGGTGTGATCGACAGGAAACTGGATGAGAAATAAATCCCAGCAATTCGGTTTAATATTACAGCTGTTATCATAACCAGAAGATCTGCCACCGCCATAGAAACCAGGTAGTAAATGATACACCTTGTGAGACCACATCGGCTTCGAGACAGAATCATGATCACGGCAAAGTTAGCTGTAATAATGCGGCAGAGAGTGAGAGAGGAGTAGGAGAGTGGTGTGAGAGAGTATGAATGATAACTGGATGTTATTATTTCTAATTCCAACACAATTAGATGATTTGCAGTCTTCTACGCTAAATTGCAATGTTTCATCATAATATTCAGGCAACAATTACCCCTTACCCTCAGAACGGACAATTACTGATTTTGAAATAGCAACCAAGATTTAACTTTAAGCAGGGAAATGGCATAATGGGACAATGGGGACAAGTGTTGCACAATCAGTCCCTCAAGCACGTTCTGCCTTTCATTGGAATCATGGCAGATCTCTGGCCTAACTCAATTTACCTGTTTTATCCATTGTTACCCTTCGTTAATTAAAAAAAACTAGCACCAATTTCGAATTTAACAATGTAATAATGTGTCAACATTGCCTAATAGGAACCAACAGAAGTCAACAAGAAATCAAATTCACATCACAAGTAAAAAAAACAGACATCAAATACACGAGAAAGATAGTACATTATGAACCTAATGTGGAGAATATCAATGCAATGAAGTAACTGAAATTGCCAAATTGTACAAACGAACTCAAACACAGATTTTACTTGACTGAGGGCCAATTGCTTTCCTTGGAATAAATTATTTTAATACCATTCACTGTAGAAAAAATTGAAAAGTACTTTGCTCAAAACTGTTGTGAAACAGAAGAAAGTGGATGAAAAATTCAGTTACTGACAGTTTCCAGGTCAGGTGTCAGTGACACTGTGTACCGGTGGCTTGAGGATCCGTGCAGGGGTAACAAACGGAACTGAACTGTTGAATTTCGTCAATGAAGATGTGTCCCTCTGACAAAACCTTTTCATGCAAAGCAAAGCTTTATGCTTCATAACACACGGAGAATAACTGATTCATGTTGGCCCTAACTGAACGTTTGAATGAAAAGATTTTTAGTGAATGCGAGTTTCAATGGTTATGACGTCTTTCTTCATGTGCATAAAATAGTGAAGGTGTGAACAACCTGAGACATTACCAATTGTGAAGAGTAGAAAATAATATCTCTCATAAGCAGTCATACGAACTCAGAAATAAATAAATGAATATATCAGTATCGGAATGGGAAACGACTACTGTGTCCCTTTAGCTTCATCCATTAGTCAACAGGGTCATGCAAGGTCTGATTGTGGCAATAATTCTACTTTGCAACCTGCCATTCTTCTCTGTGCCTTGTTTTGTTCATCAAAACTATATTACAAAATTCAAAGAACATAGTTACACCACTCTCTGTGGGAGCCAGAATTCCATGGATTCAGGAGCCTTTATTAGAAATAACAGAGAACATTGTCAGACCTCCACCTCAAATGTGGGATCCATTATTTTTAAATAGAATCCACTTTTCTCGAGGAAGTATTATTTTACAATTCATCAGTCATATCCTCTCGGTGCCTCTCATGTTCCAGGAAAATCAGCTGTCATTCTTTTGAAGTCCAATGAATACAGACTGCAGTTGTACAGTCTTTAACCATCACGCGTTCATTAGTGTTACATAAACTATTCTGGCGCAATATTGTCCTTTCATAAATAAGAAGACTAAAGCATGACCGAAATCTAGATACGTTTTCACTGCATAACTGCATCATAACAGCATTGTTCAAGTTTAATTTCACTAGCAATATTAGACACCATTAAATATCTTGTGTCTGGAAACCCTTTGTTTATTATTTCTGTACAAAGAAGATACAAATCCACTTGTACTCGACTTTTCTGCAAAGTCTCCCATTATCATATGTGCTTTGCGATTCTATTTCTTCCTATCAATGATATCAAGTTCATACTTTCTCAAATTCTCTCACTCAGTCAAATATTTACCCACCCATTTGACCTATCTATTTACATTTGGTGATTCTGTAAGTCCTCTCCATAATCATGAGCCTTCTAGTTATATTTGTACAACGAATAAAATGTGGAATTATGTATTGGATCTATTTATACAATCCTGAGTCCACGCAATACGGAAGGAGCCTTTCAGCCCATTGATTCTGTACCGTCAAAATTACACTTTCGTATACACTTTCCCAGACTTGGCCCATAGTCTTCCATGTTGTGACGCTCCACATGATAGTCTACTTCCTTTTTCAGAGGTGTGAGGTTTCTCGCTTAATTACCCTGCTGCAAAAGCAATCCAGACTCCGAGAACCGTCTGGGTGCAAACTATTATACCCGAATCTACTTGAAAGTTCACTCTTTTAACTTCATAAAGACAACCTTTTTCAGTGACGTTTGACGAATGAGAACAGCTGTTCTCCATATACTTTAACTGTGACCCTCAGAATCTTACCGACCTCCATTAGATGCCTCCTCACCCTTCTCGACTTCAACGAAAATAGCCCGGGCTCATGCAGTATCTCGTTAAAGCTGAAATACTCCTCCCTGGAACATCGTGATGAACGTACTTTACACGCGACCAGTGCAATCCCAATTCATCCCAATGTTGACCAGTGTGGAATTCTACGTGTCATGGCTTGTTAACCAGAAAAAATATGTCTTCTCTGCATTTCATATTAGCTGAACGATAATATGTTCATGCTTTTGAATTACATCAGAAATCAGCAATTATTCGATTGTCAAACTACAAACATCAAAATTGGATAATTTTCAATGGTGCAATCTGCAAATATGACATGTTTTATGGACTGAGAATAGAAATGATGTCAATTCCAGACAAATACTACTGTGCACGGACGGGCAACGATAATGCAGTTCGCAGAACAGCCAAAATGTGGGTGCAAATGGTGTTTGTTCCCTACATTTACACAGCTGGAAATGATTTAATGGTTCAGTACACTTCAATGCTGTGTTAACTTGTGGAAATTATTCCGTCATGATTACTGACAGCAATTGCAATGTGATCATGCATCTGCACATACACTTGCAAGCAAATAACACAACTCCATTCACCAACAAGATCAATGGGCATACCACAGGGCAATTACACTGAAGTGAAATTAGTGGAAACTGACCAACAAAGGTATTTCAACCTGACAACAGAAACACATTCATAGTGTAGTAATAACTCAGTCGCAAGAAATTTATGATTGATAGATCAAACTACATTCATATCAGATGTTTAGCATCCTAACACAATGGTATCGATTAGAACACAAGGCAATCGTAATATCTGTGAGAACAAGTGGTGTCATCATGCCAAAAATGCAACAAAATCAAATTGTATTGTAAATGTGAGAATAGTCCACTGTCAATACGATAAAATATTAATTACAAAGTGGAACAAAAAGCTGCCACATTCGACAGAACGAGTTATATTTGCAAGGGTGCGAAATTAGAATGTTTAGTACAATGAATTAGACATATAGTGGTAGAAACATATGCAAAAACACCGAAGAAAGTATAACGATTGTAACAAAAATCTGATGCTATAAAATCACGAAAATGATAGGATAAAGAAATATCATGAAAAATTAAACAGGTGAATAGTACATCATATTCAATGAAATAAAGCACATCAGGAAAGTGCAATGCGCTACTGGCAAAATGGAAAATTTGTTGCAGTTAACAAATATCGACAGCATTTTACCTGGAACTCCGATCATTGCAATCACTGGATAGTAAATGGCAAACAGCAGGCCTGATGGCACTTGGTGCATTTTTATCAACGACTTTCTCTGCATTCTACCTTTCACTCAATTTAGTCCTTCTTATAGATCATTAAGGACTCCTGGGAAGTCAGACCTTGGGTTGGTTTTGCATGAATTCAAACGATTACAAAAACAGTTTAGTGCAGCTGATGCCCGGCAGGTTTTAAGGGTTGATTGAACGGAATGTTTATATTTTCATGGGAACAGAGCATGGCCCTGTCAGGAAATACCCAGAAATTGTCGAGGTAGTAGTGTGCACAGATATAGAAACTGTCTATATATGGGTCAATGTCAAAGCAGTGATTTTCATTGTTGCCCACATTTGATACGTACCAATATTCTGAGGGAGACATGATTAGTTTCTCACTTCAGCTCATTTCTCTGTCCACATGATTGCTGACGCGATACAACATGTTTCCAAATCTCGGTAAAACGATTTTTGCCAGCAGTCCAGGTCCTTTGGCCCTTAAAGTTGTGCTGACTTTTTTCCTACTATTTATATGAGACCAGACTATCAAAGAATCGCTTAAATGTCCCGACTGTGCCTGACTCCACTATCAATGCTGGCAGTGAATCCAACTCTCTGTGTGAAGAAGCTTCCTTTCACATATCTCCGAAACTTTCCTCCAATCACATTAAAATTATAGCCCCTTGTGATCGATAGTTCAACCATTTCCAGTCATTTCAATGCAAAAATTTCTGCAATTAATGCAGATAGGTCCAGTCTAAGATAATTACATTTAATGTATAAATGCTCAGTTCTTTATTAAAATATTCGCTATGGACGTTAACTTGGGGCCTCCTGATGATCAATGTGGAGAGTGCCAGCTCACCATGAACAGGTGACAACACAGTCATTTTCAGTATCAATATGCCCTAATCATTACGTGTAAATTCAATGTACAAGTTTTTTTTTAACTAATGACATACATATATAAAGGTTTTGATCGTTGAGGCTGCGTTCAGTGAGTACAAAATTGATTACAACAAAGATTCAAATAATTGCAGACTGATCACATCCAACGTGTAGTAAGTTCAGTGGAACAGAAGAGCTTGGGATGTTTGTCCAGGGATCCCTGAATGCAGCAGGACAGATAATTTGGCTAGATAGCAAGGCATAAAGGAAACTTGCCCTTATGAGTTGTGATGAAGATTATATGAGCACGGAGGTTATGTTGGCACCTAACAGCAATTTATCTTTGACACACCTGTAGTACTCTGTGAAGTTCTAGTCACCACACTAGATGAAGGGTGTCGTTGCATTGAGAACAATGTAGAAGCTGTTCATCAGAATGCTTGATATTAAGGAAAGCCAGATCAAAGCTAGGTCAAATCAGAGTGTTCATCTTCAGAGCAGTGAGGAATAGTTGAAACCAGTTCAGTTCAGTGTGGACAAATCCTATTCAACAATGTTAAAATCAATATGTACTTAGATGGGTTCTTATGGTTTTGTCAGCTGCGGAGAAAATCACTTAATAATGCATTCTGAGATTTAAATCAAATTAACAAACTAGTTCCACATGGGCTAATGAAATTCAGAATATTTAAATGATGATATATTCATCTGAAAGAGCTTGATTTCAGCGCAGATATCTCCACATCCATACAGGTATATTCTGAGGTGACAAGGTTCCCTTCAACCCAATAAAATAAACGCATCACTTCAATAAAACCAACACACTGTCTATGTGAGAATTAAAATCATATTACAAACAGACTAAGAGAGGGAGCATTGCTGGAGAGAGAAAAAGGATTAACACTTTGAACACAAATGTCTCAACCAAGATCCACAAACAAAATTACAGCACAAGAACAAGCCCATCGAACCTCTAAGTCAGCACTCATTCAGATCCTCCATCTGAACCTGTCGTCCATTCGCGAAGCATTGTATCCATCTGCTCCCAACACATTCATGTATCAAGATAGATCTTAAAAAGAACGTTATCATGCCCTGTTCTACCACCAATGCTGGCAACGCGCTCCAGACGCTCACCACCATCTGTGTAAAGAACTTTCCATGCATATTTCCTTTAAATTTCCCCCTCTCGCTTTGAAATTAGACCCCCCCCTCCAATAATTGAGTCCCCCATTCTGGGGAAAAATACTTCTTGGTATTCACCCTAATTATACCTCTCATGATTGTTTAGACCTCAGTCAGGTCCCCCCTCAACCTTCGTTTTTCGAATGAAAATAATCCTAATCTACTCAATCTTTCTTCACCATTCACAGCCTCAATACCAAGCAACTTCCTGGTGAACCTCCTCTGCACCCACTCCAAAACATCCACATCCTTGTGGTGACCAGGACTGTATGCAGGATTCCAATATAACCAAACCAATGCCTTATATAACTTTAACATGAACTGCCAACCCTTGCAGTCAATACCACATCCGATGAAGGAAGCATGCCATATGCATTTTCACCACTCTGTCGACCAGCCTTGCAACTTTCAGGGAACAATGGACCTGAACACCTAGATCTCTCTGTGCACCAAGTTTCCAGAGGATACTGCCATTTACTGTATAATTCGATCTTGAATTGGATCTTCCAAAATGCATCACCTCGGATTCAGATTGAACCCCCATCTGCCATTTCTCCGCCCAACTCTCCAAACTATCCAAATTTTCTTGTGTTTTCTGACAGTCCCCTTCACTACCTGCTACACCACCAATGTTAGTTTCATCTGCAAACTAACTAATCAGACCACCTATACCTTACTCAAGATCATCTATGTATATCACAAACAACAGTTGTCCCATCACGGATCCTTGTGGATCAGCACCGGTCACATTTCTCCACTTGGAGAAACTCCCTTCGACTACTACTCTCTGTCTCCTGTGGCCCAGCCAGTTTTTATCCATCTTGCTCGTACACCGTGGACCCCCTGCGACTTCACTTTCTCCATCAGCCTACCATGGGGTACCTTATCAAATGCCGTACTGAAGCCCATGTTTCTGACATCTACAGTTCTACTCTCAGCAATACATTTTGTCTCTTTCTCAGAAATTCTACTAAATTGATGAGACATAAACGTTCCTGCACAAAACCATGTTGCCTATCACTGATAAGTCCATTTTCTTCCAAATGGGAACAGATCTTATCCCTCAGTGTATTCTCCAGCAGCTTCCCTATCACTAACATCTAGCTTACCCGTCTATGACTAGCTTGTTTATCTCTACTAAGCTTCTAAAACAAGGAAACAACATTCGCAATTAGGCAGTCCCCCGGTACCTCACCCGTGTTCAACAATGTTCAAAGATATCACATAAGGCCCAAGCTATTTCTTCTCTTGATTCCGCCAGTAACCTGGAAAAGATCCTATCTGGTCCTGGGGACTTGTCCATATTAATGCCGTTTGGAATAACCACCACCTCCTCCCTCCTCATGCCGACTTTATCTACAGTACCCAAACATCTATCCCTATCCTCAAAATCCGTCATCTCTCTTTCGTGAGTGCCGATGCAAAGTACTCGTTCAGAATCTCGCACATTTTCACTGACTCAATGAATTACTTTCCTCATTTGTCCTTGAGTAAAAGGCTTGGGGATTTTCCATAACCGTGTTTGCGAAAACATATTTTGTAACACTATTAACCCTCATAATTCCTCGTTGCAGATTGGTTCTACAGCCCTCTATTCTTTCAAAGCTTCGGTCTGTCTTCAGTCGACTCAACCTTATGTATGCTTCCTTTATACTCTCAGCTGGTCTCACAACTTCAGCTGTCATCCATGGTTCCCTGACATTGCCATTTCTATCCCTCATTTTCACTGGAACAAAGAACAAAGAACAAAGAAAATGTACAAGAACAGGCACTTCGGCCCTCCAAGCCTTATGAGATCGAAATGTGCTGTCTAAACCCATGGCCCAATTCCTAAGCATCCGCATCTCTCTGCTACCCACCTCCTCGTGCATCTGAGCAGACGCACCTTGAATGAATCTACTACCCTCTGTGTGAACGTATACAGCATGTAGCCCCTTTATACTTTTCACTTCACACCTTGAAAGCGTGACCTCTCGTTATTGACTCCCTCATCCTAGTTAAAAGCTTATTTGTGTCTTGTCTACACACTTCCTGATTTTGGAGACCCCAACCAGGTCCTCCCTGAATCTCATTTTTTCTAATGAAAGCAATCCTAACCTGCTCAACCTGCCTTCACACCTAGCACCTTCCATAATAGGCAACACCCTCGTAAACCTTCTCTGCACCCTCACCAAAGCGTCCACATCCTTTTCACAATGTGGCGACAAGAACTGTACACAGTACTTTAAATGCGGCTGAAACAATTTCTTGTCCAAATTTAACATAACCTGCCAGCTCTTATACTCAATACCCCATCCGATGAAGGAAAACATATCACATGTCTTCTTAACCACTCTATCCAGCTATGCAGCAACCTTCAGGGTACAATGGACCATAACTTCCAGATCTCTCTGCTCATCAGCTTTTCCCAAGGTTCTTCCATTTACAGCTTTTAGATCAGGGTGGTACTGGAAAAGCATAGCCCCGAGGAGAAGGAAAATTGACGTTTCGGATAAAAGCCCTTCATCAAGTTTCCTGAAGAAGGGTTTTTGCTCAAAACGTCGATTTTCCTGTTCCTCAGATGTTGCCTGACCTGCTGTGCTTTTCCAGCCCATTCTGGCATAGACTCTTGTTTCCAGCATCTGCAGTCCTCACTTTTGACTCTTTCATTTGTAGTATAGTTCGCTCTAGAATTAGAATTTCAAAATGCAGCACGTTACATTTTCCTAGTTTGAACTCCATCTGCCAGTTATCCGCCCATAGACCCCTAACACTAATTGAATCTCAGTAAATGTTGCGAAAATTAAAATCTCCTATCACCACCGCCCTGTTGCTCCTGAACCTTTCCATAAACTGTCTTCATATTTGAATCTTTATTTCATGCTTGCTGTTGGGAGACCTGGAGTACAGCCACAACATTGTTGTCACAAGCTTCCTTTTTCTGAGCTCTACTCATATTGCCTCATTGCTCGAGTCCTCAATAGTGCCCTCCTTCAACACTACTGTGATATCCTGTCTGACTTGAAATGCAACTCCTCCACCCGCTTTGCCTGCCTCTCTATCCCGCCTGAAACATCGATCTCCTGTAATATTTAGTTCCAAATTATGGTCTTCCCTCAATCAAGTCTCAGGAATCGCAATAACATCATACACACAGGTACTATTCCAAGCCCTAAGTTCATGTCTTACCTCCTGCACTTCTTCCATTAAAACAAATGCACCTCAGACCACCAGTCCCTTTGCATTCAACATCTGCTCCCTGCCTACTCCTAATCTTAGTCACGCTGACAATATTATCTATTTCCATACAGGTTTTAGCTACGACCTCTTTATTATCCATTAACTTTCTCATTTGTCTCCCAGCCGCTGCTACATCAGTTTAACCCTCCTCGATATTAAAAGGGTTTTGGGTCTGTTCCGGCCAGGGACGGTTCAATTTGTAATTGTACTACCTCGCCCATAACCATCCCAATGTACCAAAGAAACTGAACCATTCCCTCTTTCGCCATTTCTCCACCACTCTTTCATCCTGCCTATTCTATCATTTCTACTCTGACGAGGACGTGGCACTGGTTGCAGTCCTGAGATTACTGTCTCTGAGGCCTTACGTTTTTACTTGGCTCTTAAATGCTTAAATCCTGCTTGTAGGACCTCTTCCTGTTTATTACCTAGACAATTGGTGCCGAAATGCACTTCAACAAATGGCTGTTAACCCTCCCCCATCAGAATATCCTGCAGCCGATCTGAGATATCCCTGACTCGTGCATCTTGGAGGCACCATATCATTCTGGAGCCAGGTTTTCGACGACAGAACTGCCGATCTACTCATCTTACATTTGAATCCGCTATGGCCATAGACCTTCCACTTTCTTCCCTGCTCGTCTATGCAACAGAACCTGTCTGCTGCTACATTCTCCAAGTGAGACATCTCCCCCAACAGCATCCAAAACGGTATACCTCTTTTGGAGGAGGATGACTGCGGGGGATATCTGCCCTGTGTTCGTCTACCATTTGCTCAGCCATTTCTTTTCTCCCTCAACAATCCTAATCTGCGGTGGGGGTAATTCACTGCACGTGCTATCCTCATCCAAAACGTATCACCTTCAGAAATCATTTCGAGGAAGAATGATACTTGGCTAGAAACATTCATTTTATGTATGTATCCTCAGAGGCTGCCATCTGTGCTGACCTTCGCTAAAACTTCGTGTTTTTATTTGAAGACTTATCACAATGAGCTGGTCCAGGTATTTGAGGTTACATTGTGTTCTAAATTAAATATGAAACATTGGACATTCTTGTCTGGTTAGGCAGAATCTTCAACATGCATCCTGAATATCATATGAGATGTGAACATCAACGTACATCAGATCCTTAATGCTACCCAGAGTCTTACTCTTCACCATGTATTTCCTGTTCGTGTTTCGAGCGGAAGTGAATCACCTCACACTTATCCTGATTGAGTTCCACTGATCAGCCCATCTGATCAGCCTGTCGATATCCTTAAGTTAACCCCTCTATCTTCCTCATTTTTCACAATCTTATCACTTTTCACACAGTCTGTGGACTGACAAATCAATTCTCCTGCATTCAGATCGAAATCATCTCCAGGTAAAACAAAAAGAAAGGGCCCCAAAACTGGATCCTGCAGATTCCCCACTGTACATCTGCTTCTAAACACAAAATCAACCTCGAATGTTCTGAACACCTCTGCTTCCTGCCACTCAGAAAATTATGAACCGGATGAAACTAACTTTTGTACGCCATCGAATCGTCCTTTAGCCATCAATCTCCCATACAGGACTTCAGCAAAGCCTTGCTGAAATCTAAGGGACTCTATCATGGAACATCGAACATTCCAATGCAGTCAAGGTCCTCGGCTGTCCATGTTGTGCCCAACCCATGAACCAATCTGTAGTTCATCTAACCTACACTATTCCATTCTCGTCCATATGCCTATACGATTACCATCGAAATGCCCTTAAAGTTGGCGAGTCTATGACTGCTGCAGGCAGTGTGTTCCACGCCCGTACAACTCTTTGATTACACAAATGACCTCTGAAATCAGACTGATATCTATCACCCCTCAATTTGAAGCTATCCCCTTCGTGCTTACCATCGCCATCCGAGGAAAAAGGCTTTTACTGTCAACCTTATCTAACCCTCTGATTATCTTATATATCTCAATTAAGTCACCTCTCAACATTTTTCTCTCTAATGAAGCCCCTCAGCATTTCCTCATCAGACCTCCCCTCCATACCAGACGACATCTTAGTATTTATCCTCTGAATCTTTTCCAAAGCCTCCACATCCTTCTTATAATGCAGTGACCAGAACTGGATGCAATACTTCAAATGCGGCCACGCCCGAGTCTTGCACAGCTGCAGCATGACTTCATGGTTCTGAAACCAGTCCATCTACTAATAAAAGCGAACAAGTTGTCTGCCTTCTTATCTGCCCAAAAGTCTAGGAGGCAACTTTCAAGGAAAAATATATACCTGGACACCGAAATCACTCTGCTCAGCTACACGACGAAGAATCTTAACATGAGATCAGTACCCTTTATTCCTGTTACTCCTTCCAAAATGAATCATCTCACACCTTTCCCCACTAAACGCCATTTGCCACCTCCCAGCCCAGTCTATGCAGCTTACCTAGGTCCCCCCGGTAACCTACAATATCCTTCATCACTATCCACAATTCTAGCGACCTTAATGTCATCCAAATATTTACTAACCCAACCTTCTATGCCCTCATCCGGGACATTCACAAAAATGACAAACAACAGTGAACCCAAAACAGATCCTTGCAATATGCCATTCCAGGATGAATACTTCCCATCAACCATCAATATCTATCTTCTTTCAGCTAGCCCACTTCTAATCCAAACCACTAAACCACCCTCAATTCCATGACCCCGTATTTTGTGCAACAAATTACTGTGTGGAACCTTATCAAACGTCTTACTGAAATAACTTGGAAAACTCCACACACTTGGAAAACTCTTCAAAAATTCCAGTCAAGATTGTCAGACATGACATCATTTTAACAAAATTATGCTGATGCTTCTTGTTTATTCCCTGCGATTCCAAGTGCAGATTATTTCTATCTCTTAAATTGCTTCCAACAGCTTCCACACAACAATGGTTGGACTGACTGCACTGTTTCCGTGTTTATGCTTGCTCCCTTCTTTTACAATGGGACCAAGCTGTCTGTCCCTCAGTTTTCTGGCACTTCCCCTTTGGCTGGAAAGCAATTGAAAATCATTGTTATCGCCCCTGTTATATCTTTGCTTGTTTCACTCGACAGCGAAGATACTTATCGTCCAACCCTTCAGATTTGCCAATTTTTAATCCTCCCAGACCACTCAGAAATTCCTCTCTTGCTAAAGTTTTTTTTCTTTTCTTTAAATGCATCACAATCTTTCTTCTGTTTTTTTTAAAGCCATATAAACCCTCTCGATTGTGAAACCGGTACAAAATATTAATAAAGAAACCTGCTTTCTCTGGCTTCATGCATAATTAATCACTGTGGTCGTTAACTGACTAACTCTTTTCCTAATTATCCCTTTACCATTAAAGTACTTCTAAAGTATTTTACGATTTTCCCTGTTCTACATGTCATTATACTTTGATGATCACTTTGAGGTCATCTAATTTCCTTTATAAGTTCCCTTTACACATTCTGTATCAATTGAGGGATCCAGGTTTTTAAGTCCTTCGTATTAGCCACAAGCCTTCCAGTTTCTCTTTATCCAATCCTGCATATTCCTCGATATCCAGAGTTTACAGAATTTATGGATTTTATCCTTTCGCTTTATTGCAAAGTGTTAGCCCAGTATCTTGAATGTCATCCCAACTTCTGATGTAGGTTTACTTAAAAGTATCTATTCCTCGCCAATTCTGGCCAAATCAGACCTGATCGTATGAAAATCGGCCTCCGTGCATTTTCAAACGTTGAGCTCAGACACATTCTTGTCCTTTTCCAGAACAATCCTTAATCTATCAGAGTTGTGATGCTGTTCCACATACTGACAACAATCCCCATCAATACCCTTTGGCACAAAACGAAAAATCAAACACAGGTTCTTACAAGAGGGAGGTCAGAGAGAGGGATGGTCAACATGGACCTGCTTCTCTGAGTCCAGCAGCTTCAAACTCTGCTTTGCTAATCTAAACCAAACCCAAGAAATACTGAGCTCAGAGACCTGGCCACTCCCTTTTAATTGTACAGGTGTTATCTTTTTAAAAATTGAAAACATTTTGCCTGAAACAGCATCTCTTACCTAAAATCAAATTGGCTCTAAATCCCATCGAAGCCATACCTTCAGAATCGCTGCTTTTGTGACCTTTCTGAAAAACAAAATGTCAAATATACATGATCCGTGTTAAAGGAGCTGCAGCATCACAGCCCTTTTTCTGGAGAGCCCTTAATGCAGAACCTCTTTAAAAGGTCTCCTGAATGCATTTTAAGAATTCAGCTCCCCGAATCCTGTCACACTGTGAATACCTGAGTTACTGTTGGAAAGTTGAATTCTATCACGATTCCTATTCAATTACTTTTAATCTTCCTTGGAACAAGTTCACATATTTGCTACTACATTTCTCCATTTAGGGGATAGAGTACACCTCCAGCAATGTGATCGTTCCTTTTTTTGTTCTGATATCTTCTTATATTGCTTCATTTGAGAACCATTCCAAAATAACTCCTTCCTTCACAGTGTAACTGAATCCATCATCTATGTTGCGACATATCCTTAATTTTCGTCTCTATCCTTGACAGAATGAAAAGTTATATTCCACTGTACCAATCACCCTGTTATTATTTCTACAAATTAAGAAACGGTGACAGATGCACATGACTATCTTACTGTGCTGCCTTATTCATTTTCACATTAATTGCATGCAATTGGTCTGACATCGTGGCACAGTTTTCCCATATACACATCAAAAACTTTACAATTATTTCATGGAGAATTGTGGAAATCGTTTGTGAATTGCAACGTAATTTGTGGATTTACAATACATTGCACTAACGTGAAGTTTCCTTTTAGTGTTCTCTACATCTAGTTTTGTTGATTCTTCTGTGCCTAAAATATGATTTACATCAACTGCTTTCATATAATTGTTTGATCTTTATATTCAATAGGAATGTTACTGCAACCAAAGCTATTTGGGATCGTGTTGCATAAAGGATCAGCCATGATTGCATCGAATGGCATAGCACAGTTGATGGACTGAATACCATTTACATCTTGTGGTATTATATTTTTAGCAATCATTTGGGCAATTTCTCAGGTGCACCAAACACTATCGCGGGAAATCCTAACTCGGGGAGACACAGCGATCACGAAATTACTGAAGCAATGGTTTTTAAAAGTGAACCATCTTTTGGAATGAACTGTTGAGAGATATTGTTGCTCACCTCTCGAGCAGGTGGGAATTGATCCCGGCTCTCTCAGTCAATGGATTTTCACTCGGTGCCATAAGAGAGCCCAATGACGGTCATGTTGAACATCAGATGCAAACCACATGGGCAATCTAATGTCAAGCCGAGCCTATATCCTTCGGACTCCAATTTCAATAATGATATATTTCAAAGATAGTCGGTATTTTTCTCTTTTTTCGGAAATGTGAGTTGCAGTCGAATATTCTACTTTGAGCTTTGAGCAGCAACTTTTCTAAGAAGCAAAGAGAGATGAAAAGAGAAAATTGGCACTGAGACATCTGAATGCTCAGGAACTCTCTGCCGGTTCGATTTTGAATTGGTCAATGAAAAGAGGTCACGTAATGACCAAACACAGTCAATGTTGTGAAATAAAGAGGAAACAAAGAATGAAGCGTTGCTGACTGGGCTTTTAGCAGGGGACAGCTTTGCTTTAGAAGCTGCCCACTGCCAGCGTGATTTATTTCCATTTTGTCTGCCATTATTCTACTGTTATCTACTTATTGGAAGCTCTGACAAAAGAACACTAGTCTTCAGCAGCTGTTTGTGCTTTCCAGTGACTTCAGAATTCAAACAAAATGCACAGACTTGCGTACCCGGAATGCCATCTATCATCAGATGATTTCATGAAGGCTTGGTATTCATCGTTGAAGTGATTATTGAACGACAAAATTAGAATTACTTTTAGACATACAAATATCCTTCAGCTGTGATTTTCTGCAGGTGGATGTGTGAACGGGGTTTAATATTCAAAGAACATTGAGTTGTATCATAGACATTAATCAATTTGCCCCGCAGTTTATTTGTATTGTGTAAAAGTTGTATCTTTTTATTCGTTTAAGTTGTGAACTTTCTGTAGATATTCTGTTAATTCTAAAGTCTTATTAGGAACAATTGAACTTTTTCTCCTGGCTTTGAATGTTATGCAATCACTGTATTATAATCCTAGTGACAGAGAGAATGATTTGGTGTGGGTTCTTATCCCTTTGCTATAATGACAAGGATTGACTTGGGGCAACGTAATGAAACTCCTTTGCAAGCTGAATATTAATATGTTATTACAGACTTTATTAATTTATGTTTTATGCACCAGACCAGACCCCTTCAAAACATTTCAAGAAAATAGCCAGGATCATAGTTTTGTTAGTTGTTTTAAGCAAGTGCAATACATAAATTCCAGAAGAGATGCAGTTGGTCAAACCACTTGACTTTAAACAAAGCAGAATTTAGTTACAAGATTACCGAATGAAACATGAGCGAACAAGGACAGAATACTGAATAACTTAACATATCTGAAAACCCAACAGACTCTACCAACCTCAATGATGCTTTTCGATTATTTGCACCAATCCTCATATACACCCCTTGGCATGAAATTTAAGTCAAACACAGGTTCTTACAGGAAATATGTCAAAGAGAGAAAAGCATGGACCTGTTTCTTTGGTTCCAGCAGCTTGTCGAATGCTTGACTGCAAGCTAAACAAAACAGAGTAAACACAAATTGGGAGAGCTGGCCATTTCCCTTCTATTATAAAACTTAAAAAAAAACTTAAAAAGCCTTTTGCCTGAGGCAGTACATGTTCGTAATAATCAAATTGGTCGTCAACACTTCAACTCCACACCTTTTGGAGTCTTTGTCTTTAACAAATTCTTTGAAATAAAAACAAGGACAGCTTAGCTTTGTTGAAGTAGCAGTATCTTCACACCTACAACAATATTTGAAACTGATCGTCGAGCAAAGCATGCGTTTTTAGTACTTGGGAAAGAACCCCATTCGAAGTTCAACAAATTATTAGGATTACATTTATTGTTTTATAAAGTTGTACAGTAGAATTTACAAACATTCACTTTATTGAATTGAAGTGAAGGGGAAGTACAAAACTATTTTAGTAACGGATACTTACAATTTATGAATATCTTAGATAAAATGTTTATCTATTATTTGACTTGATAGTCAGTCAGCTGAGTTATTTCAAATTCATGAATTTTATGTGCATGCCAATTACTGTGCACTTAACATGTTTGTGATATCCACTTCTATTTCAATTTCTGTTATTCAGTGCCTCTCAGCTCCGTTCACTACATTAGCAATAAGTTAGTGATCAGATTTTGGAGGCCTAGCATTTAACAGATTCACTCTTTGCTATTGAAATTACATTTCCACTTTTGCACTGCAGTGAATGTAACGAGATCACTCAGGTAGACAAAATAGAATATGAGTTTCCGGATGGGGAATATTAATCTGGTCTAATCATGGAGCTTTGGTTGACAAATGTAAACGGAAGTTTCTGTTCACTCTGAGAGATGGATTTGAGGTACCTGGATCTGTGTCATAGAACATAGAACATAGAACATGGAAAGGTACAACACAGAACAGGCCCTTTGGCCTACGATGTTGTGCCGAGATTTAATTCTAAAGTAAAACATAATAACTTAACATACACACCTCTCAACTCACTGCTCTCCAAGTGCCTGTCTAGCAGTTGCTTAAATGTCCCTAATGACTCTGCTTCCACCACTGGCAACGCAATTCATGCATTTACAACTCTCTGCATAAAGAACCTAACCCTGTCGTCTCCTCTATACCTTCCCCTTAATATCTTAAAACTATGACCCCTCGTACCAGTCAATCCTGCCCTGGGGAAAAGATCTGGCTCTTGACTCTATCTATTCCTCTCATTACTTTTTCTACCTCGATCAGGTCTCCTCTTTTCCTCCTTCTCTCCAGAGAGAAAAGTCCAAACCTTTTCAACCTATTTTCATAAGGCAAGCCCTCCAGTCCAGGCAGCATCCTGGTAAACCTCCTTTGCACCCTCTCCAAAGCCTCTATATTTTTCCTATAGTTAGGCAATCAGAACTGGACACAATATTCTAAGCGTGGTGTCACTAGGGACTTGTAGAGCTGTAGCAAAACCTCGCGGGTCTTAAACTCAATCCCCCTATTAATGAAAGTCAAAACACCATATACTTTCGTAACAATCCTGTCCACTTGGGTGGCAACTTTGGAGGGTCTATGCTCTTGTACACCCAGATACCTCTGTTCCTCCACACTATCAAGAATCTTGTCTTTAATCCTATATTCAACATTCGAGATCGACCTTCCAAAATGCATCACTTCACATTTATCCAGGTTGAACTCCATCTGCCATTTTTCAACCCAGCTCTGCATCCTGTCTATGTCGTGCTGCAGCCTGCAATAGCCCTTGATACTATCAACGACACCTCCGACCTTTGTGTCAACTGCAAATTTACTAACCCACCCCACAACCTCCTCGCCCAAGTCATTTATAAAAGCTATAAAGAGCAGAGGCACAAAAAGACAGCCCTGCCGGACCCCACTCAACACTGACCTCCAGGCAGAATACTTTCCATTTACAATCACTCTCTGCTGTCTGTCAGCCAGCCAATTCTGAATCCAGATAGCCAAATCTCCCTGTATCCCATACTTCCTGGCGTTATGAATGAGCCTATCATGGGGAACCTTATCAAACGCCAAACGCCAGCTTGCGGAAAACTTTACACCACTGACTGCCCCGGCCGACCCATTGTCTCAGCCTGCTCCTGCCCCACCGAACTCATCTCTGCATACCTCGACACGGTCCTGTCCCCCTTAGTCCAAGAACTCCCCACCTACGTTCGGGACACCACCCACGCCCTCCACCTCCTCCATGATTTTCACTTCCCCGGTCTCCAATGCCTTGCCTCCACCATGGAAATCCAGTCCCTGTACACCTCCATCCCCCATCACGAAGGACTCAAAGCCCTCTGCTTCTTCCTTTCCCGCATACCAACCAGTACCCTTCCACTGACACCCTCCTGCGACTGACTGAACTGGTCCTCACCCTGAACAACTTCTCTTTCCAATCCTCCCACTTCCTCCAAACCAAAGGAGTTGCCATGGGGTACCTGCATGGGCCCCAGCTACGCCTGCCTCTTTGTAGGATATGTTGAACAGTCCATCTTTCGCAACTACACTGGCACCACACCCCACCTTTTTCTCCGCTACATCGATGGCTGTATCAGCGCTGCCTCGTGCTCCCAGGAGGAGGTTGAACAGTTCATCCACTTTACCAACACCTTCCACCCCGACCACAAATTCACCTGGACCGTCTCAGACTCCTCCCTCCCCTTCCTAGACCTTTCCATTTCTATCTCGGGCGACCGAATCAACACGGACATCTACAATAAACCGATTGACTCCCAAAGCTACCTCGACTACACCTCCTCCCACCCTGCCCCCTGTAAAAACGCCATCCCAAATTCCGAATTACTTCGTCTCTGCCGTATCTGCTCCCAGCACGACCAGTTCCAATACCGTACAACCTAGATGGCCTCGTTCTTCAAGGACCGGAGATTCCCCCCATACATGATCGACGATGCCCTCCACTTCATCTCCTCCACTTCCCGCTCCTCCGCCCTTGAGCCCCGCCCTCCAACCGCCATCAGGACAGAACCCCACTGGTTCTCACCACCCCACCAAACTCCATATACAGTGTATCATCCACCGTCATTTCCGCCACCTCCAAACGGACCCCACCACCAGGGATATATTTCCCTCCCCTCCTCTATCAGCGTTCCGAAAACACCACTCCCTCCGTGACTCCCTCGTCAGGTCCACACCCTCCACCAACCCAACCTCCACTCCCGGCACCTTCCCCTGCAACAGCAAGAAATGCAAAACTTGCGCCCACACCTCCTCCCTTACTTCTCTCCAAGGCCCCAAGGGATCCTTCCATATCCGCCACAAATTCACCTGCACCTCCACACACATCATCTATTGCATCCGCTGCACCCGATGTGGCCGAGGGAGCCTGCAAGGTGGAGAGATCCTGTCTGATAAATGAAAGCAGGCCATATTCATTCTTGACCACCCTCTCGATCTGCATTGCCACCTTCACGGTACAATGGACCTGAACACCCAGATCTGTCTGTATATCAACTTTCCCCAGGTACTTTACATTAACTGTATATTTCGACCTCCAAGTGGATCTTCCAAAATGCATCACCTCTTCTTTGATCTCCATCTGCCATTTCTGTGCCCAAATCTCCAAGCTGTGTATATTCTGCTGCATTCTCGACAGTCCCCTTCACTGCCTGCTACTTCAGCCACTGCCGAAATATTTCAGTTCACTTCCATTCCCAGAGTGCAATTCGCAATACAAAAGTACCTACTAACTGAAACTCGACTAGACTTCCAACAGCCACCACAACTGGCTTGACAATCGGAAAATGCAGCAAGTGGAGCATATAGTTTCAAGTGTATTCCAGTGAAACTGGACATCCTCTCCAGTCCGCCTGAGCTTGGGCACAGCACTTGAGTGAAAGTAAGTGCATAGCTCCACTGAGGTCATATCCTCAACAGAGGGACTCTCGGTCAGCCCACAACAAGATCCAACAAAGCCAAATCTTGAATTAGCAGTCAAAGTTTTATTCAGAATCCGGGCCGGCAGCAAATAGTATACCATTTTTTTGTAAATGGATGTAAACCCAATACCTAGCATGGAGGACTTAGACATAGTTATTCACGAAGTTGGATTTAAGGCATACATGCTTGCAATTGAAATTAGAGGAGGATTTACAAACGTATGCTACAATTAATATGCATAAGGTTTCTTCAGATATGCAAGACTGCCTTGTGGGTTGTGATATGTCGATGAGAATTTACAGTAAATAATGCAAAATATTTTACCACTTGTCATTCGTTATATCGATGTTGTGCCACCAACATGGAAGAGCAATAAAGAAAATTGAAAGAACTTAGACATCGTTCTTAAACATTTCTCCAAACAAACTTGATTGAGATTTTTGAGGAAGTAACAAAGAGGATTGATGATGGCAGAGCGGTGGATGAGATCTATATGGACTTCAGTAAGGCGTTCGACAAGGTTCCCATGGGAGATTGATTAGCAAGGTTAGATGGCACGGAATACAAGGAGAACTAACCATTTGGATACAGAACTGGCTCAAAGGTAGAATACAGAGTGTGGTGGGGGAGGGTTGTTTTTCAGACAGGAGGTCTGTGACCAGTGGAGTGCTACAAGGATCAGTGCTGGGTCCTCTAGTTTTCGTCATTTATATAAATGATTTGGATGCGAGCATAAGACTTACAGCAAGCAATTTTGCAGATGACATCAAAATTGCAGGTGCAGTGGAGAATGAAAAGGGTTACATCAGATTGCAACAGGATCTTGACCAGATGGGCCAATGGGCTGAGAAGTGGCAGATGGAGTTTAATTGAGATAAATGCAACGTGCTTCATGTTGGGGAAGCAAATTTTAGCAGGACTTATACACTTAATGGTAAGGCACTAGAGAGTGTGGCTGAACAAAAACACCTTGGAGTGCGTGTTTATAGCTCCTTGAAAGTGGAGTAGCAGGAAGATAAGATAGTGAATAAGGCTTTTGGTACTTTTTCCTTTATCGGTCAGAGTATTGAGTACAGGAGTTGGGAGGTCATGTTACGACTGTACAGGACAATGGTTAGGCCACTGTTGGAATATTGCATGCAGTTCTATTCTCCTTCTTATCGGAAAGATGCTGTCAAACTTGAAAGGGTTCAGAAAAGATTTCCAAGGATGATGCCAGGGTTGGAGGATTTGAGCATTCCGGAGAGGTTGAATCGTCTGTTGGTGTTTTTCCTGTAGCGTTGGAGGCTGAGGAGTGACCTTCTGGTGGTTTACAAAATTATGGGGGGCCATTGTTAGGGAAAATAGGCAAAGTCTTTTTCCTGGTGTGTGTGTGTGTGTGTGTGTGTGTGTGTCGGGGTGGGGGAGTGGTCCAGAACTATAGGGAATAGGTTTAAGTTGAGAGGGGAAAGATATAAAAATGATCTACGGGGCAACTTTTACACACAGAGAGAGGTACGTGTATGGAATGAGCTGATAGAGGAAGTGGTGGAGGCTGGTATATTTGCAACATTTAAGAGGCATTTGGATGGGTATATGAATAGGAAGGGTTTGGAGGGATATGGGCCGGGTGCTGGCAGGTGGGACTAGATTGGGTTGGGATATCTGGTCAGCATGGACGGGTTGGACCGCAAGGATTGTTTCCATTCTGTACATCTCTATGACTCTATGTATCTATAAGTGTATGGCTTTGGAGGCAAACGTGTGCTTTGCAGGCAATCGATGTGACCTGCTTGGACTACAGAGTCCACAGGACTTTATTAAGGCCTCCGGAAGATAATGTTGCCCAGGCGAACAAAGCTGCCCAGACTTGGTCTTTCCTTGACTTGGTCTTTGCTTTCCTTGGACTTTGGTCTTTCCTTGACTTGGTGAGTTATTATGGAATATTCACACGCAATCTGGCCGCTATGCTGGAAACTTTCCAATTAATATTGAAAAATTGTCAGCTTTGGGTATGGCCTGGTTGTCAATGTGTAACTTTTAGGGAAATAATGATGCAACCAACGTTGGCACACTACGATTCGAACCGAGATGAAGGGCTGCCATGCGATCGCTTCTTGTGTAGTATCACGACTGTGCTGGCATATGGGTGGTCCAGCAGAGACCAAAGCCCGTTTATGCATGTTTCCAGTATTTTGAATGATACAGAATGAAATTAAACCAAGATGGAAAAGGAAAGTTTAACGGTCACCTTTGATGAGAGAAAGTTCCACCAGTACTTTTTAAGACACAAATTTGCAACAGCAACAGATCACAAAAACTCGTACCAGAGCTACTGAGCACCGTGCTGCCAGTACCTTCAGCTCAAAGTCAGTGGTGGACTCTTATTCTAAGGGTATTCTCTTAGAATTTGGAAAGCTGTCCTGGAGGCCAGGAGGTAAATACGGATGCCTTGAGCGCCTCACACTGTCGGATACACTGTTGTGTAACGGTCACGAGAAGAGTTTGCTTCCTTTACAAACTCTCTGGAAATCTGAACAGCATTGTAACTTAATGGTTAGTACTGCTTCCTTATAGCGCTAGGGATCCGGGCTCGATACCAGCATGTGGAGTATACACATTCTTCCCGGTGTCTGAGTGGGTTTCCTCTGGGATTTGCAGCACGGGTGAATTGGCCATAATAAATTTTCCACAGTTTTCAGGGATGTGTAGGTTAGTTTCAGCAGTCAGGGGAAATGTGAAGTAACATAGTAAAGGAATGGGTCTGGGTAGGATTCTCTTCAGAGGGTTTTTGTTGGCTTATTGGTCAAAATAGTCTTTCTCGACACTGTAGAGATTCAGTCCGTCTGGTCGCTGCTGACAATATCAGACAACGGAAGCAAAGAGATCTCATCCTGGCAAAACTGAAAGAGCTGATAGTGATGAGGAAAACCAAAAGGCCATTACAATCGGAACTGAATCCTCTCTGGACCCGGTGACACAGGATCACTAAATAGGTTGGCCGATAGGGAGCAGCAGATTGTCCTGAGCAAAGGATTCTCGCCAAGACTGTGCCATTCAGAGATTTCAAAATTAAGATATTGGCAAGAGGTTGTCTGATGGCCAGGATTGGATGCTGAAATGGCGGGGAAGTGCCTACAGTGCCAAACAAGTACAAACATTACAGCCCACTGCTTCCACAGATTCGTGCTCATGGTTGGTCACATATTGACAGTGTCAAACCTTTCATAGTCTCAGTGTTATTAGTTATTGTGGTTGCACGTGCTGAGAGTTCATTTATCAAACACAGGAACAATGATTTAAAACTGCGAGCATCTGTTACAATAGTCAGATATCCAGATTCACTGGTCACTGTCAGCGGGCCATCCTTCACCACCAGGTAATTGCATGATTTCCAAAAGTCGAATGGCACTTTATAAAGTAGTAAGGACAGCTCCATACAATCCAGCGTCCAATAACCTGGTGGAAAGAACATAGCAAACTTTGAAGGCAAACTAAGAAAAACAGTTTACAGTTTCACTCGATACCAAACTGTCCCAGTACCTAATTGATTATTGGCTGCCCTCACATGACAGTTCCAGTCGAGTCGCTGATGGGGCGAAGTACGTGCGTCAAGTAAAACCTGATCTTCTCAGGTCTGCTGTGGAGTGTGGTGGTGGTGTTGGGGGGGGGGGGGTTGCGGAATGCTAACAATGAATCAGGAACGCCAATGTCGGACAGAAGACTCCTCTAAATGAAAGACGACCTTCCCTTTTAGGGGAGGAGGTTTGCTGTTGAAATCACGTAAGTGGCCCTGCATGGAAAGAGGCATGTTCGACATCATGTCAAAACAAGTGATGCACCAACTTAGGGGAGAAGAGGATGCTCTGAATAAGCACGTGGACTACATGAATTCTGCAACCTTGCATATGGAGCAAGAGGAAAATTTATCCGGCCCTTCAGAACATCCAGCAAGGTTCTCAGATACCATGGACTCGCCTCCTTTTTGAGGAGATGGGTAAGGCAGGTATCGCATCTGTGACGCAGTTCCCACCTGAAGAGGTCGAATCTCTTCTAAGATACTCAAGGCACAAAGGCATGTCATGATTTGATACACTCTACCAAATTCAGAGGCAGAATCGGAGGGAGTGATCCGGGTGTGATAATGCCCTCTGAGAGATTAGTGACTTGGTGACGGGATACCAACTGCCATGAAGTAATTTCAGCCTTGACATGGTCTGTGGCTTCTATTCCTTGCCTATTCACGCCTCTGTTATGATGACCTTAAAACCTCGCAAATGTTCACCAGTATACTTTTATAGAATTCGTGTTGAGGTCGCCATAGTAATTTAATTGAGTAAGATCTTGCCAATGCAAAATATTTGCGCAGTAGGAGCCTGTGTATAACGAATGAAATCATTTTGTGATAGACGTGGCAACAGTGAATGTCAACTGGCTGACTTGTCGTGAATCACATTTCACGCGAGTAAGCTGAACAGAAGCACACATGTTAAGTCTGAATGTAGATTTAATCAACTGATGATGTCCTAAATAGATACAACTGTGCTGATTTATTAAAAATCCACATGCATTTTAATGCTGATGAACTGGAACAGGCCGTGCTGAACTTAACCACGACGAATCATATTTCAACATATTGGTTACAGATGCACTGCACTGAACCTGAATCTCGCTCTACAAAATGTAATTGTCGTGAGATTACATCAAAGAACCGTGAATCTAACAAAGCTGAAGACATCGTAAATCCAAATGTTCAGACGAGTATTTTGCTGGATCGATATTGGCTAGATTCATGTTGCAGCTGAATCATGGCCCAAATGATAGAGTAGTCATCAAACCTGACTGTGCTTTCTTTGAAATATTTGCTTATCTCATTAAAGTTTCTCGAGAACGTCACTGCTTTGTACTGAAGCCAATATTCAGGTAGCAATGCCTTTTAAAACAAAATAAAACATTGATCCTCAGGTAATTGCAGTACGTGTCACTTTAGATCGGTTTTATGCCTCATGAAATAAATATCCCGTCCAATAAGAGAGCAGCCAAGGAGAAACTGCGCTAATCTGTTTATTGCGAGAAACATAATTACAGAAAAAAATCTTACTAATTAACTCTCTGGAGGCTGCAATGGACATGTCACCCTGTTTAAACGTAGTCCCATTCGATGATTCTTGGAAAGTGCTCCGAACATCTGTCAGAAATGCATGAAATACCAAAAGGATTGGTCTTTGCCATTTACTATCCAGTCCTTGCAGCTATTGGTCTTCCAGGTAAAATGTTGCGAGTGTAAACTGCATATAACGTTTGACTTCAACAATTTGATATGTTGAAGTTGCATAGTTTTTTTTGTACTACATTTCCACTGTGTTCAAGGCAACTATAATGCAAAT